>NC_056681.1:21200625-21847083 GCF_018350215.1 Panthera leo | reverse complement strand
GAGCTGAAGTCGGATGCTTAACCGACTGAGCCACCCAGGCGCCCCCCATCTTGTCCTTTCTACACATGTGCTCTTACTAAGCTGTATCTGTCTCACTGTGTGCGTTTGTGTGGCTCTGTGGTTCAGTGCGGCGCTCTGTGTGGATCCTGGGTAATTTTCCTCCTGTTGGATTTGGCCCATCATTATTGCCTGTTAGGAACTTTTTGAATTGATTCTGTCGTCTGCCGTGTTCCTTGTCTCCATAAGCTTTGCGTTACATGACATTTGTTAAGTTCATTGTTTATATATCTTCACCACCAAGTTGTTCCTCAAAAACAAGCCTAAGGAGGGAGCGGAGCCCTGCAGGATACCCCGGAGGCTTGTCTCCAGGCTGACATTCATTCACTGATTATCCCCCAGGTCCCCAAATCATTTCCTTGTACTCCACATGACGTTGTTTAGTACTGTTTAGTGCCCTTGCCAGTTCTTCCCAGTAAAAATCTTTTGTCACATTACTCCCTACAAATCAGATTTTTTAAAAGCACACATGTAAGGCATGTAAGCCCGAGAGGTTTGCTGAGCCTGTTAGGTTCAGAGATGATACAGATCTGCTGCCCAGTGTCTGGATTCTGCACCAGCTCTCCCACATCGTGATTCTCACTTGGCTTCCACACGCTAGGTGATAGGGAACCTAGTGACCTAGAAGGGTAATCTGTGCTTGTGAGCACAGTGGAGGGAGCCTTAAAAAAAGTGGTATGGGGGAGAATCTTGAGAAAAATAATTTTGAAATTGGAATAGTAAGCAGGTTGAGAATAGACAAGGAAGTGTTGGAAAAGAAGAAAAACAGTATTTTGCTGTAACAGAGAAAAATAGACTGTAATAATGTGGAAGTGTGGTCCTTCCTGGCTCAGGAATTTGTAAACCAATCTCTGAGATGGAGTGAAAAGCCCATAAAAAGATTAGAGGACACATTAAAATTTAGTGCATGGTAAAGGTGGCATTTCTTCAGATCTGTGGAAAAAGGGTAGATTATGGCATTGGGACAACTGGCCAAACACTAGCAGTAGATAAAGTTAGATCTTTGCTCCATATCATATGCTAAAGTGTATCTCGGAATTATTTACTCCCAAACATTTAAATATGTACAAACATAAAAGTAGTATATTATAAAATATATTCCGATCTTAGCATAGGGGAAAAACCTTGCTCAGGATACATGTGAAATAGAGTTCATAAAGGCAAAGATTTGATGACTTAGACTTTTAAAAACTTAAAAAAAAAGTTTGTTTTTTAATGTTTGTTTATTTTTGAGAGAGAGAGAGAGAGAGAGCACCAGCTGGGGAGGGGCAGAAAGAGGGAGATACAGATTCTGAAGTGGGCTGCAGGCTCCAGGCTGTGAGCTGTCAGCCCAGAGCCTGATGCGGGGGCTCGAACTCCTGAACCGTGAGAGCATGACCTGAGCCGAAGTTGGATGCTTAACCGACTGAGCCACCCAGGCACCCCTAAAAACTTTTATTTTAAAAAGCACAATATACAAATCAAAGGGCAAATATCTTTCTCTGGTTTGTTTTTTTTTTTTTGCAATATATAGCAGAGGTTAATTTCCTTAATATAGAGTGCTTACAAATCGACAAATTAGATGAGCACCCTGATGTAAAAATGATCAAAGAAGAAACACAACCAGTAAACATTAACAAAAATTGAACTGTCTTAGTATCAGAAATGCAAAATAAAAAATAAGTTATATTTCTCATCTCAAATTGGAGGAGATTTTAAGTAATACCGGTTTTGAGGGGGGCGGGGGGAACAGGCACTTCACACACTGTTGGTACCTTTCCAGCGAGCTGTAGCAAAATCTGTTAAGTTATGCACACTTTCTGACTGGGCACCTTCCTGGGAATTTACCCTAACGCAGTAATTATGAATACATGCATCCTAGTGTCTTTTGTTGTAAGGGAAAAGATTGGAAACGATCTGAATGTCTGACAAAGGGGGATTGGTAAAATAAATTGTGATAGATCCATGCAAGGGAATACCATGTAGCTTTTTCTAAAAGGTATTATTTAGATTAGGAATTTCAGATGGCTTCATCTCCTACCCCCACACTGGGATTGATTGCTGGTCTCTTTTTGGAGCGCTGTGTTGAGAAGGATACTGAAGTCATGTCTGGGCTCAGCAGGGAAGAGTGCTGGGCTCAGAGATGGATTTTGCCACGGGAGAAGGACTGACAGCAGCATCAGATACTGGCTTTTCCTGGTGTAGAAGAATGTTTCATAAGGGAAATTGTTCAGCCTATGTTAACAACAACCGCAAAAATTGAGTATAGAACCGTATACTATGTGGGCTGCTTTCGGGGAGGAAAAGGCTGGGAGTTAAGAAAAATTGCTTAAACCTACCAGAGTATTAGCAGTGGTTATTTCTGGTCAGTAAGATAATGGGCGATGTCTGTTTACCTTTTGAAAGCTTATCTTTCTTTTCCCAGTTTTTTATAAAAAGTATTTTATAATTAGAAAATATATCTATAAATGTTATGAATAAAAAAAGTAATGGGAAAAACAATGGTAAGGGATATTGTGTGAAATACAGGCATGTTTTAAAGAACTATAGTCTCCAGATTTTGTTCCTCACAGAGTCCAGATTTCTGGAGAGGTAGTGTGAGCCCAGCCACGCAGGCATCTGAATGAGGCCTATATGACTTCAAAAGTCCCGGCTTATGTTCCTTTTCTTTATGGCCTCATTTTAATTAAGCAGGCATCGGTGGATATGTAGAGACAAAAGATGTAATTCTAGAAGGGCAGATAGACATATTAATAATAGTAGTATCAGGAAAAGAACAAATGAGAGCAAACGTAGAGTGCTTTTTATATGTCAGGCACTTTTTCTTAAGTGTTTAGAAAAATTTTTTTAATGCGTATTTATTTTTGAGAGAGAGCGAAAGAGAGCACGAGCCAGGGAGGGGCAGAGAGAGAGGGAGACACAGAATGAGAAGCAGGCTCCAGGCTCCGAGCTGTCAGCACAGAGCCCGACACGGGGCTCGAACCCACGAACCGTGAGATCATGACCTGAGCCGAAGTCAGACGCTTAACTGACTGAGCCATCCAGGCGCCTCTTAAGTGTTTTATATGTGCTTATTCACTGACTCGTTACAGGAACCCTTTCGTTCCTCCAGGAACAGTAGGTAACTATCATCTTATTTACAGATGAGAAACGGAGGCACAGAGAAGTGAAGTAAGCGGCTAACTCAGGTTCAGACCCAGGCAGTCTGGCTCCAGAGTCTGGAGCTGCTGCCCCTCAGTTACTCTCAGTCAGGTGTTGTTCAGCTGCTTTACATGGATTGGCTCCCTTCCTCCTCGGAACAAAGCTTCCTATCTTGTTCATCAAAGGTTTAGTGGGCATTTCTTATATGTCAAACACTAAGGGAATGCAGGGAGAGGCAAATGCAGAGAAGTTTTGTACTTAGCGCCTGGGCATAGGTTTGTTGAAAGGTTCAGGTGTGAAAATGTGAATGAAGTATCATGCTGCGTAAGGTGTGGTGGTGATTACAGGATGCCAGAGACTAGATCTGCTTTACTTTTGGGTCTGCCCCCTAGTCGGCTCACTGAAGGACTGAAGGGAGGGGGTTTGGAGGAAGGGAGGGGATTTTTGGATGGCAGCAGAATCTCGGTATCTTCCTGTGGGGAAGGGGAATAATTGGCCCTTGATCTGAAGTGGCGGGTAAGAGAAACTTTTTCCAGATTAGTAGGATAACTGTGTCAGGGCAGCATAGTGGATTGCCACACCGAGTGGTGACGGTAGCTCATCCACAGCTCGTCTGCTGGTGGGCAGATCACTTAATGCTACAGAATGCTTCAGGAGCCTCTAAAAGGCAACTTGTGACTACAAGAATAAGGGGAACCCTGTAATGAGATCTGAATCCAAGATTGATTTTTGTAATGAGGAAATCGATTTCTCCAGGAAATTGTGTGACAGTGTGATGTTTGGATGAGTGTACTTCCTGGTTGGTCTGTTGCAGACACTTTGACAGATTGTCTCTCTGTCTGGATTATGTTGTTCTTTGCTCCTCCCTGCTTTCCTTTCACTGATGCTGTCTTGTTTTCCTCTCCTAGGTTTATGGAATCCGAGCTGGACCTAAATGACATCATTCAGGAGATGCACGTGGTGGCCACCATGCCAGACCTGTACCACCTGCTGGTGGAGCTGAATGCTGTGCAGTCTCTTCTTGGGTTACTTGGACACGATAATACAGATATCCTTTCAGATCTGTCCTCAGCAGGAAGGCTGACATGGTGGGGGAATGCTGTTTACTCTCTTCTGTCTGTCTCTGCTGATGTCTCCTGTCACGTCTGGTGTTCTGTTTTCATTCTAATTACCTCTGATCTTGAAACACGCTGCTCTTTACTCATTTGAAAACCTGTTTTTTATCTATGAATACATCTTGGGCAGTCCTTAATTGTCCTGTTTTCTCCTGTTAGTGCTGGAATTCATCATGATGTATCTATTCACACCTTAATAGCATTAATTTCTCAGGATCTTGATTTCCAGGCCCATGATAGCGGCAAGGCCGGATAGGACATGAATCTGTTGATCTAGACATCATTCTGCTAACAGGCGGCCCAGCGGATTTGAGACCAGAGGAGGCAGTGAACCGTGGTAGAAAGCACATTGGAATGTCTAGGAAGACAGGGATTTTAATCTCTTTTGTCCACTGCTGCAACCCCTATTCCTTAAAACAGGCTCAGTGCACAGAAACATGTACTGTTTGCTGAATGAGCATTAGATCCAAACAGATGATCCAGGTTTGGCTCCCAGCTTCATTTCTTGTGCGAAATTTGATGCCCCTGCAGCCCTCACTATTGGCACCTGCAGAAGTGGAGTTAATAACTTTTGCCTTGCAGTGTTACTGAGAGTACTAAAGGAGACGACGTTAAGGGCTAAGCAGTTTCTGATACACAGTAGGCACTTACTAGATGTTACTTTTAACTGACTCTGAACCGTGACTTCCAAAACCATCTTATACTTTGTCTTTGCTCTCAGATGTGCAGCAGCTTTCTGCAGTCGGTTTTTGATGTGCCTGTGGTCGGGGATATGTTCATTAAAGTAAATTCTCTTCCAATAGTTGTTCTATTTGAATCCAGATTTCCGAAGGTACGAGACAAATGTAGTTAGTCTGCCTGAGTGATATTCACGGGGAATCTGCTGCTGCTTCATGTTATTTTCATCTTTCTGGTAATCTCTCTCCTGAGAGCATGTCTGACTAGGTTCTTTCCTGCCTGATATTTCTCATAGAAATAAATCAGGGAATAATTTTAATGCAGGCTTCTTGAAGGGTGATCTTAAACCATTTCTGATACTTCATGTTAGGTTTGAGAGTATTAAGAATCACTCCGTAAGTCCTCAGATTGATGAGTGGGTTCCCCAGGGTTTTCTGCTGAATTGCGGGTTGTGCGAGAACCCTGGTCAATTGGCGTGTTTCTGGGTAAGCTGAGTGTAGGGTCTCATGAAGTCATTCGGCAGACCTGCTTTGAGTGCTTCATTGTGTACCAGGCACTGTACTAGACTCTGAGGAACAGTGGACTCTACTGGATTATCAAGCGGCATCAGGCAAGAAACACGTATTAGGGTATCTATACCATCTGATCGGTCCCATTCAAGGTACTAACTGGTCCTCGCGGTGTCGGTAAGGGAGAGTTCTAGTTGTGACTTCACATCTTAATTCACCTACAGAATGGTAGATGTTCTGAATCTAAACAGCCCTTAGAGATGACTTAACCCAGGGCCTTCTTTATTTCTTCAGTGACGCATCTGAGGTCCAGATGTCGGACAGCCAACTGTTGAGGCCGAGGCTGGCACTCTAGGCCCCTGATTGATGTCCAGCCCAGTGCTCTCTCCAGCGCCCTTTGAGACTTGCCACGTCCCCGACGGCCTCGCCCAGTCGTCTGCTCCCTTGCGCGTTCACACACGCAGCACCAAGTTTGTCTCTGCAGACACGGCCCTCATTCTTTTTTCTATCCCTGCTAAGTCTAATAGTAGCAGCCTTCCCAAGATGCTGACACTTTGCTGATTCACCAGGCTGGTTCCTGCTGGGGAGAAGACTGACGCGAGAGCGCTGTTCGACATCGGCATACTTGGGAAAGGCAAGGACACAGATGTTCCACGTTGTTAAGTTCTGGTCTTTAAAAAGGAAAAAAAACAAGTCCCCCTATAATAACTTTGACAGACTGCCACTTCCCTCCTGTTTTCTTGAGAGCCAGGCTGCATTTTTCCCCCCTCTAGTATGCCAGCCTTCACCCTACTGCCCTAATGATATTTTTTTAAATCTGATTTTTAATTATGCCCTACATCAAATTTAAAGTGCATTTGAAATTTTTTTAATTACCTAATTTTAATTAGCTAAAGCAATTAGGGGAAATGTCATCCTCCTCAAAGTACAGTTTTTCTTGAAAGTGGTTTCAGGAAAGGGTAGGCCCTCTTGACTTGCAACTGATGCACCCTCTCTCGTTTCGGGACGGTGGTCTCCCCACAGCCTTGCACCCTGCGTCTTGTCTCACCTGTGGTCTAGAATGGAGATTTTTCTTCAGGAGACGCTTGTTAACAGTTTACTGTTGTACAGCTGTAACTGCCCGAAACACTGTACCGTGAATGAACAATTTCATGGCAGTCATGACTTAGATTTTTCATCTTTTTTAACTCTTCATTTATCAACCAAGACCATACGTGGCTGGTCATGCCCCCCACAAGCTCAGGTCATCTTTGCCTTTGTCCTTCTCAGAGAAAACATAAACTATAGGGATTTTAATTGGATCAGAGGCTGGTTTGTTGTAACCTTAAGAGCAGAGGATGCGAGACGACAGCTTGTGCCTCGTGCTTTCAACCGTGAGGGGCAGCTTCAGAGTTTATTCTGGCGCTCTGCATCGCTGCTGCTGGTGAAGGCTTGTCAGCGCTTCTGGGCCCCGTCTCCGCCCCCCCCCCCCCCCCCCCCCCCAGAGGCTGGAGCCCAGCAGGCCGTTGGCCGCGAGTGGAATTCTGGTCTGTGAAGAGCACCTCTGGGGACGAGGGGCTGAGAGGGAGGGGCATACCTCTCACACAGCTTTGGAGAGTCACTCTGACTGTGTTAGAAGGGAAGGCAAGGTGGGATCCAACAGCTACCGCCTTTTAGAATTACTGCTTTTTCCTTTGAAGTAAGTCATTTAAATATGTTTAGAGTCCCTTTTTTGTGAACCTTTTGGAGTTTCTACAGAATCATAAAATCAAAGTTACATTTAAAGATATTTTCTTAAGGTACTGCTAAGCAAACAGTTTTTGTGGCCCAGGGTAAGCCATATTTACTCATTTTGCCTAAAGGAACAGGGAAGAATGAAACAAGGGGAAGATAAAAACCCCAGATGGTGGTTCATCACCCCTTTTACCACCACCAACAAAAAAATAAATCACCACAGCCCAACATCTATAAGTATCCTAGTTTTGTATGTCATTAGCTGCATTCTCAGTTTGAGTGACAACTCGGGGCAATCCTTTCTAAAGTCCTTATGGTAGATCACGGCATTTACTGGGTTTCTCCTCTTTGTGATAAGCCCTATTGGGTGCTGTTGGGGAAGCAAGAAATAATAACTCCAGTCGATAGCAAAAACACTTACTCACTTACAAGTTACTTACTATGCACGGTAAGTGCCCTTGGAGTATTGTGCTCAGGAAATGCCATTGGAGTTCTGAGGTATGAGTCACTTCTGGCTTGGGGGTGATTAGGGAATTGGGTATTGGAGATGGGTAAGCTTTTGACAGATGTGGAGATTAGAGTGTGTTTCAAGTTTATTTTCATGGTCTGTATCTTGGCAGTGGAAATTGCCATGCCTCACGTGCTGGGAGCTGACGTGCTCCTGTAGTCACTAGAAACTTAGCAGGACATCAGGCTCATGATTCCCCTTCCCCTCCCACCTCCCCCCCCCACAAAAAAAATCACCACTACTGCTTCCCTGGTACGTGCTCTATTCTTTTATATATATATATATATACATACATATATATATATATATATATATATATATATGATGTGTAAGTTATATATAAATTATATAAACTGTTATATATTTATATTATTTTTATAATATTTATATATAATATATGTTTTGTATATTATATACAAATATATAAATATTTTATAATATTTAAATTATATTTATATTATATATAAATTATATATAAGTTACATAAATATATAATTGTATATTTATTATACAATTGTATATTTATATAACTTATATATAATTTATATATGTAAACTTATATATATATGTATTGAATAAACCACATTTATCCAAAGTCTGCTTTCAGACTTTGGTGATTCAGAAAAATGTGGCCTCATTGTAATGTTAACTTCAGGCATTATTACAGTGAGTTGCATGCTAATATGCAGGAAGGGAGAGATTTGTTAGTTATAGAGGAGATTTTTGGTGCTGATGGGACAGCTTTTTTTTTTTTTTTTTTTTTTTTTTTTTTTTTTGGTCTGGGATAATTTTAGGGAGTGGTCGTTAGCACTATTCTTCCCTAAATTACTGCTTAGTTTTCTTAGACTCTATAAAGCCAGGAAGACCTGGAAAGTTGTCCTGTTGGATTTTGTGAGGAATTACTGTGGGAACTGGAAAATAAAGAGCAGAGTTTTTTTTAGACCAGCAGGGATCAATTGAATTTGAGCAGTTTGGGTCTGAGAAAGCTAGAGTGGAGCAAACTGAGAGCAGCATCCCATATTATCCTGGAGGGTGTGTGCAGTAGTCAGGGGGGCTCTGCATCAGAGTCCCATGTTCATGAGCAGGACTAGGGCTGGGAAGGGTCTGAGCCTCCTCGGGGCTTTCTCCTAATTGGACTGGGAGGGAGTCGGCTGTTGCTCCAGAGCTTTCCTGCAAGCGCTGTCTAACAAGACCTGCGTCTCTTGAGCTGTTGTTTTGCTGGAAGCTATTCTCATCTCGATATTTCCAGAATCAAAACTACCCTGAAAGGAAGGTACTTCTTTTTCTCATCAGTAGGCTGACATGTCTGATAATCTGCACTGATAAGCCTCCCATATTTAAAGCCATTTAAATATGCTCTGAAGAAAGTCAGGTTACGTTAAAAGTGCCAAAGTGGCAATTTAGGAAAAGGACCTCTTAATGTAACCTTTGATCTTGTTTATGAGTTCAGGTGAATATCTTGCCCCTGGAAGATGTGGGTGGTGGTAGCCTGCTTTGGGCATCTCCCCTGTGGCATAATAGCGCCCATTAGCATTTAGTAGGTCCTTAGTGCATCTTGAATGAGTGCATTTTCTCCCTCATATTAGTGTGATCTAGGATTGGGAGAGAATTAAGCGTACAGGTTTTTTTCTAGGTCGTTCTGTGCCAACTGTTTTAAAAGGAGAAAAAGACCATTTTGTCTGTGTTTTGAAACTCATCTGCATTAATTGAGCCATATCTCACTGTCCTAGTCTAGGAACAAAAGAAAAAAATTTTTTTTATAAAAACCCACATTTGTTGCATTAAATCAATTATATACTCTGAATCTATACTGTACTGGTTCATTTTTCTTAAGGAATCCTTTATGAAATGACTTTTTTAAAAAAACCCATCTGCTTACTACCATCTTGTTCTAATCTTTTTTTTTTTTTTTAATAAATTTTCTCCTTATGGACCTGTCTCATTGGAGATTAATGAGATTAGTGCTCAGTTTCTGTACCAAAACTACATGGATCATGCCAAAAGAAAAAAACCAAAAAAAACCCAACCAGACGTAAATACCCCTCTTTTTCCAAGAGCTGCTGTATTGTGGACCATTTTGTGCCCAGCTGGCCTTTTCTATGTCACCTCTTATTACTCTAGCTTACTGCCCCAGTAGTGGACAGGTACAGAGGGAGTGTGTGGGGTGGCCTTTCTACTCGACATGACAAAATAGGCTATCAAAAACTGTGTTTTAGTAATTCACAGAGAGACAGGCTCTCTGTTTTCCTATTATACTTGGACGGGAGAGCCTTTTACCTTGTGAAATGAAATTGTAACTATAGTGGAAAAACCTATCACCCATGCCCAGAGTCGGCCTGTGAAGAAATGCTGGATGGGCGGCAGACCACGCTGCATTTTCTCATCCAAATTGAGAGTCTGCCCGCCTGTCTTTAGTTCGGGTTTTCATTCCACTTTCAGGTCTTCAGATGACCTCTGTCTTCCGGGTCATACTCCATTACCCGGGAGGTGATGATTACAATTACGGACTCATTACTGCCTTGCTGAAATGTTCTTTGGTGAAAGTTAGGAATTTACGTAAAATCAGTTAGTGGTGGAATTGATGAGATGTTTACCAGACCTGGTAGCTGGTAACTGGTTTTGTGTTTGACTTCTCAGCTGAGGCAGGAGAGTAGGCAGGGAAATAACTACTGGAACATTTTTAGAAACGACTTCTCTTGATAAAAGTTAGACATTTATCCTGTCCTATATAAAACCACCACCATTGTCAATTTTTTTTTTTTTTTTCCTTTTTAAGAAAAGTTCTTAGGCTTAACGTGACACATTTGTGAGCATGGTATTAAGACTAATCAAAGAAAAATATGATACCTGGCCCATAAGACCTTAGAGGCTGAAAAAGGACTTGATCAATCTGAATGTCTGTGGCACAGCCGAAATATAAAATTAGATCTTCCAACCCATTGTGACCCAGAAAGGGAGACCATGCTGTTGTTAGCTTACGTTTTAGATTTTCGAGGCTTTGGGGAAGAGTGACGGCAACAGTGAGGGCTTTGGCCATTCTGTGGGAAGACTTGACTAACCGTCTTTCTTATAAAATGCTTTCATATTTTCTTAGTACTTTGATTTCCTTGGCCTTCGATGTACACGCCCTAATTTGTTCCTTCTAGCTACTCAGAGAGATGGGCTGGGCAGAGACCATTTGCCACCATTTGACAGGCGAGGAAACTAAGCTGTAAGGAAATAAAGGGGTTTGAACGAGATTACATGGCTGGTGATAATTTGGGGGTAATTCAGTTCACTGAAGATGTGAACCAAAGATGAATATGACATGACCCCGTCCTCGTGTTTGCTCTGACTCTTCATCATTGTTCTTTTCACGTGTCCCCCACCTGTCTCTTGAGGCTCCTGTTTAATTAACAGTCATCGCATACTAGTTAATAATTACTTAGTTATGCATGGTGTTATTCAAGGGATATAATGATAGTACTTACTACATGCCTGATTTATATTCTTTATTTTGTTGTTGTTGTTGTTGTTGTTGTTGTTTTGCCCGATTCATATTCCTGTCCTATAGGTGTCTGACTCTAACATTGGGTGGATGGATGGATGGATGGATGAGTAGATAGGCAGATAGATCAAATGTCATGCATATTAAATAAGCATGTGAATAGATAATACAGTTTTTACATCGCATATGTAAGAACTTTTCAAGAGAATATATTTGGGAGTTTCTTAGATGAGGAGGATGAGTGGGGAGTTTTCAGCATCTTATTTTTTTTCCTGAGACTTTTAATAATATTGTTGGAGGTAAGTGACAGTGTCATTACAGTAGGATCAATAGCTAGAATTTACCAGAACTTAGCCCCGTTTAAACCTGGCATGTGTTCCCGTGTGCCGTGTTATGAAGTGTGGTGGCGAAAGCATCATTTTTGGAATCAGATGAACCTAACCTTCTCCCTTACTGTTGCAGTGACCTTTAGCTAAGTTCCTTAACCACTTTGAGCTTTAGCTTTCTTGTCTGTAAAACGGGGATATCACGCTTATAATGCTGTTGTGAGGATTCGGTAGCCCAGCACTTAGCATAATGATGACTCTCAGACACGGTGGCAGTGACGGTGGTGGCTACCGCAGTCTTTACCACTAATTCCTCCTAGTCGGGGGTAGCCCCGGGGTTTCTAGGGTTAATTTGGTAGCCAGGTTTTGCTTTTTAAAATTACTGCAGACAACTTCCGTATTTTGGTTTACTGTATGTCAAGTTTGATAACGCGGTCTTCTGCGTCAACCGCATTCTGGTTACTTTGTTGATGAAGACGAGACACATCAAGGAGTTCTGTCCAAAGACCTTTAAGCTCTGACGCATATTAAGTTTCATAGCACTCTGGTGTTTGGGGTAAATACCACTTTAAAGAGTGGAGGAAGAAGACGACACAGCTTAATTAACTTACGTGTGACGGTCGCCTGGTCCGTTATACACGAGTAAGACAAACCTCCCAATAGCTTTTCTTTCCGCAAAAGATGTTCATAAAATGCCTGGAACTTCAGTGGGCGGTCAGCAAGTGTTATCCTTCTTGTTACCACGTCCTGTATCTTTCCTTTTATTTTTTTCTTACCCGTCCTAGTGAAACTGCCCTGATGCTGACCTTGTCTCGCCCTGGACTGTTGCGTGTGGTATCTTCTCCTCCAGACCTGGCTCCCCTCCCAACCCTCACCCTCCAGCTCTCTGTTCATCCTGCTTTCCATTTGCCCATCCCCGCGCCCGGCACTCAGTGCTTTAGTGCACTGCACCCTGCACGCGGCTATTAGGTTATTCTTTCAAAATATTATTTGCGTATAATTCTAGCTCTGACTTTCTCTTTCCTCTCCCCTCTCTTCTGTCCTCCCCTCCCTTCCCTGATGCTCTTTCTTGTCCTCTTCATGTGCCTTTGTATATTCTAGTCTCTTGGCTTTTACTTCTGTGGCTCTGCTTTCTGGCCCCTCTGCCCTCATCGTTTTTAGTTACTGTTTTCTGACCAGTCTTCTTCTAGCAGATCATTCCTGATTTCCGAGTTGATGGCCCCCTTTTCAGGACGTCTGTATTTTATTTCTTACACCTTGGCAGTTGCCTGTGGTGTATAATTTTCTAAATGTCTCTGATTATTGAACTTCCTCTTTTTGTAGAGGGGGGAACTGAGGCCGAGAATGAAAAACAGATTTTCCTTTGTCACCATCACAGTGCTTTCTTCACCGCAGAAACGTAGGTCGTCTGTGTGTATGTGTGAGAGAGTTTCCAGGGTGAGGGAAGGGAAACTTAGTTTATTTAGTTCTGCCTTCCAGTTTCCAAACATAACTCCTTTTTTTCCCTCTTTCATGTTTCTTTCTTTCATACATATTTTCCTCCTTGTATTTTCGCCTTCGCTTTGTTTAATTCTCATCGTTCTTCCTTTTGTGTCCATAGCAGCTCGGTGTTTGAGGGGAGGGAGCCCCAAGTGGGGATGTGTAGTGCAGTCCAGCGTAAAGCCTTCCATCTACATCTTGAAACTGATTTTGCCATGCCCTGCTCTCTGCGGACCTCTCGGTAAACACCAGCCATCTCCTCTCAGAAATCATTACCGCCTTCGAAGGTGAACTGTACGGGTTAGTTCAGATTATACTGAGTTCCAAGAATGTAAATTCTGTGATAGGGTGAAGGGTGTTGGCCTCTTTCTCCCTGGAAAAGCAACCTCCTGAGCAATCAATCTATTTGAAAGTTTGAAATTTGGGAAAACGAACTTATGGAATACGTGACCAGGAAGGCAGCAGAAGGAAGAAGACTGAGCCAGTTAACAACATTTACTGAACACCCACTGTGAGTAGAACCTTGTTGAAGAGATGTTAATAAAACCACAGTGTATTAAGGGTGAATGGTAATAAAATGATTGACAAGGAAACAGAAGGGAAGCACAGATTTTAATAAAATGTCAGTAGGGTTTCAGTATGTACGTGATTCCCTTAACGCTATTCACATGTGTCCATAGCTGTGGTTGATTTGCTTCAGGAATTAACAGATATAGACACCCTCCACGAGAGTGAAGAGGGAGCGGAAGTACTCATCGATGCTCTGGTAAGTTGCACATCCGGCTGGGGTTCTGCAGGCGTGTGTAAGGTGTTGCCGTCATCACCATGGTCTCCGTGGTGGCAGCCGGGTGGGTGGGAGCTCTGTGGGAAGGCTGCACTGCCGGAGGAGAGTCCGACATTGGCAGTGCAGCTTGTGGGGTACTTTGTTCTTTGGAACTGCGTGGAGGGGGTTGCTAGGGGTTGTAGAGGCCTAGCGTTTGTTAAGTATCTGCTGTAGGCAGGCCTTTTCTCGTTATTTTCGCTTTACGTGATCCTCACCGTACCCTCTCAGATGGGTATTAACAGCCACTATTCCCGTTTCCAGCTGTGACACCGAGGCTTAGAGAGGCGAAACGACTTGCCCGTGGCCACACAGCTGGGATTGGAACCTGTGTTCTCTTTGACTCCGTGTTTCTGTTCTTCTACCCCTAACTGTGGTGCTACTGACCTTTTCACAAAGAGTTTTCACAGATATTTCTTCTCTCTAAGCGCCAGCGAGGACAGATACCATTATGATTTTACAGACAGGGAACCGGAGAATGTTAAAAGCAAGAACAAACCTTCCAACTCATCCAGCCAGGGTTGGACGCCCGTAGAGGCAGGGCCGGTGGATTTCTGTGCACCTTTTTTGTGACGCCTGGGCAAGGCCTCGGAATCTTCCAGGCAGCAGCCAGTCGAAAGGAGTTTATTTGTGAGTTAAACCGATCTGTTCTCAGCACCTCACTTTACACGTGAGGTGACCCAGATGGAGAAGCGCAGCCCTCTCCTGAGTCACTTGGCCAGGCCCTGAACAGCCGAGACGGGAGCCTGCGTGTCCTGTGTCGCCACAGCAGCTTCTCCCTCACCAGTGATCACAGAGGCCTCCAAGACTAGGAAGGCGCCACAGCTGGCCAGTCCAGGAGGGAGCGAGTCCAACCGCTGACCCTGACACCTGCGGGGCTTCGTCCACCCGCCAAGCTCTCTGCTTCCTCAAGGCTCTGTTAGTTTTCCTTCCTCTCTGTTGTCTTCGGTTGTCTTGTTTTTTCTTTCTGCTAAGGATGCTAGTTAAGTACTGGTCTTGATGCAGTTTGCAGTTTATCAAAGATCGCTGCTGTCACTTGTGTTAGAAGCACCGGCGTGTTTGTTAAGCGTGTAGTCTGGCCCCATCCAAAACCCACTGAATCAGAATGGCTGGGACTGGGGCCCCAAATGATTCTGAGACCCCGTCGCTGCTCTGCCCACCCTCTCCTCACTTTTTCTCTCTCGGGGTCCTTGACACTAGAAATTTCCCATGTGCCATGCTTGTTGCTGGCATTTGGTGTGAACGAAGAGGTTGTGAACCCACTGGATATGAAGGACTGTCTCTTACAGAGAGTGAGGCTGGAGTCCAGCAGGGCTATTTGTGGCTGAGTATGATGAAAATTTCTAGTGCCATTTTTCTTTCAAGCTCCTTCCTAGAGCGATCTGCCACTTTTGTACAATTCAGGACCTTTATTTTCCCTTTGAACCACTGTGCAGAAAGAAAAGGATGATGTTGGGTTGTCCTTTTGTTTTGAGGAGCGTCTGAAGGAAGGCTGTGGCACTTGCTCCCGCTCTGTGTCCCCACAGTGTCATTTGTGCGGTCTTACCTTCCAGAGGTTAATTACAGTGGCCCCGACTGAGGCTTCCTGCCTGGTCCCTGGGCTGATTTTAATTACCATCCTTTGCCTGTGTGAATAGGGGAGACGAGAGAGGAGCAGCGAGCCTGGCTGCTGCCTGTAAAACGTACCCAGAAACAGCAATTCGCACAAAAGCCCCCTTTGTGTTTTCTGTGTTGCTAAGCCCACCAACAAAAGCTGGATCGTGCAGATTTTATTGTTTGTTTGGAAAGAAACAGTTCATCCTCAGTCTGGGGAGCCGTTAGGTAGCTGCTATAAAGGGTTTTCTGTTTGTTTAGTTTTTTTTTTTCTTTTTATTATAATCATTTTAAGATTTTGACTCTTCTAGCTTTATACTGGTGGGGCTGGTGTGAACCACAGTTGAACATTCCTAGGCTCTTATATGTTATTTGCTTGTCTGCAGCCAGTCAGAAGCTGTCGGTAAATAACAGAGCAGAACTGGTGGGTGGTCTTTCATTTATTCTTTTTGCCCTTGTGCTGCATTCAGGAAGAAGTTTGATAAGTATTCTCATTTTACAAGGGTTGAGTTGTCTTTGTAGTTTTAATTTGGGGCCAATATCAGAGGCCTGGAATTGCATGAACAGAGGCTAGAGGGCATGTAGCAGAATTTATTGTGGTGTGCAGTTTGCAGTTATTGCCTTGGTCTTTTTCCCAATTGGAAGTCCTAAGCAATAGACAAGCACATTTGTGGGGAGAGAGTGCTGCCTTGGCATTCTTGGGGATCTTTGGGGTTTAACATTTGGTTCACATCCACTGCTATTATTTGTGCAAAAGGTGAATATCTGTGCTTTATAATGCATTGATTTGGTAGCCTGGAAGATAGAATCTTTTCCGAGGAGTTCTAAATGTGAGGGTATATTGCTTTGATGGCAATTCTCTGGCATCCCTCTCTAAAGAAGTCTTAGGACTTTGCTCACATGTGCCTTCAGCTTGGCAGGCCTTGCTTCTCCTGGGCTACCTGGAATGCTCCCAGTCATCTTTTAAAGCCGCTTAAAGCTTATCTCTTTTGAATTTTTTTAAGGCTCATCCCCCCCCCCCCGCCCCCGGCAGAATTTGTGTTCTTTTAGCACTTTGTACATCCTAGCATTTGTCACATTGGCTTCCGGACATCTGTTTGTAGGTTTGTCTTTCCTGAGATGTGATTCCCATCAAGGGAGTGGCCAAAGTGGTAGGTCTGTCATTTACCAACTGTGTGTCCTTGGGGAAGTTACCTAATCTCTCTGCGTTTTGTTTCTTCTTCTGTAAAATGGGGGTAACAGTAGTGCCTGTTGCATAGCACCGACTTGAGGAATAAATGCTATTTAATAAATCTTTAGAACAGTGTCCGACACTGAGTAAACACCCAACAAATGCTGGCCATTATCTTCATAAAGATATTATGCCTGGTGCGTACTAAGTTCCTAGTAAATGTCAAGCTAAAATGATCTGTGTCATCTGCCATGCAGTGAGATGTTTGTGAGTATTGGTTGAGTTCAACATTTTTTTCCCGTTTTGACAGATGTTCAAAAAACATTTTGAACAAATACTCAAAAAAACTTTTGAAGGGAATGGACCTAAATAAGACATGGAAGGATAGATGTTTAGTTTAAAAAAAAAAAAAAAAAGATGAAATAAATAATGATCACGCAAAGCAAAATATTAACGGTTGTGAGAGGTGTCAGCTACTGTGGAAGTGAGGAGGAGGGAGCACTCACTTGTGAAGGGGAAGAATCCAGAAGGTCTGCAGAGCTGCAGGGCACTGTCTGTGGCGTCAAAGGGAGGCTGTCACAGGAGGATGTGTGCAGGTGTCCCAACCAGAGGAGGTGGAAATGTGGCTGGGCCATGATATTGGCCGTAATGGCTAGGAGCCACCGTTTGGTAGAAGGAGTTTCACAAAAGTGGCTTTGGCGTGGAGTCAGGAATTGCCTTCCATACCCATTCTCGCACTCAACTAACCCTACTTAAACATTGCACGTTGAAGTTCTGTAGTCGTTTGTCTTGGGCCGGTTGGCAGTGCATTTGTGCTGCTCAGGTGAGGCTGAGGTTGGTGGGTTTTCAGTTGCTCTAAAGGTATTTATTATGTAAGTTTCTGGATCCTATCACTTTTATCCCTCCCCATTTCTATTAATGAATGTCTTCACCTGCGTTTGTGTTTGTTCCCAAGCAAAATTCATTTGTTCATCTTTTCGCTGGATGTTTATCGAGTGCTTGGTATATTCTGGACTCTGGGAATGGGGTATATAGCAGTGAGCAAGACCGACAGAGTCTGCTTTTGTGGAGCTCAAATCCAGTGTAGGGAGAAGCAGTAAAGAAACCGGCAAGCCGGTAGTGATTCTCTGTTACATAAAGAATTAAAATAGAATGGTGTGATGTACGATGACTGGGAAGTCACGTTAGGTTAGATAGTCAGGGAAGGCCTCAGTGTGGGATGACAAGAGGAAAGCAGCCGTTCAGAATGACCAAGGGCAAGGTGGGACAAGTGCAAAGGACCTAAGGCAGGAATGAGCTCGACAGATTCGAGGAGCAGAAAACTGGTCGAGCACAGCTGGGGCGAGAGGAGAGAGCGCAGTTAGGGCCAGATTTCCTCCGGGTTTTGTGGGCCTTGGTAGGGAGTCGGGGTGGAATTGGCAGTGTGAAGGGGAGTGACTGGAGGATCTCAAGCAAGGGAGTAGTAACATAGTCTGACCTAACATTTTAGGAAGACCACTCCTGGGACACTGAACCTGGAGGGAGCAAGAGCGGAAGCTAGAATATTACTGGATAGGTGGTAACGGGCATAAATTTTGTGTTCTGACCATATTACCATATGCAACCTCCAGACTTACTTCTTGATCAAGATTCAGTGGATGTGGGAGGTTTTTTCTTAGTTTTTTAAGTATGACGCTTCCAGAACTCAGAGTAGATACAAAATTTTACTCCAAACTCTTAGGAAAGCTTATTGGCAGACTATCCAAGAGAGAAAGAGAATCCTTCAGACCTTCTCATCTGCCCTTTATTTTTTTCTTTTGTCCTTTTCTCTTGTATCCATCTTCCCTGGTCAAGAGGAAAAGGATCTGATCATGTCCTTGGACTTTGTCAGAGTAGGACCCGTGGAATATTGTTCAGGAGACCTCCTAACGAGCAGAAGTAACCAGTGACTTACCAGAAGACGTCAGGCTGAAGACAGTCATGATTTCCAAGGCCAGGGTTGCTCTGGCTGACACTTTCATCCCTGACCAGGGTTTGTTTTTCGTTTCAGGGTTTAGTCACAGGTAAAATTGGCGTGATGGTGGTAGACCCAAGGGGCTGGAAGGAGTAAGACGGAATGCTGATTTGTGCTTCTTAAGGTGATATCCAGAGCTATGCATAATATAAATATTTTTCCAAGGGTTTGCTGAGCTAAATGTATTTCGACTGCTTTGACCCTTCTACAATCAGGTAAAATTGCATTTAACCCGGCTCCACATAAAGTTTCATACTTTGCAAGCTTGAAAAGCCTGCCTGTTAGAAGTTAGATTTCTGTAGCAAAAAAGAAAAAAAGGAAAAAAAGATTTTCCTCCAGCCAAATACCCACTGTCCGGAACCATTCCGTTCTGGGACTTGAATGCGTTGCTTACTGCCACTGTCCCCCGACCATTTTCCAGACAGCAGAGATGGGAAACATGATGAAGAATCAAGGAAAGGAGGAGAAATAAAGCAGATAAAGCAGCAATAAGCAATTGAAACGGGTGAAGCTGTTTGCAGAACCGACAAGAATGTGATACCCAGTGGATTTGCAGTGTCTGCTGCTTTAGGATTGAGGGAGATTATAAGTCAATCAGGGTGATTTAGGGAAAAACAAACTGTGACATGGTTCATATTTCCCCCCCAGATGTTTTTCTGTTTCCTGTCACATATACTCCAATTGTCCAATTAATTAAGGAAAACCTTGCAGTGGATTTCTTTGGTGAAGCTTTTGCTGGCTGTGAGATTTGAGAGCAAGATTGCATATCTGCTTGGGATAAGAGGGGAAAACGGCTCATTCTGGTATTTACGGGCACCCTCACTCAATTCTGGCAGCAGTGTCTTCTCAGATCTGCAGCTAGTGTCTTTCGTTGTTCTTCACACCATCAAGGGACGAAAGGGGAGAAACTCTACTTCGTTTGCGATTCAGGTTCACAGATTACTCAATAATTTCAGCTTTTTCCCCCCTTGCCAGATGCTTCCTTTAAGCGTCACCGAGAAAGAGTAAAGAGGCCTTATTTCAAGATCTGTCCTTCTTGCCGTTGTTGCATCCTTGGGTCGCAGGGTGCCCTATTCACAAGTGCTCAGGGAAGTGTCAGTCTCTCTCCTTTCTTTTCCCCTCCCCAAAGCGACAGGGTGTGGTGGGGAAAAAAGAGAGGCATAGAGTCAGTCACTTCTGCCACAAGCTTTGTGACTTTGGTTAGGCTGGCTGGTTAACCTCTCTGGACGTTTGTTTGCTCACCTGTGAAAGCTATGAGGATTACCTGAGAGTAAATGGAGCAAGTTATAGAAAAACCTGATTGCAGTACACAGAGGGAGTGTTTTGTCAGTTTATGTGAATTTAGCAAAATGACGGAGTGTCTGCCTATTACGGCATTGCTCTCCACTTGGAAGAGTAGACCGAGATGAGTCAGGGTTGAGTGGCTGCCTTCGAAGAACCGGAGTTTTTCTTGGTTTTTCTTGATATTCATATCAAATAGTGAATGATCAGATATCAGAAGGGGTAAAGAGCTAGATTCAGACTCTCTACTGTAGGGGCGCCTGGGTGGCTCAGTCAGTTAAGCGTCCGACTTCAGCTCAGGTCATGATCTCGAGGTTCGTGAGCTTGAGTCCCCCCCTCCCGTCGGGGTCTGTGCTGACAGCTCAGAGCCTGGAGCCTGCTTCGGATTCTGTGTCTGCCTCTCTCTCTCTCTGCCCCTCCCCTGCTTGCTGTCTCTCTCTCTCTCTCTCAAAAATAGATAAACGTTGGGGCGCCTGGGTGGCGCAGTCGGTTAAGCGTCCGACTTCAGCCAGGTCACGATCTCGCGGTCCGTGGGTTCGAGCCCCGCGTCAGGCTCTGGGCTGATGGCTCAGAGCCTGGAGCCTGTTTCCGATTCTGTGTCTCCCTCTCTCTCTGCCCCTCCCCCGTTCATGCTCTGTCTCTCTCTGTCCCAAAAATAAATTAAAAAAAAAAAAAAAAAAAAAAGATAAACGTTAAAAAACAACAATAACAACAACTCTCTACTTAATTTTTGATCCAGACCCAGGGTAAGACATGCCACATAGTTTTATTTAATCTTTATAACTTATTCCCATTTCCTAAGTGAGGAAACTGAGGCAGTGAGAGAGAGGATATGCCACGGGTATACAGCAGGTTTTATCTTCCTGTACATGTACAGGCTTACTTACTGACTACTGATTAGAAATTTACTACCGGATGAATTCTCACTTCTTGATTACGAGGAGTTTCCTTAGTTACTTTCCTTGGTGTGCATCAGGGTTGCCCAAGGACCGTCTCCCTAAGAGTACAGATTGTGCAGGGAGTAGCATGAAGTAGTGTCAGCATTATTTCACCAAAGAAGGAAGCTTGGTCTTTGCTTTTCTTTTGCCACTGCTCAGTAGCTGTTTGGTCTTGGCTAAGTTGATAATCTCTCTGAATAGCAGCTCTGTGATGTGGCTACTGAAAGTTTCCTATAAGGTTGTGTGAAACAAATGAGAAATTTAATTGCTGTCTTATGCCCTAAATGTAATAAAATGTGAGACATTTTATTATGTTAATACTCTTCTCAAGAAGGAATTAGAAATTCATCAGAAGGAATAGTTTCATTAGAGCTTAGCATAGAACATTAGGAATGTTTTGAGTTCAACCGTAAATTGAGGTCAGTGTAAATTATGGCAAGTAAACCTCCCAGTTAAACACCTCTTGGTGCTGTGGTCTAGAAACAGACTTTTGACTTGAACAAACTACGGACCTGACTTAAGAAGGGACTTTTGCCAGGTGTTTGTTTAAATACCACAGAGAGGTAGAAAGAGGACCGGACTTGATTTCGGAAGGCCTAGGTTCAGGTGCTGGTGCTGCCACTCACCAACTTTATAACCTTGAATTCTACTTTGTCTCCTTAAGCTTTGATTTACTCGTCCTAAGTTCAGGATAATGGTGCCTGCCCTTTCTTTGCCTGGGGGTCATTTCAAGACTCAGAGGGATAATGGGACAGGAGAGCACACTGTAAACCATAGGTGGCCGATTAGTTCTTTCGTTCATGCGGGTGAGAAGTGAGGATGGGAATGGGAACATTTGGGGGACTGTTTTGTGACATGTATCCCTCTCTCCTCTTGCTTCCTTGTTGCTGAAGGTGGATGGGCAGGTGGTAGCGCTGCTTGTGCAGAATCTGGAGCGCCTGGATGAGTCTGTGAAAGAAGAGGCAGACGGTGTCCACAACACTCTAGGTGAGGGGCAGGTGACCGCTGATCCTGAGACGCTGTTTGTTCTGGGGCTTGGTGCTCATTTCCCTTCTTCCTTCATAATCGAGTCAACAGCAGGTGTTTTCTTTCCTTCTGCTCCCAGACTGCCTTTCCAGAAATGAAGACCCTTGTGTAAATTTCATATAACTGCAGCTCTGGTTTGGCTTGCAGGTAATAAAAGCAGAAATCCACTAAGTAGATAACCTTCCTGGACAAAAACTGGCTCCTTTTAGCAGCGCTTTGCTTTTTTATTTTTATTTTTTTAGCTTTAGAACATGTATTTTACCATTTTTAAGCCCTGTATGTTGGTTTTTCTTCCTACTTTCCTTCAGTGAGACTACAAACTTTGGAACTGTCTTTATAAGACAGTTTATTTGAAAAAGAGTTAAGTGTTTGTCTTTTTATGTGTAGCTTACCACGTAAACTGATTGAAATACTGCTGTTAACTTGCATGCACCTTCATCAGTGTTAGTTTAAGTGGACTCTTCTGCAGTATTTCCCTTCCTCCTCCTCGAATCTCCCAGCTCTTTCTCCCTGTAAAGTTGTTGGACCATTAGCCTATTTAAAATTGTGCTTTTGCAGGATGCCTGGGTGGCTCAGTGGGTTAAGCGTCCAACTTTGGCTCAGGTCATGATTTCACGGCTTGTGAGTTCGAGCCCTGCACCGGGCTCTGTGCTGACAGCTCAGAGCCTGGAGCCTGCTTCAGATTCTGTCTCCCTCTCTCTCTGCCCCTGTCCTGCTGGTTCTTTCTCTCTCTCAAATATAAATAAACATTAAAAAAATTTTTTTTGATGTTAAATAAAATTGTGCTTTTGGGTAGTCCTCCTTATCACTAGTCATGTCTTATTAAAAAATAAAAAACAAAACAATGGTGACATATCTTTAAGCAGAGCTTGAGAAATAAATGAGGCCCAGCTGAAGCAGAAATTTTGATGAGGTCAGATTTTTCTCTCAGCTCTTTTTGTCTTCCACAGATTTCTCTCGTAGTTTTATATTCTCTTCTGTGACCATTATCATAAAGAAGAGGGGAGGCATAGCACCTAGGGAGTAAGAGAAGAGAGAACACAATAATCTGTAACTTGGGGGTTGGCTTTAGTCTAGAGCTAGAATTTGGCATTGCCATCTGTTAGCCTAGTACTGGATTTTGCTGAATAGTTTATCAGAAGTTTTAACTGACTGTTAACAAAAAAGGGGCCTGGTATAATGGAAAAAGCACCAGGCTGGCAGTCTGTAGAGATCTGTGTAGTTTCAGCTTCGTCACCCACCAGCAGCCCAGGAGATTTATCCCTCTCTCATTTATTGAGCACCTGCTGTCTGTGGGGCACTGTGCTAGGCACTGGGGTAGATTAAAGAGGAATTTGGCATGGTCCTACTCCTGAAGAAGCAGACTGATGGGAAAGCCTTGAACAAAAAGGAAAGGCAATACAGGGTGAGAAATGGTATAATAGGAGTCAGTGCAGAGCAGTATGGAAGTAGAGGAGGGTTTGCAAAGGTAGCTGATTGGAGCTAAATATGAAGACGGGTGCATTTTGACTGAGAAATGAGAGAAGGGCCTTTGAGTGGGAGAGAGTCACTTGCAAAGCCATGAAAGGGCTTGGGCTTTGGAGAAAGAGTAGAAATGGACTGTGGCAGTAGTGGGAGAGGACACGGAGGCAGGGGTTTGCCCAGATCATGGAAGACCTTGTAAACCAAGGCAAGATGATTGGATTTTACTCTGGTGGGCAGCAGGAAGCCATCTAAAGCGCAAGCAGAGGAATGAGGTAAGGGCATAGAAGATTAATATGAAGGAGTTGGCTTTCCTAGAAAGTAACCTAGGGTATTGCGGTGATCCTCGTCTCTCAGGGATCTTGTTGCTACTCTGCTTCCGTGACTTTGTATTCCATTCCCTGAGGGGGTGGCCCACTGAGTCTTTAACTTGCCACAGGCGAGGCTGACAGGGGCAGAGGAGTGAGGAAGAATGTAAGAGGCATAGTGATTTCTTCAGCCCTTTCTCCTTCAAAACTCAGACCTGATGTGTTCTGGGCATTGGGTTAGAGAACCTGGAACTAACTCTGTCTCCTTTATAATAGTAACATAACCTGGGTTATGGAGCAGAAGGGGCCCTGAAGGAAGTGAAAGCATTGGATGTGTTAGAATGGAACTATAGGGGATTTTTTTTTTTTTTAAGTGTCCTTTTTTAGTATCGTAGTCATGTAATAACTTTATTTTCCTTTGGCCTCCTAAGTTTTAATTTTTCTATTAGGCAGCAATTTGGCTGTTGTAAAAGATAGCAGGACCAATTATATTTGCTTCCGCGTACCTGACAGTTAACTCTGCCAGCATGGCCTTTTCCCTCTATGCATATTATTGTGTTCAATTAAGATCATGCTTGCTTCCCTTGTAATGTCCAGAGAAAGAGGACTGAAAATGAATGACTCTGGAAAGGCAGAGATTCTGAATTCACCATCCCTGGATTTTTTTCTAAGGCTTCTTACCTAGTCCCCTGTCCCTTCAGTTACGGTCTCCGGGACACCAGCACAGTGAGGACTGAGAAGGCCTTCCTAGGCAGATACACACCTTTCTCTGTGTCCTGCTCTGGTGTTGTTCCCTATTAGCACAGAACATCTATCGCTTATTTCTTTCTGTGAATTTCATCATTTTTAGTTACACGTTTTACTTGCAACATAACCTAAAAAAAAAAAAAAAAAAAGCAAACCCATAGCATCTCCCTGGTTAATCTAGAAGTGACAACACGGGCATCTGGCTGGGAGGCATACAGGAAGTGGGAAGAGGAATATGGTGCCTGTCGTGGGAAGGGCGGCAAGCTTGTTGCAGACGGAAATGTCATTGCCCTCCCTGATGACTGCTGTCCGTCTCCCTGCAGCTATTGTGGAAAACATGGCAGAGTTCCGGCCTGAGATGTGTACGGAGGCCGCCCAGCAGGGTCTTCTGCAGTGGCTGTTGAAGAGGCTGAAGGTAAGTTTGGCCTTGTGGGACTGCAGCTCCAGAACCTCTCTTCGCTCTGGGCGTGGCTCAGGCCAGGTCACTGGCACAGATTTTTATCCCTTTGCTGTGTGATCTCCTTTGGGAATCTTTTGGGATCCCTCGCCCCTTTCTTTGCTTCTCCTCTTTTTGTTTCAAGAGAAAAGCCTTTAAAGGTAGCCTTTTAATACCTCTGAAAATATTACAAACATTTTTTTTAATGTTTATTTACTTTTGAGACAGAGAGAGACAGAGTGTGAACGGGGGAGGGGCAGAGAGCGAGGGAGACACAGAATCCGAGGCAGGCTCCAGGCTCTGAGCCGTCAGCACAGAGCCGGACGCGGGGCTCGAACTCACGGACCGCGAGATCGTGACCCGAGCCGAAGTCAGACACTCAACCGACTGAGCCACCCAGGCGCCCCAATAAACATTTTATAAATACAAATAAATTCACTGGTACAGAAAGCATAAAACTGGAGGTAAAATCTCCCTTCAGCAGATTCCTTCTGGTTCCACTTCCCAGAGGCAGCCACTGTTAACAATATTCTCTCTCTCCTGTACACACATTTTGTGTGTATAGGAGTGTGTGGGTGTGTTTCACAAACAGAATTTTACAATATTTTATTTTGCAGGTTGGTTTTTTTTCACTGAACTAATAGCTGCCTAGTATTCTGTTTTATGCATATACCAAAATTAGTTTAATCATTCCCCTTTTTATGACAGTTTTTCACTGTTGTATAACAATTTTTCACTGTCACGAGCAGTGCTGCAGTGAATATTCTCATATACACAGACACATTTTTTTCTTGCACACTTATGTTAGTTTATCTGTAGGATCAATTCCTAGAAGTTGAATTGATAGATCGAAGGATATGTTCACTAACACATCTGGTGGGCATTGCAAAGTTGTCCTGCATAAAGGCTGCCTCACTGACTTGAGAGTGTCTGTTTCCCTTAGCAACATTGGGTACTATCAAACTTAAAATGTTACTCATCTGCTACATGAAAAGTGGTATTTTATTTTATTTTGGAGTTTTAAAATCACGGCAAGAATATTGGCTTCCACTTGTTTATTAGCCATTTATATTCATTTCTTTCAGCTTACTATTTAAATTTTTTTTTTTAATGTTTTATTTAGTTTTGAGAGAGAGAGAGAGAGCGTGCAAGCTGGGGAGGGGCACAGAGAGGGAGATACAGAATCCGAGGCAGGCTCCAGGCTCTGAGCTGTCCACACAGAGCCCGACTCGGGGCTCGAACTCAGGAACTGTGAGATCATGACCCGAGCCGAAATCAGACGCTCAACTGACTGAGCCACCCAGGGGCCCCATCTGTCAGCTTACTATTTATATCCTTTGTTCGTGTTTATATTTCTGTTGAATTTCTTACTCTTTCCTTATGAGCATAGTCCTTTTGACTATCTTTTTAACAATTAGTGGTGTCCCATGGAGTAAATGAGCAACAAGAGGGGCAAGGGCTTCTCTGAAAAGAGTAGTTTTAACCAAAGGTGTGATGAGAGGCAGTTTGGGACTGCTTATATGGTCCTCGGGCAGGCAAGGATTCCCAGTTTCTCTGAGAAGGAGGCATTCGTTCATAGACAGAATGATTCTCTAATATTCAGAGTGTGCTTTGCTGTGCTTTAGAGTGTCACAGAGATCCAGAAAGTCTGAGGTACATCACGTCAGATTTACTCCCCGCTGTCTTGTCGGGGCTCAGGAAGAATGTTCCGCTTACGATAGCGTATGCCCCATGATTACCCCTCTTTCTGACCATCTAAGTCTTCCCCAGTCCTACTTATTTAACCATCTGTTCCCATGGAAATCTATAACATGGACTTCTGTAACATGACCCGAGGGTATTCAGCTAGCCCAGATCCTACCGTCAGTGGGTCTGGGCACGTTTGCCTGGCAGAGTATAAACTCAGTATGCGGTTCAGTAGATTGCAACTCCCTCCACACACACGCACGTACGTGTACACGCACCCGTGCACACCGACACACCCTTACCTTCCTTTCAGGAAAAAAAAATCAGGTCTGGTTAGTTCATGCATTGTCATCTTTTAACTTCCTTTTGACTTTTTCTCATGAGCCTGAATGCCTTCCGAGTTTAGGACTGGACTTATTTCCCCATCTTTCCTCAACATTCAACACATTTTTATTCTCCAAAGCCTTAATACATCTTGGGAGTGAGGAGTGGAGGGGAGGAACAGAGTCGAGGAGATGGGGTAGATGGCAAGGACTGGAGTTGTTGGTAGGGTGGCCGTAGGTGAGAGCGCCAAACTTTTGGATTACAGAATAATCCAATAGCTTTTGTCTCCGAGGTCAAGACTAGTTTTTTTCCAGTTCCTTGAGACTTGGTACTGCTTCAGGGATCCTTCCTTAAACCAGAGTGTCAGGCCTCCTCTGCCCTTCGAAAAGCGTTGAAACTTGCCAGTCTTTTTTTGAATTGGTAACAGGAAGGAGAATTGAGACCTTTGGGGGTTTGGCTTGGATTCCATTTTCCTTATGAGAGTAATAGAGAGTCCCATTTGATAGTCTAGTAAGCTATTGACTGTTTCCTTTTAGGCATAGTGTTTTTGTAATCCTCGGGGCATAAATAGCCATGTTGCTGTCTCTAAAACAGTTTTTCAAGGTTTCAGGGTATCTAAACATTAAAATGCTATTTGGTTATTTTATTAGTAGGCAAGTGCCCTTAGAAAAATTCTGTGTTTCCCAGAACATTAATAAGAGAGAATCTTGCTTAAGGGTGAGGCCAGCAAGAAGGCATATTTTTATAAAAACAATGCCTTGCTCTTTTTCCTCATAATCTGGGAGAGTGCTTGTTAAAATCTTCACCATCGTAAACATATTGAATCTGAATGCCGGACCTAGAGCCTGATTTTCACCAGTGGAACTCTAAAAAATTAGACATTTCTAGACTCATTGTCTCAGTCTTTGTCTTCTCTGTCTCTGTTTGAGGGAAGTTCCACCTGTGATTCTAATGGACAACCCTCACTAATACCCTCTGCTCTCTGGAGATGTGAACATTTTCATTACCTTTTTTTATTCTGCACTACTCCTGGACTGATTTAAAACTCCATTTTCAGTGTGCTATTCCCTATCAAGAATCTCCCTCTACACAGTCCTGATGCCCTTTACATCAGATCGCACCTTCTCTACCTACTTACAAAGGCCCCTTACAGCCCCTGGTTGGCTCAGTCTGTTAAGCGTCCAACTTTTGATTTCAGCTCAGGTCATGATCTCGCAGTTCGTGAGTTTGAGCCCTGCATCAGGCTCTCCACTGTCAGTGCGTGGGATTCTCTGTCTCCCTCTCTCTCTGCCCCTCCCCTGCTCACTCTCTTGCTCTCTCTCAAAAATAAATAAACATTAAAAAAAATTAAAAGAAAAGAAAATGCCCCTTATGCCTGGCCTAGTCTGACTTTTTCATTTCTCAGTTTTTTTTAAATTTTTTTTTTTTTAACGTTTATTTATTTTTGAGACAGAGAGAGACAGAGCATGAACAGGGGAGGGGCAGAGAGAGAGAGGGAGACACAGAATCTGAAACGGGCTCCAGGCTTTGAGCTGTCAGCACAGAGCCCGACGCGAGGCTTGAACTCACGGACCGTGAGATCATGACCTGAGCTGAAGTCGGACGCTTAACCGACTGAGCCACGCCGGCGCCCCTCATTTCTCAGTTTTTAAATTGTTGGCCTTATTACCTTTCAGACAGACATCTTTTTTACCGTGCCCCTGCTCTGCAAAGGTCAGAATTATTTTGACCTCTGTATCCGTCTTTGATCATGGTCCTCCCTCTACCAGGAATGACTTCTGTCTTCCCTTATATACTTCTCAGTTATACACAGCCTTCATTAACCACTTTAAATCCCTACTCTTCCATGTAGCTGCCATCATTTTTAGGACTGAAAGGAAATTTATAACTTCTATTGCAGATTAAAAAAAAAAAGTCGAGACTTATATAGAGATTAAGTGCCTTGCCCAACTTCATACAGCTAGTTAGAGATAGAGCTGGAATTAAACCCGTGAGTCCTGACTTTCTCCACGCACCCTTTACATGGCACTACTTTGCCCCCAGCCCATCCCATGCTCTTTCTTTTCTGAATATCAACCGTTTTACTTTTTCTATGCTGGTTCTCTTACGAGAGTTAGCAGATCTGTGTTCTAACATGTGCCTATAACTATGACATTTCTCCTCATGAAGCATCTTTTTTCCAGCACCTGGCGGACTTTCATATTGTATGTGCTCACTGTCTTTCTTTAAATAGCCTTCGACTCTTTAAAAGCAAGGACTGTGTTGTGTCTCCATCATATTTGCGACTCCACCCAGTTGTTCTCAAGGTGTGGTTCGCAGCCAGGCCCAGGGATGTCAGAATCACCTGGCAACTTGTTAGAAATGCAGATTCTTGAACCTACCCCTTGACCCCCTGAATCCGCCCATCTTGGGGTGGACTGGCCATCTGTTTTAACAAGCCCTCCAGGTGATCTGAATGCCTGCCAACGTCTGAGAACCACCCTCCTGGAATACTTCTATTTACACTGCTTGTTAAACCTTGCTGTTTAACTGATCATCCCATATTGATTCAGTAGTCTTTGAGTAATTCTTCAGTGAGTGGCACCTTGGTGAGTCTGCTTTTTGTACTGGTAGCCTAGCAGTATATAGAGATACTCATAGATTTCTTCACTGAATGAAATGTCACTAATTTGTGCTAATGAGGATGAAACCCATTGCAGATGATTGCATTAAATGGTTTAGCAGGTGAGCAGATAACAGGAGTGAGAGAGATTGCTTTACAGTTCATTTTTGTGGGGAATACAGATTCATTAGGATATTGTGTACCCTTGAAAATAACCCCAAAACCCAAAGTTTTATTTTTTTTCTTTTCTAAAGAAGCAAAATTAAGATTCTCTTTGGTCTCCCGGTTAAATCAGCGTTTCAGAAATAGTTGCAACATTCAGTGTATGAGCTAATGAATTGAGAATCGGCTGCATTATACTATATGCACAGCTGGTTGATGGGAAGTTCTTAGCCTCCTGTGACCAGGAGTTGGGATTTTACAGGGCACAGTCTGCTTCAACAGTTGCACGGGGCTGTAGATGTGTCTGAACCTGCCCCGTGTACCAGGTACCAGGTACCAGAGGTGAGCTGTGGAAGTAACCTGCAACTTCTGGCTGCGGGTGGTAGCATAATTGTTTTGTACTTTCCAGAAAAGCAGCAGCTCGCAAAAAGGTGAAGTTTAATTTTATTCAAAGCTAGTACATGCTGAGTCCATACCTATGCTTGACTCTGTAATTACTCTGACAGCTAAAAGATTTAGGATCACCAGGCTCCTGGATAGCAGAGTCCAGAAGTTTCAAGTCCCTTTGGCTAACTTTGCAAACTCCAAAAGACTATACCCACTAAATGAACCTCTCCTTTCTCCTGATTTTGACTGAATGTCCTTGTAATTTGGCAGTTTGATATTTTGTAAACTTGGAGGCCATCATCTCTGGCTGAGATTTAAATAGAAATAAAACTTCCTTGGTGATTTTTGACTTTGGCCAGACATGGAAGATGAGTTAAATTCCCTCCTTCCTAAATAAAGGAAAGTGGTTTCCCACACTTTCCTTTATTTCTTTTCCACAAGATTAAAATACTTGGTTGTCATCCTCATCACCATGAAGTTTTCCCCGTCTGACGGGAATGCCGTTTGTGGGCTGTTCACTAGGTGGAAAGCATTATTCTAGATGCTTCACATACATCTTTTATTTTATTTTATTTTATTTTATTTTATTTTATTTTATTTTATTTTATTTTATTTTATTTAAAATTTTTTTTTAATGTTTATTCATTTTTGAGAGAGAACACAAGCAGGGGAGGGGCAGAGAGAGAGGGAGACGCAGAACCCGAAGCAGGCTCCAGGCTCCGAGCTGTCAGCACAGAGCCTGATGTGGGGCTCGAACTCATGAACCGTGAGATCATGACCTGAGCCAAAGTCGGAGGCTTAACCGACTGAGCCACCCAGGCGCCCCTCATATATGTCATTTCTCATCCTCACAAACAGCCTTCCAAGTGGTGCTGCTGTCCCCAGTTACAGATGCGAAAGGCATTGCACAGAGGGGAGGTGATTGCCCAGACACCGTGGGAAGTACGTGGCAGAACCTGTGATATTGGGCCTGGATATCTCCAAAGCTTCCCCCTCTTGCCAGGTTACTTCCCAGCTGGTACCCCTTTCAGACTCTGAAGCATTTTAGGGCTCAGTGTTGGGGAGTCATGGGACCTGATCATTTTGACTTTCTGATTAGATTCCTTCTTCATGCCAGTTTTTGAAAGGACCTATATTTTAACAGAAAAAAGTGATGAAATTACGGTTTTGATTTTTAAAACTGTACTTTGGGCAAATTGGAAACTCCTTGAAGTGTCACAGCAAAAGCTAGAGATTTCCTGAGGGGGATTAAGAATTCTCAGTAGAGGGGAACACAGCTGTTTGGTGCCTGTGATGTATATACTGGTTAATATAATCCAACCACCCCATGAGGAGATTATTACTTATTTTCACTTAACTTAAGAGAAATCAGGTAAGAAAGGCAGAGTAATTTGGCCAAGATCCCATAGCTGGTAACCATTAGAGCTGAGATTCTAACCTGGATATTTCTGATTCCAGTCAAAGAAAAGCTTCTAGTACCTACTGTATGTTAGGTACTTCCATATTACCCCATTTAATTCTCATAGTAATTCTCCTGAGAGGATTTATTTATTTATTATTTATTATTTATTTTTTACAGATAAGGAAACTTGAGACCGAGAGATGTTTCTTGGATCATAGGTGCCCCTCTCAGCTCATGATGCCCTTAATGTCTTAGGAATTTCGTTTTTACAGTGCCCCTATGCCAAAAAGGACCTAACAATCCTGTTTATTAAGTAGTTAGGTCCAAATAGTTTAATATGTATTTATGTCATAACAAATTAGTAGCCATACACAGGAATTAAAAGAAAAAATATTTTGGGGCGCCTGGGTGGCTCAGTTGGTTAAGTGTCTGACTGTTGGCTTTGGCTAAGGTCCTGATCTCGTAGTTCGTGGGTTCGAGTCCCCTGTCGGGCTCTGCAGTGGCAGCGTGGAGGCTGCTTGGCCTTCCCTCTCTCTCTCCCCACCCCTCCCCTGCTTGACACTCTAGCGTGTGTTCTGTTTCTCACTCTCTCTAAATAAATAAATAAACGCTTAAAAAAAAGAAAAATATTTTTATTTTAGACTTAAATGCCGCACTTACTAATAAGCGTGTGTACCTTCTGAGTAACTGCGCAACTTGTAAAACCTTGGAATTCAGTTGAACACCACCACCCTCATTCTGTTGCACATTGATTTTCACACAGTTCTTTTATTACAGCAACCACCAAAACCCAGCTTCACAAAGATAGGAGGTCATCAAAAGAGTGTACCTGGAGCTAGTAGTTAATTCAGTGTTCAACAGATGTCACCTGTCACCGTGCTTTCTTTGGAAATTTTAAAGAATCCTGCGGTGCCCCTGTGAATTCAGTTTGACACCCCAGGTACCTCGGCACACAGTTTGGGAACTACAGACTGTGTCGCATAGGTAGTACGTGCTCATGAGTCAAACTGAGGTGCATCGATCCTAGATTCCTGTTGTTCTTCTTCTTTTTTTTTTTTTAACGTGACTGTATTACTTAATATAATTAATTTGAATTCAGCGTAATATCTTTAAATGCCGTAACAGTGGACAAGGTTCACATCTAATTCACCTGTGTGCTTTCATGTTCAGTTCTTTGTCTTGTGTTTAGCAGATGCCCAATAAATATTCATTGAAAAAAAAAGAGAAAACCTCCCCCTTATCTTGGAGACAGGATTTATAAAATCACAGAAAGGACAAGAGGCCTTGAAACCGCAGAAAGGCTAAGTATGATTCTAGTGGCCCCGTGTCTTTTGGCTTCTTTTAGTTAAGTGTATCTTGTTTCAAACAAGAACCCTGGCCCTTGAAAAGCTGCATATAACAAAGTTAGTGTGGCTTTAAATCATTTAAAATACCAATACTTGTAATTTAAATAATTCGAGTAAGTAATTTGATTAGCAAGTCCTTGATTCTGATAGAGATGCTCACCCTTGGCCTTTCACTTTTGTGTTTTGGTCTTAATAAAACTGCTTTCCTTAAAGTGAAACACACCTCAGATTGCATTTAAACTCTGGTTGTGTACTGAATTTCTTGAAAGAAGGCCTCAAGCTTGCCCAGGGAGCATACCTTGCAGTCAGTACACGTAAGACTTTGCATTTACAGATCTTTTAACCTAGGATGGTCGGCTTCCTGAAACCCTGTGGGGTGCACTAAGGCCTGACAAGGAAGACGTGCATAGAAAACTGAAAAGTTGCTGGGTGTTGCTTCATTAGGGGCCACTCTTCCTTCCTAAGTACAAAATCAATGTCCAAACAGCACTGCGAATAGCACTAAGGTGATGGAAGTGTTAGCTCCAAGACGAACACTTCCCCTGTCCTTTCCAGGTACAGAAATTATTTGTCATTTCAAAAACCTGGATAGCTAGCAAGGCTGCTGCTGATTAACAATTGTTGTCTGCGTGCCTGCATTTTAAGGATCAAGGGTACGGTAAATAAAAACACATCGATGAGGCTTGCTCTTCTCTGTGCACTTTTATGCAACGGTGCCTCGTTAATGGTGAGATATTTGAGTCTCGCTACCGAAGCAACGTGGTGGACAGCTGTAAAAGATAGTAGATATGTCCCCTCTGAAACACCAAGTACCAGACCGTGCAGCAGGGAAGGAATTGTGGGTAGTAATTCGGGTGTTAAAATATTAACACATTTCTGCATTTTTAATGTGGTTTCCTTTTTAAATAGTAGGCAGATTATGGCACACGAGCAGATAGGTTTATGATTTCAAATTAAATTTTAAGCATTAAAAAAAAATCCAAAAGGAACTACTTTGTTATAAATGCATTCAACTAATCTAAACAAGAACTTGCTTTCTTTTCACCTTCTCTGATCATCCGTCGGCTAATTGATAGCCTGATTTTATGATTGTAATATGTGAACGAAGCTTCATAATGGATTTTAGTCTTAAGGGTTACAAACTTTCAATCATTCATCTAGTTCACAGTTGAGTATATACTATGTGCTAGACAGTCGTCTCTGGACTCACAGTGGGGAATCTGGGAAGGCTTCACTGAGGAGGTGACTTTCATACCTGGGCATTAGCAGTGAGAGAGCCATTGTGTACATCTGCCATTTATGGTTGTACTATGTAGTATTTGAGTCTGATCCCTTGAGAGCAGAGGCAGACTTTTCTTTTCTTTCCTTTTTTTTTTTTTTTTTACCTTTAACCTGCCTTTTGGCTTTCTAAGTTCTACTTCCCCTGAACTTAGATCCTAGTTCTTGTGAACTAGGGGAGGGGAGCAAGGCCCCTTAACGTTTTTTTCTCATTTCTCCGATGTCCCCACAGGCAAAGATGCCTTTCGATGCCAACAAACTGTACTGTAGTGAAGTGCTGGCCATACTGCTCCAGGACAATGACGGTGAGGCTCCCTCTCGGTATTGATATTCTGTTAGGATAGGAGCCAGGCTTGTTTCAGATCATGACAGCAAGCTCTCTTGCCTTTGGCATCCCCTTGCTCTCCCTCTCGCGCTCTGTGCAGCTTTTGTACTCTGTCAAGCTGTATTGATTTTGTTTGCTGATGTATCAGTGTTAGACGGCTGTAAAATCTGACAGTTAGCTTCATTTTTTTTCTCCTTCTATTTTTTTTCCCCTTTTAGAAAACAGGGAATTGCTTGGGGAGCTGGATGGAATCGATGTGCTTCTTCAGCAGTTATCCGTGAGTAATTCTTATGCTTCCTGTCTGCCATGAAGATACATGGCCTGCTTTAAATGGGAGGTGGAGCTGGAAATTGTGGGAAGAAAGAAGCCATGTGATGCAAGCCATATGGAGTATGTTGGCGGGTTTGAGGTTACATCGGAGCTACGTGGTTTGCCTCCTTTTCTTAGTCATTTGCTCTTTATGACCAGATATCACTGTGTATCTGCTTGGATTTCCCCCGTCTTCTGGTGTTTGTCAATCCAAAAGAAGTGTGCTTCCTGCTTAAGTGTGTGTTCTTGGGCCAAGAATACCGAATTATTTTGAGTTGACCCACGCCCAAGATTATTTACTTCCTTTCCTTTCCATCTGCCAGTAAAATGCATTCTATCCATTTAGAATCCACATAAGCTCAAGGAGTACAAGTTCCAGTGCAGTGGGACAGAGGTCACAGAGGAGGACAGGGAGGGACGTGGTACCGGAAGCTGGAATAAGACATTAGAAAATGCCATTTTCTCCTTGTAAGAAATGTAAATCTGGTTGAAATGTTGTTGTTCTGCCGGCATTCTGGAAATACTGTGAAGATGTCTTCTAACAAATCTCATCCGTGCTATTCCAAAACCAGGACTGAAAATAGATCATTTGGATAAAATCTTGAGTGTTGGGAGTGTCTGAGCTGTCAGTTTGCATACAGCTGCCGTCGTGGTGCCAGCAGCCGGAGTGGCTTGGCCTCCGCCCCAAAAAAGTAGAGCTTTGAAATGCGAATCTGTTTCCAGTTTTCTGGGAAGGTGCTTCGTCCTGTTCCTGCAAGATTGTTGTTCATTTTGTAGTAGGCTCTATGGGTACGCATATACTGTTAAAAAGGCTTTTCTCCTAACATGCCATATATCTCTGGCAGAGACAGGACTTCTGCTTTAAGCTGTTCCCATGACTTAGAGCCACAACTGCTGTGTGAAGGTAGTTCAATAGCCCCGATGGTGAGGAAACTCTTCCTAAGGCTGTGGTCATTCTGGATTGTAGTTTCTTTTAGGTGTGCAATGGGCTGTGGGTGGGTTGTGGGAGGGCTTTGGAGGTAGCTGGCAAAGTGGTTTCTTGACCTGGATGGTGGTTTCAGCTATACGTGTCTTTTATGGAATTTTTTTACACCTGTGTTCTATTTCACAGTAAAAGGGTTTTGTTGTTGTGTTTTGTTTTGTTTTGTTTTGTTGTGTGTGTATGTGTGTGTGTGTTTAATCTGGCTCCTTGAAACTATCAATCACTCATGGACCCAGTGGTCAGTTGAGTGTTTTGTTTTTTTGTGTGAACTGGTAGCTATTTAATACCTGTGAATCAGAAAGTTCAGTTTCTCTAAAATGGAAACTGATGCGAATTTTGTATGGCGAGCTTGTGTTTCTTCAGTTGTTGGGGTTATCGTGACAGGCAGGCTTTGGAAGTTGTCAAGCGCTGGCTGATGAAAGGACATTCTCTTATGGCTCTGTGCTTTCTGATGTCTTTGCTTGACAGGTGTTTAAAAGGCACAATCCTAGCACAGCCGAGGAGCAGGAGATGATGGAGAATCTGTTTGATTCACTCTGTTCCTGCCTAATGCTCAGTTCCAATCGTGAGCGCTTCCTGAAGGGCGAGGGTCTTCAGCTGATGAATCTCATGCTCAGGTACGTTTCTTATCTCTGTCTTTTTTGTCCAGCTCCTCACTGTTGTCTGAATTCCAGATCCCGTACCTATGGTCTTTTAGTCCATTGAGTTTCCTAGATAATGTAAAACAGTAAGGCCTTCAGGGTGTGTGTGTGTGTGTGTGTGTGTGTGTGTGTGTGTGTGTGCGCGCGCGCGTGCGCCTGCGTGCATGTGTGTGGTCTTCTCTCAAGTTAGAGTGGGTAGAAAATAGAAAGTACGTTTTGTTCTGTTTGTGCCCATTGTTATGTCAGTTGGTAATATGACCACTCCATTGAAGGGAAGTAACTTTTGGTTCCTTCTCTTACTGCATTGGTTTTGGGAAGCCTGGTTATGACCTTCTAAACATACCCTATGTTAATTTCTAAACTTAGCCTAGTTTTCTTTATATCCCACATAGACCTATCTGTGCTGTATGTTTGTATTTTTGTGGTTGACAGAAGAATATCAGATTTTTTATTTATACAAAGTTTTCATTAATATCATTTTCTATGAGGTGCACATGTGCTATGTGGCTAGCATGGGAGATGAAAATGTGCAGGACAGTTCTAGAACTTTCCTTTACAGTACTTTCCTTATATATCTTATTATTATTTATGCTCTAATTCCTTAAAATATTTAAAGTGAATATCATATCTAGTATATTTCACAGAATCCTAACGTTGGAAGTAAATGGAAGGTAGCTTGTATCAATAACTCTTGAGAAATCTGGCTAGGAAAGGGAGTAGAGAAATAAGAGTAGGGGGTAACCAGAAATGGGAGTTGTGTGTGGTCAAGGGACTGTTTTTCAAACTGAGAGCCACTAGAGCATGTTTTTGTGGCCAGAAGACTCTAATCATTATGACTGTATGAAATTGACCTAGAGCCTGCGGTCTTTACATTTCTATTCCTGTAAATTGAAAACTCTGTTAAACCATTTCTTTAAATAAAGTTTTTTTTAATAAATTTGATATACATATCTATTAAATACAATTTAGAATATAGACCTGCAGAACCGCTGTTAAAAAACACTGATAAGGTACCGTGTTAAGTGCTGCACTTAGAAATGAATAAGACAGGATTCCTGCCTCCAAGAAGCTAAAACAGCTCTGTCACCGAAACACAACCCAACTTTGGATGTTTCACTTCTTCCACTCTTTTTTTCACTTTGTAATTATTTTCTTGTTTTTACCAGCTTTTTAGTCCTGTCACATGTGTAATTTTCTGTACTAAGTTTCTTTTTAAACTTAACATGGCATTTCCCGTGCTGTGACATAATGTTTGTGAGAATTTGCAACAACTGCATCATGGACTCTAAGGAGATAGAGCTTTCTTAGTATTCTTTTGGTGATACTGAGACTATTTCCATTGTTTTGATATTGTAACAGATTCTACAATGACCATCTTTTGCTTAAAACTATTTTTGTATTTAAGATTATCAAGGGATATGTTTCTAAAATATCTTCTCTTTAAAGGCCTGTGTAGGGCTGGGTGGGGGCACAGTAGACCTTTTCGTTTGTCCAGTACATACCAGACCTTGGATTGATTGGAAATCTTCCTTTGTGGAATTGCTTTAAAAAATCTATTTTAAAGTGCAGAGAGGGCCATTGGAATTGTTCAGAGGCCTTCAGTGTTCAGCTGATTTTTGCTAGCTTTACTCTCTTGAGTCTTTTGTTTGTTTATCTCCTTTACCCTTCTAATTGCCTGTCCTTTTGTTGAAATGACCCACCTTCTCTCGAGTAAATAGCATATAAAGAAGATGCATTTGGCTTCCTGGGCCTTCTAACCTTAAAACTGTACTCTACAGGGACTTTCCCCTAAGCTTCTTAAAGGTCTGAACCGCCAGTGTCTTTGGATGGTTGAGTGCAAATATGAAGTGATGTATTCCTGTAGCATATGGCTTGGTAATGTGCAGCAGTGGGAAGCTGAATAAATAACCAGAAATATGGATTATTCAAACCGGAATGCTGAGATTCTGGGAGCCTAATTAAGAAGGTGTTCCCAAAGCCTTAGAAACTGCACCTCTGTAGGATCTTCTAACTTTTCATTTTTGAATGCTGAAGTTACTGTGAGATTAATTCTTTTGCATTAACTAGCTTTTTTTAGCAGATTCAGCATTCCCCTTTTTTCTCTTTCCCATGCTCTTTGTTCTGTGTTATTTTTCTTCTTCAGACTCCCAAATGGAAAGTTTAATTGGGAGGGAATTCTTTTTTCCCTACTAGATTCATCCTGATCTTCTAGCAGGAGCCGCCAAGGTGCTCTGCGTCTAGAGACAGAAGCCCATTCAAACTTGGAGGTTGTAACACTAGAAGTTCAGGAAAATTTCTGTGGTTCCGTTGCCCCTGAGTACTGCTCTTCACTGTGATTCAGGCATTCAGCAGTCATGAAATGTCCACCTGGAAAGGTGGGAGTGTGGGACAGCATGGAAGAGTGGGCTTTGGAGTTGAGGTGCATGTGGGTTTGGAACATCGCTCTTTCACTTACTAGTTTTGGTTATTCGGTGAGTTTTTCTAACCTTTCTGACCGCTGACCCTCAGTTTTTCATCTGAAAAATGGGAGTAACAATGCCAAATTTGCAGGGATTTTTTGGAAATTAAACTATATGTAAAGTGTCTGGGACAATTCTGCAGCTGTTAAAACACTGGCGAAGTACTGTGTTAACTTACTACATTAAGTGCTAGGCTTACACAGAGAGGAACAAGACAGGATTCTTGCCTTCAAGAAACTCCACCGCTAGTAAGGGAGGCTGACATTAAATAACTATTAGTATCATTGAATGCGTTAAATTAACCATTCCTCTTAATAGTTTGCATGTCTATGAATTTTTTTCTTTACGTTTCTGATTATTGGTAAGGAAAGGTCATCGGCAAGATAGTCATTTATGCACACACACATATTACACACACATGCAAAGGTATATACTATCCAACTTAATATCTATTAACTTTATTGAAGCATAATTGACTTATAATAAGACACTCCCATTATAAGTGTACAGTTTTAGTTTTGACAGCTGAATGCATCTTTGTTTTCAACACGATGAAGATACACAATGGCCCTGTCCAACAGAAATGGAATGCAAGCAAGATATATAAGCTTATGTTTTGTAGTAGCATGGTAAAAAGGTTGAAAGAAAATTAATTTTAATAACATTTTATTTAACCCAATATATTAAAAATCATTTCGACAGGTAATCGATAAAAAAACATTATTGAACCATTCTACTTTTTTTCATCCTAGGTCTTTGCAGCCTGGTGCATATTTACATCTCAGTTCAGTGTTAAATTTTCATAAAGTACTTGCTTTGTGTTTAGATTTCGTACAATTTACAGTTGAAAAAGTAGATTCCCATACCTGAGTTTCTCCAAACAGACTTAAATGCTTCCTAATGACTGAATCAAGTATCAGTTTTTAAATTTGAATTTATTTAGTATGTGTTTTGTTTAGCCTATGTCACTCAACAGATTGTTTTTGAGATTCGTTCATTTTGCGTCTGCCAGTAGTTTGGTTCTTGTTCGTGTTTGTAATATTCCATTATACTTCCGCATTCCAGTGTGTCCGTTGTTTTTGTTATTCACCTGTTGGTGAACATTTGGGTTGTTGCCAGTGTCTTGCTCTTGCTAATAAAGCTGCTTAAAAGTCTTCAGAGAAATATATATTTTCATTTCTCTGGGGTAAATACCTAAGGAGTGGAATGACTAGGTCATATTGGAAATGTAAGTTCAATATTAGAAACTCCCAAGCTGTTTTCCAAAGTGATTGTATCATTTTATATCCCCTCCGCAGCACGGCGTGAGAATTCCACTTGGTCCCTATCCTCCTCAACACTTGATGATTAAACTAAATTTCTTTAAGAATCCCCTCCCCCTGTGTCACTTCCCCAGCCCAGCCCTTACACCCACCCACCCACCCACTCTCACATGTTGAGGATTAGGTTCTAGCGTCCTGTGCTTTCCTCTGTGGGAGCACTTACCATCCTGTGTGGTAGGCATCTGCTGGTCTCTGACTGTACTGTAGGACTCTCGAGAGCAGAAACTAGGTCGTCCCCTTCTTGGTATCCCCAGTGCCTAGCCACAGATGCACATTAGGTGCCCAGTAAATATTTCCTAAATGAATGAGAAAGATCTGAGAAACATTTTTGCTTTTTAAAATCATTGGTTTATAGAATTTCTAGCAAACCCCATGCATAGACCCAAAGAATGAGGAGTGACTTCGTAAAAGCCATATAGCTGAGAGCTCAGTCTTCTGCCTGCGTATATTTGGCCCTGTTTTTCTCCATCAGATTTTTTAATGCCCGAAGAACACAACATAGGCCACAGGGTGGTTCTGAACCTCACCTTCAAGGCTCCGGAGAAGCCAGGCATCAGCTGTAGTCCCGGGCTCGCTGCCCTGTTTGGCCTGTGCTCATGCTGTGCTGCGGAGCAGAAACCCACACAAGTGTCCGCACTTCACTTTATCCCCCTTTGGGACACTTGAACCTCTCAACACTCTTCTCCCACCAGCCTCCTAATTATTTCAGGGTTATGGTTTAGGCATTCATTTCTTACAACCTTTCTGCTCAAGGTCCAGAGAATTCCTTCATGCGGATTTGCAGTCTCTCGGCATTTGTTTGTAGGACCGTAAGGAGGTCTCCTACCTCTTTGCCCTTACCAGACAGGCCTTTGTCCTCCGCCTTACCCTCCCACCCAGGTGTTAGTTTAGTTGTCAGGTAACTTTTTTTTTCACTCCTGTGTTAAGACTGTTTGGACTTTACAGTGCCTGACAGAATCAATGAGGGGAAAAAAAAGCTTTTTGTTTTTTGTTTTTTCTCTGTCAAAGGACAGATGAAGACATTTTGGGAAAGAAAAGATTGTTGAGGTGGTATTTAAAAATGAACTCATGCCGTGGAAAAAGCAGCAGCTAGCCATCCTAGAGTATAGGACCCCCCCCCCCAAAAGGAATTTCTCATTTAGTCATAATGTTTTGATAAGGAAAGAGAAAAGGTGGGGTGAGGGTGGAAGGTGCAGAACCTCGTGGGCAGTATATACTGTGTGTATATGGTCTGTACTCCCCTGATGGAGAAAATACCACTCCTTGTGGGTCAAGCAGCTTGGCCTCATTCTTTTGCTTTGATTGCAAGAATTACAGTACAGTGAGGATGTTTACATGGTCTTTGGCTGGCAGCAAAAGAGTTAAGATATGAATAATGAAGCCAAGTGGTATTTTTGTAGTCAGGTATAGTTGAGAGAAAAAGAAAATTTAGGAAAGCCACAATTTATTGGGCAGTTTAACAGAATGATCAGATTCAGAGAAACCAATTCACAGAAATAAGACTAACTTTGGGGCACCTGGTTGGCTCAGTTGTTTAAGCGTCTGACTCTCGATTTTGGCTCAGGTCATGATCACAGTTCATGAGATTGCTCGGAGCCTGCTTGGGATTCTCTACCCCCTCCCCCCCCCCCCCCCCCCGCCCCTCCTTAGATGCCTCTCTCTCAAAATAAATAAATAAACTTAAAAAAAAATGACTCACTTATGGGGGGATGGCCCTTTTAGAATTTATCCAGACATGAGGATTGAGCTATACAGATGCCCTCATTGCCCCCTGGTTTGCCATTTCCAGGTTCTTGGTTACAGCTGTCTCTCTTTGGTAGGATGGTTGCTGCAAATAGAGGATTTCAATATATCAGGTTTAATTATAGACTGTACTCCAGATCATTTGCTTCTTGCCACTGCAGAGCACTTTTTAACAGTGTGTCCTTGTTTCAGTGGTTCAGTGTTCTTTAAGAAACAACAAAGCCAGTGGGAGACAGAAGAATTACATTGTCAGTTTCCTTGAAAATGTTGACATGAAGCTTATTACTTCTGTTGTAAAACCCTGTTCCAGTTAGAAAGAGAAGAGACCACTGAGATCCCAAGGGATGTGTACAAATGCAGCTTGGGGTTGTGTAGCAGAAACACAGTGAACCCATCTTGGTTATTAACTGTATAGACAAAAAAAAAAAAAAGAGAGAGAGAGAGAGAGAGAAAGAAGAAAGAAAGAGAAGGGTACATAGACACATCTCTTTAGGAACCACCAATTTTTTTTCCTCTGAGGCTTTTCAGTAAGATTTTCCTTAATCTAAAGAAAATTGTCTCTGACAAAGAACATAAATAAAATGACAATGGTATATCATCTGCAGAGTGAGCATTTGCAGGCCCGGTTCTGGACCGTGGGCTCGTACCAGAGCATAAAGGTAGGTAGGCCAGACTGGGGAACTCTTAAACCTTGAAATTTTATTGCCTTGCTTTTTGGCTTGTTCCGTATTGGTTTTGTTCTTCATGAACCTGTGAAGGGCCAAACTTGATTGCATTTTTATCCTCGTGGTCCTTTACAGGTTTTGTTTTTTTTTTAACCTTTATTTATTTTTGAGACAGAGCATGAATGGGGGAGGGTCAGAGAGAGGGAGACACAGAATCCGAAACAGGCTCCAGGCTCCGAGCCATCAGCACAGAGCCGGACGCGGGGCCCGAACTCACGAACCGCGAGATCATGACCTGAGCCGAAGTCGGACGCTCAACTGACTGAGCCACCCAGGCACCCCTCCTTTACAGGTTTTTGTTGTTGTTTTTGGAGAACGAGAGCCTTTTCTTCGGACTTTCAGTCTCTTGGATTCAACTGCAAAAGCAAAACACTAATGCAAATGTTTTAGAAATCAGCTGTGCTTCCTAATGGGGCTGTATAGGGTTTGTGCTCCAAGCTGCACACACACATCTTGCTTGTTGTTTGTCCAACAAGCAAGCGTTCCCTTTCTCCGCACACTGAATATTACCATTCTTTCTTCGACGAAGAACAGTGTTTGCACCTGTTCTCTGGGAACCAGAAAAATGCTTCAGAGCACAAAGTAATCCTTCTAACAGCCCTCCAGGCTGGCGTTACCTCTTCATAAATGGAAAGTGCTGTGGCTGAGAAGGCAGATTAAACTGAAGCAAGTTTACTTGGCAGGAAATGGTGGAGGACCTGTCTGAGCCCTTCCTTCAGACTTCATAGCTATTCATCATTCCAGTGTAAATTGCACATATTTAAAGTATACAATTTGATGAGTTTTGCAGTATGTGTAGACCTATCATACCATCACCACAAGCGTGGCAATAAGCATGTTTATCATACCCAAATGTTTCCTTGTACCCCTTGGTAATCTATAACTCCTCTCCCTCCACCTCACGTCTCCAGGCAACCATTGATTTGCTTTCTGACCATTATAGGTTAGTTTGCATTTTCTAGAACTTTATGCAAATGGAGTCATACAGTATGCGCTCTTCTTTTTGGTCTGGCGTATTTAACCAACTATAATTATTTTGAGATTCATTCCATGTGTGTCATTAGTTCTTTTTCTTTGCTGGGTAGCATTCCATTTTAGAAATATATCCCAGATCGTTTATTCACTTGTTGATGGACATATGGGCTTCCAGTTTTTTGCTCTTGTAAACAAAAGTATGAATATTCAAGTAGGTACCTTTGGGTGCATGTATTTTTAATTTCTCTTGGATAAATGCCTATGAGTCTGGGGCATGTAATAGGTATATGGTTAACTTTTTAAGACACTGTCAGTCTGTTTGCAAAATTGTCATACTGTACCGTTTTTATATTCCCACCAACAGTGTATGAGACTGGCATTTGCTCCACACCCTCGCTAATACTTGGTATGGTCACTGTTTTTTGTGTCAGTCATTCTAGTGGGTGTGTATAGATGTCTTGTGCTTTTAATTTGCATTTCCCAGGGCGCCCGGATGGATCAGTTGGTTAAGCGTCTGACTTCAGCTCTGGTCATGATCTCACAGTCCATGAGTTCGAGCCCCACATGGGGCTCTCTGCTGTCGGCACAGAGCCTGCTTTGGATCCACTCTGTCTCCCTCGCTCTCTGCCCCTCCCCCGCTTGTGCCCGTGTTCTCTCTCTCTTTCTCTCAAAAAATAAACTTGTAAAAAAAATTGGCATTTCCCTTGTGGCTGATGATATTGGGTGACTTTTCATGTATTTATTTGCCATCCACATGTCTTCTTTGGTGGTGTCTGTTCAATCTCGTGCTCATTTTGGTTGGGGGGAGAGGGATTGTTTGTCTTATTATTGAATTATAACAATCCTTTATATATCATAGATACAATCTTTTGTCAGATACATGTTTTAAAAATAATTTTTTTCAATGTTTATTTTGAGAGAGAGAGACCGTGCGAGCAGGGGACGGGTAGAGAGAGGAGAGAGAGAATCCCAAGCAGGCTCCACACTGTCAGTGCAGAGCCTGATGTGGGGCTCGATCCCACAAATCGTGAGATTATGACTTGAGCCAAGATCAAGAGTCAGACGCTTAACTGACTGAGCCACCCAGGTGCCCCTGTCAGATATATGTTTTACAAATATTTTATTCCAGCCCATAACTTGTCTTTTCATTTTCATAAAGTAGTCTTGAAAAGTTTTAAATTTTGATGAAATATAAATTTTAAATTTGTTCCAGTGATTTTTATTTTTTTCTATTTGAGTAAACTTAGGTAGTTGGTGTCTTTCAAGGATTCATTTTATCTTGGTGGCCAAACTTATGGGCATTAAGTTGTTCATGAATATTCCCTTATTATCCTTTTAAATCTATAGAATCTGTAATGATGTGCCCTCCCTTATTCCCAGTGTTAGCCATTGATGCCTCCTTTTTTCCCTAATCAGTCTGGCTGTCAATTTTGTTGATCTTGTCAGAGAATCAAGTTTTTCTGACTGATTTATCTCTGGTTTTTTGTGCTTTTTTTTTTTTTCAATTCTATGTCAGTGATTTCTGATCTGATCAATTTTTTTTTTGCTTCTGATTACTTGTGGTTTAATTTGCTATTCTTTTTCTGATTTCTCAGGGTGGGAATTTGAGATCATTTATTTGAGATCTTATTTTTTAACATATGATGCTATAAAATTTCCTCTAATTGCTGCTTTATGCCTTGTTGTATACACTTTCTTTTATATATATATATATATTTTTTTTTTTTTTTTTTGAGAGAGAGAGTTTGCACACATGAGTGTGAATGGGGAAGGAGGCAGAGGGAGAGGGAGAGAGAATCTTAAGCAGGCTCCATGCTTAGCGCAGAGCCTGAGGCAGGGTTTGATCTCACAGCTGTGAGATCATGACCTGAGCCAAAGTTGAGAGTCAGATGCTTAACTGACTGAGCCACCCAGGTGCCCCCACATTTTGATATATTGTATTTTCAGTTCAAAATACTTTGATTTCTCTTTTGATTTCATCCTTAACCCATGAATTACTTAGAAGTGTGTTATTTAGTTTCCAAATATTTGGGGATTTCCCACATATCTTTCTGTTATTTCTACTTTAATACCATTGTGGTCAGAGAACATACTTTATATGATTTGAACCCTTTTAAATTTATTAAGACTGGTGTTTGGCCCAGAATACAGCCTGTATTGTTAAATATTCCTGTGCAGTTGAAAAGAATGTTCTGTAAATGTCAGGTTAAGTTAATGGTCATGTTCAAGTCTTCTATATCCTTAAATATTTTCTGTCTACTTATTTTATCAGTTATTAAAAGGGGTGTTGAAACCTCTGACTATAGTTGTGAGTATGTCTGTTTCTCCTTTGAGTTTCATCAGTTTTTGCTTTATGTATTTTGAAATTCTTTTAGGTGGTTAAACATTTAGGAGTATATGCTGTTTTGCTTAATTGACTCTTTTATCATAATGAAATGACTCTCTTTATCCCTGATAATGTTATTTGATCTGAAATCTACTTTGTTTGATATTAATATAGCCACCACAACTTTCTTTTAATTAGTATAAGCATAGTATATCTTTTACCATCTATCATGAAATAAATTTTGTCCCCTCCCCTGTTCATATGTTGATGCCCAAATTCCCAAGGTGGCCTTAAGATGGTAATTAAGGTTAAATAGGGTCATAAGAGTAGGCCCCTAATCCAGTAAAACTGGTGGTCTTATGAGAAGAGGAAGGGACAACATCAGGAGGGTGTGCACACAGAGAAAATGGCCCTATGAGGATATGGTGAGAAGATAGCCATCTGCAAGCCTGTGTGTCTTTATATTTATTTTTTTATTTATATTTTTAAAATGTATTTATTTTGAGAGAGGGAGAGAGAAAGCAGGGGAAGGGCAGAGTGAGAGGGAGACAGAGAATCCCTGTGCAGGGCTCAAACTGACAAACCATGAGATCATGACCTAAGCCTGAATCAAGAGTCGGTCATTTAACCGCCTGAACTATCCAGACAGACACCCCTGTGTCTTTATATTTAAGATGTGGGGGTTTTTGTGAGCATTATACATTGGAGTCTTCTTTATTAACCCCATAATAATTGCTGCCACTTAATCGAAATGTTTATGCCATTTACATTTAATGTGACCCTTGATATGGTGGTTTCTGATTGAGTTTAGATCTACCCTCTTGCAGGTTGTTCCATTTTTCTCATCTCTTTTTTGGTCCCATTTTTGCTTCGTCTGCCTTCTTTTAGGTTAACATTTTTTATCCCATGTTATTTTCTTAGGTGGCTTCTTAGCTCTTTCTCTTTGCTTTTTTAGTGGTTGTTTTCAAATTGATGGTATACATCTTATCACAGTCCATCTTCAAGTAGTGTATACTATTTCATCTGTAGTGTAAGGACTTTGCAATAGTAAACTTTCATTTCTCCCTCCTGGATTTTATGTTTTTGTTGTCATATATTTTACTTCTACATATATTATAAATTCTAATACATATTGTTTATCTTTTGTTTAAATAATCAATTATGTTTTTTTAATGTTTATTTTTTTGACAGAGAGCGCACACACGCACATGCACGCACACACAAAAGCAGGGGAGGGGCAGAGAGAGGGAGAGAGAGAATCCCAAGCACTGACACCCCAGAGCCCAATGTGGGGCCCGATCTCACAAACCAAGAGATCATGACCCGAGCTGAAATCAAGAGTTGGACGCTTGTCCGTGAGTTCGAGCCCCGCGTCGGGCTCTGTGCTGACAGCTCAGAGCCTGGAGCCTGTTTCAGATTCTGTGTCTCCCTCTCTCTGACCCACCCCCGTTCATGCTCTGTCTCTCTCTGTCTCAAAAATAAATAAACGTTAAAAAAAAAAAAATTAAAAAAAAAAAAAAGAGTTGGACGCTTAACCTTGTGAGCCACCCAGGTGCCCCATAAATAATCAATCATGTTTCAAAGAGATTTTTTAAAGTAAGAAAAAAATCTTTTACTTTTATGAACATATTAGCCATTGCCAGTGTTCTTCATTCTTCTGTAGATCCAGATTTCCATCTGGTATCAGTTTCTTTCTTCCCAAACGATTTCCTTCAACACATCTTGTACTGCTGGTCTGTTGGTGATGACTTTTGTCAACTTGGGTATGTCTGAAAAAATATTTGCCTTCTCCTTTAAATGATATCTTCACCAGGTATAGCATTCTTTGTTACTGGGTGGGGAGGTGGGAGTTCTTTCAATTCTCTTAAGAGTGTTGCTTCGCTGTCTGCTGGATTGCTTGGTTTGCAGTGAGACGTCTGCTGTCATCCTTACGTATTAGTTCTTCTGTATGTAACGTGTCCCTTTTTTTCTGGATGTTTCTAGGATCTTTTCTCCCTGATTTTGAATAGTTTGGTTATGAGGTACCTTGATGTAGTTTTCTTCCTATCTCTTGTGTTTGGGTTCTTCTTGGATCTGTGGGTGTATTGTTTTCATCAAATGTGGAAATCTTTCAATCTTGTATTTTCAGATATTTTTTTTTCTGCCCCTATCCTCCTTTCAGAAACTCCAGTTACATGTCTATCGGGCTGTTTAAAGTTATCCAACCACAATTCCCTGGTAATCTATTAATGTTTTCCAGTCTGTTTTTTCTTTCCGTGTTTTATTTTAGGTAGTTTCTATTGTTATGTATTCAAGCTCACTCTTTTCTTCTGCACTTATTCTCATCCCATGTATTTTTCACCACACATTGTATTTTTCTTCTCTAGATATCTTCCCTGTTTCTAGTTAGCATACTGAAGCTTTTTTCTACCTTGACTAAATCAAGTATAGTTATAATAACTTTTAATGTCCTTGTCTTCTGATTCTGTCATCACTGTTATTTTTATTATTTTTCTCCTCTTTATGGTTAATATTTTCCTGCCTCTTTAAATGCCTGTTAATTGTTTTCTGAAATTAAGATATTGTGACTTTTACCTCATTGGATGCTGGGTGTGTGGGTGTGTCTCGTTATAAATATTTTTGAGCTTTGTTCTAGGATACAGGTAAGTTACTGGGAGTAGTTTGCTCCTTCGGAGGCCTACTCTTAAGCTCTGTTAGGTGGGACTGGACTAGCCTTTAGTCTGGCTGATTCTGCCTCAGGACTGAAGGACTGAAACCGTGCCCTCCTTAGTGCTCACCTGATGCACCGTGAATTCAGAAAGTTTTTTCACTCCAGCTGTTGGGAACCCAAACTATTCCTGGCCCTCGGTGAGTTCTGGGCATTGTTTGCCCCTTCTTCTTCTAGGTGGTTCCTTCCTGCAGCCTTGGTTAGTTTCCTCACATGCATTTCTAGTAAGTACTCAACTGAGGACTCAGAGAGGGCCCTCTGCAGACCCCTGTGCAGCTCTTGGTCTGGTACTGTGCCCTATGAACTCCCCTTCATCGGTCTGCCCTCCTCTGCACTATGTCTCCTCCCTGCTTGGAGGCCTGGAAACTCTCCAAGCAGCTAGTTGGGCTCATGGCATGTGTTTCCCTGTCTCAGGAATCACTGTCTTGGTGCTACCTGACGTCAAGTGTCCAAAAACCATTGTTTTATATGTTTCGTCCTTTGTTTGTTTTGGGCGTGAGAGGAGATATAAATTTAGTCCCTGTTACTCCATCTTGGCCCAAAGTGGAAGGCAAGAGCATATTATATATTTTAAAAAATACTCTCTAATGTACATTTTCATACTATTTAGTGCTAGTGGACAGTAATACAATTAACTTTTACATATTGATCTTACATTAAGCAACTTTGCTATGTCACGTATCAGTCCAATTTTGTTGCGGTAACATCTCTGAAGTCTCAAGGACTTTCAGTGACAGATGTTTACTTTTCACTCCCGATACACCCATCCCTGGCCATCTGAAGCTCTGCTTCGTGTCTTTATTTTGGGATTCATGCTAAAGGAACGGTGTTCAGTGGGACGTGACTTTCTTGTGGCAGAGAGAAAAGACTGAATAATGCAATAAATCTTAAAACTTCTCTAAAGACACATATGTTACTTACACTTACATTTTATTGGCCACAAAGTCACATGGCCAACCTTGATGTCTATAGTGGGCAGAGGGATGTATCAGCAGTGATCTGTTTGAGTTGGCTCATATAAGCTCATGAAAGCTCATGAAAGCTGACTCTGCATCTCTCTTTCCAATACCATGTTTAGTGGTGTCACATTGGTAACTCGCAGTCAGCTATGGTGGGAGTATTTATACCATGTAGGTAGGAAAATACAACAAATCAGCACTTTTTTCCTGGGGAGCTAGTTGTTAAACCTTTAGTAGCAAACCTCTGTCTGTTTGCCTCTTTTAGGGAGTAGAGAGTTAATAGGTGGGAACCAGATTATTTTCTATCACATTTCGTTTTAGTAATGTGTGTGTGTGTGTGTGTGTGTGTGTGTGTGTGTGTTTAAATTTTAATAGCTATGGGGTGCCTGAGTGGCTCGGTGGGTTAAGCGTCCAACTTTTGATTTCGGCTCAGGCCATGATCTCACAGTTTGTGAGTTTGAGCCCTGCGTCTCTCTCTGTTTTCCTCTCTCTCTCTCTCTCTCTCTCAAAAGTAAATAAACATTTTTTTAAAAAATTACTAGCTATGACTTCTAATGCAGTGTTGAATAGGAAGGAGTAGTGATCAAGGGTAAACTTGTCTTATTCCTGCTGTTAAAAGGAATATATTTTCTTGAGTATAATGTTTGTTTTGAGTTTTGGGGGGGATAGCATTTATCAGATTAAGGAAATTTCTTCTCTTTCTGATGTCACAGATCTTATATAATTGATCAATCAGTTTTATCAAATGCTTTTTCTGCATTTATCGAGATGGTTTTTTTAATGCTAATAGAGGGAAAATGAATGGGTTTTCTGATGTTGAACTAACCTTGCATTCCTGGAAGAGGCCCATCTTTTTTTAATGTTCTCTAGGATTCTGTATTTTATTTAGGAATTTTATATCTATACCTGAGTGAGATTGGCCTGTAAGTTTACTCTCAGGAAGGTTTTGGTGTCAGAGGTTGTTTTTTGTTTGTTTGAGCTTTATTAAATGAGCTGAATAATGTTCCTTATTTTTCTGTTTTCTGTAGGAGTTTAAGTAATACTGGAATTATTTCCCTCTTGAATGTTTGGTAGAACTTGATAGTGATTGCTTCTGGACTTTAAGTTTTCTTTGAGAGAAGATTTCAACGACTGATTCAGTTTTCTGAATGCTTATAGACCCGTTCAGGTTTTCTTACTTTGTTGAGTCATTTGGGGGAATTCATATTTTTCTAGGAGTTTGTCCATTTCACCTGTTTTCCAAGTTTTTGGCATGCAGTTATTCCTTCTGTTGTCCTAATAGCTGCTGTACCTGTAGTTTTTTCCCCTTCAGTTCATTCCTGTTATTGTTTTGTGTGTGTGTGCCTTTTCTCTCTCTCTCTCTCTTTTTTTTTTTTTTTTTTTTTTTTTTTGATCACTCTTGCCACAGTTTTGTCAATTTTACTCGTCTTTTTGAAGAACCAGATTTGAGCTTTGTTGACCCTCTTTATTGGGGGTTGGCAACTAAGGCCTGTGGAACAAATCTGGCTGAGGTCTGTTTTTCTGTGACCAGCAAGCTAAGAATGGTTTTCATATCTTTAAAGTGTCGTATATATTTTTAGACACACACAAACACCCAGAAAAAGATGCTACAGGAACCATAATGGCCCATGAAACCTATAGTATTTTCTGTCTGGCCCTTTCCCGAAAGTTTGCCAGCCTGTGCTCTTTAGAGCCCTAGGTTTTGGTCATTGATTGTTCATCTTACTTTACTGTCAGCTCTGCTGTGAGTGGTTTCTCTGCATAACTGGCCCACCATAGTGCTACAAACCAAAATCTTAACCGCTGTTTCCCACATATTTGTTTTGTTTTCTGGCACAGGCAGTCAAGCAGTGGCTGGTACCAGCAGTTTATGAAAAATGGATGGGAACTGAAATGGAAAATTGTAAAAACTGTGTCCAGAACATAGAAGACCACCCTTATTCTATTTTAGCGGTAGAATATCTCAGCATCTCCCAGAGCACCAGTGTTCTTTGGCACTATAGTTTGAGAGCAACTATGAATTTAGTTACCTTGATCTCACGGTCTAATTCATAGAAATCCTGGATCCTGGAAAGCGATCTTCTATTTTGGGAGCTAAAAGGAAGTGAACTTTAGCATGTGTATTGTGAAGCGAATAATAGTGATTTCATATGGCATTATCCAAGTTTCTTGCGGGATTAGTTTGTGGTTCACAGTATCTTTTAAAGACTGCCTGTCACCTCTCTTTTTTTCCCCCCCATTCATCAGTCTCTTGGTTAGGGAGGGAGTGGAGTTCACAACTCTTTTACTTGTCCTGCAAGTAACTTTCCTCCAAGGTTGCATCCCTTTTATCTGCACCCTTTCTGGCTGGTCTTATTCATGCCATGGCTTTAGACACTGCCCATAGATTTAATTCTTCCACATTCCCCCCTATTTTTAATAGCATTCCTGGACTTCAGACCTGTAAGTTTGAGCTGGACATCACTGCCATGTTTCACGGGTACCTCAGGTTCAATCCGAATTCAGTCCTTTTCCCTCCTAGTCTGTTAGTACTTTGCCCTTTTTACCCATCACTGCCTCTGGTGTGTTTCCCCCCTTTCTTCTGCGCCCGCCCCGCCACACCGAATACCACACCGAATCCCTCCCGATCCAGTGTGGCAAGTGTAATCTAATACACATTTTGCTGCCGCCCCTCTTGCTGTTTGTATTGCAGCCACACCATGCCCCACTTCTCCGGATGGTCCATGCTTACTCGTGTCTTTGCGCGTGCCGTTGTTTCCTGCTGCTTGAAATCCCTTCTCCCTTTTTGCGTGTCTGGGAAGGACGTCAGTGAAGCTCGGTTCGGGCATCATCTCCTTTGTGAGGCCTCCCCCACTCAGACACAGTCAGCCCTCCTTCCCGCATTCGTGTTCTATTTTGTAGAATAAAACCTCCACTGTGGTGCTTGGCTTTTCTCAGTATACCCGTTGTCTGCCTATCTGTGTCACCTGTGAACTGAGCGCCTCACAAACATGAGCTGGGCCTGCCTCTGTGTCCTCAACTTCTATCTGGCGCCTGTTAGGCACCCCAGAAATATCTGATGAAAGAATAAATGAACAGAAAAAAGTATACTCAGAATGAACGTTCATTGCAAAAGCGTTCTTGTATAATGAAGAAGAACAAGCTAATTAAAACAACAGTGGAAACTTCCCTCTCCCCATCCCTTCCTCCTCATCAGAAGCTTCACTTTGGCAGAATGAGGAGCGTAGATGACTCTGTCATTTCCCACAACCACCCACTTTTATAGAGGCTAACCTTCACTTTGGTCCTGGCGTGATCGACAACCTGATGAACCCAGACAAGACTAAGATAAACTACTTGTCCTCCAGTAGAATAAATATTTCAAATAAAGTCAACCCAAGAAAGTCAGGCCAAACAGCTATTGATTGCTAAAAGCCTGAACTTAAGCCCAATGAATATTCCAAAGTTCACCTCCATGCAGCTTGCCTAAATGGTGATCAATATGCAATTACTGCCCCCTTTAAACGTGTCTCACACTGCCTATGTGAAGAAGGCTTTTACTTTTTAAATCTTTTGTTTGTTGAATTTGCTTAGGCAGGAAAAAAGAGCGAGGCTTGGCTGAATCAGAGTTTTTTACCTTTAGTATTTCCACCAATTCTGTGTTATTTGTGAAATGGTTTAAATGTATGCTGCGTGGTAACTGAAGGTGCCCTGGAACATGACCATCATTCATTTCGAGAGGCCTTTTCCTGAGTGACTGAACAATGAGGATGTTATATCTCAGTTTCCTAATTTCTGCTCACATCGTTATCTGCCCTAGTCATGACCTTTGCAGATTCAGTTTGTAAAGTAGGGTGCTTAAGTCCAGCTACAGTGAAAACAAATATATTATTTGTCTCGTTTCCTGATAGACTTAGCTTGACGCAGAAAACCCTTTCCTGCTGAATTTGGAACCTTGTTTACTCTGCTCCTGATACTTAAGATCTCATGTCTCACGAACGTGCCTTTTTTATGGTACTCAGAGCTCTTTGTCATTTTTCACTTAGCTTGTCGTGGGCTCCTGACTGACCTCCCTGCCTCCAAGCTCTGTCGCTCCAGTCCCTTCATCACACTGCTGCCAGAGTAAGCTTGCTAGAGTGTATCCATCCAGTGTCCTCCTCGTTTTCGACATCTCATGGCTTCTCAACATCTATGGCATGGAGCCCAGGGGCCCGGCAGCACATCCAGGGCCTGTCACGACCTCTGCCTGCCTCCCCTTCGTCCTCTTCCAACCCAGGTCATTCACAGCTACCTCTGGTCCCCTACGTGGCGCGCTCTTACTGCCTACCGTACCTTCGCGCGTGCTCTTTACGCACACTGCCCCCGGTGGCGCTGCACGCCCTTCTCTGCCTGGCAAATGCTCATTCTTCAGACTCCGTTCAGATGTTACTGTCCGTTTGACACCTTCACTGACTTCTCCCAGATAAAGTTAATTATCTCCACCTCTCACCTCCTTGGACTTAGTTTCTATTGCTTTGGGCTTTTGAAATTACTTTTGTGTAACTGTCCTTACATTGCTTAAAGACAAGGAGTGTGTAATTCCTGGCAGCTAGTGTCGTGCCTGCTGCGTGAAGGCACGTGCTCAGTAGTAGCCATTTTTTTTCTTTTAAACTCAGTAGTTGTGTTGAATGTCACTTGTGAGTATCTGTGGGTTGTTTTGATTAATTCTGTGGCCAGGGGAATAAAGGTAGGAATATTCACAGTACATCCTTGGTCTTTTGAGGTAGGCACCAAGTAAGATGTCCAGCTGTCTTGGTTTGCCTGGGACTGAGAGGTTTCCCAGGCTGTGGTACATTCAATGCTAGAAATGGAACAGCCTCAGGTAAGCCAGGATGGGCCAGCACCAAGGGGCTCTGTCAACAAGCTTTTTACCTCCTCTCCTTTTCTTAACTCATCAGGACCCAATCTGGGCTGGCTAGTCTGACCTAGGATAAGCGTGCCTCGTCATCTTTAGCACTTAAATAATGCGATGTCTTAATAGCGTTTCCTCTGCAAAAGACTATCAACGAGAAGTTATTTCCGATTCCTTTAAGGGAGGTTCTTTCCAATTCCTTTTCTTTGGCTTTCAGGTGAGAAACTGGGTGAAGGGCTTTGGGCCCTTCTTGGTCAGGCCTTGCCTCCTCTTGCCTGACCGTGACCTTGCTCCATCTGTCCATTCTCCCCTTTTATATCTTTAGTATCCTCATCACCATTGGCTTCTTGACACCCTAAAAATATGACTGAATTGTCCGTATTCTTCAAAATATAATTTTGAAAAATTTTTACCCTTGTTTTCTCCTCAAGCTGATGGACTTTCTTCTCCAGGCTTTACTAGGAGTAACCCACAGTCACCCATCTTACTTTTTCACCTGCTTTCAAATATTTACATATATATCTGTTTTTTCCTATACTCCCCCACATGTACCTAATCTCTCTTTCCCTCTAAAGTAACTAACACATAACAGTCTCAGAACAAACATGATTGAATTTGATCTGCTTCACTCCTAGAACCAGTTCTTTACTTGGAGGCCTTATTGTGCCATACAAGACAGGGTGGCATGGCCTTTGATATGGCCCATGTTTTCCCCTCAGATCTAAGCTAGGAATACTGTTCCTTTATGCTTCAAAAATGCCAGTCTTCTGTCTGTTCTCTGACCATGCCGGCCCATTTCCACCTTAGGGATTTTGCACCTGTTGTTCCTTCTGCCTTTAATGTTTTGCCCCTAAAATGTTCCAGACCAATTCATGTCAACACTCAGATCTCAATATAAATGTTACCCCTAAAGAGGCTTTCTGCAGTAACCTAACTCAAAATATCCTCTCCATTCATTCATTCTTTTACATTGCATTACCATCACACCTAACACTATCAAGTGCCTCGATTTTCCGTATGTCTCCTGCAGTAAGAGTGTAAGCTCCATGAGGACTGAGACTTGGTCTATCCTAGTCACATGAGAGGTATCCAATGAATGTTTGTAGATCGAATGGGGAAAAAGTTATTTGCCAACTTATACTTTTGCCTGATTATTTCACATTAATTTAGTCTCCCTAAATAGATTTACATGTTTTTGAAAGCAGAAGCCATGTCTTAATTTTTGTTTTTCTCGTGTCTTCCACAGTACTGAGTAAGTGCTCAGTAAATATTGAATATTGGATTGGTTGGTTGATTTACTTGGTTGATTACCAAGATATGAAATGACTGACTTGTTCCTCTCTATCTCATAAAGTGTTAAAGAAAACACTGGAAGGTTATAGAAAATTATACTCCTTAGAGAACTGTTTGCAAGAGCAGTAGACAGTGGCATAATTATTTTATGACCTTTGGACTTGAGGGGGAAAATCACTTGTATTTTTTTCTTGAAAATAATTTAACTTTTGTAATTCTCAAAGTAATGCATGTTAATTAAGAAACACGAAAAACATGGGGCTCAGTCAGTTGAGCGTCCGACTTCGGCTCAGGTCGTGATCTCGTGGTCCGTGAGTTCTAGCCCCACACCAGGCTCTGTTCTGACAGCTCAGAGCCTGGAGCCTGCTTAGGATGCTGTGTTTCCCTCTCTCTCTGCCCCTTCCCTGCTCATGCTCTGTCTCTCAAAAATGAATAAACGTTAAAAAAAATACATTTTTTTTTTAAATTAAAGAAACACGAAAAACAGGAAAGGGAATAATAAGATGCAAAGAGCATTTGACAAAACCCAACATCTTTCATGATAAAAATACCTAAACTAGGAATAGAAGGGAATTTCTCCAACCTTTGATATAGAGCAGCTACAAAAAATCCGCAGCTAACATCACAGTGAATGCTAAAAGACTGGCTGCCTTCCCCCTAAGATCAGCAACAAGACACCACTTCACCATTTACATTCAACATTGTACTGGAGGTTCTAGCCAGGGCAATTAGGCAAGGAAATGAAATAAAAGGCATCCAGATTGGAAAGGAGGAAGTAAAACTCTCTCTGTTTACAAAGGATGTTCTCTTGTCTGTAGACAATCCTAAAGAATCCACCAAAAAATTATCAGGACTAATAAGTGAGTTCAGCAAGGTTGCAGGATGATATAAAGATTAATTTACAAAAATCAGTTGTACGCTCGCAATGAACAATCCGAAAGTGAAACTGTGAAGATACTTCCATTTACAATAGCATCAAGAGTATGATACCTAGGAATAAATTTAACAAGAGAAGTGCGTGCAAAATTTATACCCTGAAAACCACAAAACATTGTTGAAAGGAATTAAGGAAGAGCTAAGAAATGAAAGATTGCAGTACTCCCCCAAAAGTTATATGGATTCAGCGCAATCCCTATCAAAATGCCAGCTGATATCATTGTAGAAATTGATAAGCTGATCCTTAAATTCATATGGAGTTGATTGCAAGGGACCGAGAATAGCCAAACAGTCTTGAGACAAGAACAATGTAGGATTCCCAGTTTTAAAACTTACTACAAAGCAGTGGTAATCAAGACAGTGTGTTACTGACGTAAATTAACAGAATATAATTCGGAATCCAAAAATAAAACTGTGTCTGGGGTCAGCTGATTTGCAATAAGAATGCCAAAAACCTGGAACGGGGAAAGAATAGTCTTCAACAAATGGTGCTGGCACCGTTGGATGTCCACATGCAAATGAAGTTGTGTCATTACTTCACACTCCATCCGAAAATTAACAGAAAACGAGTCAAAGAACTAAATATCAGAACTTAAACTATTAAACCCTTAAAAGCAAACATAGGTATAAATCCTCATGCTATCGAATTAGCTCTGACACCAAAAGTGCAGGCAACAACAACAAAACAGGTAAGTTGGACATCCTCAAAATTGAAAACCTGTGTCCTTCGGAGGATACCATCAAGAAAGTTGAAAAGGCAGCCCCTAGAATAGGAGAAAATATTTACAAATCATATATCTGTTAAGGGACTTGTATCTCCAGAACAAAGAGCTCTTGCAACTAAATAATAAAGATAATTAAGCTAATTTTAAAATGGCCAAAGGATCTGAATAGACATTTCTCTGAAGAAGGTACACAAATTCCGAGTAAGCACATGAAAAGATGCTGACAGCATTAGTTATCAGGGAAACGCAAATTAAAACCACAGTGAGGTACCATCTCTCACCCAATGAGGATGGCTGGCACCAACAAGTCAGCTGACAAGTGTTGGTGAGGGTGTGGAGAAGTCAGAACATTTACACACTGCTGGTGGGAATGTCAAATGGTGTAGCCAGTGTGGAAATAAGTCTGATGGTTCCTCAGAAGGTTAAACGTAGAGTTAACCATATGCCCCAGCAACTCTGCTGCTTGGTTTACATGCACTCAAGTGTAATGAAACATACGTCCACTCAAAAACTTGTACATGACTATTTTAGCAGCGCTATTCGTAATAGCCAAAAGGTATAAACACATCGAATGTTCATCAGTGGATGAACAGATAGACAAATTGTGGCATATCCATACAATGGACTATTCAGCTACAGAAAAGAATGAAATACTGACACATGCTAGAGCACGGATGAATCTTGAAAACATTGTGCTGAGGGAAAGAAGCCAGTTACAAAAGGCCACCTATTGTACGATACCATTTACTTGAAATGTCCAGAATAGGCAAAACCATAGAGACAGAATGTAGGTCAGTGGTTGCTAGGGTGGGATGGGGAGAGTAGGGGGGTGACAGCTAAAGAGTAGGGGATTTCTTGTCGGGATAATAAAAATGTTCTTTAACTGACTGTAGCGATAGTTGCACGTATCTGTGAACATACTAAAATTCAATGAATTGTGCATTTTAAATAGGTGAATTGTATGGTATGTGAAGTACATTTTGATAAAGCTGTTAAGAAGAAAGAAAAAGGAATAATGTGATTCGTAATCCCACCACCCTGAAATAACCTCTGTTAGCATTTTGATCTACGTCTTTCTAGTCTTTTTTAATGCGTATTTCTCACATAATTGAGGTAATGCCTCATACAGAATTTTGAATATTACCTTTTGTGCTTCTCATTCTGACCATAAGAACTCGTTCACTCTATTATAGACTTTCCTAATTATTAACAAGTGTGTAATATTCTGTGTAGATCTACCATTATGCAATAATTTTCTCATTGGTGGACATTCAAGTTGTTTTGTTTTTTTCTTTCTTTCTTTTTTTCCCCCTTTATAATGGGTACTGCGGTATATCCGCCCCCCACCCCCTTTTTATCTGAGACTAGAACATCCCCATGCCTTATGTGAAACCTCTTTTGTTCCCAGAGAAAAGAAGATCTCCCGGAGCAGTGCCCTGAAAGTGCTGGACCATGCCATGATCGGACCCGAGGGTACAGACAATTGTCATAAGTTTGTTGATATTCTTGGCTTACGGACCATCTTTCCCCTCTTTATGAAATCTCCCAGGAAGATCAAGAAAGTGGGAACCACCGAGAAGGAGCACGAAGGTAGGGTGCCCTGGAGAAGTCAGCCTACTTCCGGTGCGTTAGGATGCACCTAAGGAATGGGGGAAATGAGAGCTACTGCGAAACACTGAGACGTGCAGTTGAGGAGCGGACTCTTAGGCAGAAGAGCGCTAGCTTTTTCTTTTCGTCCTATTTTCTCTGAATGGAAACACAACCCAGGGACCCCAGATCACCCATGGCCTCTGTTGCATGGGTTCTCTGCTTCCTTAAATCCTCGTGGTTCCATTTCCTTCTGGCCTATTAATAAGCCTGGGCGTGAGGGTTTTGTTTTCTTCACTATAATTTGTAGCGAGGTGTCTCTCTGATGGAAGACCCTTTTGAAAAGAGTAATGAGGTGGCAACACATGTCACCGCCAGAGTGGTGCTTTCATGTATTTCTGTATTAAAGTATGATTCAGCCAACATCAGGAATTGCCGAAATAAACTATTTACAGCCCAGGTTCCCCTTTTTATGTTTCTCCTCCCTGATGATGCACACTCCCAGCAAAATGCTGCCATGAATTGCGATGCTGTAACCAGAGTAGTTACTGCTCGGCCAATCTCTTCCTGCTATTGTCTAGTGGCTGCTGCATCCCTCCCCCCAGTAAATAGCCGCAGTGCAATCTGGAAGGCCAGGAATTTATGAGCATTGACAGTTCTGCTGGAGACTAACAGACACTTACACTGGGGAATTTACATGGTTGGATGGTTGTTTTAAAGTGTGGGGAGGGGGCTGGGAGGGGGCAGAGGAGCTGGTGTGGGTGAGAGAGGAGCAAAACCGGAGCTGATTGGCCAATTTAGTCGTCTTGTCGGAAGTTAACACTTGTCCTGTGGTCTGGGGGATTTTTTTGTCAGCGATTGGTAGATTTGTGGTGACCGTCTACGGGATCTTTTGTACTCCTCACCCTCCCGGCTAGAAAGCTTGCGAGTCCCTTTCTGTCCCTTCTCAAATGGACTTTGCGCAGTCCCTTCCAACTCGGAGTGGCTAAAGGGAAGGTGACACGAGTCCCTTCAGTGGTCACTTCCAGCCGCAGCGGTGTCTTCTCTGATCACATCAGCTCTCCAGAGACAACAGAGAGTCTGGCGGGAGTGGATCTGGCAGGGCAGGGAACGGGACTAGAGATCTGAGAACCAGGAGGGAGTTTGGTTCACCTCCTGTCAGTTGTTGGCCAAACACCAACTGTGAACACGTTAACCCCGCTGCCAGTCTGTTTTCTTTCCTCCATGGGAAGTCGGCAGGATGAGGCCCCGGGAGAGGGGGAGTGGGTTGTTCCGGAGATCTAAGAGACAAAGTTTTGCAGTCAGTCACCATTCGTTGAACACCTCCCACGTTTCTGGCACTGCTGTGTGAGGGCTCTCTTGTTTAGGCCTCACAACCCGCGTAGTAGATCTGGTTTTTTAGACAGGAACCGGCCCGTGCTTCTACAGCTCACTGGCTGTGTGACTTCAGACCTTTTACCTAACTTTTCTGGACTGCGTTTTCCCTTCTGGTCTATAAAATGAGGAAAGCAGACTAGTGAGCCGGAAGCTCTTCTGTCTGTGGCGTAAGATTCTGAGGCACAGGCTCTAGTTGTCAGGGCTTTGTCCTGTGATCCAGGAAGCTCCTCGGGAACTGTGCTGCGGCTGACCTGCTGGCTTCTGTGGAGACACCTGATGCTGCATCTTGAGCACGCGTGAAGAAGGGGTGGGAGAAGAGCCCTTAGCAGGCTCTTGCTCTGCGTGCATGGTACTGAGGAGAGGAAAAGCGACAGATTCAGTGAGCAGCTGTTTTCCTTCGGAAAAATGTGCCCAGTGGCGTGCCGGTGACAGTACATTTGCTTTAGAGTACCCGCATCAGAAATTTGATAACATTATATTAGCGAGGGCAATGGCTTGGTAAGACAGCCCCTGGAAGGCATGTTTGGACTGTAATGGCTGGTGAGGATGAACTCTGCTTTCTGAATACACCAGCACCCAGAGGGAAGAAGTGAGTCCCGGGGAGAAAATGCAGGCCTGGGCCCCCTCCCGCCCCCTCCCGCCCCTGCCAGCTGCCGCTGTGCTTGGCACACTGGCCCTCGAGCCTTGATGAGAGTGTGAGAACAGAGGCAGAGCAGGACAGGGGCACATCGTGCAAGGTTTCTTTGTCCTGTCCTGTCCTGTCCTGTCCTCCGGGCTGTTGTCCCTGGGCCGGCCCTCCCGATGCAAGTGGACCGGGTCTGTGTGGCCAGCTAGAGCACAGCAGCCTCAGACCGCCAGGAGTATTTGCAACAGGCCCAGCTCATTCTTGCCCCCAGGCTTCTACTGTCCTCTTCCCTCCGCAACTGTTTTCTCTGGCCTGCCTGCCTGGATACCTTTTAGTCATCCTTCAGGTCCTTAGTTTTGATGTCACCTTTTCTCGGAGAAGCATTTGATGAGCCCCGAGACTGGAACCGAGCCTCCTACTGCATGGAGTCTTGGTCCTAGGACTTTGCCTTCATAGCCCTAAGATTATGGAACCATTGGCCTTGTCAGCTCTGGGTGCCAGGGCTCAGCCCGGTGCTCAGCGTGTGGTGGATGCACAGTAGATGTTTACTGCCCGCATGAATGAACAACCACTTGTCTAAAGGATTGATCCCTAAGAACAAACATGGAGTTTGGGGCTCTGCTTAGAGCCCGGCAAGGTGGAAGTCAGCACAGTTAACTTCAGCAGGTTGATGGTCAGTCATACACCTGGTGAGTGGTCTTTCACCCACCTTGTTTGGAAGTAAAAACAAACGGGTTGCTAGCCACAGTTTTGCTTTGTTTCATTGGTTTTGAAATTATGGCAGAAGCCCCCCTTTAGAGCCATGCATGCCCTTAAGAGCCACGTCTGAAGTCAAATAAAGGAAACCTCCTTTAAAATGGAGTGAGGAGGCCAGAAGGGGGAGCTCTCACACCCCCATCAGTCCTCCTCAGCTGAGACCCCAACAGGAAGAGACCTATCTTGCACTCCGCACAGGAAGAAGCCTGTACGTTGTTACTACCCCAGCAGGAGGAAGAAAGATTTTCTCCTTGTCCAGCAACAGCCCAGTCAATGCAAAGCCACTACACTTCAAAGTCCCGTTTTATTCTGGTGGATTTTTGGTTTATAACAGCCCCTCAGAACCCCCTCTACCCCCATAAAAGAGCGTTCCTCTCCTTTGTTCTCTGGACTCGCCTATAGTTTTGCCGTAGCTTGAATGGCTTGAATTGCAATTCTCTATTCCCGGGTAAACCCATTTTTTCTGGTAAAATAACTGACAGTTTTATTTTTAACATTAACACATGTTATGGATAGAACGTCCTTATATAAGTGAGGCCACCCTATGACAAGCTTCTCTTGGTAATCCGGCAACTCCTCTAATTAAGCACTACAGGCTGGGAATCCGCTGGAGGGCTGCCCTGCACTCTTCCCTTTATGGTCAAACCCCAGGGACTTGTCACATACGAGCGTTAACTGCTGTAACTCATCCTGGTCCAGTCTCCTCACTCGGCACCTCTCAGCACCTCCCCAGACTCTTAGGGCAGCAGCAGAGCCTGGCGTGGTACAGATGGAGCCACTGCCTATCCCCCACGTGACCTTCCTAAACTCTCTGAGCCTTCGTTGCCCCGTCTGTGAAATACTAGACCTACCACATGGGGTGGTCGTGAGGGTCAGGTGAGGTGACACACATAGACTTAGCGTAGACCCCAGGATAGCGTAGGCTTGTTATTAAGAAGTTTAAGTTCTCACCTCTACCAAACCTGTCTCCGGTTCTGCCTTGGTCCACGCACCCATCCTCCTAAGAGGTCAGTGGGAAGCCAGGCTGCTGACACCTGGCTGGGGCAGGTACGGAGAGTGAGGAGGAGTGGATTTTACTGGGCAAGGGGACTCGTGATGAGCCTGTCCGGCGTCAAGATGTGCTCCATAGTGGGTGGCATAAAACCAGCTGTGTTCCCCAAGCCGACAGAAGGGGCTGAGAGAGGAGAATCTCTAGATTAAGGTGACTCTAGAGAGGAGGTAAGAAGCAAAACCACCCTTAAGCCCTAGAATTGCTGGTAATTTAGTTCCGCTTCTGTGAGTTGGGCTGGAGAAGGACAAGAATTATTGTAATTGAAATCCTTTCAGGTTTGCATAATAAAACCTTCAGAAATAGATCAGGGGAGGCACTTAGCTTGGGGGGGGTTGGGTTGGAAAGAAAAAATTTGCCCTTGGGTATAATAGCATGATTGGCTGCCCCCTTGGTTTTATAAGGATTAGTAAGGCATGCGTAGTCTCCTTGATATTAACTGCTTCAGAGTGGGAGGGAAGAAGAAAAGAGCTGGGATCCAGAAATGGCATTTGACCTTTACTTCTTGTCTCTTTTAAAATTCTTATTAAAATAGGTCCAATTTCCCTTGTATTGCTTCATTAGGTAGGTGAGCTATTGAGTTTGTAGCAGTTCTAGTTAATTGCGCTGTTTTAACATGCTTCCCCTGGAGGCTGTTAGGAGCTCTAAGGGGGTGAGCCGCGAAGCAGTGTGTAGGTGTGTGGTGTGCGAGCTGGGCAGAGGCACACGTTCTACCTCGTCAAAAGTGACAGCGCTTGCTAACAGGTCAGTGCTTTAAAGAATACTTTTCTGTCATCGGCAAAGAATTGTAAGTGACGCTGGTGGACCCCACACATCAGGAAGCGTGTGGTGGCCTGGTGCTTCTCGGACTCCCAACTAGCGAGGAAAGGCGGACCAGGGCTCCTGCCGCCTGCCGGCACTGGAAGAGGGGAATGGCGAAACTTTTCCTCTGGTCAGAGGAGAATGGAGTTTGGCCAGCGTCAGTGAAAAAGACACATTTTTAATGCCTCCATGGTAGGCCATGGCAATGACATGGCATCGTCGAGGCCGCTTTGTATCGGGGCTCCTGCTGTGTTCAAAATTTAGCAAAGACAGGAGCAGAATCCTGAGGGAGGCTGCTCTTCCCTGGTGTTCATCTCATCCTTTTCCGTGGCTTGTCCCTGTCCCTCAGGTGTTCATTTTTGCGTAGATTGGTGGTGTCTTCCCCCAGTGTGTGTGTGTGTGTGTGTGTGTGTCTGTGTTTTGCTGTACATACTCTCCTTGATTTCAACTACTTTTTACGGCTTTAACCTACATCTTTTTGCCGTCGATCCCCAAATCTTCAACGTCTCTCCCAAGCTCTAGTCAGCCCAGCTAATTAACCAGCAGACAACTCCATCAGACAGGCCATCTCAGCTCATTCAAACCCATACTCAGTCCTTCCATTGCCCAAGGCTCTTCTCCTTTTCTTGTCCCAGTAATGGTCACGGCACCACCTTCCACCCTGCCACCCAAGGCAGATCCATGCGCCATACTTAACTCTCATAGTCCCCACGTGTAATTGATCATAAGTCCTATAAACTCTGCCTTATTCAGTTCTAGTGCTGCTGATTCTGCCCTCATCACCTCTGCTAGCTATCACTGCAGCCTCAATAAGTCTCTCTGCCTTAGACTTTCAGCCCTCCTGTCCTCTCAAAGTCTATCTTGCGTGCCACCACCCAAGTGAGAAAGACACCCTCAGTCCTCAACTGTAAATTTACAGTTTACAGAAGGGGGCAATAATCCTGGGGAGCAAAGCAATTGCACATGTATTTACCAAAAAATCATCTCAGCAAGTACAAAAACATACCAAACAAGAATTACTTCATTATTAAAGGGAACAGGAGAACAGGAATGCTTAGTGAGGAAGGCACTTCTGGTGGAAGGGAGATGAGGGCATAGTCTACAACAGAGGCACTGGGATTTCAGCCTTCCAGTTTATTATTACCTATATCCAGCATCTGTAGGAGTGTCTACACATCTGAACACGTTTGAGTCTTAACAGCTGCCCCACGAAGGTTGGTGTTATTTCTCATTCTGAAAATGAGGAAACTATAAGACTCAAGGAAATCATGACTTCAAGTCTTATAATGGGTAAGTGTCTAAACTAAGACAGACCTCAGCTTCTGATCACAAATCTCATACTCATTTCACGAAGTCATGCATCGGTATTTGCTCTTCTGGATCTAGGCTAGCTTGCTCTTCTCTGGGTTGCTTTGCTGGTGAAATGAGAAACTAGATCAGAAGCCCTTGGTTCTAATCTTGGTGCTTTGCCCAGGCCAGGTCATTGTGATGGTGGGGACTCTAACTTGTCCTTTCGAATGGTACAAGCAATTAGGAGCAAATGGCAAAATGACGCCGTGAGATCATGTCTAGTCATTTTTAGTGCCTGTCACGGGGCTCGCTCATGGGAGGTGCTTAGTATATATTGGTTGAATGAATAAATGAATTTATTTAACACCAGTGTAGCATTAGCCGTCAACAGGATTGAGGCATATACCAATAGTTCAGAGCATTGCAGAACTCAAAGGATTCTTCCCATGTTAACCAATTTATGGTTCTCCCCCAAGGCCACTCAGCCTCTGTCCCATAGTAGTGTTTAAAACATATTTGCAGGGCACCTTTGTGTCTCAGTAGGTTAAGCATATGACTCTTGATTTTGACTCAGGTCATGATCTCATGGTTCATGAGTTCGAGCCTCATGTTGGACTCTGTGTTGACAGCATGGAGCCTGCTTGGGATCCTCTCTTCCCCTCTCTGTCTGCACCCCCCCCCCCCCCATTCTCATTCTTTCTCTCTCTCTCTCAAAATAAATAAATAAATAAACTTAAAAAAATAAAAACATATTTGCTTATTCATCTGTGAGAATAGGGTTAATGCCGACCTCCTTGGGTTAGTGTGAGAACTACCACTGTGAGATGGGCTGGCTTATGCAGGTCTGCCATAGTGCGGGTGCTTGAGAAATGTTAGCTTCTTCTAGATTATTATTTTAATAAGGGCCCCAAACATCATACTGTACTAATACTTGTTACACTCGAGGTTGTAGAAGCCTAGAGGAAGACGCATTCTAGGGATTCTGGGAACGCTTAAGAGAAGAGATGGTAATCACTGGATTCTACTCCCAAAACCAATATTGCACTATATGTTAGCTAAAATTTAAATTTAAAAAAAAGAGAGAGAAGCGATGGCATTTGAGTGTTCCTTGAAAGATACATAGTATTTCTTTCTTACACCAGTAAGGGGAGTGGCAGAGGGGACAGTGAGCACTGAGGCATATATAGCTAGTTATTGTGATGTGAGTGATTAAGAATATGGGCTTTGGATTAAGACCGGACTTATGTTGGTATCTCAGTCTTGTCATTTACTAGCTGTGCGACTTCAGGAAAGCTGCTTAACCTCTCTGAGCCTGTATTTCCTCAATTGTGAAATTGGGATGATACTGGAATCTATCTCATAAGGGTGCTGTGAGAGGATTAAATGAAATAATACAGATCAAGTGCTCAGCAGTGTCTGCTTCCTTAATATTAGTGGCTGGGGTGAAGATGGGTTTCCTGCTTGTGTCCCTTTTCTTAAAGTATCTTCCTAAAGAAATGTTGTCCCTCCCCGAATCTGCCATTCGTAGAGGTAGACTGTAAGCATGTCAATCCTATGTGGAATGTAAGACAAAAACCTTCCCCAGAGAGGACAAACCAGGAGCCCCATGTTCCCACGTCTCCATATCGTCTGTAAACAGAGAAGTCAAAGATCCCCCCCGCCTTTTTGTGTTCCCCAAGCTTGAAAATTACAAAGGGTTGCTTATAGTGGTCAGAACAATGAGCAAGTGAAGAGCAAACGGTATTTAATTTTAAGAATAGCATTAAGTCATGTACTAACAGGCACTTTATGTTAAACAAGGATGGAAATGTCTTGCTGTTGTTTTTGTTGCTATTTGAAAACCTCATAATTGAACAGTTTCTGGATCAATTCCTTTTCTCTCCCTCCAGCTGCTTGTCTCATTCCTGACCTCAGATGACAAAATGTGGGGATGCTGAAATAAGCAATGTGTTTGGGTTCTTCTCATCAGGCTCGAGGGGATGATTTTGTGTGTTGCACATCTGGTTTGCTAACTGGTTCCAGTCATACTAAGGATTTACCCACAGGCCTTTCCCAACTAGAGCACAACATACTTGTTTGCCGGCGAGGAAGACCGTGAAACAAGATTTATTTGCCATCCAGAAACTGCTCTTTTGTGGGGAGGAAGAGGGAATATAGGCTCGTGGCCAGCTCACATTTATTGGGCATCTACTGATAGACTCAGGGCTTTACACGTGTACATACTTTATGAATTAGGCGTTTTAATCTTCTTTTTAGAGATGAGTCTTAGAGTTTAATTATCAAATACCTTTAGTCAGTAAATGCCAAAAGCAGAATTTGAGCCCAAGTCTTCTTCCAAAGCTCCTTCCCAGCCCACACCAAGGTGGCTCCAGTGGTCTTCTGGTTGACATCCAGAGGCAACACAGAGCAGGGGAGGGAGGATTGTCTTTGGAGGCAAAAAGACCTGGCTTCAAATCCCAGCTCCACCCCCAAACTAGCAGGTAGCCCGGAGCAAGTTATCCTCTTTGGATTTTGAGTTCCTCTTCAATCAACAAGCCTGATAAAACCTTTCTCAGAGAATGGTGTGAAGAATGATGACCATGAGCATCCTACCTAGCCTGGCATGTGACAGTTTCATCAATGATAATACAGCTACTGCATAGTCTCCTTTCAAAAACAGTCATCTCTGCCTCTTGCAGTTTTCATGTTTACATGTAGGATGCCAATTAGTTAGCTTTTGTGGGTGAAGCCCAGTTGTGGATAGGGACTACATGTGTGGACAGGCTGGGTCATAAAAAGAGCTACCAAAGAGGTAGGGCAGCCACTGTTTATCACAATGGCCTATTAACCTGGACCCTCAGTTAGAATCCTGATTATGCTAGCCCTGGTAAAATACACCACCTCTCGAATGAGGTACCGGACCCTTCTATTTCAGTTTGGCTCACATGTAGAGGGTCTGTTTCTGTGGATAAGAGCCCTAAAGGTAGGTCAGTGAGGCTCCGTTCATTCTTTTGTTAACAAACCACTAGCCCTTGCTTTGTGCCAGACTTGGTGCTGTGGAGGGAGAGTGAACAAGCTCCCAGCTCAGCCAGGGGGGAGACCTAGAAACCTTTATTTATATGACAGGGTAAAAGGTGAGGCAAGCGTGAAGCACCGTGGGAGCAGGGAGCAGGGGCTTCCCATCTGTCCTGGGTGGTGAGGGAGCGAGTGGAGATTAGAAACCGCTCCGCCTCAGATACGTGGCTCTTGAGCCAACCTTGGGTAGGAGCTAGCCAGGTGAAGGAATGTCAAGTGAGAAAAGTAGCGTGTATAAAATAAAAGTTGGAAGGGACAGATTGCAGAGAGCCTTAAACCTAGCTGCCGAGAAGAATCATCTGGAACCTTGTTTAAGATGTAATCTCCTGGGGGCACCTTCTCAGACTTTCGGGTTCCACCGGTCTGCATAATGTCGGCAGAGCTGTATTTTTATCAGCCTTCCCAGGAGTACCCTCCAAGAGCAGTCTGGCACCAGCCCTCGGTGAGAAGCACCTAGAACCGGAGATTAGGTGGTTAAGCAGAAGCCAGACCGTGAAGCGTCCTTCAGAGCTGTTGTGAGGCCTGACTTAGCTAATCTCTGTACAAGGCTCAGGACAGTAGCTGGCACGCGGTAATGAGCATTCATTGATGTTGGTAGGTATTGTTGTTCTCATTTTATTCTGTTATACTAAGAAACAGACTCTCCCAAAGTCTTACAGCTCATAGATACGGTAGTAATTTGAGTTATTCTGACTATCTCAGCTAACTTGGCACAAATTCAGTTTTGCTATTGAGGGCCTGAGTGGAGAGGATGAAGGAGAAGCATTTAATCACTCCTGGTTTTCTTTTGTGGTTTGCATTTTGCCAGGTAGACACTTGGTTTTTTAGTTGGCAGTATTAGCTGAATTCTTATTTTGGATATAGAATTTTCCACCAGTACATTTATTATTTTGTCAATATAACTCTGTTAGTTTTCATTTATAATCTTGATTACATTTTATAGAAATAGTTGCGTATGCAGTGCATCTCCTTTATAGAAGTAAGACAAATACCAGGAATGTAGAAGCAACAGTGGGGACAGAGCCAAACCTTTTTAGGCTATTTCTCTGGCATTTTTAGGTGGTCCCAATATGAGGAAGTAACTTAGGGTCCAGGCAGCAGCTGTGGGCCCTGGTTTATTAAAATTCAACATATCATCTTTATTGGATGTGCTTCTTAATGTTATCATTTGGGGGCAAGTCTTGTTTTGAGTACTCTGGAAGGTTTTTACATTCATTATCTCATTTTACCTTGTGCCCACAATAACCCTATGAAACGTGTGTTATTAGCCACATTTTACAGGTGGGAACACTGAGGCTTACAGAAGTTGTCTTGAAGAATCTCAAAGCTAGTACATGGCCTTTACTAGGATTTTTCTGTGGCTTCCGAAAATTGAATCATGAGTAAGCAGTGCTCTGCTCCTTCTTTCAAACATGACTCAGGGCTGCTCACCTGTAGTAGCAGGCCTCACTTAAACTGCTTGCTGTCTTTTCCTGTTCCGTTTCTGTAAGCCCTCAGTAGTCCTGCCCCCAGTACTGCATAAATAACCTCCGTCTCTCGGTCCCCAACGTTTTGCCCTGCCACACTTTACTCCCCTCTTCCTGGCTTCTAACTTTGAGTGTTATCTCCGTACCGATAGCCTCCTCTCTCCTCATGGCCTCTCAGACCTGAAGCTCAGCACGGCTTAAGCCTTCAGTTTCTGTTCCTCAATGTTCCCGACTGCTTACCTTGAAGTTGCCTGCCTTTAGACACTTGACTCAGCTCCAGTCTATTTGCTCCCCCTGTTGGGCCCCTTTTGAGAAAGAGACAGAAGTCTGTAGTTTTTGACCCTCTCTGATCAGTATCACTCAAAGAGCTTTAACAAAATACACATGCCTGGGCCCCACTTGCAAAATTTTTGAGGACTGGCACTTGGAGCATCTGTATTTTTTAAAAAGCCCCGGAGCCTGTTGCTCAGCTAGTGCTGAGAACCCCTGGCCGGGATGTTCGGAGTACAAGCGTAGATAAGCATCCTCTTTGCTTTCTCTCTGTGCCAAGAGAAGATTCTTGACGTGGTAGGTCTCAGCGGGAGGCTTGTTAAAAATGGCTTTGTTGTTGTTTTGGAGTATGAATAAAATAACCTGACGTAGAAAATTCATGCATTGTGGAAAGGGTGGAGGGAAAGTAAAAATCACCCCAAGTCTCACCACCCAGAGTTAATTACTGGAAACATCATGGACACCATCCATTCAAACATCTGTGTTAGGGGAAGGGCCGTGTGTATGTGTATATAAGTTTGCATAAATGGAATCATGGTGTATATGCTATTTTGTGACCTGTTTTTACTCGGTCTTGGCATATTTGGGCATATTTGTCAGGGTGAGTCTTTTAATATAGTTAGGAAGCTAGACTGTATTTGTAGAAGGCAGGCTAGATTTCAGGTTACGTGATCAGGTTGTAGAGGTGATCGTTTGGAAAGGTAAGCTGTGCTTTGTGGTGAGTGTGGCTCTTCCAAGGATCGTGAACTGCTGGGACTTCAGGTTGGTGAGGAAATGAGGTGCAGACTGAAGGCTAACGGCATCTGAGTTCACTTGGTTACAGTGTAAGGGGAGGTCAAGAGGCCTTTCAAATGGTATTTTGTTTTTAATGTGTGACTATTTGAATGTGTTAGACATGTTGGCACCCAGCAGTAGGTATAATGTGGAAGGGGATAAACTGAAAATAAACTTGTATACATTTCACTGCTCCTAAAGAATACAATTACACGTGTGAGATGTTTGTTAGTGTCCACCTTCCGGACTCCTGTGTTATTGGTTGTGATTTTGATATGCAGCAGCTTGCAGGTTGCTGGGGAAATGCTCTGTGTATTTAATCATGTTGGATTCTTACTTGGTTTTTGTTGTTGTTGTTGTTTGTTTTGTTTTGTTTTTTTATGGTAAGAAAATGTCTTTGGCTTTTATAGTCAGATTGATTTTGCTTGTGGGTGTCCAGATGCTGATGAGCTGTAATTAGCATAAGAAGGAGGTTGGAACGATGTCGAACATTCTTTTCTGGTAGCCAAACAAAGGATCCCCAAACAAATTATTCTCAGGTATCAGGTCCTGGAGTAACAGCTCTTTTCTCTTTTAGGTGTGGGTCTATAAAAAGATAGGAGTGTTGGCGGGGAAGATCACTGCTGGGGATGGGGCTGGTGAGTCTTGCCGTGAAGCATCATGGGGGCGATTTTCTACAGCCGAGTGCCTCTGTGAGCATAGTAACTTTAAATCCCTTAAGTAGCCTATTAGAAAGGGGCCCTGGGCTGGGTTTGGGAGATTTGGATTTGTGTTTCTTCTGTAACGCAGGCTCAGGCCCTGTGACTTGGGTTAAGTCATTTGCCCCCCTCTGCACCTCAGTTTCGCCAGCTTTGAGAAGGAAGCAATAACATTTCAGTGTGAGAGAACTGGATAAGATAACGTATGGGGGAAGTGCTTTGTATACCATAAAATTAAGCCGTGAATAGTGTGTGATGGTGGGTATTACATGGTCTTTCCCTGGTCTCCTACACGCCTTACATTTTTTCCTTTTAACACTTTTCTCCCTTGTCCCTGGTTCCAAAATAGAAGAAAAGGATTGTTGATTTGTTCCCTATTTGCTGCAGGGTTACCATAAAATAAATTAAGCGTATCGTTTTGATAATCGCTAAAAAATATGCCTACAACTTTCTTAAATGTATTGATTACTAATAAATCATGTCTCTGTTAAGTACGCCTTCTGGCTGGCAAACTTGTGGAATAACAATGTTTGCTAGCCTTTGTAACAGGCTGATTCTCCTGAGACGTGTCAGCTAGTGTGAGGTTACCGCTGCCGAAGATGGCCGCAGCGGGGTCATACTTACGGAGTATCTGCTGTGTTCCCGTGTATGTGTGATGTCAGTACTCCTCCCATCAGCCCCGTGTTGGGTACCATTAGCCTGTTCTATTACTGAGGAAACAGCCCCAAAGAAGTAAAGTACTTTTTCAAATCAGGCACATGGTTTAAAATCAGAGTCTGCTGGAACCCAGAGCCCATGTTCTTGATTCTGCACCTCAGCTGCCCAAAGAGACATCTGAAAACCAGCAAGCTAAATGACTTCTAACCACCAAAGCAACAATCCAGTAACTTTAGTTATTTCTAAAAATAAAATAGGAAAAGTTGTAATACGGGCAGGGCAGGGCAGGGCAGAAAGGTCTGTTACCAAGTTTTTTTGTATTTGGTACATGGGATGTGAATTTCTTCTCTCTCTCTCTTTTTTTTTTTTTTTTTTATTTTGTTTTGTTTTAGGGGCAGGTGTATTTGGTAATGTGGGATATGAGGTTTTTTTATGACTTTAACCTAAATTTTTGAAATAATGAACCTCGTTATAATACAGTTTTTTCTCTATATTAAGTTACATATTTTAAGTTCATTTATCTTAAGAGAGTGCATACTGAGTGCAAGTGGGGGAGGGACAGAGGGAGAGAATCCGAAGCAGGCTCAGTGCGGTCAGCACAGAGCCCAATACAGGGCTGTAGCTCATGACTGTGAAATCATGACCTGAAGCTGAAATCAGGAGTCCGAGGCTTAACTGACTGAGCCCCCCCGGGGCGCCCCTAGATGTGTTTTTTTAAACTGTAAACTTGGCATGGTTCTTAATAGCAGAATAGTAGGAAAAGCACAGCCTTATAGAAAGAACATGCAGACTTGAGTTCAAGTCCCAGCTTACACTAGTTGTGTAACTAAATTTGGTGTTTGAGATGCAGTTTCCAGTGTGGTGGAGGGGGGGTTCCCCAGGGCAACAAGCAATTCTTGGAGACCCCCAAGAATTCAGCTCAATTTCGACACTCTCTGCCCACAGATAGCTTCAGATTCCACAGGTTGGGGGCTCAGTCCTACAAGACGACCCCCCTCTTCAGATGCCATTTGCAAGCCTACGTTATTACCTGTACTTGTGACCAAGTGGCTATAAAATCACAGGTTCCCAAGACCCCCTCCTTAGGTTCGGTTAATTTGTTAAAACAGTTCACAAAACTCAGAGGAACATTGTACTTACTAGGTTACCAGTTAATTATCAAAGGATGAGTCAGGAGCTGCCAGATGGAAAAGCTGCAGGAGGCGGAAGAGGGGAAGGGTCGCAGCGCCCTCTCCAGGCGCCACTCTCCCAGCACCTCCATGAGTTCACCAGCCCAGAAGTTCTCCAAACCCTGTCCTTTTGGGCGTTTAGGGAGGCTTCATGGTACAGGCATGCCAGATTCAATCATTGGCCCTTAGAGACTGATTCAACCAGTGGCCCCTCTTCCCTCCCAGGAGATCTGGGGGTGGGACTGAAAATTACAACCGGCTAATCACGTGTTGGTTTTCCTGGCAACCAGCCTTCATCCTTTGGCACACTGGAAGTTACCTAATTAACAAAAGATACCTTTATGGCTGTCGCTTCACTTGGAAAATTCCAAGAGTTTAGGAGTTCTGTGACAGAAAGGGGGGCAAAGACCAAATATACGTATCTTATTATAAATCACAATATCACACATTGCCTTGGCACATTAACTACCTTTTTTGATCCCACATTCCTCATCTTTAACAGTGCTCCTCAGGATTTATACTGCAGACGAATCACCTGGGGATCTTTTAAAATGCGGATTCTGCTTTCAGTTGGTCTGGGGTGAGCGCTGAAATTGTGTATTTCTTACCAGCTCCCAGGGGATGCTGCTACCGGTGGTCCTCTGACTACACTTTGAGTAGCAGGGATCCGTAAAATGGGGTATTATCTGCCTCTCTGTGGCATGTAGTAAGTAGGTGCTTAACAAACGTTAGCCATCTTTGTGGGGCTTAATTGGGTGGGGGCCGGCGGGACAGGCTGTAAAAGAGAAAGAAGTTTACTGAATATACTGCGAGGGAACAGCGGGCAGGACAGTAAAGGAGAGACTGTCTGCCAGGAGGCAGCAGTGAGGGGCTATAGTTATGGGACAGGGTAAGTGAGGATGGGGACGTGCGGAATTTCCCCTTTTTTGGTATTTGTGCCCAGTTGTAAGTAGCCCATTCATTGGTTGGGGCCTGTGGTTCAGTGAGCCTGCGTCAGCTCAGGGCTCGCTGTGGGCCCTTTTTGCCTTGCTCAGGTTTCCATTGCTCAAGCCTGTCGCCTGAAAGCACCCTCTACACTCTTCCCTTTTCCTTCTGACTTACCTGGGGCGGGGGCTGCTTTATTGAAGAAGTACATCTGGAAATATGTATTCCCAGCATGTCTTATCTCTGTCTAAAGTCCCAGGCTGCAGAAGGCATTTGACGAGTAATAAGTTCAGGATTAAGCTTTGAGATGAGAGATGTCCACATCCGAGCATAGCCTGATGGCTTTGGAGGCTCACCCGAAGGTGTTCACCTGGAACTAGTTGTCCTTTAGGAACTCTGAAAACCTTTGCCTGGAAGGCGGCCCAAAGGGAACCTCAGCTGCCATCTCCTGGGAGTTCATTCACTCTTCAGTTCTTCGGCAATATTGGTGAATACCTAATGGTGCCAGACATGCTTAGACACACGAACCACTGCAGGCTCCCCGCCCCGGAGGTACTCACCTGTGGTGGGGAGAACACATGCACGTAATGATTATGATACCATAGCGGTTATAAAGGCGGCCGGGGGCGGGGGGTAGGTATAAGTTGCAAGCTGGAAGCACTGAAGGAAGGACTGGGCTTCCAGTCTACTTGGAAATCTTCCTTGAAGAGGTTAGGAAGATTGAAAGTGAGTAGGAATGTCCCAGGTGGACAAGAAAGGGAAGAGCTTTTAGGCGGGGGGAACAGCACATACAGAGGCACCAGAGAATGCGGTGTGGGGCTCTGGAAAACGCAGGCATTCGGTGCTGTGGTCTTAGGGTTAGAGTCTAAGCACAGTGAGCCGGACTGCTGGCTATATTTGTCAAGACTAGTTGGGGTGACAAGAGGGCAGAGGACCTGGACCAGGACAGCCTCTAAAGCAGCTCAAGCAGACACTCCTAGTCACAGTATCATAGCTCCTATTTATATGTGCCTAAAACCTTCAAAAACTGAGAAAGAAAGGGGCCATAGTCCACATACCGCTATCTTCTTTGGCTGTCATCTGTAAATCTACTAAGTTTATTCCACTTTTCTAGACCTTTTGTAGATTCTTCTCCCTTAATCCCACTTTCGGTATCCTTAAGGCAGACCTCCCTGTGTCTTTGGAGTTCGTTGGATGACGTCACTTATCTCCAGCCTGAACCGTGGTAGCTGCTCCATGTCTTGTCCTCCACGTGTTGATACTTGATGCTTTTTCTCTGACTGAGCTACTCCTGTACTCCCTTCTCTGTGAGACAGGTAGCTTATTCTTTGGAATTTCTCCCAATCCTGCTTCTTCCTCGAAGCTTGCCCCGATTTTCCACATTTGTGTTTAGACTGATCCCTTTCTTATGCTCCCAGTATCATTCCTCGTGTGTGACGGTCGTTGGCTGACTTGTTTCCACTCATTTGTGAGCTCTGCCAAGGCAGGGACTGTGTCTTATGCTGAGGGGCTGAGGGGGCAGGGAGGAATCCCTTTTATCTCTTATATCCCTTTGAATAAAAACTCATTCGGAAGAACAAAATATTTTTTATTATAAAAGATTTCAGGGATGCCTGGCTGGCTCAGTCAGTAGACTCAGTCTACTGAGCAGTCAGCATGGGACTCTTGATCTCAGAGTCATGAGTTCAAGCCCCATGTTGACTGTGGAGCTTACTTTGTGGAGCTTACTGGAAGGAAGGAAGGAAGGAAGGAAGGAAGGAAGGAAGGAAAAGGAAGAAAGAAAAAAAGAAAGAAAGAAAGAAGGAAAGAAAGAAAGAAAGAAAGAAAGAGGAAGAAAGAAAAAGAAAGATTATATTATGAAAGATTTCGAAAATACAAGGTAGAGAAAATTATACATTGAACTTTATATACCCATCACCCAACTTCTGCGATTAACATTTGCCAACCTTGTTTCCTTGCCCCTCTTTTTTCCCCTGGAATTTTTTTTTTTTGTCTTCCCTGAGAGAGCGAGCATGTATGCACATGTGAGCACAAGCAGGGGAGGGGCAGAGGGAGAGGGAGGGAGAGAATCCTAAGCAGGCTCCATGCTGCTCAGTGCAAAGCCCAATGCAAGGCTCCCTCTCACGACTGTGAGATCATGATCTGGGTCAAAATCAAGAGTCATACACTTAACCGACTGAGCCCCCCAGGCACCCCTTTCCAGGAATGTTTTAAGGTAACACTAGGTATTATATAATTTCACCTTATATGGGAATTTGTAATTTACAAAATTAGTAACTCATATGAATGAGAGCCTTGGATTTAGGCATTTTTCTCGCTAGAATATATATGATAGCATTGGGATCCGTTGGTAGGTTAACCTCATCCTAATAGATGTCAGAAGTAGCTTAGATTGAGGGGATTCTCAGCCTTGGCACTATTGACACTCTGGACTGGATAACTCTTTGTGGTGGGAGGCTGTCCTGTGCATCGTAGGATGTTCGGCACCATTCTTGGCCTCTACCCAGTAGGTGCCAGTAGGACCCCTCAGTTGTCACAAGCACACGCACATAAAATTTGCAAAATGCCTCAGACAGTGCAGTCGAGATTTCTCTCACCCCACCCCTCCACGGAGAACCTTTGGCCTAGAGGAAGAGAAGAATTTTGTAGATGTGAGCGTTGAAGGGACTATTCAAAAGACAGTTGGGGAAGCTGAGTCCCAGACGGGAAGTTTGCCACTCTGATTATTACTGTGCTTATGAGTATCGCGCTGGAGAATAAAATATTTTCCTGTCTCTGTGCCAGTGGGTGTCCCACTCTACCACACGTAGTTACTCAGGGCTACCAGGGTGATGCCAGAGGCTCCCCAGGAGCAGGGAGAACTCCTGTGGTCCTGCGGGGGGTGTCTCACTGAGTAGGGAAGATCACGTGGTAAGGCCGGGGGGAGTTCTGGAATACCACGACCAGCGGGGAAACACTGCTGCTGATTTGTGGCCATGACCAGTATCCACCGAGGCTGCTCATCATTTGCCTTCACCACGCATTCATGATGAAGCAGGCTAGGGAATTCTTTCCTTGGGAATGTGTCTTGGGATCCACAGTGGTAAACAAGTAGGATTTGTTTCACAGAAATTACTTTGAAGTCAGTTTTTGCCAGGAGCCATCTGTCTTATTAAGTAAAGCAAAGGGACATTGGTGTTTCCGTTTGTAGCTTTGTTCAAAATGGGCTCTCTGCTTATTTCTCACAACTGTGTTTGCTAAGAAGTACTCTGGAAATTTGGGTGCTGGTAAATTTAGTTCACCACTACAAAGGCAGATTTGGGGCAATGGAAAGAAAGCTGGCCTTGGGGGCCAGATCGGTCTCTGGCTCTCGCTAGCTCTGAGAACTTGGGTAAGGCACATAACCCCTCCGGGCCTTATTTTTTTCTCATCTGTAAAATGGGGAGAATAATTCACTCTAAGGGTGGTCATGAGTGTTAAGTGAGAAAGAGTATGTAAAGCAGCGAGCACAGTAACCCGGTACATAACACTAATAAGTACTTCTTTCCTCTTGAGAAAGGCCCACTGGGAAAGGCACATAGATCTCAGGCCCCTCATTCTTTCTTTGTACAACTATGAAATGGCTGCACCGGGTGTATAGGAAGGTTAGCATGTGAGAAAGTGACGATGGCAGAGTACTTCATATATTTGCCAGTTGTTGATTATTTCTTGTTAGTAAAACAGAGCATGGAGTCGTTGTTCACAAATGCAGTGTTTTTTAGGACTAACCAGCTTCCTTTATCTCCTCCCTATGATAAGTCTAATCCCTGTTAGAATATGATCGGCAAGCGTTTTCACAGAGGTCACTGCATGTTTTTGCAGTGGTTTTGTGCGTGCAAGATTGTAGAACGGTTAAGTTCCTTAGCCTCAAACTGGAAACGGAAGAACTGTGTTAAGCAGCACTGAGTTCTGTCCTTTCGCTGTGCTGTGTTCTTGGCTGATGGGAGAGGGGTTAAGAAGTCAGACTTCAAGAAGATGAACATAAGGCCGTCTTGGGTCTGCAAGCAGGGTTTCCTGGTTTCTGTGGAAATCAGCTGAAGCCCTGAAGTCGGGAGGAAGAGTGTGTGGAGCTCAGCGGTTGGCGGGGGCTGCAGGAGCGTGAAGGAGGACCCGGCTGCTAACGGTGGGCAGAATGGGAGGAGGAGCCCGGGGCTGCTGGAAGAGTGCAAAGGCAGGCCTGGTGAGCAACATGAAAGGAGTGAAGAGGTAGGTTTAGATCATTCCCCGAAGGTCCTGGAAACAGGCTCTTCTTTTTCTTTTCTTTTCTAAACTGAATTTCTAATCTAAAGCAGTCATCCAAGGATGGCATTCAGAGGAGTGTAAAAACACCGCCCTTGCTTTGGGGCCGTGATGATCAGCTCTGCTGCGTCTCGGCAGGTGGATTCTTGGAAAGTGGGAATTGGAATAGTGGAGAGGTCATGGAAAGGGGAGAATGTGGGGGGGGATTCTGGCACCCATGCTCAGCCCCAGGTGTATCCGAGCCCGGGTGGTGGTGGGTCAGGCTGTGCCCCCCTAGATTTTCAGCACCATCTGAAAATATAGTGAGCTAACCGTTGAGAAGGACTCTTTAAAAAAATTAAATCAGTACAGATGTTCAGCGGGATTATCTTTATTTTAGGATCTAAAGATCTTAAGTTGTTTTTTTTTTAATGTGTTTTGTTGGATGTGGGTAGGGAGACCATGGTAACTGTGTCATGTCCTTTTCAAACCCCAAGAGAGCTTGTAGGCCACAAAATCAGTTTAAATTAATTTAGGTGCAATACCCCTAAAAGTGATACGCTGCAGAAAAGTAAGCCGTAACCAGCCACGCCTGACATTCAGCTGTCTTCATCAAAGGGGGTCACTAGAGGTATCAGTCTGGTGAGTCAGAAACCCTGCATCTGGGCATCTCATAGCAGTTCTTCAGAGTACTGCCACGAGTGGGTGTTACTAACCTAAGTATTGGTGGCAATACAGAGAGAAAACAGAGGTTCTGAAACACCAGGCATTTATTTCTGTCGTTACAAGGATGAGGGCTGATAATTAAAAAACAAAAAATAGAACAAAAAAACCCAGCTAAATTACTCCTTCCAGCCAGGTTCTGCAGAATATAACGGAAAAGCGTTTAGACCCTTCGAGATAGTGAGGTGAAACGAAACGACTATACTTTTTACTAGCAGTTCCTCCTGGTTCTAGGACTTTCCCCACTGGGATGTGTGGCTGGTTCCAAAAGCAGGTGAGGCTGAACAGTCCGCTTTCTTGGAGTGAATACCTGAACTCTGGGACGCAATGTATCTTTGGACTTCCTAGAGAAGAACTTACTGGATTAGTGTTATCGGTTAGGAAATGCAGCTGATTGCTAGTAACAGAGACTGGAAATAATATGGTTTAAATAAAATAGAACACACAGAACTCACATAAAACAAGACCAGAAGTCTGGATTGGCAGCTTCAAGATGTCATCAGAAACCCAGGTCCCTTCTGTCGTTCTGTTCTGCCATCGTCATCACAGGACCAGGGGTATTTGTTTGCTTGTGAATGTGCCCCCAAGCACATATCAGTGTGCCTGGCTTCTATTTTCAAGATTGCCTCATGGTCTCCGTGGTTACCGGAGTTCCAGTTACTATGGTCTGGATTCCAAACAGCAGGAAAGCAAAAACAGGAGGGGGCAGGGCTGAAGAAGACATATCCCCTCCTGGAAGTTCCAGATAGCAGTTTATCTTAAGTCTTGACCCCAAATGAGCCACGTGGTCATACGTAGCTATAAGGGAAGCTGTAGTTTGGGTGTTTTTGTTTTTGTTTTTTTAAGCCAGGTATATTTACCAAATATATATGGGTCCAATCATTAGGAAGAAATAAGAGGAGGAAATGGGCAGGTAACTGGCAGTCTTAAGTAGTCAGGATGCTGCCACTTGGTGTAGAGAGAACATCTCTCTCGGGCAAAGTTTGTCTAGGCCTTCTCAGAGTTCCTGAAGTCAGTGGTGGCCGGCTCATTCTCCATGGTGGCCCCCCGCATCGTTGCCCAACCCACACTGCTGCCACCAGAGTGATGGGGTTGGTTTCACTGACCAAGCACATTGTGTAGGAACCATAGAAAACTAAGGATCGGAGTCATTTGCCACTGGAGATGGTTGTGCGTGCACTCAGCAGACACTTAAAGCTTCGTGGACCTCTCCTTCAACCCATCTGAGGTATGGGCCTTCTCTGATCCACGAACACTTGACCTAGGGAGCTTCATGCCTTCAGCTCAAACCCTGGGAGGGAATATTAGCTACCAGTTCATTCTGTTCTTTTCACTCTGAGCCCTTGGAGAATAGTCGTGTAGCAGAAAGAAGTATTTTTTGAACATATATATCCCTTTCTTGCTGCAAGGCATATTTTCCCACAAACTCAAGGCTGTAAATTAGTTAAGCTAGCACTTAAACACTTTTTTAAATCCATAGTGGTGCTCAGACTCTGAAAGGAGGGGGGAAATCCCATGGGAAAGAGAAAATAAATCAACCAAAAGCAACACCTATCATATTGCTTTGCACTCAGTAGGTGATTAGGCAATGTTTGTGGAATCTCATCGCAACTGAAAAATGAGAATACTGAATTAATTTTGGCTATATTTCAGGTTAAATGGGTTTCAGTGGGCCTATTTCAATGGAAAATGCATTCAAAATTTCAAACAACAGACATATTAAAAACTACTTTTTGGAAAAATAACCTTTAGGAATCTCATCATTTATATTCCAAGTGCTCATTTCTCCCTTTTTTTTCTTGCCTCTTCCTCCTAATATTTTCTTAAGGAAATTTGCAAACCTACAGGAAAGTTGAAAGAACTGTACAGTGCTCTCATACCCACCACTAGACTCTCTAGTTAACATTTCACTGTATTTGCTTTGTCACTTCTGTCCACCTCATCCGTCCATTTTATTTTTTTGATGTGGGAACTAAGTTGCAGACATCAGTACGCTTCACCATGAACACTTTGGGAGGAATATCATTAGCCTTGACTTCAATTTTTAAAAATAATGTGAAATCGCACAGTGAAATGCACACATCTCAAGTGCACCATTTGGCGATGTGGACAAATACATACTCTTGTAAGGTGCAGAACATTATCACTACCCAGAAACGCTTTGGGGATAAAGCGTTCACTAAGCATACTGTTTTTGAGATTCGCCCATGTTGTCGAGTGCATCAATGCCTTGTCCTTTTTTGGAGCTGTGTAATATTCCATGATGTGGGTGTATTTTTCCATTTTTCCTGTTGACAGACAATCTCAAGTTTGTGGCCATTATAGCCATTAAAACAATGCTGTGAACATTGTTTTTGTAGAATGTCTCGTGAACAAGTCTTTTTGCGGTCATGTATTTTCATTGTCTCTTGAGGGAATATCTAGGAGTGGAATTGCTGGGTCACTTGCTAGTTGTTCACATCCCTTTTTGATAGAATCTTGTAATTCAATTAAGGGAGGACCATATAAAGCCACTTTTCTCCTTTTACAAACAAGGATATCGAGGCCCAGAGGGTAGGTGGAGAAGAGACCTATTCAGAGCCATATAGAAGATTTTTTTCAAAGTTTGGATTAGAAGGGACGCCTGGGTAGCTCAGTCGGTTAAGCATCCAACTTCAGCTCAGGTCATGATCTCACCGCTCATGAGTTCGAGCCACACATCGCATCGGGCTCTGTGCTGACGGTGCGGAGCCTGCTTGGGATTCTCTGTCTCCCTCTCTCTCTCTGCCCCTCCCCAGCTCGTGTTCTGTCTCTGTCTCTGTTTCTCTCTCAAAAACAAACATTAAAAGCAACAACAACAAAAAACAAAGTTTGGACTGAAATCCCTGTCTCTTACCTCTATTCTGGTATTCTTTATGTCACACTTTACTTCCCCTGAGAAGAAGGCAAGGAAACTGGGTTTCTTTCTGAAAAATCATTAACTGTTTCAGTTTTTGCTAAAGGAGACGTAACTGTTAGACCCGAATGCTGTGTTTCTTTCAGATGTTTCTGTAATAATCTGAATATGGTCCTGTTTCTCCTCCACTGTACATTTCAAGAAATCTTCCAGAATGATCTTCTGGAACACAAATTTGACCAGGTTGCTTCCTCTCCATCATGTGTTCTATAAGTCCAGTGGGATAGAGTCCTGACTCTTTAGTTGAAAGTGTGCAGCGTTCTTGCTTCTCTCGCCTCGTCCTACATCTCGTCACCCACTCCCTGCAGCCTCTCCTGGTTGTGTTCCTTTGTATCCCTATGCCTTTCTTTCTTTTCTCTCTTTATTTTTTTTGAGAGAGAGAGAGCATGCATGTGCACATGAGTGGGGGGTGCGGAGCAAGGGAGGACAGAGAGAGAGGGAGAACGAGCATCTTAAACAGGCTCCAAGCTCAGCAGGGCTCGATCCCATGACCCTGGGATCATGACCTGAACTGAAATCAAGAGACAGACGCTCAACCGGCTGAGCCACCCAGGCGCCCCGTATCTCTGTATCTTTAATCTCTTGTGTATTGTTTACAATGACATTCCCCCTCTGTCTCTCTGATAAATTTCTCCTCATTCTAAAGAGGAGACTCTGAAGATTCCTTCATTCATCCAGACCCTCTCAGGGAGTCAATTACTCCTTTTTTATGCATGTGTATCTCTGACAGCTAACTCTTAACCCATGGTGTTTTCACAGGATGTCATATTCAGTATTAGTTGAATTTTCCTGGCACAAGACTAGATGCTGAAGGTAGAGAGATGAATACGATGTGGGCCTCACTTTTGAGGAGCTTACCATTATCGGGGAGATCCATACAGCAAAGTGGTTTCAGTACCGCATCCCCGGTACCCGTGTGGCCAGCAGTCTAGGAGAGCCCACCTCCCCACAGCCTTCCAGACATCAAGTATTTTGAAAAGCTCATCAAATGAAACTACCTCATGGCTTTATCGGCGGTACTAGTGAGGTTGAATGCTGCTTAAATATGCTTGCTGGGTATTTTTAACTCAGGAGGAAAATAATCAAGTTTTATTATAGTGGAACTAATTAGGTCACTTCCTGGCTGTGAAACCCTGGGAGGCAAACTTCTTTTCCTGGCTGAGTCTCTAGTTTCTTATCTATAAAATGGGAAGAGTAACGCACGTGTTTCATAGGATTGCTGTGAGAATGAAGTGAAGGAACGCATGCGAAGCACACAGAGGCACACAGTAGGTCTGTAACAAATACTGCTGCTTTAAGTCCCCAGTCTCCAGCCCAGCGCCTGCCACATATTCAGGATTCAGTGAATGTGTGTGAAAAATAGGAATATATGTATTTTGTATGTGTGTTTAAAGGCGCTATATATAGATGCTAACACAGATCCATCTGTCTTGAGAAGAGTGATTTGACTTGCATCAATATTCCACCGGAGTGGCTGAGCACACACGCGTGACTCTTCTTGGGTTCCCACGTCCCCTGCCAGACAGATGTCCATTACAATGAAATGCAAAAAAGGAAAAAATAATAATAAAGGCAGAGGAATGTAATGTTGTGGCTTGATTTGACAGGGCCTCCTGCTACTTCAGCTGCTAGTGCCAGGCATGAAACAGATTAATCTGTACTCCAACACACCACTGCTGAAGTCAAGACGGTTTAATTAGGGTATTTTAAACATCCTGTTTGCATCGAGAGTCTTACCAGAAAGCAGGATGTCTGTCTGTCTGGGGAAGTTCAGGGGGAGGTGGGGAGCAAGGATGGGCAATAAAACAGAGATGGTTTTAATTTTAGAAATGAGAGAAGAACACTTCGTATGATCTCCTTAAAACAAAAGAGCTAATGGCCTTAGATGTTCCATGGAAACAAAGGCAGCCCAGCCGCATGGCCTTGAATTCTAAAGTGGCCCTGCAAGATCTTGCCAAGACATGGGCCTGATGGTTGAGGTACAGGGACTGTTTCCATCCTAAGAATAGAGCTGTGGCTGACCCATATCTTTCTTAACCGTTTGGGCCACTGGAAGGCAGGTGCAGACTCTGAAGCTGGGTGGGTAGAGGGACCCTGAATTCATTGTCCAACCAGCCAGGCTGGGCCGGTATTTAAATGCCAGGCTGTGAGGACATTGATCAGCATTTGTATTTATCCATGGTCTGCACTACCCGCTCCCTCCCCCCCCACCTTTCCAACCTCCTCACCTTTCATCCTCCCTTCCCTCTGCCACTGGATCCCTTCCCAGTTCTCTGTGCATACCATGTGCACTCCAGCCTGATGTCTTCGATTCATGCTTCTCCATCTGCTTGACATACCCTTATTCCCATTGCCCCCTTCTCCCTTCAAGGCTCTTTTCTTGCTTTCTTCTCTTCTCCTAGGCTCAGCGCAGTAGTGTCTTGCCCACCAGTCTTCCCAGATACCCTGGCTAGGGGAGTATTTGCCTCCTCAGTAGTTTCTGCCTCTTTTTCATGCACTAGCACTTTCTATCAAGTAATTTTAGACATAAGAGACCACAAGCACCTGGAGGGAAGGATCAGTGTCTGATTGTCTTTGTCTTCAAACACTGTATCTTATACATTGTAGGATTCTATTTTATGAATAAATGAATGAATCCGTGTCAGTTCCAGTGTCTAAGACCCCTGGAGGCTGCCTCCTGTGGCCCAGCTCTGCTTACCAGTGCGTCTTCTTCCTTTTCGGTGAATGTAATCTTCTCGTGACGCACGGAACCCAAACTTCAAGAGATGCAAGTAGGACACCTCTGAAATCTCTTGGCACAGAAGGATAAGGAAGTCGTTTCGGGATTATTGCTATGTTCCTTGTCACCTTCTTCCCCCGTGCCCCACCTTGAGAGACCTGTTAATGGAGCACAGTCCATTTACCCTTGACTTCAGGAACACAGTCTAGATCTGCATCGTAAGAACTAAATGTGCCCATAGAATCCCAAATCCTAGCCACTGTCTCTCTACCAACTTTATCACAGAAAACTTGGAGCTATGAGCTCACGACCATTCACTTGCCAGCATAACACTACAGCCCTGTGTCACTCCCAGGGGTCCCTGAGAACAGTGTTTTCCTCTTGTCTCGATCTATACAGCCAACCCTTCCTTACATTTCCTCCTCTTTCCTACTCCATCCCCAACTAAATTAGGGCGCTTCACGTAGTGCTACGCATGTTCCACACGTGCCAGTTAACTGTGTACTCGATTGTAGCTGTCTGTTTCTCAGCCTTGCTCGCAGGGCAGTGAGCTCCTCTGGAATGGAGTGTCTTTTGACCTCTGTAGTGCCAGCACTTTGTACGTTGCCTGGCACATAGTAGTAGGTACTCAGAAGTCTGAGAAAAGGAATCACTGGTGTGGGCACCACTTCGTGCCCTGTTATTAATTGTCCTGTGGTTACAAAACTCCTAAAAGAGAGGGTGTTCTTCATTTCCTCTACAGACCACGTGCTGTGTTTTCAGTTCTGCAGCAAGAGCAAAAGGTGAATGATTACCCAGGCCGACTACATTTATTTTTATTAAAAAGTAGGACCCTCTCTGCTTATGGACGCCGTGTCCTTCAGCTTGCTAGTAAATAGCCACTGCCCACCTTAGGGCTGTCTGCAAGTCTCCCAGAACTTCTATTATTTGGCTTTATGGGTAGTCGCACATAAGAACTTTATTTTCGTCTATTGTAGGATTAAAGAGTCTGAGTGAGGTTGGCCTTACTCCATTGTAGGGTCAGAACAAATCTTGAGTTATAGGAGATAACCCTACCAGCTAAGAACGTCAGGCCACCTAAGTCTCTGTTTTTCTCAGCACAGGCCAATGAGGATGGTGCAGGCAGACTGAAACATGTTCGGTGGTAGGCATGTGATCAGGATGTGGTATGGAAGGGGCTAGGTGGCGATCTATGACAAGTGCATGGGTGAGAATCTCCTCTGAGATTCTTCTTCAAGACAGCAACTCTCAAGTGGATGTCTGTTGGGTGCCTATTATGTACCTAGCTCGCTTGGCATAATGGATTTAACAGATGGAGGGGATAACCCCACTTTACAAACAGGAAAGCTGAGACTTAGTGATTAAACAGTGTGCCCATGGTTTAATTTAACCAGCTAGTGAGTGCCAGCATCAGGATTCAAATCCAAGTCTGTCTGATCCTAAAAGCCCCGCATAAGGTTAATTAGTTAATTTACTTGTTGGCCTTTCTGGAACAGGGTCCAGGAGTTGGACTTCTTGCTGTACCCATGTGTCTTTCTCAGCGGTGGACCACTGGTTGGCCTGGTTGTTAATGGGCCTGTCTGTGGGTAAATAGCTCTCCTCACAGAGAGAGGTGTTGTTTTAACCTCTTGGGATTTGGACCACCCTTTTTTAAGAATGAGGATGGGAAATGTTACCCATCCCATTCTTTACAAAAACAGTGAACACTGTGGGAGGCTAGTTGGAGTGACTGCCACGGTGTGGTTTGTGCCGTTCTGGAAAGACCTCTGATCTGGATATACTAGGTCATGGGTTCTTAGCCAAGGAGCCATCCTTGAGAGATGGGAACACGCTGAAATTCCATGGAGATGTTACATTTGTGTAGATATTTTGCAAAGGATGGCATACATAGGGTTCATCAGATTCTTAAAAGTTTCTGTCATGATTTTAAAAGAAGATAAACTGCACATCTAGATTCGAGTGGCCCACAAAGGTACTTTTGATCCGAAGCAAATCACATCCCATATCAGGGTTATTGCTTCTATACTTGAAATTCCAGTGGAGTTGAAACAAAGATTTCTGATTCTTCTTCTGGCTCTGAAAATTACAGAATCCTAACTGACCCTAGAGAATCAAACTTTTAGTCCCCTTGCAGGTACTGAGGGGTCTAACCCATTGTGTCTAATCACCCTTGAAAGTCCCTTAAAGAGATTTGAACTAAGGAAGAGGGCCCAGGACCACCCCTCTAGGCAGTTTCACTAATTAGGGTCTGAGGCTGGCAGTTGTCTGACTGTTGAGCAGGGCACTGGCAGGCAGGGGCTCACACTGGCACAATTTCAGTACCAGCTCTCTAATACTCCACTAAGACCCCAACCTCCCTACTTAGTGACTTCAAAATGTAGATATGCTTGGCCTCTCCCCTCGGGAGCCTTGTGGATCCCTTTAATATGTGTGTGTGTGTGTGTTCTGTTCTCCCTGGGCCCTGCCTTAGAGGTTGTTTTCTACAGCGGGAGTCCCCACATCCACCCCATCTGCGTTGACAGCTCCATAGCCATCCTTCGCCTCCATTTTATCCTGTCGAAATGACAGAGCAGCTGAGCGGTGCTGGCCAGCAGATAAACCTGTTATCTCCCCTGCTCTCTGTGCCAGCAGCTCTCCCCATCTTCTTGGTGCATGAAAAATTGACACCACCTTGGGCTGAAATCTGTTCCTAGGGAAGCTACATTTATTAGGGGCTAATGAAACTGTGTGTGTGTGTGTGTGTGTGTGTGTGTGTGTGTGTGTGTGTGTGTGTGAGAGAGAGAGAGAGAGAGAGAGAGAGAGAGGGAGGAAGAGAAAGAAAGTGTAAAACTTGGGGTGGCTGAAGTGTTTTCCTGTCTGGCAGGCACCAGCCAGCCACAGCGCCCGGAGAGATGGAAGGTACATAAGCAGCTTCAGGTCTCCTGAAATTGACAACCTGTTCTTTACTTAGAATCCCAAACAAATAGGTAAATGCCATTTGTTCTTAGTATATACCCCTGCAGTTGATCAAGATCTCTCCTGCTCCAGGCTGGGATGAGCTATAGGAATGCATGCTAATATGACCTAGTGCCAAAAAGCTTATTCTGTGTATTACATTTTCCTCTTTGAAAATTACAGCTCTGATACCTCACCGTTCCGCCAGCACCCCACCCCCCGCCTCGCTCAGGTATACAGAGAATGGTCTCTTGTAGCTCTTCCCCGTCCATTCAATCAGCAAGAGTCAGAGGGAAAATTGAGAAGTTCTGGTTCAGTATTTGCAGAGCTGCCGAAAACCCAAAGTCTCTTCTTTATTTGGAATCTGGTAGAAACCGCTTCTGGAAAGAGTAATTCAGTAAAAGAGAGGAAAGAGGGGTTGTTATTCATGTCTTACTCCATATGGCCTATTGCTTCGTTTTCCTCTCATTAAAACTGTAGAGTTTTTTTTAAATCCACATTTACATAGTGCCAATCTTTTGGACACAATGAGTGCCACATGAAGTACATTGTCAGGCTTTGCATGGTTTAGTTTCTGGTCTGTTTTATCTTTCATCTATAAAAGCTTTGATGTTTACCTTTTATATGTGGGAAGCATATAACAACATAGGAGGGAAGCTTACTGTTTACAGTCAGGCATCTTAGGTTGAAACCTAAGTTCCCACCACTGACTGAAGGACATGTACCTTAAGTCAGTTAACTAACCTCTCTGAGCCTTGGATTCTACATTTACAAGATGAGAATAGTACCTTTCTCACAGCTTAGTAGTGATGATTCAATGAGAAAATTGTGTATAGACTCAAATAAGCCTACTGTCATAGATAGACAATAGGTGGCAATTATTATTGTACCCTACTTCTTGCCAGTAGGTGTTTGAAGCCACTTACAGCGGACGGTCTGGTGGTACTAAACCTTAGGTTTGAATAAGAATTTGTCAAAACACAAATTCAGACTGGGGGAAATATTTGCAACATACATGACAAAAGGATAATGCTCTTCATTTACAGACAGCTTGTAGGAATCAAATTGGCAAAGGATAAGGCCAGGCAGTTCACCCATAAAGCAATACAGGTGGTCAGTAAATATCAGAAAAGGTGCTCAACCTTGTTCGTAACAAGAACAAAAACATACTAATCAAAAAAGATCCCATTTTTCACCTTCCATGTTGTCATAATTTTTAAGTTGGACAGTATCCAATCTGAGCGAGGATATGGGAAAACAGGTACTCTTTTATAATATATATGTAATTCTGCTTCCATTCTCCGTGTGTGTGTGTGTGTGTGTGTGTGTGTGTACACTGAGAGTGGACATAGAATCGGTACAACCTTTTTGGCAAATAATTTGTCAGTGTCTTTTGACACATGCAAATAGCTTTTGACTCCCCCAATTCCACTCTTAGGAATTTGCACACGTGCAAAAGTGTATTCCTTACCAGAAATAAAAGTATACTTGCCAGAATATGTGCACATGGATGTTTATTGCTTCATTGTTTCTAATAGCAAAAACAAACAAACAACCGAAAACTGGAAACCACCTAAAGTATTAATGATTGGGTGAGGCACTAAATTATGATAAATAATGTCAGTGGAATTCTAGATGGCCATTAGAAAAAAAACTAAATATGTGCTGATATAGAAAGGTATAATATTTTTTTTTCCTCTTCTCTGAAAATGTACACAAGATACCTACCTGTAGGTTTTCTTCCCCTTGGGAAGAGGAAAAGGGTAGTGAGAGGAGTTTGTGAAAAGACAAATATTAGGTGTTCAATAAATATTTGTTGAATACATTTTATACCTTTGTGTATAGTCTGGTTTTTACCATGTGCGTCCATTACTTTTGTTTTAAAATCCATTGGTGGAGCATGGAGGGAATCGCTAATAAGGCGGTAAAAGAAATTGTTTCCTATAGTTGAGCATAAATTCATCTTTGAGCTTCCCAGCAGCCAAGGCAAAGAGGGAACCCTGATAAGCACAAAAAATTCATCAGGAAAGAGAAACATTTTCCTAATCTTCATCTCTAAAAGGACTAGCTGCTGAGGGTTGGTCAAAACTCCCAATTTAGTCTTGTCCTCCCCAGCTTAAAATTCGTGAGTAGATTCTTGCCACTTTTCTTCATGATCCAACCTCTGCCACCTAACTGGCCTCCCCTCTTCCATGTGGATATGACAGTCCATGCACACTGGCCTTTGCATATATTGTTCCTTCTGCCTGCAGTGCTCTCTCCTCTTCTCTACCTGGTCGTCAGCCATGGCTGTTGTTTTGGGCTTTTTAAAGATTTTCAGTTGTTAGTTACCTCCACTGGTAATCCTTTTAGGTCAGATATCCCTTATCTGTGCTCCCCGAGTCCCCTGTGCCTACCTCAGCGATGGAACTTGTCACACTGTACTGTAATTATTGTTTTGTTTTCCCCACTAGACAAGGAGCTCCTCAAGGTTAGGGATAATGTGTTGATTGTTTGGGGGCCCTGAGCACCAAGTGTTTGCCAGGCACAAAGACCAGCAAGTGGTCAGTGAATGACTGAATGAGTAAGCTGAAGTTTGAGTCCTGCCTGTTTCGCCAGTTAACTAGCTGTGCCAACAAGTGTTTTTTGAGTAGGGGAGTCAAGGAGAAGCCTCACTGAGAAGATCACAGCTGAATTAAACTGGGTGTGAAGACTGAGCCGTGCGGATAATCTAGTGAAGAGCATTTCGGGTAGAGGAGACAGCAGGCACAGGAGCTCCAGAGTAGGAGCGTGCCTGACATTAGAAGCAGTGTTTAGTCTGAGTGAGTTGGGGGCCATCGGAGGGTTTTATACAGAGGAATGAGGGGATCTGACTTTGGGTTTTAACCTAAAGGATCATTCTGACTGCTCTATGGAGATTAGGCCAGGGCGGGGCGGGGGGGGGGGCGGGCAAGAGTGGAAGCAGAGAGACCCCCACAAGTAGGCTGTTGAGTATTCTAGCCAGGGATGAGGGTGATTTGGACCAAAGCAGCCACAGTGGGGGCAGCAGAAAGAAGAGGTGGGATTCTAGGTATGATGTGAAGAGAAAGCTGACAAGGTTTCTTTCCTATGGGACCTGTGAGAAAAGAGAGAGAGAATAAGGGACATCTCCACTGTTTTTGGCTTGAGGAACTGGAGAACCTGGTTGCCATTAACTAGGTGGAAAAGACCGCAGGGAACAGATCTGAGGAGGCAGATCGGGAGTTTTGATTTGGGACATATTCGGTTTAAAGGAGCTGTTGACAACCACGTGCGGAAAGCAGGTAGAAAGGCAGACACGTGAGTCTGTGTTCAGAGAACAAGACTGGCCCGTAGACCTGCGTTGTAAGTGGTTTTAAAAGCCGCGGGACTAGCATGGGGCTTCCCAGGGAAGTGAAGGTAGGTGGAAGATAGAATGCCAACCTACTCCAGCATTAAGAGATTGGAGACATAGGGGCGCCTGGGTAGCTCAGTTAAGCGTCCAACTCTTGATTTCTCAAGGTTCATGAGATCGAGCCCACATTGCTCTGTGCTGACAGCACGGAGCCTGCTTGGGATTGTTTCTCTGCCTCTCTCTCTGCCCCTCCCTTGCATGCGCTTGGGCGTGTGCGTGCGCTCTCTCTCTCTTTCTCTCTTTTTAAATAAATAAATGTTTTAAGAAGAGAGAAATCAAGGGCATGAAGAGGCAGGAACACTTCTGACATACGTGAGGAAAAAACAGACTCAGTCTGTGCTATGGTAATTGCCGACCTGTGGCTTTAATGAATAGTCAAGTGACTTTCTGAGAATTCAAGAGAAGTCTGACCTGTGAAGATGTTCTTAGTCCCTCTCCAAATAGAATATTTGTTGCCCACACGGTGGGCATTATTTCAGAATAAACTTCACTCTGCCATTTCTCCACGACTAGACTTCTGCTGCCTCCTTTTCAAGGTCATTATTCTTGATTTTAAAAAATTCTTTTTAAAGAAAAGAATCTCTTCACAGCTAAAGCCTATAATATACCCTTCAATTACCCTCTTCTTCCCAAGGTAGAAAAATAGTAGCTCATAATAGAAGCCTGTGGGTTATGTGAACTCAAAAAGCATTGTCACCATTTTGAAGTATTTACTGTCCAGCTGCTTTCGAACCTGAAGTAGGGAGTTTTAGTTGCACCAGAAGTGGCAACCCTGGGACCCTATCATATTTCTTGCTTAATTCTGGGATGTTTACTTGGGAAAAGTATAAGGTAATTTGAGAATATGATAGAATACATTTTACTTGTTCTTTATATACTCATCTCAAAGCTGATAGTCATACTCTGTTCACAGGTTATTTCTGCAAATGGGAGATTAGTTTAAGGTTCTGTTGTGGACAATAAAAATCAATTCCAGGCAGACTAGAAATTCTAACTTAGTTTTGATTCACTTGCTCAAGTTGTCCTTGAGGATATCATCCCTTTTGAATATGTTTCTTGTGCAGTATGTGAAGATCAGTTCAGGTTTGCAATGACACAGTTTAGGTTCTTGTCTTATTAATCAATAGCGGCAGTCAGGGAGGCCTACTTACTCCTCCTCCAATAGAACCAGGGCAGGCTTGGAGAGAGGTAATAATTACTGCTCTGATCACAGCATGTTCTCTTTTCTCCTTCCCAACCCAGAGCATGTCTGTTCGATCCTGGCTTCCCTCCTGCGGAACCTGAGAGGACAGCAGCGAACCCGGCTTCTGAATAAATTCACTGAAAATGACAGTGAGAAGGTGGGTGCCTGCTACACGGTAAGGAGGGGCCCAGGGCCGTCAGGGCAAAAGGAGTGCTGAGCTGAGCTCCTGCCCTAAAATACCTTCTCCAGCATTGCTTTGGGTCTTAGAGGTTGTTCTGGTGACTCTGCCTGTCATCTCCAGATACATCCGTCTGGGCACAGTAACACCTTAGGGTGGCAGCAACCAGCACCTTAGGAAGATTTTTAGACCCAGGCAGAGTGGGTTGTAATAGGATTTGGGTTAAGGGTTGCACAGCATGGCAAAGCGATTAAGAACATAGCCTCTGGATTCCGACATCTGGATTTGAACCTGGTTTTGCTCTTTTCAAGATGTGTGCCACTCTGAGCCTCATTTTCCCTATCTGTAGGATGGACACATTAATTCCCATCTTGAGGAAGAGTCAATGAGAGGAAGTTTAAATGAGTCCTTACTAGGTGGTGGTGATGGAAATGAAGGCTCCGTTGTGGACATAAAGAAAGGGTTGAGCCTGTCCTTAGAGGGACTGTGGAACATGGGAATGATCACGTAAATGAGATTAGATAGATATTATGTTGTTACCTAGTGTGCCATACCAAAAAAAGATTTTTAACAGTGATAGGGCCCACCATCTATTTAATGATTCCTGTGGATTGGGTCACTCAGCAGGTCCCTTACGTTCTTTGTATATTCTCACAACACCGTGTGGTTTACCCTTTGTGTAGGTATTCACATCTGCAGAAGAAGAAGCCGATGCTTAGAGTCATGTCATTTGCCCACGATCACTCTCTACGATGATCCCACCACTCACTAGTCACAAGTTAGATCATTCTAGATGCATAACATTAAGGACGAAAGTCCCTTTTATTGCATGCAATAATCTCGTTCCTTCCCACCGCCAGGTAAGGCTGAAAGTTTGTTGTACTTCGGAGAGAGGTTTATGACTGTCTCTCTGACCAGTTTTTCCAGCCTCACTGGCAGCATAGCATGGGGAAGAAGCCATCGTGAAGTCAGGCATAGAACACCTTAGCAGTCATGTCACCCTGGTGACATTTAACATCTGTGCCTCAGTTTCTTCATCTTTAAAATTAGGGTCACTGTCTGTCTCTCCTGCCCACATTCTCAGGTTTTTGTAAGGTGTAAGGAAATAATGGACACGAAAATATTCGGTAAACTGAAATATACAAGATCTTGGGGGTGTCAGTATTATCCAGAGAGGGTTTGGGCACAGTCCTCCTGGACTCTGATGCCGTGTTGAAGCACCATCTGCTGTTAACCACTGTAAGCTCTTGAGTAAATACCAGGGTTGCCAAGAGCCGTGGCTGTGCCAGCCTAGTAAAGAGAGAGGTTAGAAGTCTAGGCTGGTTTCACAGTGTGTGTTCAGTCTTTTGGAAGTCTTAGGCAAAAATGAAACTTTTTCAAACCCACTGAGTGTTCCTCAGGCCATGTTTGAAGCGTGACTTTTGCTAAGTTGAAAACTGATTTTTAAGTTATCGCTGAGCAAAAGTCAGGGCCTTTTTTTAAGTTGCTGAAAGAGTTTTTTTTCTTGTACTCTCTTCTGACTCGAAAGCAACTAAAGAGATTTTACGCAGACCTTTTTAAAAAAAGATCAGCTCTGGGGTAGAATCCGAACATGAAAGGTTTCAGTTGGAAAAAAATTTCTGTAAAGTTCTAAGTGAATATCAAGTATGTAACTTCAAGCTCCTTCTCTTTGCAAGAAGGGACTGGAATTCTTATTTATTTATTTATATTTAACAACTTGAATTCGTGGGAGCCCTGGCCAACCTGGAAACGCAGCCTCCTTGTGGGACTAGGCCTGCATTCAGACTGCATCCGCCCCAGGGGTCTGCTCGCTCTGCCCCGGCCCTTCCGTCCATTCCTGCTGGTTTCCTACGCAGAGCTCGTAGCCGACGTCGGAAGCAGGCGGTAGAGGGGCCTCCTGTTGGGAGGGGCTCCACTGTTCTCTTGCCTTGGTGTGCTTTTTCCTTCTCACTCATGTCTGAAACATCTCTCTTTCAGGTTGACAGACTGATGGAGCTGCATTTTAAATACCTGGACGCAATGCAGGTGGCCGACAAGAAGATTGAAGGGGAGAAACATGTACGTATCCCTGCCTGTCTTCTGCCGGCTGTTGACTTGCATGCCGTTCGGGTCTCTTTGTACCTTCTCTCTCCCCGCAGGACAGGCAAGGGCACAGGTGCCACCTACCCCCCGTGCCACCTGGCCTGGTGTTAGCATGGAGCGGATGACCGTCTGCCAGTGGTTATGACCGCTCTTCTAATAGGAGTGGAAGTGCTTTCGGAGGAAGGATCCCTGTCTGACCTGGGGGTCTGGGCGATAGCACGAGTACCCCTGACACGAGCAAAGTGCAGGGCTGTGACTTGGTACCACGTTGGCCGAGCTGGCAGAGTCTGTCTTAGTTCACACTCCTGCTGGCTGCTGTAGTCATAAGGGGAGCACCCGAGGGAAGGGTGATCTCAGGGGATAAGAACTGGAAAGAAAGTCTGAGGTCACTGAATCCAGATGAAAAACTGGAGACCCGGAGAAGGGAGACTCAGAGGCACCGCAGCGGAGCCTGCGTAGCAGGTTCCAGCGGACCGACCCTAATTTCTTCCGCTGGCAGCTGCTGAAAATGAAATTTGTTAGGTTTTTGTCTTGAGGGACTGTGTTTGCTGTGCTGGTGTCCTGCCTTCCGTACTTTCCACCTGATTCCGTTTTGTTCTCTGCCGTCTCTGGCCTCTGCCTTTCTCATCTGTCTCCTTCACTGGGGCAGAGACTCTTGTCTGTTGTTTAATGTCGATCTGTATTCTCACCCCTGCGAGACATTCCTCAGTCTTTGGTCACATTGCAAAAGGATCCTTTCCTTGCTTTTTTCAAAGTCTGTAATAGACTTCACTTTCCTTGTGATCTTGATTTGCCGTATCACTCCATTCTCTTTTCATTCTTCTTGCCTTAAAGCGCACTTGAGGCTTTTGACCCTCACTGGTGGGAGAGTCAGTTTCAGCACCTGGTCCCATCGTGTTGGGACAGTCCGGCTGCGGGGCGGGCCGTGTGCACAGGGACTTACACTAGCATTTGCCCTCAAGCTAGGCCTCAGGCCAGAGCGAGAGCTTGGAGGGGAGACGGTGACCCTGTTGTCTGTCCTGTTTCTCTTCACCCCTCGTATCTACCCCTCCCTTTTTACAAAATATGCACCTCCATTTATGAATGCCAGTGGACAGATAGCTGTGGTTATCATTCTTGTGATTTGCCTAAACCTAGTAAGTCCTCAGATGTTTGTTGATTGATTGAATTGACTGCCTGGGACATTCTTCGTTTATACGCTGATACTACTGCAAGATAAAAGGCCAGGACTGAATTCTGAGGCTGGACTTCAGATGCCAGCATGTTACGCACGTAGTTGCTTCGTTCCACCCTCCCACTGCCTTTATTTTGTCCTTTGATTGAGGTTTCCTTTTCCGTCTTTTCTTCCCTTTCCGGTAACTTGTGAGGATGGCCGCTTAGTGACTATTTAAGTGCCAGAGTGATGTCTTCTTTTTCTTCATCTGAATGATAATTAGAAACAAACTGAAATTTCCCTGGACTTTTGGAGGGACACAGCCATGAGACAGTTAGAACTCCAGCTCTGGCTGAAGACCCGTGTTATCTGCTAGAGGAAGTTTTCAGGGAGAGAGAGAGCACCTGGGAGTCTAGAGACCTGGAATTTTAGGCAAGCACCGCCTCTCAGTCCCTGCCTGGCCGTGGCTCGTCAAACCATGCTTCGTGTAGCCTGTTCCCTAACTGAAATGTAGCAGCAGAGGTGACCTCTCAGGTCCTCCTCTGCTTAAAGTAGTGCCTCAGGTTCAAGTGAACATCCTCTAGGGACCCTGCCAGCTTTTAGCAGCGGGGTGGAGGACAAGCAGAGTGAGAGGCTGATCAGTGACCGAACTGTCCCGAATACAGAGGAGCAGCGGCCTCGGAGAAAAGGTTGGTGAGTGGGGAGTCGCAGGACCCCGGGTTTGAATCCCAGCTCTGCCACGTCCTGGCTCTGAGACCTCGGACAGATGAGCTGACCTCTCTAAACTTTGGTTTTCTCATCTGTAAAATGGAAATAACACTTCCCTCTTGGGGTTGTTATAACACTAAGCATAAAGTATATAAAGCACCTTGCTGAATTTGGAGGAACCGTGGCCCCTGCTTGGTGCTCCTAGCTTCCTTTGCAGTTCTTGTCAACTTTTAAGCTAGTCGGGCAGTCCTTTTCCTGAGGGCATCCCCCTTGCCATCTGTCCCGGAAGGAGTCCCCCTGCCAGACCAAAGTTGGCACCGTCATCTACGTCATTTGAGGGGAAGCTGGAGTAGACGTTTTGCTGATGGAGACCGAGTAAGCTGCTGGGCGCGAGGGGGGGCAGCTTGCGCGCGGCCGGTGGGAAACTTGGCCTGCTTCCCACCAGATTATCTGTTATCAGCATCGAAGAGGGTGTGAAATTGATTAGCACCGACGGAGAGTAATTGCTGCAGCCACTCTGCCCCGGCGTTCACCGAGCTTCTGTGTGCCACGGGCACCGGGCTGCCATTCCCTGACAGACCTCTGTCTCCTTGATGCCAAGGCCGTTTTGCTGGGCACTGGCAAACATTCCAAGGCCATTAGTGCCCAGCAGCCTCGGCGCTGCGCAGAGAGACAGGGCAGGGTGGGGGGCGAAGGATGCATGCGTGAGCAGCGCTCTCTGCCAGCACTCCGGCTCCATCCTGGCAGATGCAGCCGCCTCGCAGGTGGACGGTGACTCGGAACAAAACGACCTCCTTTTCACCTCTCCTGCAAGCAGTCTTCTCTCCTAAGTCATGAGCAATTTGCTGCCTCACCCCACCCCGTCTCCATTAAACTTGGATGTCCTACACCCGTTGGGAACTCAGCAAATATTTGTTGACTCGAATTGAATGCTTATTTCTCAGGCATTTGATGACATTGACCGTTAGATCAGTAATGAATAAATATCTCACGCACTTCGCCAAGTCTGCAACAAAAAAGACCTTAGATAACAGGGTCAGGTATTGACCCAGATACTGGGGGTCAGGTATTGACATTTTTAGTGTCTCAGAGCCCCCTTCTTCACTGCAAACTTCAGACTTCCTTGGGCACAGTGCAAATGGCCGTGGTTTGCAATTGACCCAGATTCACTGGAGAGAATCCAGTTGTTGGGCAAATACTTCTCAGACGCCTGCTCTGTGCGAAGCACTGGGCTAGCCGCCGGCAGGGGTGAGAGTCAGAGATGCCGGTGGAAGAAGGGGCCCCAGGGGCGGCGCTGCTGGCGAGGGCCGGAGGCCCCCAGGGAGCAGGGAGCAGTCGGCTGCTGCGCCTAGGGGCACCCTCAGCTGTTCCGCGCATGAGGCAAGACTTGAGCCGCACTTGAAAAGATGGGAGACGTGTCAGGCATATCCAACTAAAGAGGAACAGGAGCAGGAGGGGCAGCGGGAAGCCAGTGGGGGGTGAGTGGTTAGTTAAACCACAGGAGCCCAGGATGAGAAGGGGGAGCATGGGCTTTAGAGCCCGACTTCTTTCTTGTTTCTGACTGGACAAACAGCTTAAGTTCCCTGCCTTATTTTCTTCCTTGGTGCTGTTTTCTTTTCAAGGTGTGTGCCCCAACCTGTGTACTTAGGGGAATTACAAAAGGAGGGATCTGGCGAAAGCTGAAAGCTGATTCGCAGGGTTTGGCACACAGCCGGTGGCCAGACAATCTTCCGTTGTCTCTTTAAGGCCTGTTTGCATCCCCATCGCCCCTACGTGCACTCACATTTTCCGACTCTCCTAGCGCAGCGAGATTTTGCATGATCGGGGTGCTCCCCATTTTGTTAGGTCCTCTCCTGCCACTGTGCACTCCTTCCTGCCCCACAGCCTTTGCATTTGCTTCTCCCCTCCGTCCTGGCTCTTCTCGTGTGGTGCTTCCCTCCACCTTCAGGTCTCAGCCTGAATGTTACCTCCTCAGACAGGTTTTCAGTGATCACCGTATGTAAGCAGCACCCCCATCCCCGGTGCCTCTTCACAGCCTGTCATAAGTTATTTGTTTACTGTGTCTCTGGTGTCGTAGTCTCTCTCGTTCAGCATATTCTCAGGACTTACATAGTGACCGACATGCAGTAAATGAAGGACCGTTGCTCCTGAGATGCAATTAACATTTGTCCTTGGGTATGAAGGAAAATTGAGGGTCCTAGGTTTTTTCTACATTATTCCGTAACTCTCATTTTCTTTTTCTTGAGTCTCATTTTTAACCCTAATTTTTCTTTGCTCTATAATTAGCCCCATCATCCTGGGTGGTTCAGTCAGTTGAGTGTCCGACTTTGGCTCAAGTTATGATCTCACGGTTCGTGAGTTCGAGCCTCATGTCAGGCTTTCTGGTGCCAGCACAGAGCCCACTTGAGATGATCTGTCCCCCTCTCTCGCTGCCCCTCCCCTATTTGGATGCTCGCTTGCTTTCTCTCTCTCTCTCTCTCTCTCTCTCTCTCTCTCTCTCTCTCTCTGTCTCTCTCTCAAAAATACATAAACGGTTATAATTGGTCCCATCATCAAACTTATCTGAGGACATCCGTGTAGATTCTGTGGCCTACTGTGGCAGAGTTCAACAAGGTAAAATCCTCCTACTTAAGAGTCTACAGGACAACCTGGTAATTCTACACAAATTCGGTTCGAATCGCATTCCTGCAGTGATTTGTGACTGTCAAAGACTTCCACGTCGGGCACAGTGACACGCTGCTTCCATGTTTTGTTCTGCGACTGTTTGATTCCAGGGCCACAGTGTATCTGGACTTGCCCTCGGGGCTCCTGGTTACAAGATTTGACCTGAACTTTTAAAGGGCATGCAGTTCTTAGACTCTTCTGGTGAGCAGCAGTTCTCCATGATCTGTAAATATTCAGGATGCTTGTCTCAGCAGATTTCACCTGGCTCCCCCAACAACACAAAGCCCAGAAAATACCGAGATCCCTGGTGTTGGAAAGTTGTCTTGACTTCTCATTGGTTCCTTCTGGCTTCTGTTGGTTAAATGTACAGAGACGCCTGGCTCCTGACTGTCAGAAGTGAGACATAATTATATAGGTACTGGCAGGGATTTTAAAAGAGGGAGGAGAGCCTTGGAGAGAGGTTTCCCTTTTTTAGTTCCTGGGAAAATTATACTCAGCAGGTTTATTCAGTAAAGTGTTCTCACCACATACTTTGCACTGTAATGACTTACAAATTGCATGCTAATTTTGCCACAGTTAAATCATTCTAGGCTTTATCCTGGAAAGAGAAAGATGGACTCCTTGTAATGAAACAGTATCCACAGGACTTGATGTGTGAAACAGACTTGGGCTATTTCTTTAGCATTTGAAACTCCTTTAAGGTTTTGTACAGAAGTGGGTAGAGCACAGGAATGCATGCGTGGGGTACGTGGTCCTAGAGCACTGGGTAAGGATATAGACAGGATAAGTAGGAGACCGCCGTTGGTTCTTATGCTAACTGTGCTGGAAGCTTCCGGGACATCCTTAAAAAAGGAGAATCTTGCTAAGAGTTCCTCTCGGCTGTTGTTTAAACCAGTTCCCAAAACTTTCTCCTTGAATGTTCGGTCCATGAATTTGCCAGAACACAGCCGACGGTAGAAGCCCGTGATGGTGGGGGAGGCTGTGTCCTGGTGCTTTTTCCCGTCCCTTAGACACCCACAGACTTAGCCATATGCCTGCTCATCCTCTGTGGCCCCCTGCCTGCCCCCTTCCCAATCAGTCATCCTTTCTCCCTACCCCCGGAAGGGAAGTCAGAGGGGCTCAGTTCTCGTCCTGTGCCCCTGCCACTGGCCTCGCGGTGTGGGCTTGCGCACTCTGGCTTTTCTCATCTTCCCTGACCCCCGGTTTCAGTGGGTTTTTGGGCTCCCCCCTGCCATCCTCACAGGCTTGATGTGGGCCTGGTAAGATCAGAGCCATGCACTGGTGACTCCCGAAGTGTCTGCAGACTCTCACAGCCACTCGCACAGGACATCACCTGTAGGCTTTGTGGCTCAGTGAGTCCAGAGCCCAGTCTGTGGCCCTAACTGTGTATCATCCTCCCCCCCGCCCCCCGCCGTGCCAGGGCCACTCACCAGTCTAACCAGGTCAAAACCTGGGCATCATCCTCTTCCTCCTTTCTCTCCTCCTCCTCCCACTGCGCATCCATCGGTATAGTTTTACCTCCACCCTCTGTCCAGGCTCTTCGTGCTCCCCTGTCCTCACCACTGCTACTCACACTCGGACAGCCAGCATCTTTTCCTCCTGTGTTAGTGCCGCAGCCTCCTCACCGACCAGTCTCCCTGCAGAGGTCCGTCCTCTCCGATTCATTCCCTGCACAGTAACCAGAGATTTTCCTAAAATTACAGCACGTTACGGCACTCCTCCACCCAGACCCAGGACACGCTGGCTCTGCATTACCTGCAGGCTGTGCTCTAAACTCCTCCCGGGCCCTGCCTGCCGCCCCAGCTGCAGCCCTCACCGCCCTTCCCCTTGGGATGTGCAAACGCCGTTCTGTACCGCTTGCGCCTGCGTGACCTTTGCTTCCTCCAGCCTTCTGCTGTTTGCCCAGAATTCCTCTCCATGCCATCTTCCTCACACCCCTTCCCTGCAACTGGCTTATTCCTCCGTATCCTTAAGAGCTTTGGCAGAAAAGTCAGTCCGTAAATGCATGTTAAATGTGTCCTGTGTGCCAAGCATGCTGCTCAGAGTTGCTGAGCCGGTTCCTGCAGAAAGCCTCCCCTGCCCTCCTGGCCCCACCGGGGCCCCAGGGCCCTCGGGGCCCCCTGTGCGCTCCAGCCTGCACCACACAGACCCACATCTGGCCTCTGCTTCAGTTTCCTCATCAGGAAAAGGAGGGGAATGATCATACGTATCTTGAAGGGTTGCAGGGAAGATGAAATAAACTAATACGTATAAATCACTTAGAATAGTTTCTGGCACGAGGAAGTACGCCGTAAGTGGTAGCTGTTATTGTAAGTGTTTTTTGGCCTGTATACTTGTCACTGTCTCCCTCTAAAGTTAAGTCTTCACAAGCAGGGACCCATCTTACTTTCTCAGCACCCCCAACAGGATTGTTCTTCTCTGGCCTTGTGTTCTTGTATCTGCTATCAGGGAAGCTCTCCGGTTCTCTCAAGGCTGGCTTAAATGTTGTCAAAATTCAAATGAGCGATCATGAGTATTTTTTGTTTTGTTTTGCTTTTTCAGTAAATTTAGAAATTGAAGGCACACCAGTCACGGAGGCATCATGGTAATGTGGAAGGAACATGAATCCTGAGGTCATATGGCCCAAGGTTAAATCTCAGCTTAGCCACACATGAACTCTGTTTTTTGGGAAATGACTTGCCCTATGCATGTTTTAAGTTTCATGGCACTTTTACCAGAGGGTCATTTTGAAGATTAACGAGATTGTTTGTAGAAACCAGTCCTACGCTTATATGCTGGGCTGGCCTAACACGTAGTCTGTTTCTCCTGTGTGGGCAAAGCTCTCGCCTGAGATCCTTGGATTCTTGTCAGAGCTGGTGTCAGTTAGTTATGTGTTCTCAAAAAAAAAAAAAAAAAAATCCCTTCTATTAATTCTCCAGCCTCGGTTTCCCTGGCTAAAAATGACTGGCAGTGTCTAGGTTCCTCCTCTAACAGCCTGCCCTATTTTAGAAGCTCTTAGAAGGGGGTTTTATTTGCCACTGTTTGTGCACAACCCCCCTCCCCCCACCACACATCTCCACTTACCTGTCTCTCCCATGGCTTAAACTCTCCCCCTTGCTTTTTAAGAAAAAAAGAAATGGGACTTTTCTAAATGGTGGGGCAGTTCTTGCCCACGACTACAGACAGTAACTGTGACCCGTCGGGGCTCTGAGTCACGCCCCCTCTTATTAAGGCAAGAGGGATTCTTATTGGCTTCGTAGCAGCTTCTTTTATGACTGTCTCCTTCCATCAGTGAGGGGCAGCTCGCTGCCTGTCAGGGGCAGATTAGAAATGGCATCCACATGCTCATTTGGAGGCTTGCGACTTGCCTGCTGAGAGAGAGAGAGGCGCGCGGAAAGGTGGTGATTTGGTAGTGCTCCTGACGACAGATTACCATTTAAAGTGAGGATGTGGCTGGGGGAGGGGAGGGACAACGCGCAGGCCTGCAGAAACGACACCTTGACACCACACACCACACGTACCACCTCCTTGTGTATCTTTGGAGACGAATCTGTTTATTTTAGCAGCCCCCAAACAGGCTTATGCTGCTGCGAATTGCAATCTGTTCTACTTAATGCGCCATTCACTGAATTACCATCTAAGTTTTTATTCTAGCCCTCTCTCATGGAATGAACCACACAAAACCTTTCAGAGTGTCTTTTTTTTTCCCCCCAACTCCCCCAAACTGCATGTGGAATTTGCCGGCCAACTATAAATTCTTCCCGCCCCCCTGCCCCTGTCCTCTTTTTAAAAAAAATTTCTTCAATTTACAAGGAAAAGACGGCCCAGGAAACCAGATGACCTTATATTTAATGCTGCTGGTTTGCATTAGTCTCTAGAAAGAAAAAAAAAATCCTATCTATTTGTTCGTATGCTGATACTGGAAAAGGTCTATAAAACAAAGACTTTTTCCTTCTTTGAGCTATGAAAGTAATCACAGGCTCGGAGCCAAACTTCCGTGGGTTTTATCCTGTCTCCAACTCCTACTCAGCCATGAGCTTTGTGGCCTCAGGAGATATATCACTTCCTTAAGCCTCTGTTTCCCGTCTGAAAGGTGGACATAGTCAAAGTTCCTGCCTCCTGGGGTGCTTGCTTGTGAGGAAAAGATAAGAAATCCATTGAGTGCTTAGCCCGGTGCCTCGCACACAGTGAGGCCTCTGGAAATATTGCTATTGTCGTTACCCGTTTGTTGCCTCCTGTCTCCATCACCAGAGGGATGAGACAAATAGAAAAAGGTCTTGGATGAGGAAATCACCTTCCACCAGAGTCTTTAACCGAAACTCAGTGACAGTCATTTGACATCTGTCTCCATTTTTCCATCTGTGAAATCTGAAAATGATATTTGAAATGTGCGTGCCCAACACAGGGCACAAACAGCAAGGGAGGTTAATGAAGATACCCTGCTTTCAAAGGTAAAAAGCGCTTATGTGGATGTTGAGTTGTCATTGCTTCACAAAGAAGACAGTCACCTTCTCTCTCCTCAGAGGTGAGAGTTGAATGAATGAATTTGTGAAAGACTTCCTTTAAATTTTAACTCTCCTGCCTCATTTCAGATACAGTTTAAAGTACCGATAGATTTGCACTCTGACAAATTTTTTTTGAGACAGAGACAGTGCACGCAGGGGAGGGACAGAGAAAGAGGGGGAGAGAGAGAGAGAGAGAGAGAAAGAGAGAATCCTAAATAGGCTCCACAATGTAGGTGGGGAACCCAACGCGGGACTCGAACTCATAGATCAAACCATGAATGACCTGGGCCAAAATCAAGAGTCGGATGCTTCACTGATTGAGCCACCCAGGTGCCCCTGAAAATTTTTAAAGTAAGATATGTTTACTGAAGGAAGTTAGTGGGTTTTGGGGATTTCTCTTTAATCCCTATTAGTCATATTGCCATTTGAAGAGCACTCGATTTACGTGTCCAGATTGTTTTAGGATGGCCTATCTAATGGAACAGCAGATCCGGGGCTTGTCTCTTTGTTGCAGGGAAGTTTAATTTATTGTGAGAGGATCAGCTAATCGTCAGTGCCGACCATTGTGTCCGTCAAGGTGGCAGTTCATGTCTCCTGCTTGAGGCGTTTCTGACCGTGGCTCTTCTGTCTGGGAGCACGTTGGTCAGTAGCTTCAGTCTGTCCGTATATATACCCAGATACAAGCAGAAATCCATCACATCTGGTTGTGGAGGTGGCTCACTGCTAGATTTGCCACACGTTATCTAAGCTAAAAGGAACCTTCTAGAGCACCAGATGAGGGCAGCCAGAAGAAGGCCCGCTGCCTGTCCCCGTCCAGCAGTCAGCACAGACATAGATAACTGATCTCAGTGCTCTTGCCCCACAAGCTCCAGTTGGCCTCACAGCCCTTTTCCATGTAGTACTTGAGAGCCATTGCAGTGAGCTAGAGGGGACACTCTGAAGAAAACCTGTTTCCCTCCCTGATCCAGTGCAGGCTTCTTGTTTCCAGGCAAAGGTACTGAGACACGAAAAGTTAGATGACTTGTGTAAGGACGCTGGTAAGTTAGTGTTAGTGGGATCCGATCTTTTTTGTACAGTGCTCTGTCCTGCTTTGGCCGAGGAACGTGTTTGTAGAAGTTATACATCACAATTCAGAGAAGTCCCACTGTCTAGTTAAATGCTTCTTACGATGTCAGAGTGTCTCTTAAAAGGGAAAGAAGGCAAGAGAGGTTGGGTATCTTTTTTTAGAATGAGGTATTTGTGGCCTGTTGTACCCATGTACTAAGTTTAGCACCCATGTGCTAAGGACTCGGAGCTACAGGTTTAATCTCTGCAGGGGCCAGCTAGCTTCACCCTCTTCTTTATCTGCTTGGCTTTGAAGCATGTCTTACTGGTCATTTGGGCATAAGTCATTCCCTCCCTACCGCCAGGCAGTGAAGCAAGTGTGCTACTTGTGTGGCCACGAGTACATACCCATCAGAGTGTTCTAAATCAGACTCCTTCAGTTCTTCCAGAACCTTCTGTGAGGGAAATAACAGGGTGGAGAGAAGCTCGTGATGATGGTTTTTTTCATTCCTCGAATGTTTATATTACTTTCGCATTACTTCGGAGACTGAATCCTAGCCAAACGGTCACGAGCTGTGTCCCACGGGCAGCCGTTTTAGAGTCTCAGACACCCTGAGAGTCGTTCAGAGGTTAGTTCTACGTCCTTATCTCCGCATCAGTTTTTTTATCTTGTGTTTTGGAATCCCAGAAAAGGAGCCAGAAATGCAGTAATCCGTTGATAATTAAGGTGATCTATGATCCTGCTTCTGAAGACAGACCAAAACTTAAGAAGATGTTCCTAAAAGAACTGTAGCCACACTTTCTTCGTCTCCATCAGAATGATACGTAATCATCGTCCTCCCTTTATTTCCCTTTAAACACAGAGTACACATTTGTGTTCAACTTCCCTGAATCCATTCAGCAGTAGATATTCCTGCCACAGAGTTGTAACAGGCTAGATAAGGTGCTATCCTGACAGCAGTCACCTTCTCTGCTGGCTGGTTTCTATGATGCTTCTAAAACTGTCAGGGCAGAGACTTCGTCTTAGAAGCCAATCTCTGTTTCATCTTTGTGCATGTTCAACGCAGCGATGGCGATGCCTTTCTTGGAGATGAGCTAAAGTCGTATCTCAGATCTACATTTGAAATTTTCACTTTCAAATCATCTGGCCGTATATCTAAAAGTAGAATGTTGAATTGAACGTTGTCAGAGTCTTGAAGTTCTAAGGAAAGAGGAAAAAATGGGGTTTGGCATTGCTCTCTTGGGTCCGTCCTTTCTGGATGACAGTATTTAGAGAAACGGGAAGGTACGGTATGTACCTGCCTTAACCGGTTAAAAGAAGATCAGATTGTGGGGAAGAGTATGAAAAAGGAGAAAGCACCAGGGCTCTTCAGACCTAAGTGAAGAAACCTCATTTTGCTGAGTTCCATTCTTGAGCCTTTCTACCACTCTTACCTAGCATCTTCCTTTGTTCTCTCCGACGACTCAGAAATCTGTACCCACACAAACATGGTCGTATGAAAAGAACACCTACTTGGGTCTGAATCCCGGTTCTGCCCCCCACTAGCCTTGGGGAGGCTGCTCTGCCAAGTCCATTTCCTCATCTAAAATGAGGGTAGTGAGCCCTGCCTTCCAACATTTGTGAGAAGCAAAGGAATTTAAAAGCACTTAGACCTCTGTCTGACACACAACAAGCCCTCGGTAAGCACTCGCTGCTCGTCCTAGGTGGATAGATGGTGGCTGCAGTGGTTTTTATGCAGACTGCCTCCCACGATGCCCCGTGTATAGCAATCGATCAAAAACAATACCATCTGCCGAGAGCTAGGATCTAATAAGCAAAAAAACACACTCCCTTACTCCTTTCTAACCTTTCTTTTAGTGATACGGATACTCCACTGTTGCTCTGCCTCATGCTCGCCAGGTTGACTCTTCCAGGCCTCGATCCGTGCTATTACTCAACCTGCTTAGAATATCCTTTCCAGCGTGTCAGGCACCTTCAGAATCCACCTCAAGTGGACATCTCCTTCGAAGTCTTTTGACCCCCCCAGACGTAGCGTGTCCTTCTCCTGGGTTCCCAAGGCACTTGGTACAATTTGAGAGGTCCATGATAATAGTCGTTACTGCATTTTTAAAACTTAACAATTTGTTCATATTTGTCAACATCATGAAGCCGTAATCTCCTTGATTATGTAGACCGTTTTATTTATCTTTGCCAGCCACCCCCCAGCACACCGTACGATACCTGGCCCATGAGTTGGTGTTCAGGAAATCCTGATCAGGTAGATGAATGAAGTGTGTTCCACTCCCAGTTTCCATGTTTGCAAACCTCTAGAAGTTTCGTCACCTCTTCTCTCCTCTCCTCCCCTCCATCTGATCTCCTCCTCACGCAGGCCGCTGATACTCTGGCTTCCCAGCCGTGTGTTCTGCTTGCCTCTCGGGGCTCTAAGCCAGCGTGTCCACCATACAGGTGTTGCACGGTCTCGTTACATTTTCCTGCACAGTGTGGCCTGCAGCCCATTGTGTCCCACCTCTCTGGCCAGCATTCAGGCCTCCCACCAGCTGGCCCTCCGAGGTCCCGGCCCTCACCACTTCCTGGTGTTTCCCTATTTCCCTATCCACAAGAATCTTAGCACACACAGCTCATTAAACAGCACTGAACTTTTACCTGCATTTCTTTCGATCCTGTCTGACAGATGCTTTCTAAGAGCCTTCTGTGCCCAAAGTGCCATGCAAGGTGCTTTCTAGGACACAAAGAAGAGTAAAACGCACCTCTTGCTTTCAAGGCGCCTACACAGGAAAGAGGCACCCATCTGAAAAACTGTTCAAGGCAGGTCACGGGAGGTGCCATAAAAGAGGTATAAATCCAAGTCTTAGGGGTTTGACGGACTGAAAAATGCTAGTATCTAGTTGGAAAACTTTTCAAGCTGGAAAAAGTTTTCAAAGATGCCAAGAAAACTTTTGAAAGGAATATCACGTTTTAGACTTTGAATATGGTTATGATAGTGTTTGAGCGGTGGGGAAAGTACCAACGTTACAAGCAGAGATGAAGAAGCCAGAAAGTGGAGGGCAGGCCAGTCTGTGCTATGCGTGCAGAGGAGAGTGGGGGGGCTGGCGAGCAGAGAGCATGAACAGCGTAAGGCCTCAGATCCCCGGAAGGCCGTCATCCTTCAGGCCTTCATTCTGCTGTCCCTCCCGTGAACCTTGAAACCTTACCCAGAAGTCACTTCTCCCCAGACTCCCTCCCATCTTAACCAACCCTGATAGGTGCCTGCCACTTGTAATTGTTTGTAACTTGAGCACGCAACATATGCCTTTACTTTCTGGTCATTTCCTGTGCCTCTGTGACCTCCCCAGACAGCCTACTTGTCCGTGACCAAGAAGACCAGGGCCTCCCCTTTACCTCCGTTTTTACTCTTCTTCTGCCTAATGCTTAGAATGGCATCCTTGCCACTGGGCGCTTAGCTGGGCTGGGATCTGAACGCTTGGCGTTATGTTAATCATTTCTACCTCAGAGGTGAATCAGACAGGATTCCTGTCCCCAGGGAGTCCATATTCTAGTAACTGGTAATTATGGAATTATGAGCAACCTACTTAACCTCTGTGTGCCTTGGATTCTAATTTGTACAATGGGATTAATAATCCCTTCCCTGCTCTCTTTAAATTTGGTAGTAAGGACCATATATACAATAACACTTTAAACTCTACAGCATTACAGAAGTGTAAAGTATTAGCAGCAAATGCTTTTTGCATGAGTGGAAGTCAGGAGTAATTTTGCTTCCTGTGCCCCCAGCTGCTGAACACTTAGGCGTTCTGGAGCAGGAAGTTATGATTATGAGTAAATGAGAAACTAAAGAGACCCTTCTATTTTTAAACTCCTTGGACATCAGTCCAGTGCTCCATGACTACCTCGTGAACATTAACACTATTACCAGATTACCGAGGAATTTGCTACTAAATGAAGCTAGGAATTAGTGGTGGTGATTTGCCAGATAGCATAGCCCTCCTTTGCCTCAGACAGAGGCCTTTAGGAGCGAGATGAAAAGTAGCCTTGTGTTGCTACAGGCCGGCCCCTTGGGCAAATAAAGGAGTGCATTATCTGCGTCTAAATAGTCTCTGAAGGATCTTGTTGGAGATTGATAACCAAGTGGTAAGTCCTTCAAGTTTGGGAGAGTGGAAAGCGGGGTCCCAAGGGCTTCTGTCAGTGACAGGAGCCTGAGTTGTCAGAGGGAACTATGGCCATAAAACTACTGACGGAATTAAGAAATGGATTGTTGTCATCAAAAGCATGTATCAAGCACCTGTCTTCTCAAGCCAGTCTGCCAGTCGCGCAGAATGAGTCCCTCACCCAGTTCTTACTCCTGAGAGCTGACAGCCCAAAACAGAGATGTCTTTTCCCTTTCATTCACCGCGTGGATGTTTACTGAGCGGGGACATGAAGACAGAATTCAGTCCCTGCTTTCCCAGAGTTCATGGTCCACCCTCATGAGACGGAGGGAGCTGCAGGTGGGAGTTATCAACAGAGGGAGGTGATGGTGCAAATGAGTGTGAGCGTGATGTGTGAGAAGAGGTCATGTCAGGGAGAGGCGTGTTGAGGTGCTCTCGGGAACTCGGAGAGGAGCAGTGGCTAGCCTCGAATAATCAGGAAAGGCTTTGTGGTAGAGGGCGCGTAAGACAGTGCTGGTTTCAGAGATAGCCAGGAATCCCAGGGAAGGAAGACGGCAAAGGCCCTGAGGTGGGGAGAGGAACTCTGTGGGCAGAGGTGTTAATAATCCACCAGTTGGGGAGCTTGGGGGCGGTGGTGATGAAAATGTCCCGTGGCAATTGCGATGGTTGCACAGCTCTGAATATACTAAAAGCCAGCAGATTGTACACTTTAAATGGGCAGATTGTATGGGTTGTGCGTTGTATCTCAATAAAGCTGTTCAAAAAAGAGAAAAAAAATACCCGCTGGAGAGGAATAGATCTGGGGACAGCGAATCTGCTAGGTCTGGGGTTGCCGCGGGTGAGGATAGAGACTCCTGTCACTCGTTGGGACTTGGCCTGGGGGAGTGCCCACTCGTGAGCGGAGCGGAAGGGGCGGCAGCGTTTGGCTACTGGCGCGGCGTGGGGGACGTGCACGTGAGGGGGGTGCCTGTGACATCAGTGTCACCAGGGTAGCAAGACAGAGTTGTGGAGAAAGGGCCTCTCCTCCTGAGTTTCACCTGACTGGGAAGGGAAAGAGAGTTCTGTACATCTTCTGGGGGTGATTTGCGGAGGCCGGAACCACAAAGGAAAGAATGAGTGGAAGCAGATACACAGCTGAGATTTGTGTCCCCGTCAGCTTGTTTGTTTGTTTTTAAGGTTGAATATGTGGATGAGATCATTTTGGCCTTGACTCATTGCACAGGAAATACTGGGCTTTAACCTGACCCCCTGGGCCTCCAGTCCATTAAAAATGAAGACATAAGAAGGGTACTTGAGGATATAGTGGGGGAGGAGGAGGAGACACATCCGAGGCACAATGGTCTTCTGTTGTTGCCGTTGCTCTTTTGTATGTTACAAGCCTGCCGTCTCTCCCTGTTCACCGTCCGGCTTTTATTCCCAAATGCTCATTCATTTCCAGGACATGGTCCGGCGTGGGGAGATCATAGACAACGACACGGAGGACGAGTTCTACCTCCGGCGCTTGGACGCGGGGCTCTTTGTCCTTCAGCACATCTGCTACATCATGGCGGAGATCTGCAACGCCAGTGTGCCCCAGGTTGGAGGGCCTGCCCTGCCCGGGCCTGGCTGAGCCTGCCTCCCTCCTGGCCCCCTCCCTGGGCAGAGACTCCAAGAAAGAAGCCGATTCACTCTCCTTGGCTCCCTGTACTCCCGGGGGCGGGGCGGGGCGGGAGGGCCCTCTTCTTCAGGGGTGGGCGTGAGGTGCGTACTTGCTACACGATGTATGCCAGCGTCTGCAGGGACAAACGGTGCTTTTCCTTTCCCTCCCCTCTCTTCCCCTTCCTCATAGATTCGCCAGAGGGTTCACCAGATCCTGAACATGCGAGGGAGCTCCATCAAGATCGTCAGGCACATCATCAAGGGTGAGTTGGGTGCTGCTTGTGTCTGGGGCTCTGGGAGAACTAGGTGATGCTTACTTCGTGAGTCTCTGTCGTTACCCCTGGATTTTGGTGCACAGCATTCTCAGCACTGCAGGCTTAGGTGTGCCGTCGTGTTCCCCGTGTGTCCAGGTCGTCTTTGTCAGGATACCAAAGACTAGCCTGCGCGTTCTGTGCCTCTGACCCTTCACCTCCAGGATTTAAAAGACGCTTCACAAATCAGAGACAGCAGTGCTTAGAAACATTTGTTAAAAATTAAAAAGAAATAAGACAAAACACGAAACAAAAACTCCCACTTCCAAACTGCGTGCCGTGGAAGGAAATGGCTTTCTTGGGAGAAAGAAAACAAGGAAGTAACAGGAAATACCCGGAATTAGGCAAGACAGAAGGATGTGAGGCTTAAGTACTGTGGGGGAGCAGAAAGAGCATAGCTGCCTTCCAGCCTTGGCTCTGCCTTCCCCAGCTGTGCGAATGTGATTTAGAAGAAATTTTGCAAAGGCTCACGAGATACGACGTGACAGCGTCCGGTCTAGCGCTCGGCTCTCAGATAGTGCTTTTGTCCCTCCTTCCCTCACCTACCCCAGGGAGTCAGTGCCTCCGATGCTCTTCCATCTTTGGGACCTCGCTCAGCTGGAGTTGGCTCCCCAGGCCTCCTTTGGTGGGCAGGTTCCCAATCACAAGGGTACCCGAACTGGACTCGGGTGCAGCCGCGCCCGCCGGCCACTTAGCCCCGACTTACACACATGGCATGAGAGACCCATATCGGGCTTCGAGGAACTGATAACGACAGAGTTCAGGGAAGAGCCCGGATGGGCTGGTAGCTGCGAGCAGAGTTTTACTTTCCCTCTCCGGCCCGCGTTCTGCCCATTTCCAAGGTGAGGGATTAGGCTAGATTTACTCACAGGGGTTGCCTGTGGTGGCCTATAACTCCCATTACAGGTGGGAGATGAAAGGTGAGGATAAATGGTACATGTAATAAAGTGAAGAGAAGTTAGGAGCCATGGTCTCTGGGATCCGGCTCCCGGAACTGAATCCTGGCTCTCTTCCTTACTGTGTTACCTCAGGTGAGATACCCAGTTGCTCTGTGACCTCATAGGATGGGTGAGAAGATTAAAAAAGATGATAGATTGAAAATGTCTGACCCTCAGTTAGTCCTCTGTAAATGTCAGCTATTATGAGTATTATGAAATACGGTGATGATAATTGTCACCGTCATTATTACAAGTGAGGCCTGGCTCAAGTCCTACGGAAGTCTTGTGAAAGTGGCATCGAGCTGGGCCTTGGAGGCTGAGACGAGGACGACTCAGATGTGGGAGCTGGAAACCCCACGTTTAGCCCAGCCGCCCCATGGGGCCATCATGTCTACTTTGCAGGTGGAGAATTTGAGGTATTGGAATCTATTGTTTTCTCTCCCAGAGAAAGAGGAAAAGCCGTTCGTGAACCGAGCCCAGCATCCTGCCTGCCTTCCACAGTGGCATCCCGGGTGCTCCTGCTCAGTGTCTCGTTCGCATGAATTACTGCTCAGCATGTCCCGCCGCCTCCTCCCTAAGGTGTAGCTGCGGTGATTTGCAGCTCCAGCTTTTAAATGGCATTTACTTTTAACGCCCACTTGTTCAATTAGAACTTTTTATTGCTCTCCGCTCTCCTCTCTTACGCTTAGGCTCCTCCCTGCACCTCCATCCCTGTAATCAAAACAGGGATCTTCTGAGGAAGAAAAGGTGTTTTTAACGGGTACTGACACGTAGTAGGTGGGTGTTTTTCTTTGTGAGACCCTAACACGTATACCTGAGGTTATCCGGGGTGGCCAGCCTCGCGAGCCAGCCTCTGCCTCCCTGGGATCCAAGTCCAGCCCCCCGATGCCTCGTGTACGCACAGGGTGCCGAGTGGAGTTTCGCTGATTGAGCGGCCTGCACAGATGCCACTTTCACTTCCGCCACCCTTGGTCCTCTCCTCTGTTGCTTTCTTCCGCCACAGCCCCAGGCCAGCCCTCGGTCCTCCCTCCGTGGCCCAGCCCCGCGGGAGGGGGAGAGGGGGGTCGTAAATTGGGCTGCCTCCCCACGCCATCTTGAATGCGCGCCGTCCTCTCCATCTGTTCCTTCCCATCAGAGCACCCAGTTTATTTCCTCCCTAGCCCTTATCACAGTCTGTAATTGTTTTTATTTATGTCTTTGTTTACTCGCTTCGTGTGTCTCATACGTTGAAATGGAAGCTCTGTGACGTAGAGACATTGTCTGGCCCGTTCACCGTGTCTCCTCAGCACCCAGAGCAATGTGGGGTGCGCGATGGGAACCCAGTGAATATTTTACATACAATCGAATTCAGCCCTACCCCGGGGCACATTTCATTTGGCTAATGTTTGCCGACACTTTCCTCAAGGCTAAGCACGGTGCTAGATACTCTGCTGCCCTCTCACAGAGCACCTGCCCTCATGGAGTTTATAGTCTTCGAAGGAACGGAGACGCATAGGTGACCAGCCATAATTCAAGCCGAATGAAACACACGCTCCAACAGCTACTCGGCTGGCACTGCTGGGTGCCGGGCTCTGTGTTCAGGACTAGAGGTGCAAAGAATAAGCAAGGGCTGCATCTTTGAGGCGTTGGCAGTCTGGTGGGGAGAGCTACACGAAACTAATTATAACGTGATAAGTGCCAGTTGAAGTTGCGAACGGTGTGCTAACCGGGTGGTAAGGAGCAGTACTGGAGTCACAGGCCTTACTGTGGAATCCCACAGGAGGGACAGGCTCCTCCCCAGGACTGGGACTGTGTCCTAGAGGGAAAGGCACATCCCAGGCAGAGAAAGCAGAGGCCCAGGGGTAAGACAGGACATCGGTGGCTTGTGTAAGGAATATAGAGGGGATACTTAGGGCGCCCCTGCCCAGGTCAAAGAGGCTCTCACAGGACACTGACCACTTGAGAAAACCAAATCCCTGTTCTCTCCAGATGGAAGGTTAAGAGTAAAGGATTCTTGACCCCAGTTCCACCTGCGTGCCCCCGCCCTGGCTCGCTCCCCCTTCGGGGAGCCCTCCGGCCTGTGGTGTTGGGTGTTAGACCTGAGCCCTGTGGCCTGCCTCCCCGTAGAGCACCCAGGGTAGTGTTGAGGTCGGAAAGGGGTCAGGCTACCACGGGGAGTGGCGGCTAGGCTCTGCTCAGGCCCTCCCTCAAAGGCCTTCACTCCCTCCCCCTTCTTCCTCCACCCTTCATTCCATCAAAAAGCATGAAAAAAACAAAGCCTCATAGAGAAAACCAGCTCATCAGTCTGTCCTCTTTGATTTTAATTTTGTTTTTCAGTTTGGGTTGCTTCCTTTTTTTTTAACATACTAATTAGATGCAAGCTTTTTCTTTGATTTTATGGCCTACATATTTCCTAAGTTTTGCTGGCAGGATGACAGCTGATGTATCCCTTGAGGTCTCAGGAAAACGCTGATGAGGCAAGCCCAGCAGGGGACTTTTCCCCTTGTATCTCAGTCCCTTTCTCATGATTTTCCTCCCTCCTTTTCTACTGGGGGTGCCAAGAGAGCTGGGAATAATTGATGGCTCATTAAAGTCCCTCTTTCTGCAGACTGCTTACTCGGCGCTCCCGAAGTCCAGCTTTGCCTGGAGCTGGCAGCAGTTCCGGGCCCGAGGACTGTGGTGCCCACATAGGAGATGATGGTCTCCTTGCTGAAGAAGGGCAGGCCACACCATGTACTCTGCCTGGGCGGTGACAGTCTTTCTGCCTTTCGTCTTGTGCCTGGCCCGTGACCAGTGCAGAGCAGGGGCTCAGTTAATGCTTACTGGGGGCACGCGCTGAGGTAGTGCTTCTGGCTTCTTTGTGCTGTTCCAGAAATCCAGGACCACAGTAGGTAGAGTGGTTGCCCCCAAGCACGTCCTCTGTACTCCTGTGTGCCAGGCTTTTCGTGTATCTTCTCTGGTTCTCACAACTGTCCTAGGAAACGGGATTACAATCTCCATTTTACAGATAAGAAAACCAAGGCTTACGGAGGTTAAGGGACATTACCCGAGTCGCTAGTGATGTTGGAGACTGGATCGAAACTCAGAACTATACACAGTCGGTCTTCCATTTGGCAGAAAGGAAACCTCTAACGTTGTGGATTGCCTGATATAGTCTTACCATCTTTTAAAAAGAAAATTTCGGGGCGCCTGGGTGGCTCAGTCGGTTAAGCGTCCGACTTCAGCTCAGGTCACGATCTCGCAGTCTGTGAGTTCGAGCCCCGCGTCGGGCTCTGGGCTGATGGCTCAGAGCCTGGAGCCTGCTTCTGATTCTGTGTCTCCCTCTCTCTCTCTGCCCCTGCCCCGTTCATGCTCTGTCTCTCTCTGTCTCAAAAATAAATAAAACGTTAAAAAAAAAAAAAAAAAAAATTAAATAAATAAATAAAAAGAAAATTTAGGGCGGCTGCCTTTATACAACACCTACTTGGCCTCACAGGGCACTGGGTGGGCTCCTGAGATGAATGAGACCCTTAGTAGGGCCTTTCCCCAGGGGCACACAGTCCTATCACAGGTGAAGAAACTAATCACTACACAAAGCAGAATGAAGTCCGTGCTAAGAGTGTGAATCACGAAGGCACAGTTAATGCTGCTGCACCTTAAAAGGAGCCTAAAGATCCAGAGAGGCTGCACAGAGGAGGCACTTTTTTTTTTTTTTTTTTTTTTTTGGTGGTAGTGGTAAAGTATTGGTCAGATTTACCATTGCGACCATCACCACCGTCTGTCCACAGAATTGCAAAACTGAAACTCTGTACGCCCTCAGTCCCCATACTCTCCTCCCCCCAGTCTCTGGCAGCCACCCTTGTACTTTATGTCCCTATGAAGCTGACTGGCCAAGAAAGGTGGCTTGTGGAAGCACGTGAAGGCCCTCTGTGGGCAGATGCGGCTGTCCATCATCGCGCAGGCATCTCCTTGGATGTGGCCTAGGAACCGTAACCCGGAAATACCTTTTAGTATAAATACTTGTGCCAAGGGTTACCGTGGAAGCTGCGGGCCAAGTCTCTTCAGTGTCATAGTCACTGATGAAAGTTGCCGGAGGACCACGTGGCTGCTGGGCTGCTGTGCCGGGGAGAGCTCAGAGGATTCCTGACTCAAAAACTCTTTCATTGGTGGCAGAAAGACGGAGCCCAAGACTTCAAAATGCTTTCAGAAATTGGCTCCTGGCCCTTTGATTTGCTTTTGTTCTTTATGGCTTGAAATCTCCTCTAGAAGCTCCTAAACATGTATTTCCATATTGATTTGGGGCTCTCGGTAGCCTGAGCGTTGTCTGCGATTTTGAAACTGCAGAAGCTGGCAGGATTTCTCTTTTGATGACATGTGGGTGTGTGTGTGACTTGTACCAGGTCATGGCTACTATGACCACTGGGGCGTTTGGAGTCAGGAGAGAATCCTGGAGAGAGGCCTGCATTTAACCTTCGGCAGCTACTTACTTTCTCCAAGCCACAGTCCTTCGTCTGTGAGATGGAGATAACCTGCCTCAAAAGGTTCTGTGTGGATCAGGAGAGGTACCGTACGCGCAGTGCGGACGTGGGGCTGGCACATGGCACGTGCTTGATAAACGTTAGCTACCTTTACTGTTGCCATCAGTGTGTGAGCCCTGCCAGCGATAAATAGATCTGAGACACACAGACCGGCATGATTCTGTCTGTGTATCTTTGGGTAAGTTAGTAGATAATACGTTTGAGCCTGTTTCCTCTCTGTGAAAAACAAACCTGAAGGTCACTATTGTCCCTCGGGAAGGCTGAAGTTGAACTACAGTCAGGTGCCTGGGACAGAGTACGTGCTCAGCAAATGGAGGCTCCTTCCTTCCAACTTCCTTGGCCTGATCCTTTGACCTGGAGCTCGCAGCAGCCTGGACTCGGGGGCAGGCAGGAAAGCCGGTGGACCAGCACCCAGACCAGACCCCTCAGGGCCTGGTGGCGGGGGGCACTTTTCCAACCAGATGACCCTGTTCACATGATAAGCAAAGGATATGTTTCTTTCTCCTTTAAATGGGTTTCATTTTAATGAAATCCCTGATGTCCCGTTGCTGCAGATAAGTGTTCTCCTCCTAGGGAAGTGTGGCATCAGACCTTCCAAGTTCATCATTGTCATTAAGGAATGTGTTAGACATGGAGTTTCCTTTCCCAGGTCCTCGTCTGTGGTGATGTCTGTGTCTTCCAGAGTTTTCAGTGTGAAAATATTCTGGGTATCCTTCTTCCCTCCCCTTCCGTCTTCCTCCTGCATTTTTTAAGAGATGAGCAGTTAAAGCTTAGGGTTCAGGGGTCTGAACCAGGCTTGTGAGCACGGCCCAGGTCCCTGTCCTGAAGACAGTTCTCCCCATCCGCCAGCCCGGGCCCCTCCCTCTCCCTCTTAACATAAACAGAACAGCTTGTATTCCATGTCTGAAGAGTAAACCTGCTGTCTAAAGTTTGCTTTAATATTTATGCGTTCAGCACTGCTGCCTGTTTTTGAGCTCCATCAAAGCCTTTATTATAAGAGCATTTGAAAATGCTGGGGAAGTGGAGAATGGAGTTGATGTGTGCACCCTCTTTCTCACTCTCCCCAGCCGACTCACCCTCTTCTCTCCCGTTCTCCCGCCACTCATAGTTCCCCCTCCATCTAGCATCTTTTTCCCGTACTCACTCTTCTCCTCTTAGACACACGCACACGCACACGCACACACACACACACACACGCAAAGAGAACTCTTCCCCAAGACCTCTGGGAGGAATCTGTTCAATATTTATAAACTGCTGCGGCAGCTATAATAACCAGAGGTAGCTGGCACCACCCAGATTTGCTCCAAATAGGATTCTCCTCTGGAAACAAAGGAGTAGGGGTAAGGGGCAGAGGGCGCAGGGCACAGCTGGTGCCGGCTGCCAGTGGCAGTGGAGGAACATGAGGGCCTCGGCAGACCTGGCCCCGGGCCTGGCTCCGTGGCTGGCTTGCTGTGGGACCCTGGCTGACCACCTGCCCTTCAGAGTTGTCCTACATTTCTGAGAGCTCTGCAGTTCTGACATTCTGACCCGCTCCACATCTGGGGCCAATGAGGCCCTTTCCCACAGGACGTGGCGTCTAGAGACGTACCCTTAGGAGGACTTTGTAGCCAGAAGCCCTGTGGGGCTGGACTGCTTTGGAGTACTCACAGAGCAGTGTTTCCCCCAGAGGATGGGGAGCAGCAGGGTGGGATGTTGCTTAGGTAAGAGGATGCCACTTTGGGAACTGGCTCCCCCCAGCTCTTTTGGGTGCCTTTTTCACACACGTTTTGGGTTGAATTTCAGCTTCCCTGCTGTCCCGGACTTGGGGCGTTGCCCCAGTTCTCTAACACGCCTCAGTTTCCTTGTCTGCAAACAGAGATGGCTTCTCTCCCTGCGGGATGGCCGCAAAGGTCAGGCGAGCCGCCGGACGTCCTTGCCCGGCACATGCTGTGTGGGAGACACGCTGCACCTACACTGTTCACAGCCCGTTTCTAGGGAACAGCTACTCCGGTGGTTTCGTCCTTCCCCACAGAGAGTGACGGGAGGCCGGCCGTCTGAGGGGTGCTCTGTGCGCTGCGGTGGCTTGTGCTTTCTAAGGCCTTGGCAGAGGTGGTTCAGCAAGGGCGCTGATACAGACGTTGGTTTCCTTTACCGTGTGGGTCTCTAGAAAGAGATTAGGTCCCTACAGGGAAGCTGGCTTGACTTGGAAAATCACTGCCCCAAAGGGCAGACTGTTTCTCCACTTCCCTCCCTCCTGGGTCTGAGAATACATTAGGAGAGCAAAGTGTTAGTTCAATCCATTAAGACTCCTGCTTCCAGACCATGCCTCTGGGGGTATTAAATGCTGTAATGGTCACTTCTGTCTCTCCTGGGGCAGTGACTAGATCATTCACACGTGAGTAAGAGATAGCATTTATGTAAAGCCCCGTAGCTGTCTCCGCAGCCCAGATCCTGCTCTCCCGTCACCCCAGCCCTCTCTTTAAGAGGCCTTAATAGAAGGCATCACAACCATTTGCTAGTGGAGGTGATGGATGCATCTAACGGAAGAGGATGATTTCCAGGGGGAGACACACAGCTGGCACATGTCTGAATCCCAAATCCCGTTTTCCGGCACATGTCCAAAGTAATAAAGAGGAAGGAGGAAAAATGAAGAAGTGGCAGGAGCAGAATTATTCCCCAGCACGGGGGGGGGGGGGGGGGGGGGGGGGGGGGGAGGGGGGAAGCAGGGGAGGGGTTGCACACTCTCTTGTCTCTCCCCAGTCTTTGTCTGATTTGGATCAGCAGATGTTTTATTATGTAAAAGCGTCTTGCCCAGAGTTGTCTCTTCTACCTGAAACTGCCCAGTCTGGGGAGCAGGGAGCGGGGCAGGGATGCAGGCCGTCACCCTGATCCACCTGCTCCGAGAGCCGCTTTACCGCACCACACGGACAGCAGACTCTGCTGGGCGTTTAGCTCAAAGTAAGGCACACACACGCCTCTGCCTTCCTGGAACTCCCCACCTAGAGGGAGAGGAGAGCAAGTGCAGGGTGGTCCAGACGTCAGGTCTGTGATGGGGACCCTGGCCTGAGGACAGGAGCCGGAGGAAGAGATGACCGGGCAGGCTTCGCAGAGAAGATGGCTCTTGAGATGGGCCTGCAGGGGTGCGTGGGGTTCCACGTGTGACATTGCTGGCTAGAGCCAAGGAGGCTCAGGGAAGGAACGAGTGTGCCTCGAATATCGGTTATTTGCCAAGTACCTTCCCTACGTTTTCAGAGGACACCCCCAAGGTCACTTAGGATGGTGCGCCAGAGACGGGTCCAAACCCAGCCCACCACGTCACACCCCCTCCCCGCCGTGGGTCTGCGGGCAAGAAGAGTGCTGTCCTCCCTTCCTCCACGTTCTGTGTCCCTGCTCCTGGACACGGGTCACACTACAGGAAGCCCATCCATGCCCCGCACCCCAGTCCCTAAGTTCTACATCGTTTCTGCCTCGTAGCCCCCCTCCTCCTAAAACCAGGGTGACTGTGTAATTTGAGGGGATACTTTTGAACATGAAATAGAGAGCTGGGGTAACGGGTAAGTCGGTCACGTGGTGACCTGCCCTGACACTCTGCTTGTGTTCTCTGGACATCTGTCCTCACTGTCATCCTTGTATCCTCCTCCTTCTTGGAGTATTTTCCTTGCCTTCCCGCTCTGACTGAAACCCACCTCTCCCAGGGGTGCGCCCTCTCTGGCACTGGCTGTTTTCTCCCACCGGAGGCATGGGAGGCGCACCTCGAGATCCTTCTTTGTCCCACCAGCCCATTTACCTGAAACCCCCAGCTGTTTGAGCTCATGTCCGGGGACTACACCTTGACCCCCCCCTTGGTGCAGCGCCTGCTCCCCTCATCCTTCACTACTCTGTCATACCTCTTGGTGATGTGGGTATCCACATGTCTCTCTAGCACCCCGCTTCCAGCCTGTCTGTGAGTCCCGCTGGGTCACCTTCAGAATGCATGTAAAATCGGAAGACTTCTCACCCCCTCTGTGACCTTCTTGGTCCCAGGCACCATCAAATCACATCTCCCCTTCTGCCCTTGTGCCCTTCAGGGCATCTCCCACACAGCAGCTGGAGTGAGCCGTCACTCCTTTGCTTACAGCCCTCCCACAGCCCTGGTCACGGGGGGAAGGCCGGAGTCCTTGCAGTGGCCCCCAAGGCCCTGTGGCCTGTGCCTGCCCCTTCCTGTCCCCTGTGCCGAGCTCCGGCCACAGGGACCTCCACACTCACTCCCCACCGGGCCGGGTGAGCTCCCCGCTCGGAGCCTCTTTGCCGCTCGCTCCCAGACGTGCCCACGTGAATTTGTTTCAGGTCTCCGATCAAATCTCCATGAGGCCTTCTGACAGCCACCCTGTGTCGCTTACTTGTGGGCCGTTTCCCCCACTAGGGAGCAGAGATTTTCGTGTATCTTGATCATTACTTTACCCCCATTGCCTCAAATCATGGTTCTCAGACTTGTGTGCGTTATCATTACCTGGACAGCTTGTTCAGACGGACTCTGCTGGGGCTACTGAGTAGGTCTCGGTTGGCCCCCAGATCTGCGTTTCTGACAAGTTCCTCCACGGTGCTGCCGCTGGTCAGGGCCCACGCTCTGACAAACACTGGCCACGCAGGCGTCCGCTGCCTGTGCACTGAGTGACCACGTGAGTGAGTAAAGGGTGTGGCCGGGGAGGACTGGGAGTCGGCAAAGGTGACTTGGGTTCACTCATCACCTCGAACGCAAGACCGATGAGTTTGGCCAAGGTGCCCCTGGGGCGGCCGTTAGAGGCATTAGAACAGCACGTGCCTCGGCAGGAGCCGGGATCTAGGGAGGGGTGCGGAGGGGCCCAGCCACGACGGAGTGCACCCCTCGGATCCATGCCTAACGCCGCCTTTGTCTCCCCAGAGTACGCGGAGAACATCGGGGACGGCCGGAGCCCGGAGTTCCGGGAGAACGAGCAAAAGCGCATCCTGGGCTTGCTGGAGAACTTCTAGAGACCCCTCGGCCCCATGGGGCAGCATGGACTCTCTCTGGGCCTCCCTCCCAGAAAGTTTTTACACAGCTCGATGTGACTTTTGGACGAATTAAAGCTAGTTTTGGTAGCCCTGGCTGGCATTTTCTGTAGCAGAGCGGTATGCCGGTGCCGTTCACCCGGCACTTTCCAGCAGCCGTCATGGGACACAGCTGAGGAAGGTCAGTGGTTGGCCTCACTCTGCCGGTGAGGGAACTGAGGCTCAGAGAGCAGATCAGGGATAAAGTGGGTCAGCATAAAGCGACTGCGTGGCCGCCGTGAGGCCACCAGCCTGAAGCTGGGAAGCTGGGGGTGGGGGGGTGGGGCGCGTGGACCGGGGACCACTGTGGGGCTGCCGACCCTGACACGAAGAGTGACGGGGAATGCCAGGCACGTGGCTCGTGCAGAAGCGCCCGTGGGGAGGCTTCCAGGGCACAGTGGGGCCAGCCTCGGGGAGCACAGCCCCTGCAGCAGCATTTGGAAGCCCGACCGCACGCCGGCACCACCGGTTGGGAGGGGAGCCTGAACAAATGTCCTCGTCGCCCGCCCCCCGGCCCAGAACGAGGGAATCGGAATCTCGGGTGTGGCCCAAGTGCCGTGTGGTTTTAAGCTCCCGGGCCGTTCGGCGTGTCGGGCTGAGCACCGCTTCCGGAGAGCAAACAGGCCTCAGGTCCACCGGCGGCTGTGGCAGCTCGGATGCCCGACTCTGCCTGCCTCCGTCCGCGCAGTAGGGGCGGCTCTGCCCATCTGGCGCCGGGAGGATGAACGAAGCCATCTAAGCGATGCTGGCTCCTTTTGTTCTTCCTCACACGGCTGGGGCTTCAGAATCGCCATTTCACCCGTTTCTCAGGGGTTGTGAGAAAACCGGCCTCCTCTGCGGAAGTCAGCGGTCCGTCAGCGTATTTTAGTCTGTCACACAGTAGAGTCCTCGCGAGGGAGGAGGAGGAGGAGGAGGGGGAACAACCAGCTCAGAAAAGCAGTATTTCGCTAAACCAAAGGGTCCGGCCCAGGGCGGCACACCCTGCCGGGGCCTGTGGCCAGCACCGACGGCCAGTCGGCCCGGCTCTGGCTTCTCACCGAACCCCAAGTGCAGGGCTCCAGGCCGCCGCCACCATCTGGCCAGAGCGGGCATATGCCAGGGGAAACGTGGCGCCCTTGCAGGCGGCCGCCTGACAGGGCTCCGAATAAGACGGCGCCGGGCAGGCGGTAGAGCGTCGAGCGAGACGACCCCCGCCAGCCTGGCGGGGTGACACGCGGCGCGTCCGTCCTTACCGTGAGGCGGGCGTCCCACCTGAGAGGTGGCGGGCGGCGACCACAGGTCCTGGCGCAGAGCCGGACTCACCTTACAGGCTCGTGTCGGGTTTAGGCGTCTGGGTTCTTTTCATTTCCTTTCTCTCTAACGGTGGCGGCTACCGTGAATCGGACACCTGCCGTGTGCCACTTGCTGCGCATCCGGTCTCTTACCGCGGGCCACGTCGTTATCCCCAGTTTACTGAAGCCGAGACGAGGTCCCAGAGAGGGTGAGGGGCGTGTGCAGGACCCTGTGGCCAGTGAGCAGCAGCACCTACGTTCAGAGCAGGGTCTGCCTGAGCCCGCAGTCCGTGCGCTCCCCTCCACCAGGCTCTGCCTGGGAGACCACCACGATCACTGACGGACGGCACTCTTCATCCCGCTGGCGGCATGCGGTGGGATGGATTCGGAGAATAGAGCACGTCCGGGTGTAAACTACAGAATCATGGGCTTTCTGAGCTAAGGACGGTAGTTCAGGGAGCATTAGTCCTTCAGCTTTCCTTTGTTTTTCAAATTGTGTTTGTTCTTAGCCAGGTATTGCTCGTACGTGGTACAGAAGTTCCAAATCTAACAAAAAGCTTTGCAGGGAAGAGTCTCCTCTTCCATCTCACGACCCCTGGGCCTCCCTTTCTCAGGGGGCAGCCGCGGTTACCTCGTCGTCCATCCAGAGCAGTTCTGCCCAGCGGTTTCCAGCCGCCTTCTCCCGAAGCTCCAGGTTTCCCACAAGCACATCAGCCGCCAGCATAGAAGGGGGTGGAACCTGGGGGGCTCAGTCAGTTAAGCGTCCGACTTCGGCTCGTATCGTGATCTCATGGTTCGTGGGTTCCAGCCTCACATTGGTCTCTGTGCCGACAGCTCAGAGCCTGGAGCGTGCCTCAGATTCTTCCTCCCTCTCCCTGCCCCTCCCCCTCTCGCATTCTCCCTCTCTCTCTCTCTCTCCCTCTCTCTCTCTCTCTCAAAAATAAGCAAACATTAAAAAAAATTTTTTAAGAGGAAGGGAGGGTGGGTAGGGCTTTGGGCCACTCACACTGCTTCACCTACGGTCGCTCCTCTCCCCCTTGCTTCCTGTATGGGGGTGCCTCCTGAGGTCTTGTTAGACAAGTCCCTCTGCTAACAGCAAGTTTGAACTCCTGCTTTCACCTTACAAATGGGGACATGGTCCCCCTCCATCAGTCTGGTGACAGGAGGTCTTGTGGGGAACAAGAGGTATATAACCTCTTAGGATTCAGAAGCGGTTATAGTTCAGAGGTGCAGGGGTCAAGGAGACGGGATGAGGAGCCCTCTTGACCCTCTACTTTCTGATTTTAACAACCCACCACCCAAGGCTAAGAAAAGCTTTGAATGAAAACAAGGTGAAGATCCTCATCACTGACCTTGCCAACCCATTGGCTCCTGGGGTGTGGTCCTACCTCTTGCATCTGCTGAGGCTGAGACCCTGTCTGCCTCACCAAGCAGCCCTACCCTCCGGAAGGACTTCTCGGGCTTCCAGTAAAGGCCACCTTGGCCCTGCGGTTCTGAACTTGATTCTGTGTCTGCCGGCTGTGGGGGCTTCCAAGCTCTTCCCTTCAGACCAGGCTCCCCATGGCCATCCTTGCGCCCATAGCTGAGTGGTACCAGCCCCTCACGTCCCAGCAGGACAAAACGCCCTTTCCTATCCAAACATGGCAATAAGGTAGCCCTTAAGCAAAATTAGCCAGAATTTCTTCACGACGGAAGTGAGGATTTCACATACCTCTTCCTTCACAGCTTGCTGCTCTCTTTTAGTGGTTAGCACGCCTGAATTCAGTGGCAGCAAGATGGGCCATGTCTAATTTAAAGAGATTTGCATGCAGGCCGCATTCCTCCTTTATCTGCGGGGGGAAGTGCTTTGTCAGGGAAGCTGGGAGCCACCCTTCAGTCACCCCCACAGCAGCGCCGGTGCCCAGGTGGCATCTTCTGTCGTTACCAAGAGCATCAATGTAGTGTCAACAGGGAGACGAGACTCACTTTCCTCAAGGCAAAAACTTCCTGATTAGATTTCCTTACCCAACAGTAGAGGTAAGAGCAGAGCCACATTTTTCAATCTGCCTTCCTCCTTGGTACTCACGCAAAGTGGTTGGTGCCTCAGCGGTGGGCCTCCCGTCTTTCTGTGCTGAGGAAAAGGCAAGTGATCTCCAGCCACCTTTTCCTTGATAAGGTGACACGTGCCCTCGGTATAAACTTGAGAAGGTCCGTAAGGGTATCCAGGGTGTGGATCAGCCAGCTGCACCCCCTGGCCCCCAGCGCCCCTCCCCGGAGGCCACCCCCTGCTAAATAGCTAGAATATCCTTCCGGGGACGTGTTTTCAAGTGAGTGAACGTACTTAATACAGAGGGTACTGCCCTGCACCTTGCTCTTCGCTCTGCAGCCACCAAAAGCACACAAGCACCCCCCCGCCCCCCCGCCACCCTCGTGGCCCTGCCGAATTTAACCACGCGCACGGACGTTTAGGTGTCTCCGATCTTTGGCTAAGACAGTGCTGCAGTGGACGTCCTTGCAGAGAACGTCGTTCCGCACGTGTGTGCCTTTAAATTCCCAAGCAGAATTGCTAAGTCAGAATGTGTATTTTCCACCGTGATGCATATCGCCACACCGCCCGCCCTCCGTGGCCCGCGTGTGCGCGCGTCACCCCGCACCCTCCCCCACGCGTCAGCCCTCGTGTCTCTCTGCCCCTCCGACGGCAACGGTGTTTGTTGTCTTCATCTGCCTTTCTCTTCCGAGCGAGGTCATTTAGTGTTTCAGAAGAATGGATTTATCGCGTGTGTGCCGTATCGGCTAATACTCATCCGGCTCTTTCTATGAGCTCAGTACTTCGCTCGAATTAGCTCATCCAACCCTCAGTTCCTCAGGGGCGGGTGCTTTTATCATCAGCCTCATTTCACAGACCCAGAATGACAGGGTCAGTGGCTCACAAAGTGACAGAGCTGGGCTGGGAACGTAAGCAAGCTGGTTCCGAAGCCCACGCTCCTGACCCCGGAGCTGCACGGTGTCCCAACCGACTGGCAGAGAAGGGGCTCAAGCGGGGCTGGGGAGGTGGCTGCGGGTGGCTGGGAAGCCACCCTGTCCACACAGAATGCACTGGAAGCAGAAGCCTTCAGCGCGGCTGTGCAGGAAGCCCCAGAGAAGCCGCCCATCGACAGTCTCCTGACTGAAGCCCCATCTCGCTCTCCCTCTCGCTCTCCCTCTCTCTCTCTCTTCCTCTCCATAGAGAGGGTGGGCAGGGGCCCTGCTCCCTGAGCCCCTCACACCCACATCGGAACAGGTGCTCACCTGCGTGGGAGCCTCAGCACAGGTCTGCTGGCTGGGGATGGGCAGCCGTGTGAACGTGGCCCTGGCTGCTCTACCGTGGGAAGAGGGAAGTCCAAGAAACTTCTGGAAGGTCAGGCTTTCTCTCTGCAGTAATGGGGAGGAGGAGCCGCCTTTAAGCAGCTTGTATAGCGAGGGTCCTTGCTCACCTTCCCCATCTACCCGCCTCCACCTGTCCACTGAGCTTGAACCCCTCCCTCTCCACCCCACCAACCCGTGTTAGGTGTCACTGCCTCCTTCCAATTATCTCCCAGGGCATGTCTGCTGCGCACCTGCTCTGTGCCGGGCCCCGTGCGGGGCGTGGGGGGGCACACACCCCAGGCTGAAAGGCAGTGTTAACTCCCCACGGTCGCCCAACAGGGTGTCACAAAGGAAGCAGTGGTGAGCTTCAAAAGACGTGAGGGACAGAGCGGGGCCCCAAACATGGCAGGAGGGATCAGGAAAGACCGGACACTGCACCATTATCTGTACCTTGAGTGGCATCCACGGGGGTCTTAGGATGGCCGTGAGTCTCAAAACACAAGAGGTAGAAAGTCATTCGAGGCAGAGGGAAGTGCACAGGCAAAGGGGCGGGGGCCGGATAAAACACGGGAACTTTGGGGATGCCCCGACGACCCTGGGGTCAGCAGGGCACAGGTTCAGTGAGCTCCTGGCTGTGGCAGAACCCAGCAGAGCCATGTGCGTGTTGCTTCCCTGTGCTTTCTGGGAGCTTGGGCTCCTGTCCGGTCACAGAGCTTGTTCCTCGACTTCCTCCAGGCTCTCCCAGTCCTCAGATGCTGGGGAAACCGACCCTGACCCCTGCAGCAAGATCCGGCCTCGCAAGTTTGTTCCAGGGGGTACCCAGGCCCCAGATACGGTGGTAGTACCTGCTCAATGAGCCAGGCCACCGGGTCTAAGGCAGCGGGAAGGCCGTGGGAGGCCTCCGGAGACGCTTTGCCGACAAGCGGCTTTGCTCTGAAGCTCCAGGGAACAGATGGGAAAAGCCATCAGAGGTGGGTCTGCGGAAGCCAGGGCCGAGGTCTGGCCACAGCCGAGGAAGGCTCTAGCCTGGCTCTGGCTCCTGGAAATGCTCGGGAACAGAAGGGCAGGACATTGAGCCCCCTGGTGCAGCCTCCATGAGACAAGAGCCTGGCCCCTCCCCCTCTTGGAGTCTCGGCTCTCCTTCATTCCAGGACTGAATGAGAGGGTCTCTGAGACGTCAGCCCGTGGAAATGCACAGCGGCGGCCGGCTCAGGGTACCCAGGTGATCATTCGCCACTCCCCCCCCCCCACCCCATCATTGACTAAACACCCACCATAAGCTATGTGGGGAACAAGACAGACATAGTCCCTGGCCTCAAGGAGCTCCCATCCTCGTGGGACAGACCGGAAGACACTAAACACGTAAACAAATGCACAGGCTGAGTACTGGGTGTTATGAAAGAGCAAACACCACGCACAGACTAGCAATGGGGACCACTGGGTGGTCTGAGAAGTCCTCTTTGATGAAGTGCTTTTGAGCTCAGCTCTGAACGCCATCAAGGAGCCCGGTGGCCCGAGCGAGCTAGAAAGAGGGTCTAAGCAGAGGCACGGATGCAAAGGTTTTGAGGCAGAGGGAGCACCATCATTCTCCAGAGAATAGCCAGAAGAGGCCATGGTGGCTGGACCCAGGGGTGAGGCAGGGGCTGCCGGGGGAGAGGGCCAGAGAGGTGGGCAGGGGCCAGATCTTGCAGGGCCCTGAGGACCACGGAGCAGTTTTGGCAAAGAAGGAATGTGATCTGATTTTGAAAAGATCCCTTTGCTTGGTGGAGGGCTCGCGGACAACAACAGCGTGTCAGCAGGGACCGCAGGAGGAGGCTGGTGCAGACACCCAGGGAGGCGGTGCCGGTGCCGTGGACCAGGAGGAAGTGGTCTGTTAGACACGAGATCTGGGACACACTGAGGCAGAGCAACGGGTCACCTGCCCCAGGAGCCTTTGCCAGCACCGAGGGCTGGGACCGACTTCACGGCCCAACCAGAGTTGGGTGGGGCCGGCAGAGAGAGCTGCTCAGTATATAAATATCTTTAATGAATAAATAGAAGTGCTTTTAGGGCTGGCAGAGTCGTATCATTTCCACCTGCCGTAAAATTTCATTAGAAAGCAGCCGCTGCAGGGGGAGAGGAATGGCTGCAATAAACCTGCCCGCCCACCCCCAGGCCCTGCCTCCACTCGGGGCCCGCTCAGCCCCACTCCCTGGAGAACCCAGACCCAGGCCTTGCTGGGGCCCCGGAGAAGTCTGGTCCCTTCCTGCCCCAGCCCCACAGCGAGAACAGCCAAGAAGCAGCCGTGGGCCGGACCATGTGGCCACTGGAAACCGGGGGCTTCGCTCCCCTTGGGAATCAGACACACAATTCCCGCCTCTGCCTTCAGCCCCTCCCCCCCGGCTACCAGGGCTTCGCCCCCTGCCCACTGATACAGATCCGATGGGCTTCAGAGGAGGCAGGAATCAACAGTTGGTGACATCCAGGAACAGCAGAGCCGGGGGCGGGGGTCGAGGAGGCAGGGAACGGACCTTGGGTCAGATAGTTTTACAAATGAGAAAACAGAGGCCCTGAGAATGTAGGTGACTGTCCTAAGGTCACGCGGGATCAGCAGATCCAGCCCTCCCGAACCACCGTAGTGTCAGCAACATTATTTAGCACCAACTGAATGCCTGGCTCTGTACCGATCGCTTGGTGGGCACCATTTCATGGACTCCCCGCTACATTCCTGTGATGTGGAGACCAGCACCGTACCATTTTGCAGATGAGAAGACTGAGGCCCAGAGAGCCGTGGGATCAAGGTCACCCCCTCAGTTAGTGCCAGCCAGATGAGAGTCTGTCTCCACCCTACCACGGCAGCCTTTTTCTGCGTTATTCAAGGGTCCTGGGTCTGGGATTGTTTTTCTTGAGACCTTCCAAAGAGGGAGGGGGTGGAAATTTGCCTGAGTGCCTACTACGCCCCAGGGAGTCTCTGAACTGAAGGCCGCTGTCCCCAGCATCTTGCTGCGTCCCTGTAGCATCTTCCAACGTTGCTATGCTCACCTCTAGTTTACAAACAGAAAAGGATGCACAGAGAGGTCAAAGAAGTTGTCCAAGGTCACACAGCTGTGTCATGATTGCCTGCTATTCTCTCAAACAACTGGGGATCCTCAGGGCCCTCTCTTGGCCCCACTGCCACCCTCCCCCAGCAGATGGTTCGAGGCCAGGAAGCCTGGCCAAATGGACGGGCGCAGCTGGCACCCTGCCTGAGCCAGGTTATCAGTTAAGCTCATTAAGTGGCCGTGACAGGACACGGCCTGGGCCAGCTGCCTTCCCTCCTCACCTCACTCCAGCCCTCTTGGGAGCAAGGCCCGAGGACAGCTTCCTGCTTTTACCAGCTGCAAGCAGACGTCTCTCTGTCACTGAGCACGATTGAAAGATGCGCAAGCAAAGCTTCACCAGGCTGGCCCGTGGACCAGTGAGCAGCGGGCATGGGTGCTGGAGACAGGCTTCCCGGGTTCAAATCCAGCCCTGCTCCTGCCCAGCTGTGTGAACCGGGTGAGTCACTACACCTCTCTGAGCCTCGTTTTCCTCACCTATAAAATGGGGAGATGGTGCTATACGATACTACTCGCCGTCTAGACCTGCAACAAGCTGATTCGTAGAAAGTACTTGACCAACCATTAAGTGCCGACCAGTGGTCAAACCATCATGGCTGACATCCTTATGTTTCCGGATCTTCTCATCCTTTTCTTTTCTTACTAGACCGTAGGCCGATTCGTCTTTATTTATACCTTCCAGAATGAATGAGCAAACCCAGGACGGCGTCAGTCCCTCCGTCAGCACACGCCCACACCAAGGTCCTTTAAGAGCAAAGAGTGAGCAGTGTGCCCGAATACAACAGGTGCTCGCTAAGGGACTGGGGTGTGGAACCAAAGTGCCCCGGGTGGACCTGATCAACTGTGCAGCCACTGCTTACGGCCTCACTGATGCTCCCTCGCCCCAGGCCTCTGTCCGTGTGTTCCTGCCCTGTGACCTGCCTCACTCTCCCCTCTGAGGATTCTAGCCCGGGCCCAGACGCCTCCCTCCCCGGGGGCAGGAGCACAGGTCCTGTTCTCAGGGGCTCCCAGCCTCCTGGGAGAGACAGAGGCAGACACACCCCTCGTCGACCAGAGCATGACAAGAGAGGTCCTGAGAACCCCACGCACCCTGCCCTCAGCCGTGAGCCCCCCACCTTCCTCGTGCAGCCCCTCTCTGCACTCTCTAGGCACCCCCGTGAGGCTTCTTCTCCAGCCCTGCCCTGTGAGCGGCCTGACGGTAGGGGGCTGCTTTTCCCCCATTTCTGCACTGAGTGCCCAGCACGGGGGCCGACACCCAGCGGGGAGCCCCTGCAGCATTTCCTCAGCAAATCTTTTCTGAGCACCTGCCACGTGCCCGGGCCCCACGCGCGGCTGTGGGGATAGAGAACAAGCAAGGCTCCTTGTCCTGCAAACCAGCAAGGCGGGTCTAGACAGCACTGGGAGCCATGCAGAAAATAAAAGAGAGGGACTGGAAGGAAGGGTAGCTACTCTGGTCTGGATGGCCAGGGAAGACCTTTCTGAGGAGGTAATGCTGGAGTTGAGACAGGATGGACAAGCAGAGCAGCTGCCAATGGAATGGGAATAGGATTCTAGGCAGAAGGCATAGCGAGTGCAAAGGCCCTGGGGCAGGAGTGTGATTTACATATTTAAGGAACAGCCAGGTGCCTTGTGAGTGGGGAGAAGGAGGCGATGAGTTGGCTGAGGTGGGCAGGGGGCAGGCTATTCTAGGCCTTGTTAGCCACAGTGAGGAATTTGGACTTTCTTCCACACACAGTGGGAAGCCATTGGAGGGTTTTAAGCAGAGGAGGGAACCGATCACAGGGAGTGTGCATGGAATATAATGACTGAGTCAAGGAGGGAGGGAGGGGATGGGTGGAGACGCCACCACGGATGCAGCAGGATGTGCTGTCCTTATTCTCAAGGCCCTTCTGGCCCACTGGAGGGGCCGACACCTAGCCCGGGCCCATGGTGGTCAGAGCAACAGACACAAAAGCAGTTTGAGTCAGCGTGGGGAGCGGTGGTTCTGGGAGCATCTGAACTGAGTTATGTCTTGGGAGTCCCTGCGGCTTCTGGGAGGAGACGGCCACGGCCCAGGGATGAACAGGCAAGCGGAACTTCACCAGGTAAGAAGATGGGAGGGACTCCCAGGAGAGGCGACCAGAGGGGCAGAGGCAGGAAAGAGCCCGGCTCTGAGCTGGGGGCCGTACAGACCCAAATCCAATCGTCACTACAACCCTGTGAAGGCCAGGCTGCCATCCCCATTTTATAGATGAGAAAACCAAGGCTTGGAAACCGGAAGAGGCTGGATGGTCACACAGCTATCCTGGGTAAGAGCTGAGTCTTGACCTCGAAGCCCAAGAGTGGTCAGCAAAACGTATCCCAACATTCTTGTGGGTGCTGGGAGTCCACATGGCAGACAGGAGAGAGGATACTGTCAAAGACACACACACAGACACACGTACACACACACACACACACAGGGCATTGCTGAGCAGTTCCTTCTTCTGGGGTATCACGGAGGACATCATGGAGGAGGTGGCATTTAACTCAACCATGAAGGGTGGTGAGCTTTTGAGGGGCGGAGAGTTGGTCAGGGGAGGAGGTTGCAGAGGGAGGAGGCTGGCCAAGGCCCGGAGGGAGGAAGCACACTGAGCAAGTGCTGGGTGAGTAGGCAGGCGAGGAAGGAGAGAAGGCAGTAGAAAAAGGGGGCCGGGAGATGGGCAGGAGTCAGAGTGGGAATGCTCAAATGCCAAGGCCAAGCGTTTGTACTCTGTTTGGAAGGCCCAGAGGGGTCCTGGAAGGACTCTGAACCTTTAAGAGGCAGGTCGCACGGACGAGTCTGAAAGCCCCTCCTGTTTCGTGTGTGAAGGATGGAAGGGGGTAGGTCAGGAGGCTGCAAGGTCAGGAGAGGGGGCTGGTGCTGTGGTCCAGGCAAGCCTTGGTGGTGGCTTCAAGCAGGGCTCTGGCCTCGAGGGCAGGGAGGAGAGGGCATATTTGAACGCTATTATGGAGTCAGAGTAGGTTGGACTCGGTTGGGGAGGGGATTGCCTCCCCGGGAGGGTCAGTTGGCTTGGTCACCTCGCCTGGCCAGAGACCAAAGGCATTCATTCCTTCATCCGTTGGTCCACCTCTGTGAGCACCTGTCCACCCACCCACCACTCATCCCTCCTCCCATCCAGCCCGCATCAGTGTCCTCCTTGGGCCGGTCCCTCTCTGTGTTTGGGTCTAGGGGATGGGAACGCCCTCCCGGGTCCCTGACCCTCTGGAGCACTTAGCGGTCTAATGTCCACTGTGACAAGAGGCCGTCCCAACCCAGCATGCGGCACACGTGTAATCAGGGAGACAAAGCACAGCGGAGGGGGTGGGGGGACCGGAGGGAGGATGGGGACTCAGCACAGCCCAGCCCCACCTCCGGACGGTGAGTTGGCAATGTCCTCATCCCAAATAAAGGACGGCACATTATTAGCGTTATTAATTATCATTAATCTAATTAAATGGCAATTACAATTAAGAACACAGTGATAAAAATGCCACCTTGGATTGAAATGCATCCATGAATGATCTTCCACGAGCTCCGCCTCCTCCCCACTGCAGGTGACCAGCCGGCCGACCCTCGGGATTCAGAGGGTTCGCAAAGTCCCACTCCCCTTGTACAAATGGGAAAACTGAGGCCCGGGAAGGGGACATGACGGGCCCTGGGGTCACCCCCCCCAAGTCTGTGGCAAAGGCAAATTCAAGCCAAGGAGCCCAATACCAGCCCGCCTCCCAACTCACCCCATCCCTAACAGCCTTTTTTTTTCCCTAGGAAAAACAGCTGTCAGAGGCAGCCATCCTGTTACCGATTAAACAAGGCAAATTCTATCGGAACAGAATCAGAGACACCCCTGGACACCTAATTACACAGTCTGGAACGAGAAACACGGGCAGGGAAATAGGAATATGAACAAACAGTGCGGCAGGCAGCAGCGTGCCCTCCCCTTCGCCAGACGCTGTCATCTCCCCGAGGCCTCCAGACAGGAGGACAGGACGCATCTCCTGATCCTTGAGGAAGGTCCGTGCTCCCGGGATGGGGCTCCCCAGCTGTAGTGAGCCAGGCAGAGCCTCCCGCCCCCACCCGTGGCGGCCGGCCAGGACTCCATGACAAAAGGGCGTGCGGGCTGGAGCCCGTGGAGAACAGGTGTCATTCCAGGTCTCCAGCCTGGCCAGTTGGCAGTTGGGGCAGTGAGATGGGGCAGGGCTGGGCTGGAGCCACGCTGGGCTCCGCTTCCCCGCTGGAGGGCTGTCCCAGCAGGTCCTGTCCAGGGGCAGTGCTAGGCGCGGGGCCTGGGCCTGGCTGTCCCCCTACCGTGAGAACCTGCGATTTTAGATTTAGCAGGATGGTGAGCAGGTGAGCACAGGGTACCTCTCTGATTCAATCTCCAGGTCCCCCACGTCGACAGGCACCAGGGGAGACACGAATGCCCGGCTGAATGCAGCATTCGTTCCGCCGTGTTCGTTGAGCATCCCCCCACCCGGTGTTAACTCTGGGCTCGCGGAGACAGGCATGAACAGAACAGAGATCGCTGCTCTCGAGGCACTCGTGCGTGGGGGGCCCCAGACACGGAGCAAGGCGGACCAATTAGAGGAAGAGAACTAAATGGCATCGCTTCAGATGGAAATAAGTGAGGTGACGAAAACAAACAAGGGGATGGAAGAAAGAGCAAGTTAGAGAGTGGAGTGGGGGGGCTTCTTGACCTAAGATGGTTCTCCCTGGAAGGCCTCTTTCGGGGATGTTTGCGCTGAGACTTGAACCGTGAGCAGGGGGCAGCCAAGGGCAGAGCCGGAGGAACATTCCAGGTGAGTGCAAGCCGGCCGAACCAATGGCTGAGTATGTGGGCGAGTGAGTGGGAGCAGAAGGGGGTGGGCTGTGTGGAGACCAGCCTGGAGCTGGCAGGTGTCCCCTTGCTCCCCGCTGCAGGGGGCTGTGACCTGAGGGCTCACAGGCTCCTCTGAGTCCCTCCATACCACCCCATGCACTCAGTGTGGGGCGTCCTTCCCGCCTGCCTGCCGACCCCTCCCCGCCCCCAGCTCCGCCCACACCACCCCCACGAGGGACCTCTTCTAAGGTGACTTTGCTCATTATTTACTGTTAGTATTATTGGTGTGCCATTAATAATCATTACCCCTCACCTTCCTCCCGGCTTTAGTCTTTCCACCACTGGTTTCCGCCCTCAGCATTGGCCAAGGAGCCAAAAACAAGTCCCTGGGCTTTCCGAGTTCCAGGTTGTCCATCTCTGAATGGAGAACGTGACACCGACCCATGACTCGGGGCTCTGCCTCTTCGAGGCCTTGGAATCTGATTCCGGCCTCCATGCCTCGTGACCTGGAATAAGCACTGCCCGCCCTGGGCCTCCTTTCCCACCCCCGGCGGGGACAGGGACAGTCCCTCGTATCCCTCCCCCGTGTTGCTTGCCACGCACTGGCCGCTGACCTCACACAGGCAACCGTGCACAGCGGAGTTGGTGCGATGACCTCGACCACCCGCTTCACAGACACAGAAACTGGGCCTAGGAGGGGTCATGTGGCTTGGCCAAGGCCACGCGGCCAGTAAGTGGTGCAGCGGGATTTAAACTCAGGGCCCGGCTGAGATTAGACAGGAGTGGGGTTTCAACCCGAATTTGCTGCTTCCGGTGGCTGTGTTGTGGTTATGTAAGAACACGTCTTTATTTTAGAAAATGCACCACTGAAACCTTCGCAGGTGCTGGCTTGCAACTTTCACATACTTGCAACTTTCCCGTAAGTTGAAGATGAGTTCAAGTTTTTAAAGATGTAAAACATCCCAACTATTGAAAGGAAAACCAAACAAACAAAGCCTGTGATCCTTCCGCTGGCTCGGTGTAACTGATGGGGACGCCTTTTGTATTCACTGCCGCCTGCAGGGAGGGTGATGTTATTTTACCCCTGACTTTGCAAACGGAAACAGAAGCACAGGGTTGTCTAGTCATTCTCAGGGGCCACACAGCAAGTGGCAGTGTGCCTGCCCACCTAGTGGGGCGGGAAGACCAGAGACAAGGAAACATGCAGGAGGCTGGGTGGCCTGGCAGAAAGGGGTGCTGGATGGCAGGGCACTGGGCCAAGTGGCACCCCCCGCCCCTGCCCTTTAAAGTCCTCAGCCCTCACTGGAAGGGGAGGGGAGGGGAGCCCGGCTCCCACCCCCGGGTCAAGGGCTGATTGATCTTCCGCGGTCCCCGGAGCCAGTGCCCACGTCCGCACCTCGAGCTGCTGCGTGTTTTCTTGTCTCTGATTGTAAACAGATTTGACTAAAGAGGTAAATTAGAAGTTAATTAGAGGGAACATGATTGATGAGGCAGTTTGCCGTGATTGGGAGGCGTGGAAAGGAGGGGGCTCCCTGCACGGAGGTGAGGGAGGAGGGGTGCGGGAGGAAACAGTCACCGGCCCATGGATGTTGGGCGGGGTGGGGGGAGGCACCCAGCAAGGTGAGGGGCCTGCTCAAGGCTGCCCTTTCTCTTAGGCTCCGGGGTCAAGGCCAGGACGCCCCGGGCACGAGGGTCCGGGTGAGTACCCCACAGCACCCTGCCACTGGGGACCAAGCGCCTGTTGGACTCTGGGGACGAAGCAGCCAACCTGCCTTGTGTTTGGCCAGAACTTCTACCCTGGCTCGCAGGCCGGGCCGGGCAAGGTGCTGGTGCTTGTCAGACACCGACGTGGCTCCAGGCCCTGCGCATCTTCTCAAAACCTTGCTGTTCCTCCGTTTTCTAGATTAGGCCCCCTGAGAGATTCAGAGAGCTGAAGCAACTTGCCCGAGGTCACACAGCTAATAAGAACGGAGCTGAGACTGACCTCTGGAGCCTGTGCCTTTCTGAATTCCAGGCTGGGTGCCCAGTCATGGGTCCAGCTGCCCAGGCGGCTCCTCCCGATGGCACCCCTGCTTACACACCTCCAGCGGTGGGGAGCTCACTTTCTCTCAAGGCAGCCTGCCGGCGGCAGGACAGCTCTGGCTGGGGGAACGTTTGTCCTTGCGTGGACCTAGTCTACTTCCAGGGCTCTGCCCCCTGCCTCCCTCCTTCACATCCCCAAAAAGAGACCCCCGGAGCAGGGGAGGGGAGCCTTCGAGGCCTCGTGCAATGCCCTCATTCTCCTGGGGAAACTGAGGCCCAGAGGGGGCCCGAAACACCAGTGACACAGGGACCTGGTGTCACGGCAGGGCCCGCACTCCCCCATGTCTGAAATACAGCCATCAAGCCCCACCGGTACCCACATCCTCTACTCCCCAGGCCACTACAGATCTTCATCCATCCATCCACTATTTCCCTCCCTTCTTCATTCAGCGAGATTTCTGTGGCCCTACTATGTGCCGGTCTTCGAGGATGTACAACGAGGAAGATCCGACGTTCCCCGGGAGGTGCTCACAGCCCAGTCACTGTGGCTGCAAAGGAGAGGGCGAGGGGCTGGGAGAGCCCTGACGGGGAGAGTCGGCCCCTCCAGGAACTGGCACGGGAGCAGAGCTCTGGAAGAGGTGCCAGCAGGTTCCAGGCGGAGGGAAGTGTGGTGAGAGGGGGCGTGGTGCATTCCAGAAACCGCCAGAAGGCCAAATGGCTGGAAGCGAGAGTGAGGGGGAGCTAGTGGGAGGCGAGGTCACATGAGGAAGCTGTTTGGATTTTATTCTAAGCAGTTGAAACCATCTAGGGCTCTAAGTGGGAGAGGATGATGGGATTTGCATTTGGAAAAGCGCTCCTTCCTGGTGGGGTGTGGGTGGGCACAGGGGACACAGGAGGCTGGTGAGAGATGGGCGCCCACCCGCGAGCATGGAGAGCTTGGATGGTGGGAGATGTTCGGTGGGCAGGGCTTAGGGACGGATTCGATCTCTGGGCGCGGGATGGGTGGGGGCTGGGGGTGGGGCACGCCTGAGACAGGGAAGCCTAGAGCAGGGCAAGACTTGAGGGGACGAGCCGAACTTCGGGGGGAGGCAGGTTGGGTATGAGGGGCCACTCAAGAGGAGGTGTGCCGTGGACAGGGCGACGCCTGGGTCAGGGCTGGTGAGGGCCACAACTAGATGTGTCAGTCCTCCCGATGCTGACCGTGTGCAGTCTGCAGGTCCCATCCTGATGCGCCCTTCCCTGGTCAGTGGGTCAGCGTCCCTCCTAAAAGAGGCAGAGGAGTCTGGGGCAGGGACACGGGACACTGGAGCTGGAGACAGCAGAACAGGGCAAACCATCTCCTCCCTTGTTCTAGACTATATGCCCCTGTTAATGCTACCAGTGGGCGCACGGCCTGGCCAATGGCCTCGGCCCTACTGTTGTCAGTGGAGCTGGAAGCCTCAAGGCCCACCCTGACTCTCAGCTTCCCTCACGCCTCCGACTTCTCCAGGCCTGAATCGGAGTCCACCTGGGGAACATCCACTGAATCAGACCAGTCACCCAGGAAGTTGGGCCATAGCCAGAGGGTGGCAAATGATTCACTTCTGCCATTCCTGAGCCTGTGCTTGCCAAATGAGTCAGTGTGTGGTAGGTGTTTAACTCGTACAACAACGCTTTGGGATAAACTCGGTTTTTATTCCCATTTTACAGATGAGGAAACAGAGGCTCAGAGTGGGAAGGGCTCTGGGTCACACAACCCAGAGGAGGTAGAGTCGGGATCCAAACCCAGACCACAGCATGCACTCAGGGCAGTCAGCCAGCTGCCTCTTTGACGATCAACTGGGCCTTCCTACCTCGTGAGGTAGAGTAGGGTTGGGAGAGAGCCCCTGCTCAGAGGGTAGTGGGGCTTCGCACACCCCACCCAGTCGAGGGGGAACAGGAGCACCGGAGGAAGCAATGACGACTCTAGAAACTACCTGGCTAGCTCCTGGCTTTCAGACTCCAGGGACCAGGGAGGCAGGAGCAGGGAGATGCTGAGGCCAAGGCTGAGCTGGGGCCCAAAGTTCACACACCTGACCTTTGGCCAGAGGTGGCCTCCTTGGAGACATAAGCCTTCCAGCTCCGCCCCCATCAATGCTGGGGCTTCTGGTTCCTCTGGCTGAGAGTGCCCAGTGGGACACAGGGTGAAGGGCTATGATGGAAGGGGTGCAGCCCCGGGACCCAGACCTATGGATGCCTGTCCCTGGGATGTGTGGCCTCCGGAGTCTGTCCTTCCCTGGGCCCCAGTTTTCCTACCTGTACCATGAGCTAGTGCAGTAAGATGGGATCCATAGATTATCCTAGAGGGAGTGAAGACAATTGATGGCTAACATTTACTGGGCCTCTCCCGTGTGCCAGGGGCTGAACAAGGATCTCTCACGCATCTCTGACTTAGTTTTGTGAAACCCAGTAAGACAGGGATCGTAATCTCCACGTTAGAGGTGAGGCAACCGGAGCTCAGAATGGTTGAGTAGGTTTCCGAGGACCACACAGCAGGGATGGGGTGGGACCAGGTTCAAGCCCGCCTCCGTCCGGCTTCAAGCGAGGCCAGCGATCCCTCTGCCCCGCACGGTCACGCGCACGTGCGTGAACATGGGTGCCCAACCAGGGCCAGACCCGCCGGAGTTTGGGGCGGGCCGTGTTTGGGGAAAGGCATGGACAGAAGCGTGGGGAGAAAAGCGCAGTGAGTGCAGGTGGAAGCGAGCAAGAACGAACAAATGTGCGTCTCTGGCCTCTCCAGTCTCCGCTTGCCCGTCGTAAGACAGGGAGAATCATTGGTCCCCCATCCGGGGCTGTTTCAATGAGATGATCTGCTGAAAGCCAGCACAGTGCCTGCTTGTTAAATGGGTGCCAGAATTCTATGGCCTGTGCTCTTGCAGACAGCCCTGGGGTTAGGGGAGAGGGAGTACACATCTCTCAGACGAGTAAACTGAGGCTCAGAGAGGCGAGGAGACTTGCTCGGGATCCCGTGGATTAGGGTTTGGGCCCGATGGGCAAGCTCTCACCACTGCCCTAGAAAAGAGCAAATCCTGGACGGATGACCACTGTTGGATGGACAGATGGATGGATGGGTGGATGGAAGGCTGGACGGTCCAAAAAATGGAAACATGCACGCAGCCCTGGAAACTCTCTTCCCTCCGAAGGGGCCTGCCGTTCTTAGTCTGGTTTCTCATGAGGGGTGGGAGAGCTTCAGCCCCCGGGTCATGGGCTTTGCTCCTGGACGGCTGCTTTCCCCTGGGGGGTGGGGAGGCTCCGAAAGCCCCTAGATGCTGTGCTGCCTTCAGGATCACAGCTGGAGATGTTCCCGGATTAGAGAGGAATTTATCCCCTCCTTGAGCTGCCGTGGCAGGATGTACTGGCCTCGGCGAGTGTTGAAACACAACTAGCCAGCATCTCCATCCAGATTCTGCCAATAGATCATGAATACAAGAGACCCAGGGTGCCCGCTGGGGCTTCTACTCCAGCAGGGACCCCTGGGAACACCCCTCTGCTCTGACCCAGGCCCAGCAGTCTGGGTCAAGTTGGTCATGTCTTGTGCCCACCTCCGTCCTTGCGTGAAATTTCACCGTTCGAGTGTCATTCCTTTGGTGTAATGCTGCAGTTCTGGTTTTAAAAAGAATCTGCTGCCGTGAGAACATTAGCCCGGGTCTCTGAAGATCTGTGTTGGAAACCTTGTCAGCCAAATTGAGAGGTGCCGTGTACAAAATACACACCAGATTCTGATGCCTTGGTACGAAACAGGAATGGAAAATATCACACGAACCATGTTTTATATCGATTACATGTTGAAGTGACGGTATTTTTAGTATGTACGTGTTATTAAACTGATTTCACCTGTTTCTCTTTACCTGTGTGTGTGTGTGTGTGTGTGTGTGTGTGTGTGGCTACTAGAAAATTTAAAAATACACATGCAGCTTGCATTCGATTTCTATTGGAGAGGGTTGGTCTAACTAATTAGTCACAGCCACGGAATATTTAGACTGGAGTTAACCATGCCATTAAAGTCATTTCAGGATTTTCAGAAACACTGCTACAAGCAGAGTCTTGAATTGGCAGAGTCTTGAATTGACTCTGCTGTCCTGTTGTGTTTAATAAGCACCCGGTTTGCAGGGTGAAGGGCCCGAGGAACCCCACCTCTCTGATGCAATTAATTGCCTTTGATGGAGATTATCACTAGGCTCCTTGCTGGGACAACACAGATGCATACCACATGTACATCTTACGGGCCTTGGTAGAGCACAGTTTACAGGCTTGGGTTAAAATTTGAGGTTAAAATGCAAGGGTTCTTTGGAACTCAGAGAGGTGCCCTTAGGCAATGACGTGAAAGAAAAGACCCCTCCTGGAGTCAGGGAACCTGGGTCCTTGGCCCGGCTCCGCCATTTCCTCCCTGTGAGATCTTAGGCTTGTCACCACCCCTCTCCGGGCCTCAGTCCCCCTGTCCATATAATGGGAGCAATGCTGGTTGATCCTTAGGACCCTTCTCCATTAGAAAACGGTGTTATTTTAAATCTGGGTTTTAGATGATGTCTTCATGCTACACGGCTCACCCAGGCTGGAATCCAGAAGAAAAACCTCCGAGGGGCCCCGTGGGTCTTCATGAGGCTGCTCAGCCTGGCAGGGCCCGGGGCTGGCTGGCTGACCTGCCCCTGAAGGTTCTGGATCTGTGTAGCTGGGAACCTGGGTCTGCATCAGGGGTGGGGCACGTGGACAGGGGCATCAGAACCTGGAGGCTCACACGACAGGGATGTGGCCTGACTGTAGAGGCCACTCCTGGCTCCTGCTTTGCTTGTGGGGGAACGGATTAAAGCATCGTCTGAAGAGAGGAGCACCCCAGACCTGGGTGGGAGTCGCCATTTGGCTCCCTGTGCGGCCCACCGGGTGAGAGCTGGGACAGGCGGCTTCCTCGGCCCAAGAGGCTGGCGGGGCCCGATTCAAGGGACAAGAGAGGAAGAGCCCCTGTCCTTTGACCCTGCCGGAGTCCTCACTGTGGCCCACTGGGTGCCTGCATGAGACAGACCGGGGTGCTTTGTGGGGCAGCAGATTCCCAGACACCTGTTCTGGGAACAGGTGGGGTGGGGCCTGGGCCTCTGCAGGCACAACCATACTCCTCAGAGATGTTAGTCCGCTAACGTCTCATAACTTTGTGTCCAGCTGGGCACTGGGATCACCTGGGGAATTTTTCAAAAGCCTAATACCTAGGCCTCACCCCCAGACCGATTGTGTCAGAATCTCTGGGGTGAGGCCTCAGCGTTAATATTTTTCAGTGCTCCCCAAGTCATCCCTGCTGTGTATTCAAGGGGTACCCCAGCCCCAAATCAGTTCTAAGAGCCTCAAGATGGATGTTTAGGGAAAGGGGGCGGGGCGGGGGGGGGAAACTTGTGAGGCTCAGAGAGGGGAAGTAACTTGCCCAAGGTCACACAGCAAGGTGATGGAAAAGCCAGTCCTGGAACAGGCCTCTTTCCTGAGCCTGGGCCAGGGCCCATTTCTCTCCTGAGGCTCCGTCCCCTTTTATAAACCAGAGCCCAGGCAGGCAGTGCTCACAGAATTTCGCTTTGGTAATATTGGAACCCGGTACAGTCAGGGCCACCACAGTGAGGGGCGGGAGCTTGTGATGGCGATTAGCGGAGCCGTAAGTCTTTCGCTTTATCCAAATCTTGGGCCGTAATTTAGGAAATTTAATTAAAGGGGGAGAAATGGGGACACCCGAAGCTCCTTGCCTCCTGTTATAATGAGTGAAATACACCGGGCTGTAAAAGGAAATGCTGTCTGAGACGCAGCTCCGATGTTTTATTGCCAAGTTTTATTCGCCGACGTAAACGTAATCGCTGGAAACCGGAGCTCCATTAACGCACATATTTTCACACATCCGGGGCCCCACCTGCACCCCCCTCTTCCTCTAGGTTTGTTCACTCACCTCCTAGGGTCAGCCCTGGGACTTTCTGGGCATGTCTATGCCAAGTCTGGATTTCCCCGCCGGTTTCATACCCTCCCATGGCAGATAAGAGTTTAATAGAATTCCAGTGCTCCTCTGAGCTCAGTAATGCATTCTGGAAATTAGGCGACTACATACTGAAACCGTTGTTCCCCCTTATAAATGGGCTCCCTCAAAGCCAGTGACCGTGGGGTCTCTGATAAGCTCTCATGAAGCCGTGCTCCACATGTTATTGGTGTGTTAAAAGGCGCAACTCCGGGCTCACCATTGCTCATTGTTAGGGGCTGATACATTTAAGTAGTTTCTCCATGAATCAGGCAGCTTAGGTATTTCCCCCCTCTTGGCATTGATAGATGAGAGAAAGGAAGCCATTTAGACGGCGCTATATAGGGCCCTGGCCCACACGGTGAATGATTTCCAATGCCTGGTTTAATTTATTTTTAAATGAAATTTGTTATTGATTCTGGATTAAAAGGACAAATCTTACGGCTGTTACCACTGACAGAGCCATGGTGCAAAAGTGACACCTCTCAAAGGGGAGGGAGGGTGGCCTCCCTGAGTCAAGGGGAGGGTGGGGACTCTCCAGGGAGCTCGGGTCAGAGGCAGGAGGCCGTGCGAGATGTCTCGCTTCGGGGGGGGGACCTTAAGAAGATCGTCTTGCCCACCTGCAAGACCTGACCTGATGCTCACCTTCCGAGTCTCACTTGGGTGATGGGAATAGCGGTGATATTTGCCTCCTGGCATCCACGTGACCACTGGATGCTTGTTTAATTGCCTCCAGGGATGGGATGTTTACTCCCTCCTAGAGCATTCCCCGAGTGCTCCCACCCTAGTGAATTCCTAGAGACTATTTTCTGGCATAATCTTCAGTTACCTCCTACCTCCACCAGGCTTTTAGCGTCCACAGTGCCCGTGCCCTCAGTTCACATTGGATCCATGAAGAAGGAAAGACAATATTACACAGGGGAGGAATACAGGCTGGGGATTCTTCCTGTCACATCCAGCTTCGGCCCCGCCTCCCTGTGCAACCTTGTGCCTGTCACTTCACGTCTCTGAGCTTCCGTTTGCTTATCTCCAAAAGAAGGAAGGTGATCATACTGGCCTCAGGGTTTGTTGCATAAATTGTACGACATCATGGATGGGAATGTGATTTGTAAATAGCAATTTAGGTGCTGCAGGAAGTACAAATAGGACAGTATAGTGGGAGAGCCCTGAGCTGGGAGACAGAGGACCTGGCTCTGGTTCTGTCATGGTTGGCTGTGTGACTCTGAAGGAGTCACTTAGCCTCTCTGGGTCTTAGTTTCCTGAGTTGCAAAGAGGGTGGTTTAACTAGATGTGCTTCGTTATTGTGCCTAAGAGCATGGGCTCTAGAATCAAATATATCATGTCTCTACAACTGCCTTGCTGTGTGACATTGGACAAGACACGTAACCTCTCTGAGCATCTATTTTTTGTCTGTAAATAATATCAACAGATGATAATAATAGTAGCCAACATGTATTACGTATTTACTACGTTCCAGGCACTGTTCTAAGGGCTTTGTAGTGTTTTTCATTTAGCCCTCACAATAATCTTGCGATGGTGGTATTATAATCTTTATTTTACAGATGAGGAAGTTCAGGCACAGAAAGGCTAAGTAACGTGTCTAAGGTCACATAGCAAGTGGCAGGATTCAAAGCTACTATCCATACTTACAACCACACTATTCGACTCGATGGGGCCTGGTTGTTCTGAAGATTAAGTGGGATAATTAAAGTTCTTAGCACAGTTCTGGGTACACAGTGATGGACCAACAGTGGCTTGGGGACTGGCAAAAGTCCTTCCTTCCTGTGGGGGACTCAGACTGGAACTTGGCCAATGGGGGACTCTGCTAGAAAGAGGGGAAGGCATGCGGGAAGAGGGGGAAGCACCGGGAAGGGAAAGGACGTGACCAAGTTCAGGCATGTTTAGGGAGAGAACCTGGTGGAAATGGTACTTGGACAGAGGGCACGTGCAGGAGGGGAGGCTGGGACCTTGAATGCAAACAAGACAAGTTGGGATTTCTGTAAGAGACAAGGCCATTGGAAGAACTTTGGACAGAACCTTCACAGCATAAGCCTTTTCAAACTCATACAATCCCCGGAGGTCTGCTCTTGAAGGAGATTTAGAGGTCACTGTGTTTAACCCTGTTCCAGACTAGGAGGAGAAATGTTTCCTGAAGGTCAGGCAGTGTGTTAGTGGCAGAACAGCAGAGTGCCGCTGTCCCACCCTGACCTCCTTCCTTCGCAGCCCCCAAGTGGAATCTCTTGTTTTCTCTCTTCTAATCTGCTCTCTCCCTGACCCTTTGCCTGTGCCCCGCTGCCTGCAATCTGTGGGTTAAGAGGAGAAAGCCCTGGGTGTGAGCCCCAGTTCTACCACCACATTGACTTGGAGAGGCCTCAGGCTGGAACTGAAAGAGTCTGGGTTTCAGTCTTGGTGCTGCTGTGTGATCTCAAAGATTCTGTTTCTTCATCTTTATAAGAGGGGCAATGGAGTCCATTTCTTTGGAAGTGAGGCTCAAGTTAATGAATGAGAAAACGCTTTTGTAGAGTCCAAGATGCCTGGCCATCCCAGATAGCCTAAGTACCATCTCTGTGTGGGAAGGAAGTGAAAAGAAGTGAGTTAATCAGACAAAACCAACCCCTTCCACTAGTGAATGTGGGCGGAAAGGAATTGGGACGAGGGCGGGGATCTGTCCGCGGTGCTGAAGGCAGCGTCCTGCGGGGGCTGTCAAGCTGGGCTGAAACACAGCATTTGTAATTGGGGGCTTCGGGGGACTGTCCATAATTTTGAATGAACTGGATTCTTGCTGGCGACCACAGGCCCCATCCAGTGTGCTGCCCGCCATAATACTGGAAAGAGGGATGCGAGGGCAGAGTAAAGATGGGTGGGGAGCTGTCACTCGGGCTCTAATCTCATTCTCAAACTTGGGGCTCTGTCCACAATTCTGGACTCATCTGTAGTCTGTGGAAAGGGGAGTGGGCTTTCTGCAGTGCTCACTCCCATTCGGCGGGCGGCGGAGCGGGAGAGGAAACCGGAAGGTCTGTCCCCGGTGTTGAATCCTCGAATCTAAGAGCCCGCCCAGCTAGGTCCTTGGGGCCAAAAAAGATGGGGGTCGGGGTTGACGCTGTCCTACTCCGTGGTGCTGAAACTGCGGCGGACAGGACCATGTCGGGAACGAGACTTGGGGAAGGACAAGGGGTGAGAGCAGGAAGGAACCCTGCCCTGGGATCAGAGACCCTTGCCTCAGACTCTCCGTGGGACCTCGGAGAAGCTATGTCTCTGATTTAATGTGCTTCCTCTTCCTTTAAACGAGGCCACCTGTCTGCCCTCGTGTCTGTACTGAAGGTCTATCCCAACAGCCCCAGTATACCCGTCAGGGACGGACCCGGAGGATCTCCTTGGATTCCTGGTCTTGGGAATGGGAGTGGCTTTGTTACCTGCCCGCCCCTCCAACATTCCATCTAGGCCCATCGGTCCGAGGAAGGGAGACTTACAGTCCAGAAGGGGGCGATCCAATCCACCGCGTAGGGCCCAGCATCTTGGAGCTAGGAGCTCCAGCAACTGGCTCGCATCACTCCCATTAGGCAGGCAGGAAAACTGAGACACAGAGAGTAACAATAGTAATAACTATTCAGATCCTACCATGAGGACGGCATTATGCTAAGAGCTTTTACGTTCACGATTTTTCATGAATCCTCACCACGACCCCTGGAGGTAGCTACTATTCCCATTTCTCAGATGAAACCTTTGAGGCTCAGACAGGGGTAGACATCCGGACATGATCACGCAGGGAGCTAAAAAGCTGCGGCAGGGCTATCACGAGGTCCCCTGGGCCTCAGCCCAGATTCCTGCCCTACCTCACCCTCACCTCCACCCCCACCGCCACCGACCCCCTGACCCTGGCACCGCCCTGCTAGCAAAGTTGGGAGTCCCTCGGAGCGCGCTGAGTCTGGCGGCAGGTGGATGGGTTTTTCTCCTCATCCCGCTGGATAGTATTTCAGGTTTTGACGCCAGTTGTGTTATGCTTTGCGGGAACTGGGTCCCTTGGGTGGTTGCCTCCACCCCATCCCGCCGCCCGTTTGCACTCTCGGGTGGGGGGACGTTGCGGGTACCGCTTTAAAAATCCCAGCCTGGGCAAAACTTTGATGATAAATCAAGCGGCAGATCCCTCCGCCGCCGCCTCCTCTGGGCGGGCGGGAGGGAGTGGGAGGGAGGGGGTGCGGCGGCGCCGGCGCCGAGCGGAGTGGCCTTCCGCGGAAGGGAAGAGTCCCGCAGTCGGAGGCGGCCGGCTGGGCGTGCGCTCGCTACCCGCACCCGGGGCTGGACCGGAGCCGGGCGAGGGCTGGGGCCGGGGCCCGGCCAGCTTCGGCGAGCGAGAGGCAGCGGCCGGAGCTGGGCAGCCAGGCCGCATCCGGCAGGGAACGGCGGGCGCGGGGTCTGCGGTCTCCTGAGCCCCGATGTGAGGCGGCGGCGCCCCGGCCCGAGCGCGCACCATGGGGGCCCCGCTCGCCGCGGCGCTGGGCGCCCTCCACTACCTGGCACTTTTCCTGCAACTCGGAGGCGCCACGCGGCCCGCCGGCCACGCGCCCTGGGATAACCACGTCTCCGGCCACGGTGAGTTCGGTCGCCGCCCCCGCGGACTTCCCCACCAAACCCCACCCCGGGCTGCGCCGCTCCAACTTGGCCGTCCCCGGGCTGGAACCCGCGTCGGCCCCGGCGGGAGTCCCGTGGCGCCCCCTGCCGGGTCCTCGGACCCGCCCTGGCACCCCGGCCGCCCCTGCAGAGGAAGGGGCACCCCGCGTGCAACCCGGATCGATCCCGCTGTAGCCGAGAGCCCCCTCCTCCCCAGCACGCTCGCGCCGATACACACACCTCCAGGACCACACGTATTCACAGCCAGGGGCACACTCACTGTTCCCACACTCACAACTCCCGCCCTCACGCATCTCCAGCCGCCTGCTCGGATCCCCCTCCTCACTCATAACCACTCACACTTATGCCCGCTGCACACACACACCGGCACCACGGTTGGGGGACTCACACCCTGCCAGCTGGCACCCAGGCGCACACACTCTGCACAACTCTTGCCTGCCCTTCTGCCTGCAGACACACACACACACACACACACACACACTTGTGAACACACTTTGCTCGCCCACTCCTCTCTGCCCATCTGCCTTTCCCTTTTGTAGGTTTAACCCTGTAGCTGCCCTCATCCCCTCTTACTCCTCATCTGCCCCTTAGATCACTGGGAAAGGTCCTGGGGACAGAAGACCCCGCGTCTTGAGAACTGGTAGACCCGAGCTGCGGCTGCCCCTGCAGGGTCGGGGTCGGAGGCTTGCTGGGAGCCCCTCAAACACACTGGAATAGTTGGGATTGCTGCTTCTGGCCACAGGCGTGGACGGGGAAGAAGGATGCTAGGTGCTTCTGTCTTGTCTCTGGGGGTGGGTGGAAAGCCCCCCGCCATCCTTCTGTAGGGTACCCCCCCCCCCCATCCTCAGCCTCGGCCCTGAGGATTGAAAGGTGGGAAATCAACTCAGCCACCGCGGGAGCTGGGGAGCAAGCAAGCAACCCCACACTGGTTGCCTGAGTCTGGGAAGCTCCTTTTAGCCCCAAAGGAGCCCAAGTTGGCAGTGGAGTTGTAACATCTGAGGCTGGTAGCTGGGGAGGGGTTCCCCTGCCCCTGTGAGCCAGGCTCCGGAATGGGGACCGGAGCATAAATGAAAATGGAGACGCTTCTTCCATCCATCCCTTCCCAGTCCAGTGGGGGCGGCTGCAGCACCAGTGCTGGGCACTGTATGCCCAGGGCCGGTGGGGAGGTCTGCACAAAGAGCAGAGAACTGTGTGATTTATTCCGAAGGAAGGAGTGAGGCGGGGGGAGTGGGTAATCAGAGGAGGCTTTGCTGGGGCCTGATGCACGAGTGGGATTGTTCCGAGGGGCACGGGCGCTTCCAAAGCCCTTCTCAGGGTCTCCGCTTTTGGGGAACCATGATTCCCTGCACCTTCTGCCTTACCACGTTTGATAGAACTGCTCTGTGTATCATCTGCGCACCCTTCACGTCCTCCAACGAATTTCTACTGACCTGGCCGGAGCACTGGTAAATAGGGGAAGGCGTATGTCGATCCTCAGTTTACAGATGGGGAAACCAAGGCTCAGAGAGGTGAAGGGACTTGCCCAAGGTCACACAGTGAGTGAGCGGTTGAGCTGGGACTGGCCACAGGGTCTGTCGGGCAAAGACAGAGCTTTTTCCAGGACATTCATCTCCCCGTCAGATCCCCTCCCATTTAAAGGAAACTGGGAATCCCTCCTTCCGCTCCCCTCCTCGCGATGCTCAGTTCCTTGGCACAGTTAGAACTTATACTAGGAGGTTTTCCAAGGAAGGGTTTTCCTGCATTTGCAGTCCCGAGAGATACGAGGACTGGGGCTCTGAGGTTTATGGTCATCCTGTCCCTGGAGCATCAGACCTCAAGGATTTGGGTGCTACTCTGTCATTCCTGAGGTCCTGAGGGTCTGCCCTTTGTGTGGTAGTCTCTTCCTGCCCCCTGGCCGGGCGTGCTCAGGGGCACAACTCTGCCATGCGAGCTGGAATGTCACCTCTGAACCCTGGACAGGTCCCGCTAAGGCCCAGAGGAGGGGCTAGACAGAAAGGACACAGCACTGACTGCTGGGGGCCCTGGCTTCTCTCACTGACCCCCCTGTGCAGTTCTGGGCAAGTGGGTCAGCCCCCTGTGGGGCTCCTTCTGTCCCTCAAGAAACAAGGAAGCCAGGCTGCTCTGCAGGGGCCAGACTGCCTTCTCCCAACATTGCCAGGTTCAAAGTCACCAAGTAGTGGATGCCGAGGAGCCCCCACGGCGGCCCCTCTGCCGGGCCAAGTGCCCGCCACCACAGGAAGGGTTTGGAGCCACTCACTTAATCACAAAAAGAAACTGTTATTAATGATAGTGAGACGCGGCGAATAAGTGGGTCATGTCTAATAAGCCATTTGTGTTCAGGAGGAGAATACCAATTTGATAAAAGCTGTGTGTGCTGAAAAAGCCCAGAAATTGCTGTTTAGCAGATTGGAGCCTGATCGTTTCATTATTCCTGGGCTCCGCATGTCCTCGGCTGATTCAGGAAATGTGGCCGGGTTAGGGAGGGGTCTCGGTGCCTGGAGGTGGGGATGGGAGGCTGGAAGTGGGGGGCTCCTCCGGAGGAGCCCACGGACCCCAACCACTTGGCGGTTGCTCCCCTCTCCAGCTCAGTCCGAGCCCAGCCCAGCCGCCAGGCTGACACCTTCCCCCCCCACCACCCGGGACTTGTCACAGGGAGAACCCGTGGTCAGGTGGGTCCGCAAGGACATCTGTCTCGCTTCCCATCTCCCTGCTTCCTGCACTCAGCCCACTTCGCAGGGGGCCTTTTAAAGGCATGAGGATCGAATGGGGGAGTGAATGGAGCATGCCTCTTAGGGAGGCACAAGGGACTGAGAGGCTGGGAGGGTGGTGGCCAGTATTCGTCCCTAGTAGGTATTCCGTTAATGGCAACTATTTTGAATTTTCCTTATCAGAAAGGGTTAACTCATTGCCATAAGCACAGCAGAAGTGGCGGGGTGGGGGGGGGGGGGAGCGAGGAGCTAGCATTTATGAGCTGCCTACTATGTGCTGTAGGTGCTACCAAACACCTTGCCAGTGTTCACTCACCAAGGTTGACACTATTCATGCAAGGCTGGGGTTGGAGAGAGGAGAATACTGAGGTTCAGAGAGGGCCAGTGACTCGCCCAAGGTCACTGAGCCTGTATGGGGAGCGGAAGAGCTGTGCCTGCCTCCTCCGGGACGGCCTTGAGGCAGGCTCGGCCAGTCACGTGACAGGACTTCTTCCTTCTGCACGGCCTTAGCTGAGCCTTCCAGCTCCCCAGAGAACTGGCAGAGCAGTGGGTTCCAGCAAGAGGAACCAGCCGCTTAGACAGGTGACGGGTAGGGTCTTGCTGAGGGCACATGCAAGTTAGAAAAAGACAGCTGGGCTGGACTCTTTCTCCAGTCCTTGTCCCAGGTCTGGGGCAGGGCAGGGGTCCTGCAGAGACCTCCTGCCTTGGAATCACCGGGGAGTTTGTTAAAATGCAGATCCCAGGGTCCCCCAGACCCATTGGCCAAAACGATTGTTGATGAGACCCTGGAATCTGCATTTTAATAAGCTCCCCAGATGATTCCTGCGCAGCCGGAGTTTGGGAGCCACTGCCTAAAGTATTCACCCACGTGTAGGGACAGGATATTGTCTTGTCCAGGGGCTGCTGGGTTGATTTGGTTTTGCAAGAGAGGGAGAGGGCCACGCTGGACCAGGCATGTGGACCCTGAGAGGAGACCCAGGAAGCCTGATACTGAAGCAAACATCCATTCTGCCACCCCGCCCTGCCACACACGCACACGCACGCACGCACACACACACCTAGGCCAGCACCTTCAATTATTAATACACCCCAATGCAGACACAGATCCTGGCTTGGCCCGGCGCTTTGTCCATTGAGTGATTCACGGTCCTGAGGTTCTCTCTGTTGCCAGGAGGGAGCAGCGGGGTGCTGAGGGAGGGGTGGGGGCCACCGGGCCATTTGGCAAACAGCCTGTGCACTGGAAAACGACTCTGGCATTATCTCATTCCTTACTGAACTGTTGGTATCTCCCCATCAATAAGCTGGCTAGTTTGGTGGCTGGGAGACGGAGAAAATTGAGTGCTGTCTTCCGAAGGTTATGATGTTAAAAATGTGTTCGCATTGTCTCGAGTCTTGGTGATTATTCTATCAATTACGCCCGTAAACACTCGGCCTTGGGCTGAGGGTTCCCGGCCTCCTGTGGGGAATCGGCCCTCACAAGCGGTTTTCCCCGAGTCCTTCACACCAATTGGTTTTGACACCTTGCCTATCAGCCGCTCCGGCGGCCTTTTCCCGAAGCAACGGGAGCCGCGGGCGGCCAGCAGGACAGGAATTCGGCTCATCTCCACGGTGACACGGTGACAGCAGAAGTGTTGGGGGAAGTCTCCTTGTGATAAACAAGTGGGCAGGGACAGGGGTGAGGGAGAGTGGTCAGCCACCAGGACCGGAGACGGAGGGGAGGAACAAAGCCGTGGGCAAGGGTGCATTTGCCCAAACTGCCTGGGAGGTTACCGTTTGGCTTTGGGGTCGCCTGATCCAACGCTGTGCAAATAAAGTGAGAAATACGCAGAAGGAAATGTTTACCGAGTGTCATGCCAGGGCCTTCCATGGCATTGTTTCATCTGATCCCCACAAGCACCCTAAGAAGAAGGGACCTTTTCTCTGGCCCAGTGTATTTATGAGGAAACTGAGGCCCAGTGAGGTTAACAGCCTTGCCTGAGGTCCCACACCCAGCAAGTGCTGGAGCCTGGATTTGAACCCCGGAGTGTGACTCCAGACCCCGTGCTCACAATGCTGTTGAGTCGCAGAGACGAAGAGTTTTTGGAGACGTCCAAGGTCTGAAATCTCAAAACTTTTGTGTATTCCAAGCTAATGTAGTTTGAAACATTCAGTTGATTTTAATTTCGTCATGTCTTTAGAAGAAAAATCACAAAGCTGGAGCCCCTCCTCATCCTTACAGACCACTGCAAGGACATCCCGGGCTGGGCAAGGCTGATGTCGCCTTGCCGTGGACGGACCCAGGCCCCGCCCCTTGGGTACATAGGAGAGGCTGCAGCCCTGAGGGTCACGGGGCGCCAGGGTGTCTCCTCCTCTCCCCCGCCCTGGTGAGGTGAGACTCTTCTATCAGAAAAAGGGCCGGTGATCTCACTGGGGGAAGAAATCCACCCCTCCACCAGCTGGTGACCCTGAGGTCCCTCTGGCACCTGCCGCTGGGGGAAGGGAGGCGGAGACGGGGAGCCAGAGGGGCTATCGCTCCTTCAGGTCCCCCTCCCCGCCACGGGGCCCCCTCCCCGTCCTGGAAGCCAGCAGAGGAGTCTCTGGGACTCGGCTCCCTCACCCCCAGCTGAAACCTCTCTTCAAGAACCCCCAGGACCCTCCGCAGCCATTGGGTCCTACCTGAGAGATGGTTTTAGGCAGCACCCGGACACAACCTCTTACATTTTAATCGTTCGCATTTATTTTAATGTGGATTGGAAAAATAAAACCGGCACATCAAAACTGTGATTTCACGGATATGATCGCTTAGGACGAGACTAACGGGCATATGAAAAAACAGTGGGTTAGTTTATGGGAAACCATTCAGACAGGCCAGTGAGGGTGGTACACAGGCAGATCAGTGTGTCGGAATGACTGCACTTGGGGGTTGTTGGCCCGTGGGCTGCCTCCTGCCACCTCCTACTCGGGGCTCTCATTGGGAACCTCTGGCCCGACAGAGGCGGCTGCCGGGTACTGGAGGCTTGACCATTCACTTAGTCCCTCATTCATTCAACAGACATCAGCCGAGCACCTGCCATGCACCAGGCTCCTTTAGCCACTGGGGACGTAGCAGTGAAGGAGACAGATAAGGTTCTAGCTCAGACGACTAAACCTATAAAACGTACATAGAAGTATAAATTGTGATAGGAGTTGAGAAGCAGCGATGATGCTCAGCCCAGAAAAGGCACTCCCTCCCGGGGCAGTGAGGGGACCCCATAGTGAGCTCCCTGTCACAGAAGATATGCAAGCTGGACCCAACCATTTATTAGCTGGGGGCGTTTTGGAGGGAATCCCTGCTTTATTTCCCAAAGGAGCACAGACTGGTGAAGTCAGCAGAGAAGTCAGAACACAGTGGGTGGTTAATGACCATCTGTCACACAGCGAGTTAGAGATGGGTCCAGGTGGGCGGGGCTGAGGATGCCCGGGCCCCACACAGGGGACGCGGCAGGGGTGAGGGCCTTTGCTGGCTCCTGTGTTGAGAGGTGCGGGCAGTGGCTCCTTTGTGACTTCATTAAAGTGCCAGAGTTCGGGGGTGGGAGAAGGAGACCCTGAGCTTTTAGCCAACCCTCCCGCTAACTCGGCCTTGCTGGGTAGCTTGGCAGGTCCCTGCCCTTCTCTGGGCCTCGGCACCCCCAACGATGGCAAGTTTACCTAAGCTCTAAGCCTCTGGAGTCCTTCCAGGCCCTCTGCTTTGTCCTCCAGGCAGCAGGTGAGGCTGGAGTCCACGGCGGTGCGAACTCCGTCTAGCACGTGATGCTTCGTCTCAGTGGCCTTCGGGGGTCTGGGAACCAAGACGCCAGGCAGCGTTCATCCAGTTTTTTCCTCTGTGCCGATCGTCTCCCTTACCTCCTCCTTTAAGCCTCACACGCCCCATGGGGAGGGTGCTCCCATGTCACGGACTAGGACACGGAGGCGTAGGGGGTGATGTGACCTGCCTGAGGCCACACAGCTGTTGAATGGCAAAGCCAGGCCTGAGCCCAGCTTATGGGGCTGCAGAGCTGGGGTTCTTCCCTGCTCATCTGTCCTGCTCCTGGCTGCCAAGCCCGGTGGGCGTGTGGACACTTGCTTTGTTCCGGAGCGGCACCCTGGCTTCGTCGGATTCTCTCCGGGATGCCAAAATGCCGGAAAGGCCAGGGTCTGGCTGAACAAGCTCGATCTGAGAGCCTTGGCTCCTGGATCCGAGTCCAGCACTGTCAGTGGGGGTGGTGGGACCCCTGGGTGGACCTGCCTGGCTGTTCCGCAGGGAGGGGGCTGGTGGCTTTGTCTGAGCGTGCGTCTGGAATGCGTGCATTTGGGTGTTTGATCATGTGCGGTTGAGATGTGGCTGGGCGGGAAGGAGCCGGGTGGTCCCTCCAGCGTCCCAGCCTAGGGGGGCCAGGCTGTGCCCTCTGTGCCATAGCCTTGGCTTCTGAATCAGCCTCCCCGGCCCCTCCAAGCTGATGCCCTTGGGACGTGAGGCATAGGAGCTCTGGGAGCATCTGGAAGGTTAGAGCCGGAGCTGGGGCCGGGGGGGGGCCTTGCTCAGAGCTATCAATTAGGGGGCTGGCAGTGGCCATCTGTGGCAAGCGCTCTGCCTGCCCCTCTCTCTGGATCTCTCTCTCCGGGTTGGACTCTCTCCCTCTGTCCTTCAGTCCCTCTCCATCTTTCTTTGTCCCTTTCCCTGTGTCTGCTGCATCCATCACCCTCCCTCTTCCCATCTCCCCACCTCACCCTGTCTGTCTCCACATGCACACACGTGCACGCACGCACACGCGCCCACACGCACACACTCCTCTCTCCGGGTCACATCTAGGATCACACACGCATGTATTCTGGGTAGCATGATGATACCCGCACAGAGCGGGCACCTGAGAAATGTCAGTTGAATGACTGAAGCGAATGAATGAATGGTGATGTTACAAGGGGATGAAATGAAATGGTGATGTTACAAGGGACACTGGAGCTTGTCTAGACTAGTGGTTCCTAATTTTCTTGGAGGTCACAATCCTCTTGAGCATCTGATGAAAAATGGATCACTTCCTTAGAAAAATGCCACACCATTTTTGGTTAGTTCCGGTGGGTTCGTTGAGGCCCCCAAAGCTCACCTGTGGTCCCAGGGGAAGCAGCCTTCATTTCACTGGGGAGGAAACTGAGGCCCAGAAAGGAGCCAGGGCCAGCCCCAGGATGCAGGGCAAGCCCTCAGCAGAGCCGGGAGTGGGTCCTCCTCCTCCCCCGCAGCTCTCCCATGTGACCTGGGGGGAGGGGGTTGGGGGGGGGGGCTCTGGAACAAGCTTGTCACTTTCCCCAGCAAGTTCTGGGTGAGTGTCTCCAGGGGGTGGGCACGGGGGAGAGGTAACGGAGGACAGCCAGCCAGAGACGAGAGCCCTGGAAATGGCTCAGGCGGGCGAGCCATCCGGAGGGGCGGGGGGGGGGGGGGGGTGTCTCTGAAGGTTTCCCACCAGAGTGGTCCCCATGTCCTGGGGCAGTCAGGAAGACTTCCTGGGGGAGGTGGGCTCCTTGAATCCAGGGCTGAGGGCTGGGTTGAGGGGATTCCAGAGGCCAGGGGAGCCTCCCCTGACGGCCTGGGTCTGGCAGGGGCTTCAGTGGGAGAGTTGTGCACGTGTACTGGGCAAAGCAGGCTGCGGGGCTTGGTGTTGACCCCCACCAGCTGGAGGTTTTCGAGTGGGGAGGGTGGGGGTCTGGCGTCGGGGTAGGACCCACCATGTGCCTGAAGTGGGGGCTCAAACAGGACTTGGAGGCTGGAGGGGGAGAGGCTGTTTTCTGGACTAGGCCCGAACTCACAGGCTCATAGGATGCCGGGGCCGCGGCGTCCAGGGGGCGACAGAAACGTGGGCTCCGTGGGAGATGGGAACTGGGTGTGCACGCGTGCGCGTGTGTGTGTGTGTGTGTGCGTGCATACTGGCTTCCTTTCTAATACTTGAGCACCCCAGGCTCCTCAGCACCTTCCCCCCAGTGATTTCATCTGCCTGGCAGGCTCCCCCCCCGCCCCCGCCACCCTCCGGCTCCCTCCACCGTGCTTCGTGTACCTCCTCACAGGGGCGCGTGACCTGCCAGAGCCTCACCGTGGTCATCCTAGCGGGCACCCCAGGCACCCGTCCACACGCCATCTTGCAGAAGAGGAAACGGGCTTAAGAGGTGGGTGGGCTGGGGGCCCACACCTAGTTCAAGGCAAGGGAGCAGAGCCCCAACTTTCCCCCCCAGCCTGGCGTGATGAGGTTGTAGGGGATGGTATATGCCCGGGCTTTGGGGGTCAGATGCTCTTGGGCTCAAGTCCCGGCCCCCTACTCAAGCTCTCTGAGCCTCATTGGCCAACTTGGGGCTGGGGGTCTTGACCGAAGCCCCTCTTCTCCCAACCGTCAGGTTTGGTTCCTGGCTGAGGGCAGGGAAGGTGAGAGCAGACGGCAGCGTGTCTGTTTTGCTTTGTGAGGTTTTAAAAAAATTATTTCCGGCCTCAGAGGCGGCAGCAATTATGGCCGGCTCACTGGGGAGCCGTTTGCCGCCTGTCATTGGGCCCAGGAAAGGGTCCCTAATGGAGGCCCGGCGGCCGGAGTGCATGGTAGTGAAAATAACGCTCCAAACAACCCTGCACTAATGGTCTCCTGGCAGGCAGACGAGAGGGAGGGGGCGGACAGGCTGGCTGACAGCTGACGGAAGGCCTCTGGGGCAGGGGGCCCTGAGCCTCACCGGCTGGTCTCCTCATGTCCGCCAAACCCCAGCAGTCGTCCCTGAACTCCAGTTAGGCGCTGGGAGTCCTGAGCCCCATCCTGGCTCTGCTGCTTTCTGTTGAATCTCCTCCCGGGCAGAGGAAAAACACTCAGTGCAAAAGCCCTGGGGTGGGGCAGAACCCCGTCAGCTAGGGATTCTCTGGTTCTAGAACAGTCCTTGCGTTTCAGAAGGCCAGGCCAGTCTAGTCTTCTAGGGGAGGAAAAGGGAGGTGGGAGTCTTGGGGCAAGAGGAGCCGGAACAAGGCCACCCTGTGAGAGGCGGCGTGAATAGCGGCCCGATCATCACCAACCTGATAAAGCTCCATGGAGCCCACTAGGTGCCGGATATTTACGGGGATGTGTGATCCTCTTGAGTGCCCATGATACCCATTTTACAGATGAGGAGACTGAAGCTCAGGGCTTTGCCCACCACAAGGAAGCAGAGTTGGGGTTCACATCTGGGTCAGCCTGACTCCAGAGCTCGCACGGTTTCTGCTGCTCTGCTAGATTTCCCAAACACAGTTGGGCAGGGGCGGGAGGGGCAGGGGCAAGCACTAGGTCCCAAGGGGGGCCGCGTTGGACCACACCTCCTGGGGAGGCGGCGTGGCCGCCAGAGTCTGCCTCAGTTTCTCCCCTGCTGTCGGTCGCTGCACCTGGCGTTCAAGTGCCCTCTCCCCTTCTCTGTTCTTCACGCTCCCTGCCCCCACCCATCTCTCACTTGTCTTTCTCCCTCTCACTGGACTTGAGGGGCGCTCCTTTCTGGGCTCGGGGGCAGCCGCTCATCCCTGTGGCTGGTGCGGCCTCCCTCTGCTTCCTCCATTCACCCCCTCTCTGCCCCTGGCAGGCAGCACGGATGGCACACGCCCGGGCTTTGGGGTCAGACTCTTAGGCAGACTCTTAGGTCAAGTCCTGACCCCCCTCAAGCTCTGCGAGCCTGAGGAGCCATCTGTGCAATGGGCTCACCCCACTGGCCTTGCAGGATGTCCAGGCGAGGGGGGTGGGAGGAAATGGCATCTGCACAAACGTCAGGATGTCTGTTTGCCGTCTCGTGTCCCTGCCCCCGCATTCTGGTTCCTGTCCTGTCGCTGGCTCCCCGCACATCCCCCCGCTTGCCTCCCTCCCTCCCAAACCCTTTCACTCCCCGGGGCCCAGATGTGTGGGAAGAGGAGGCGGGAATTCCGCTGGGGAAACCTGCTCAACTCCCACAATCCTGCAAGTGCCAGAATATTTTCACTCTCCTTAAATCTCCCTAGATTTGTAATTCTACTGCTGTCTCCCTCAATCCGTGCCGCTGGCCTTGGGAGGCACCCTGCCCCCCGCCGCGGGCACCGGCACTGCCCGCCCAGCTGGGTCACGGCTGCCTGGCGGGGGAGGGGGGGGGCAAGTCCTCCCTCTGTCCGTGCCTCAGTTTCTTCACCCATAAGAAGAGGAGAGTGACGGTGGCCACTTCCCGGGTTGTCTTGGGAATTCGGTGAGACATTTTACGTTATTAAAGAAGCGTCTCTATAAAAAGGAATGAAATCTGATACATGCTACAATGTAGAGGAACCTCGAAAACATTATGCTGAGTGAAAAAAAGCCGGTCCCCAAAGACCGTATGTGGTGTTATTGCATTGGTATGAAACATCCAGAATAGGGGAGTCCAGGACAGAACATAGAGCGGTGACCGCCAGGGGTCACGGGGACGGCTGGTGACTGCCTCCTGGGTGCGGGGTTTCCCTTCAGGGGGATGAAAACGTCTGCGGACTAGATGCAGGGGGCGGTTGTCCAACGCCGTGAATGCGCTCAGTACCACCGACTTGTTCATTTTAAAGTGGTTAATTCTGTGACCTGAATTTTGCTCCAATGACAAACTAAGCACAAAGGAAACGCCCCTGGAGCCCATACTCTGCCAGATCGTCCACTGACAACAGCCTTACGACATAGGTGTTATCACCCCCATTTTACAGATGAGCAAACCGAGGCCCAGCATCACCAGGCACTTCGCGCATAGTAGGGGCTCAAAATGGTAGCTGTTTGCACTTTTATTTAGGGCAGCCCTCCTTCCCCATCAGCGGGGCTGGGCAGGGACCCCACCTGAGCGAATGGCCTTGTGTGTATATAAAACTCAGCAGTTGAGTGGCTGCCACCAGGGAACAGCGGGCATTGAGGCCCTACTGTGTCCCCCACACGGACATGTCACCTGCATCAGTCCTCGAAATAAGCCTTGAAGAAGTGACACAAGTGAGGGGCGCCTGGGTGGCTCAGTCGGTTTAAGCGTCCGACTTCAGCTCAGGTCACGATCTCGCGGTCCGTGAGTTCGAGCCCCGCGTCCGGCTCTGGGCTGATGGCTCAGAGCCTGGAGCCTGCTTCCGATTCTGTGTCTCCCTCTCTCTCTGCCCCTCCCCCGTTCATGCTCTGTCTCTCTCTGTCTCAAAAATAAATAAAACGTTAAAAAAAAAAATTTAAAAATAAATAAATAAATAAACTTAAAAAAAAAAAAATGACACATGTGGGAACAAGCACTCAGGCCAGTGGGGTAACTTAGAGCCACATGGTGAGTCAGGCCAGGGGTGCAGCTGTTATCCTTACTCGTAAATCCTGGGCGTCCCTGCCCCCTCCCCAGTCCCTCTGCTTCCTCCTGGTCCGCTCCCCGCTTTTGCCAACAGGTCAACAATCCCCTGCGCGGGGCAAGGCCTAAGGCTGCAGAGACAAAGGAGGCCTCTGACTGGATCGGACAGAGGCCCCTTGACTAAGGGATCAGCCCCACGCGGCGGAGTAAACAGCTCCCCACCAGGGCACCATTTCTTTGATGGTCTATTTCATTCAAAATTCATGGGTTCTGTATTCTGATCCATAATATATTCATGTTTGCTTTCATACAAAAATAATGTTCTTTCCCCATTTGGGGGGAGGGCAATCAATGCCTCGGGAGGTGGCTTCGCCGGTTGCAGCAGCAGGGACCGTGAGGGCGCCCACCGTTCATTTCTTTGTTCGCTCACTCTGCAAGCGGGCACTCGGGCCTCCTCGGGCCCGAAGCGGGTGTTAGTCCTCACCGCGTGCAAGACGCAGGGCACCTGGTGCTGAATCACCTAGGAAGCTGCCCCGTCAGCCGGACTGGCGGGCTCGGTAGGGTTGTGACAGGCGAGTGGCAGAGAGGCTCCAGGTCCGTGGGCCTCTGCAAGCCGGGGCCTGGAGGTGGGGCCGAGGGATGAAAGGCGGGAGGTCAGTGGCCGAGGACGCCAGGGCCCGTGACAGTGGTGGGGGTGGCTGCCCGCTGTGTCCGGCCCTCAGCAGGCCCTGCGTCCCGAGCCCTTCTGATCGAGAAGAGTCTCTGCTTGGTGCTGCTCTGAATTTAATGCGTGACCCTCGCCGGTCTCCCCTGTTAATGCAAGAAAATGGAGACTGAGGCCCGGAGCCTTCAGCAAGCCGCTGCCTTCCCTGGCTGGAATTTACAGATGCTGTTTGGGTCTCATAGTGTTTATTTTTACAGTTACCTTCTATTTATGGCAAGTGATGCTGATTTTCCGTTTATGGCGGTAATAAAAGTCTCCTTTTAAGCTGAATTTATTTAAGTAAAAAGGGAAAGATGCTTTGAAAATAAATATTAAGTAAATAATGGTGCAGGTGCGTCAGGGATCCTGCAGAAATGGTGAAGGTAGTCCCCAAGAGGTCAGACTCGTGAGACTCTCCCTCGGGTGTGCCCTTTCCTGTTCGGAGCTCCTCCTAACTGTGCCAACTCCAACCAGCCTTCAAGTCCAAGTGTGCCCCACCACCTAGAAGCCACCCCTGAGTCCAGGCAGACGTGGGCCTGCCTTTATCTTCCCTCACACCGTTACCTGCATCCCAAGTTTCTGCATACAGTTGTGCTCTGCGTATCTCTGGGCTGGGGCGGGGAGGGCCCACGATTCACGGCTATGTGAATGGTGCACACCCTGAACAACGGTACATGGCGATGCAGGCTCAGTCCCAGCTGTTGTCCACACAGTAGTCACCTGTCTGTGTGTCTGCCCTTCCTGTGGACTGTGGGCCGCGTCTTGGGAAGCCCGGCACACGTAGGGGTCTATGAAGGTTGATCTCTTTCATCCCGTTTGCCGGGAGGACTTGAGCTCACCGCATGCCCGGGTCGCCATCTTCCCGCCAGGCACGCTGCGGTTCACTAAGCTTTTGTACAAAATGCCTTCTTCCGCTTCTTGAGAAGGGGAGAGCTTGCCCACTCCAAGATGAAACGACCCGGATCCCTCAGCCTGCCAGAGAACCCTCGAGTTCCTCCCTTGAGCCCATCCCTGAGCAGACGCTCTGCACCCACCCCCAGGGAGGAGAAGACTGGGTGTTGCCTGCTGGGCTCCTTCTACGCAGCCAGCCCTCTCAGACCCTGGGGGCTTTTCCATCCAGTTTATCTGGGTTTTCCTCTTATGGACATGTCACATCTCCTGGTTTTGGGAGCAAGGTGAGATTCACAGATGAGCTGGGGCTCCGTTAAACACTCCCTCCGCAGCCTTTCCCCTGTTCGGCCTCCCAGCTGGGAGTTAAGGTGGCCATGGGCCTTCCTGACCCCGTGCCACACCCCTTGCAGTCCTGGCCACCAGCTGAGCTGGGCACAGAGCAGGCTGTCTGGAAACTACCCCCAAGGAGTCACACTTTTTAGGACAGAAGGGGAAAGGAGCTGAGTGACGGACGACTCAGGTTCTGGTTGGCAAATTCTGCAGGCAGCCTTGGGACTGAAGTCTGGCTTTGTTCCCTCATGCTGTGTGACCTCAGGCACTGACACTCCCTCTCTGAGTCTTCATACCTCCCTCTGTGAAATGGGGCTGACAGTAAATAGTATCAGCTCATCAAGTCCTTGGGAGGATGAAGTAGGCTTCTGTGTACAGGCGGCACCTAGAGGGGTGCCTGATGGCCCCCAGGTTCTCTGAGCTTTGTTTCTTAAGTTGCTGGAAAAGACTCAGGTATGGAGGGAGGTAAGTGGTGGGGGGAGTTCCAGGGGCCCTCACGTGGACACCCCGACTTCCTATCTTCATCACTGTCATACCAGCACCAGCAGAGAGCAGGGGGAGAGTTTGGACTTGGCTCCTAAGGCCTGAGTCTGAATCCCAGCTCCTCAAAGTCCCTGAGCTTCTGGAAACCTCTGTGAGCCTCAGTTTTCCCACCTGCAGGAAAGAGCCGATGATCCCTGACCGGCAGGGCCGCTCCGAGGGATTATGCGGGGTCAGACACATCAGCTTTCTGGTGGGTTGTGGGCCTCCAGTCGGAAACATGATCCCAGGCTTGTGGTGCTGGTCCCCGGGCCGCAAGGGTGCAGAGGGCCCCCCGCGAAGCAGCCACAGCCCTTTCTGGCCTTGCCGGCCTTGATTTATTGTCCCGTCTCATTCTCGGTCGCACTTCCTATCCCAACTTTATGGGCCCTCTCAGGGAGCCTCCAGCCTGCCTGTCAGTTTGGCAGGACCCGCGTGGGCCAAGCCGGGCTGGGGCGGCCGGTGGTCATAGGGCCAGAAGGAGAGAGGGTGGGGAGGGGCCCGGCCTACTGGGGCCCAGCTAGGACCTCCCAGGTTGCTGTGTCCACATTGTCCACTTGTCTGTCCCTATCCCTGCTCTTGTGGGCACGGTCCCCCCCGAAACTCCATTCTGGCACATAGTAAGTGCTCAATAAACAAAAGATGTCTGTCTCCTTTGTTTTGTTTTTTTCCTTACAGTTTCAAACTTAAGTCCTCTGGGTTTCTGTCTGACCTTTCGACCTTCATTCATTCGTTCATTCACTCGCCCTTTCAGTACATGCTTAACAGCACCTCCTCCATGCTGGGCAGTGCAGGGGCCCTGGGCTGGGGGAGCTCCCAGGCTGGGGGAGACACAGACACCTTAGTATCTGTCACATGACATGCCGCGGTGGGGGCAATGACAGGACTCAGAGACCATCAGGGGCCCCGAAGAGGACTTCCGCTCCAGCCTGGGCAGGGAGGGCATCTCCAGGCACAGGGCCACCTGTGAGCTGGGATTCCAGCCCAGGGGGGACACATGGAAGTGACAGGGAGAGGCGGGAGGGGCCACGGCCGGGGTTCAACAGAGCCACTGCTGCGGACTTCGGATGCCCAGCCCGAGAAGCTGCCTCCGACCCTGAGTGTCCCATTGGGCACCCTGAGTGTGAGGGTTTCCTGGAGCTCCCGGGCGGCCCTGAGCCAGGAGGATGGGATCCTTTCTCCGCCTTCTGGCACAGCCACCGTATATGTCTTGTGCGACAGCAGCCAGCGTTCACTGAACACCTACCGTGTGTCTGGTATCATTGCGGCTGCCAGGATCCCACGGTAAACAAAACAGGCTCCAGTCTCCAGCCTTTGAAGGGCTTACACTCAGGTTGGGAGAGGGGCAGCGGATGAGACGCGGAAGAGACGGCATGTTAGTGTAATGGTAAGGAGAAAGCGCGAAGTCGCGAAAAGGGGACAGACAGGGCGGGGAAGACGCAGGAGGTGACACGGAAGCACAGGTTTGAACGAGGTGAGGGGGTCCCGTGCGTGGGGGTGGGGAGCATTCTGGGCACAAGTCCAGGGAAATCCTCGTTGTGTGAAAACCGCTGCGGCAGGCCAGAAGCCACGGGAGGACTTTAAAAAAAAAAACTGTGATAAAATTTATACAACATCGGATTTACCATTTTAGCCATTTTTTTACGTGTACGGTTCAGGGGCGACAAATACGTCCCGATTTTTGGGCAGCAATCCCCGCCATCCATCTCCAGAACGTTCTCATCTTCTCCAGCTGAAACTCTGCTCCCGTTAAACGCTAAGCACCGCCTCCCCCCCCCCCCCATTCTCCTCTCCCCCAGCCCCAGGCAGCCTCCCCTCTGCTTTCTGTCTCTAGTTTGACCGCTCTAGGTGCCTCATATAAGTGGAATCATGCAGTGTTCGTTCTTTGGCTCCTGGCTTATTTCGCTCAGCGAAATCATGTCCTCAAGGGTCATCCATGTTGGAGCCCGTGTCAGAATTTCCTTCTCTCTAAGGCTGAATAATATTCCGTTGTATGGAGAGACGACATTTTGTGTACCCATTCATCACTGGAGGATTTTGAGCAGGCCCTGACACAGCAGGACGTAGCAAGAGATGGGCTGAGCGGGGACCCTCGGGGCCACCGTGGTTCTCTCCGCTCTGCCCTCCTTGCCTCCCTCCAGCTCCATTTCTGCCTTGGCTCCCCTGACAAGGAGCTGATCCTTTTACTGGTCCTCAAGGGACTCTCATTCTGGCAGAGACTGATGGGTGGCCTGGGGTCCAGTCCCTGTAGGCTTCCTGGAGGAGGCAGCCTCAAACCAGCGATCTGCAGATTAAAAGGGCAAGGAGGGCTGTGCAGAAGGAGAGAGGAGATTTGGGGCCAGAGGGTCTGGAATGGGGGATCTGGCCTCAGAGATGGAGGGAAGTGGGGAGTGGGCTGAGGCTGCCTTTGGTGAACACGTCCCCTGAGGCCTGCCTGTGTGTCGCTGGTAGGGGGCCGTGAGGAGCAAACTGAGGAAGGAGCAGGTACAGGACTGATGGATGGGAGGTTGCACGGGGGCCCAGATATGAGTGAAATACAGTGTCTGTTAAATCTTTCCAGAGGTGACAGAATTTTGAGCTAGAATGTGAGAGAAGGGAGTGATGTTTGTGGAGCACCTACCATGTGACAAACACGAGGCACATGTTGCCTTGTGTTGTCCTCCCCTCTGCGCTCTCATTCTCTGCTCGTTTCATATAACGAACTGAGGTTCAGGGGCGCCTGGGCGGCTCAGCCGGTTGAGCGTCGACTTCGGCTCAGGTCATGATCTCACGGTTTGGTTCGTGAGTTCGAGCCCTGCGTCGGGCTCTGTGCTGACAGCTCAGAGCCTGGAGCCTGTTTCAGATTCTGCGTCTCCCTCTCTCTTGGCCCCTCCCCTGCTCATGCTCTGTCTCTCTCTGTTTCTCAATAATAAATAAATGTTAAAAAAAATTTTTTTTAATTAAAAAAGAGAACCGAGGTTCAGAGAGGTAAAGGGGTTTATCCCGGTCACACAGCTGGGTAGTAGAAGGAACAGGATTCAAACCCAGGCCTGCAGGCCAAGCCCTAGACGTGTTGAACCAGGGCCTGGAAGGTTAGGAAGGAGGTCAGGCCCTGGCCTTGAAGGGCAGACAAGATCTTCCAGTGATCCTCTGCCTTTACCAGAAACCAAATGCACTGATCCGGGCCAGGGCCACAGAGCTGTTTCCTGCAGACGATGCCCTGATAAGCGGGCTGAGGGTTAATGACTGTATTGCTCCCCCAATTAAAAGCAGAAAGGAAGAAGAGGTTGCATTCAATCAAGCCCCTTTCTCCTTCTCCTGCAGAATCCTAATTTGTGGACACCCGTTGTAATTGTCTGCCCAGCAAGCCCAGCCCTGCTCAGGCCCTGGGGCAGGAGAACACCACTGCAGCCTCTCAAAAATCTATAATTATTCCAGCCTCCCCGGGGACTGGCCATGAGGAGTTACCTGAGCAGGGAGGGAGGGCTCAGGACAGGAGGAAGTCAGAGAGGAGAAATGGATTTTCTGTCCCGAACTCAGCAGGCGTGCTAACTGGCGAGAGGGGGTCTGGGTGCCTGGAGGGAAGGAGGTGGGGGAGAGGACTAGGAAGAGGGGCTGCAGGAGAAAGGCCGAGAAGTTACGGGCTCCGCCCTCGAGTGCTCTAGAACTGGGTTCTAATGTTCACGCTTTCTCTGTGCCCTTGGGCAAGTCCTTGACCTCTCCGGGCCTCAGCTTCCCCACCTGCACGATGGGGATGACAAGCATCACACTCCCCCATGGCAGCATGGCAGGAGCATGAGCAAATGTCCGAGATGAGTATGGAACCGTGCCTGGCCCAACGCAAGTGCCCTATGTCTTAGACATTGTTACCGCATTGTCGTCACGCGGTATCCTCTCTCACGGAGTCAGGTTAGGAAGCAAGAACCTTATGCCAATTAGAGCTGCCCACCCACAGTGGGGGTATGAGGAGCTGGGCTCCCCGTCTCTGGAAGTGTCCAAGTGGGATACAGAAGTAGGGAACCTGGTGGCTGAACTTTTCCTGATTCGTTCAAACCAAACCCTGATGGGGGCGGGTGGGCCCCTGGGTCTTAGTCACAACTGCTGGTCAGACCCAGGTTCAACACCCAGCTGTGTGTGAACCGTGGGCAAGTCCTGGCCCCTTTTTGAGCCTCACTTTCCTCATCTGTCAAATGGGGGTGAGCAGAGAGAGTATTAGAGATAGTGCCTGCCTAGTGCTAGGCATGAGTAGATGCTTAAAAATCATATGGATTCTTTTTAAAAAACCAACAAAGCTCCCTGGATTTCTTTCTCTCTTCCTTGCCTTGGCCCACACCATTCCTTTCCCCGCCCCGCCCCCCACCCCCCCCAACCCCCCCCCACCTGCCCCCGGCCTCTGCTTGTCAGGATCCACCCATCTTCCGGCCTGGCTGCCACGTGCCTCCTCCCCCAAGTGGAAGTGACCCCTCCCCTTCCCAATGCCCAGGGCACCTTCTCCCTCAGATTGAGCTGGTGGGGTTCTCAGACCCCAGGACTGACCCCCCATGGCACAAAGGAGCAAACCGAGGCTCGGAGAAGGGGAGAGATGTTCCCCAGGTCCCACAGCCAGTCTGTTGGCAGAAACAGGCTCAGTTCTCCATCCCTGGTTCCAGTTCTGCATTCCGGGCACCCACCTGCACGTTGCTTCTCCTTCAGGGGCTCCTTGGGGCAGGTCCGGGGACAGACCTTCGTGTTGCTGCCCGTGACCAGGGAGACTCAGATTATGCCCTCAAATGCTCAGAACCTTGGTTTCCCCACTTGTCTTGCAGACACATTGCCCCCTTCACCACTGAGGTTGGAGCCAAACCTGAAGGCAGGTCCTGGAAGGGACTGAGGGGTCGGAGAGACCCTGGGACCAGAGTCACTATGGGGGAGGAGGTGGTGGCTGCACCCACAGATGACTCACCTGGTTCTATGAGTTCTGGGAGCCAGATTTCTATCCATCCTTCCACCCAAAGCCCATCCCCACTCCTGGCTCAGGACCACCTGCCCCACCTGTGGATGTGGGGGGTGGGGGGTGGGTAGGGAGCATAACACCTCCTCTGGGAAGATTCCCCTGATTGCCTCAGGCTGGCTGAAATGCCTCCCCAGCCTGTCCCGCAGAACCCATTTTAGACTACTTTTTTTTTTAAGTTTAATTATTTTTTTTTTTGAGAGAGAGAGAGCAAGCAGGGGAGGGACAGAGAGAGAGGGAGAGAGAGAATCCCAAGCAGGCTCCGCACTGTCAGTTTAAAGCTCAACGTGGGGCTCTGCCTCATGAGTCGTGAGATCATGACCTGAGCGGAAATCAAGAGTCAGATGCTTAATGGACTGAGCCACCCAGGTGCCCCTAGACTGTTACTTTTTAAGAAAGACCTCTGCAACCAAAGAGAATTTCCATACTCTGGGAAGAACATGGCCTTGGAAATCAGGCCTGGGTTCCAATCCAGGCTCCACTGTGTGGCCACCCGCCAGGACATCCCACACACGTGACAGCTGAGCACCGGGAATGTGGCTCGTCTAAATTGAGATGTATTGTAATCGTGTAAAGTACATGCTGGCTTGCCCAAGACTTAGCACAAGAATGAATGTAAAAGATTAATAATTTCTATGACATGTTGAAATAACTTTTTTGCTATCTTGGGTTAAATAAAATACATGATTAAAATTAATTTCATCTGTTCAAAAAAAAATTTTTTTTTTTTAACTTTTCAAATGTGGCTCCTAGAAAATTAAAAATTCTGTACCTGTCTCAGCACCAGGGCATGCGCTGTTTCTGCTGGACAGCGCCCTCTAGAGGACCATTACTGGGATGGGGGAGGGGACTGGTGGCCGCGCGGCGGGGTCTTCCCCCAAGACTGTTTGGGGGTGAGGGGGCCTGGTCAAGGACTCAGGGCCTGACCTTCCTGTCCCCTGGCTGCTGTGTAACCCCAGGCCAGACACCACTCTCTCTGAGCCTTGCTTCCTGGATCAGTACAAAGAGCTGGTGGGCTGGGATTGGGCTTTCAGTCAGTCTGGGGGGTGGGCGGGGCCTGTGGGCAGGGGAGGCTGAGCGAGCGTGGATGGAGGTCTGCCCCCCCCATGGAGTCCCCGCCCAAGGAGAGCCCATCTCTGCCCTTCCTGCCAATGAGACCCCCACGAACCATCTCTCCTCCGTCGGCCAGACATGCTTCCTGCGCTCACGCACGTCTAGGCGGAGGAGAAGCGTGGTGGCGGAGTCCCACAGGCCAGGGTTCGAGGCTGGCTCTGCCCTTCCCAGTCTGTGATCCTAGCAGCTGTGGACCCCCTTTCCCCACGTGCAGGAGGGAAAGGGGCCAGTACGTTTGCTTCCTGTGGCTCAGCAGTGGCACCTGCAGGAGGTCACATCTGTGTCCTCTCACTGTCTCTTAGCCAGCCGGGTCCCACTGCTGGCTGCTTTGGATCCACCCCTCCTCCTTCCCAGCTTGCAAAGAATACTGCGTGTGGGTCAAGGCAAACTCCAGCTGTCCCAGGACAAGGGGCCAGGGGCTCCCTGAGGTTACCTCTCAGCCCCTCCTCACGGCTCAGGGCCACGATGGCCCCCTTCAGTCCTGCTTGAGCTGGCAGGTTGTCATCAGGGGAGGTGAGGAGGGCTGGGCCTGGCCCAGGATTCTCAGGATGGGGACCGCTTGGCTCTGGACCCTGCTCCGCCATTACCCAGTCTTGCATTCACTCAAGAAGTATTTACTGGGGCACCTGGGTGGCTCAGTCAAGCGTCTGACTTCGGCTCAGGTCATGATCTCACGGCTCGTGAGTTCAAGCCCCACGTCGGGCTCTGTGCTGACAGCTCAGAGCCTGGAGCCTGCTTTGAATTCTGTGTTTCCCTCTCTCTCTGCCCCTCCCCTGCTCATGCTCTCTCTCTCTCTCTTTCTAAAATAAATAAATATTTAAAAAAAAAAAAAAGTATTTACTGAGGGGCACCTGAGTGGCTCAGTCAGTTAGGCATCCGACTTCAGCTCAGGTCATGATCTCGTGGTTCATGGGTTCGAGCCCTACATCAGGCTCTGTGCGGACAGCTCAGAGCCTGGAGCCTGCCTTGGATTCTGTGTGTGTGTGTGTGTGTCTCTCTCTCTCTGCCCCTCCCCCCATCCAAAAAATAAATAAGCATTTTTAATTTTTTTTAACGTTTATTTATTTTTGAGACAGAGAGAGACAAAGCATGAACTGGGGAGGGTCAGAGAGAGGGAGACACAGAATCTGAAGCAGGCTCCAGGCTCTGAGCTGTCAGCACAGAGCCCGACGCGGGGCTCGAACTCACGGACCGCGAGATCATGACCTGAGCCGAAGTCGGCCGCTTAACCGACTGAGCCACCCAGGCGCCCCTAAATAAGCATTTTTTAAAAAGTATTTATTGAGCACCTACTATGTGCCAGGCACTGTTCTAGAAGCTGGGGATATATCCGTGGACGAGACAGGCACGGTGCTCACCTCCAGGGGAAGCAGACAATAAACATAAAATAAATGTATTAGCTGGGCTGTCCAATACAGTAGCCATTACCTACAAGTGGCTATTTACGTTTAAATTTAAATGAGTTAAAATGAAATAAAATGTAAAATTCAGTTCCTCATTCGCACTAGCCACATTTCAAGTGCTGGTGGTTTCTGGGTTAGCTCAGCTATAGCACATTTTCTTCACTGCGGAAAGTCTGTCAGAAGGCACCGATCATGTGTTGGAAGGAGGAATGATTTGAAGCACCAGGTTGGGGCGGGAGACGCAATTTAAATGAGGTGGTCAGGGTTGAGGAGAGCAGAGTCCTGGAGCAGAGGAGCTTGGGAGCTCTGTGGGAGTCTACAGGCAGAGGGAATACCAAATGCAAAGGTCCTGAGGTAGGATCTCAACTGGAATGTTCAGAGAACAGCAAGGAGGCCATTGTGCCGGGAACGGAATGAGCAGGGGCCAAGCAGAAGCTGGCACCCGAGGGGACGGGCCCAAACACGGAAGGCCTGGTCTTTCACGGTAAAGGCTGCGGCTCTTGCCCTCAGTGAGGAGACACCGTGGAAAAGTTTTGAGGAAAGAACGAACCGGGATTGGTTTGTGTTTTGCCAAGATAACCGTGGCTGACAAGTTGAAAATAATTGTCGGGGAGGATGGGGTGGCCACAGGGGCCGAGCCTGGTTTTGTCTCCTGTCCAGTGGGAATAAGGACAGTCCCAGTGCACATGAAGACACCTCACAACTCACTGGGCACGTGCACAGTAATTCAAATACTCATTCTTTTTTTTTTTTAATATATATATTTTTTAAGTTTATTTAAAAAAATTTTTTTTAATGTTTATTTATTTTTGAGAGAGCACAAGCAGGGGAGGGGCAGAGAAAGAGAGGGAGACACAGAATCTGAAGTGGGGCTCCAGGCTCTGAGCTGACAGCGCAGAGCCTCCCGCGGGGCTCGAACCCACGAACCGTGAGCTCAAGACCTGAGACAAAATCAAGAGTCAGATGCTTAACTGAGTGAGCCACCCAGGCACCTCCCCGAACACTCGTTCTTATTAAACAGGCTTGGTTTATAGAACAGCAGCCAGTCCCTCCCAAACTTCACAGAATGTGGGAAACCTCCAGGAAGCATCTCACAAACCTTTGACCTTGGGGATCAGGGACCTTGAAGACTTTATCTGAGCCCAGGTCCTGGAGTCAAGCTCCACATGGACACCCTGCGTGGAGGGCAGACAAGGCAGGGGCTTCCTGGCGGAGGTGTTCGTCAGTCCTGATGCTCCCAAAGCCCTTGGCATCTTGGGGAGGGGCAGGAGGCACGTGACCCTGAGCAGGACCCCCACCTCCCAGCCCAGGGCGCCCTCTTCCTCCTGCCCCAAGCTGCACGGGGAAGGGGACATACAGGAGGGACCACTGGGTGGTGGCACATCGCCTCCGGGGAGGGGAGTACCCGGCAGGCTGCAGCAGCCAGGTGGGCACCAGGTGGGAGGACTGACGGACACACATTCCCCGGGTGACCTGCTTGTTGCCAGGCGTCTTTCCAGGGCGAGATGATCTCTCCTGAGAAGAGGAAAGAATTCTAATTACATCTCAGGACAATATTCGTTTGGAGAGAGGAGAGACAGAACATATGGTGGGGAGGGGCACGGGCCACATTAAATGGGCATTTGTTTTCTCGTTTACCTCGCGGCGTGGTGGGGGTGGCGGGGGGGCAGGGCTCCTGCTGGGTCGGGAGAGCTGCCTGCCCTGGGATTTTCACGGGGAGCTGGGCCTTGGGAGGCACAGGAGGCAGGTGCGGCTCCCACCGCACCCTGGGGGCCGTCAGAGGATGGAAAATGGCCAACCCATTCAGGACGCGCAGAGCGCCCGCCAGGTGCTGGGAGCGGCGTAACCGGTGGGGGCTCCACATCGCTGTTCTCCAGGAGCTCGGCACGCAGTGCCTGCCGTGGACACATATGTGACTGTGACCGCGTGGGCAGGAGGTTGGGGTGAGGTGGGATCCTACCCCGGGTGGTCAAGGAAGGCCGCTCTGAAGGGACCAAGTTTGAGCTTTGAGTGGCTTGAGGAGCCAGTTGGGCAGAGAGACCAAGGATAGAGCATTCCAGGCATTGGGGACAGTCAGGGCAAAAGTGAGGGGAGAGTGAGGCACGCTCAGAGGACAGAGAGGAGACCGGGGGAGGGCGAGCCCTAAACCCTACCCTGGTGGGTTCTATCTTAGTGTGGTGGGGAGCCAGGTGGGTTCTAAGCAGGGGGTTTGGCTAGGTCTGACTTGGTTTTACAAGACCGTGGTGCTGGGGTTGCGAATAACCCGGGAGGGAGACTGGCGGGGGTGACTAGAAAACTCTGGAAGAATTAACAAAAACGGCAGCTTCCTCCCAGGCCTCCTTGCTCATGTCTTCTAACCCGGCCCTTCTCTGATCCCTCACCTGGGTGGGCGTCCCGTGACCTCCACGGACTCCGGGATAGAGACCCAGCTGGTGTGGGGCATTCAGGGCCCTGGACCCGCCCCTTCATCCCCGCGTCCTGCCAGCTGCTGTTGCACACCCCTTGCCCAGCCTCCGTGAGCTCCTCCAGGGGCCCCACGTGAAGCCAGGCCGTTGGCGCTCGCCGCCCGTCTGCTCCCAGTCTTGCCACCTCTCCCTGACCCGCCAGCCCTGTGCTCGCTGGCCCTGCTCTTTCCAGGGCCCCAGCCACCCCTCCCCACTTTCTCCACACAGCCCTGTTCACAGAGACGCCGCACGACATGACTGCACGGACGGGCGAGGACGTGGAGATGGCCTGCTCCTTCCGCGGCAGCGGCTCCCCCTCCTACTCGCTGGAGATCCAGTGGTGGTACGTGCGGAGCCACAGGGACTGGACCGACAAGCAGGCGTGGGCCTCGAACCAGGTACCGCCCCTGGGGTGACACCTGAGCTAGGCTGGGCGAACCCTGGCCCCGGGGGGTAGAGCAGGAGGCAGACCGAGGCTGAGCACGGGGGAAGGCCGCCGCAAGAAGGCCCCTCCAAAGAGCAGGGTCCCTCCCTTCAGTGTACAGGCGGGGAAACTGAGGCCAGAGGTTACAGGGCAAGGCGGGCAACCCGGTCCCTGCGCACGCACTCACCGGAGCAGACGCTGTGGGTGCCCTTGCACGCACCTGCCACCAGCCCTCCAGCTCTGCCTGAGAGCTTTCTCTGGGTGACAGAGCCTGCTGGCCAGCGAGGCAGTCCCGCGATGACTGACGGAGCCGGAGGACGCATCCCCCAGCAACCTGGCCCGCAGCTGGGGTAACTGCAGAGCCCTGCGTTCTGTCCCTGAGGTGCCCAGCGAGAGTGGGTTCCGGCTGCCCACAGGGGTGCCGGGGGCGCACTACTGACTTCCTCCCCTTTGTGGTCTCACCCACCCACTCCCCTACCGATCCAGTTCCCTGGGATCCCCTCCCAGGTGGACTTACTGCCCTTGAATCTTTGTCTCAAGGTCGGCTTCTGGGGGAACCCGACCTAAGACGCTTCCATTCTTACGGCTGGGTCAAGGCAAATAATATACAAGCACGTGCCTATCTGCCCACCCATTCGACATACGAACACGTAAATGTTTACGGACCTGCATGTGCACACACGGGCGTGCGCGCACATTCTCGCGTGTTCGTGAAATAGCCTCTAACATGTTCACAAATACGTATCGAACTCTGTGTCAACTCTTCAACGCTTCCAGCCTGCCTCACAGGGCTCAGAGGTCTCGGTGCAGGGGTGGGGTGGGGGGCGGGGGGTCAGAGGAAGCTCCTGGCCACAGATTTGCAGGTATTTGCGATTGGAAGCATCTGGGGTCAGCCTGCAGGGAATAGTATGTGGGCAGGACTCTGACAGGATCTGCCACAGACACACGACCCGGGGTGCGATACACCTGAAAATGCAAACACATCCACAGACAGAGACACAAGTGGAGAGACAGATATTCCAACAGACATATCAGGCAGGCTGACCCACCCCTCAGATCCCTAAATCCCCACATATCTAAATGCACAGCACGGTTTAACAGACCCCCTCTTTATCTTCCTTGGCTCTGACTCACCCCCACCCCGAGGCAGCACAGAGCTGAGGGATGCCCGGCTCCAGAGCCTAGAGTGTCACTTGCCCTGTAGGTACAATCTTAGCTATTGTCCCCTGCTCCTGCCCCATGACGCTAATGCCTTGTCTCTGCTCTCTCCGCCCCTCCCGCTCCCTCCCCACAGCTAAAAGCATCTCAGCAGGAAGACACAGGGAAGGACGCCACCAAAATAAGTGTGAGTTTTGGTAATGACTTCTTGCAAGGGCTCTAATGGAGGACACAGCTGTAATTAAAAAAAAAAAAAGAAAAAAAAAGAAAGAAAGAAAGGGTCCAGTTTAGCTGGGAGCTTGGGCTTGAAGATGGAGGAGAAGAAAAAAAAGAAAGGGGGAAAAAATGGCCTCGTTCTGTTTTTTAAAAGACGCGGATCTTTCAAGTTCATTGAATGACAGGCACAAAAAATGACAGGGGGAGAGAAGATGCATTCTGTCCTGTCGGGGCCAAGGCTGTGTGCATCCTGGATACTTTGTGTCTGTCTCAGCAGTATTTTTTATTTGGGGAACCAACAGGGTCTAATGAGACTAAGCTGGCTTTTTTCAGCCCATCATGACTGTCTGTGATGGCATGTCATGGTCACTTGGGTCAGCCTGGTTCCCAGGGGTGAGGTGGGGCAGGGGGAACTACAGCCGAAAGATTTCAAGACTGGCCGTGCCTTCTTTTTTTTTTTATTTTTTTATTTTATTTTTTTAACGTTTATTTATTTTTGAGACAGAGAGAGACAGAGCATGAACGGGGGAGGGTCAGAGAGAGGGAGACACAGAATCTGAAACAGGCTCCAGGCTCTGAGCGGTCAGCCCAGAGCCCGACGCGGGGCTCGAACTCACGGACCGCGAGATCGTGACCTGAGCCGAAGTCGGACGCTCAACCGACTGAGCCACCCAGGCGCCCCGTGGCCGTGCCTTCTTATGCATGGACTCATTTTATCAGTGCTACAACTCCGTAGGGAATGGCCGAGCATTTGCCCATTTTCCAGGTAGGATAACTGAGGCTTAGCAGGGTCAAAGATTTGCTGGTGGTCATGACGTGGTTGAGCTGCCTGTCTTCGGGGCTTGAACTCCTTGTCTCCAGACTCTGCTGGGGCCTCATCTGGGGACCCAGGGGCCTCAGGGAGTGACAGTTTTTGTGGAGAAGGGACATCCCCAGCCAGGCCTGGAAGAGGCACGCAGGATTGAGAAAGGAAGGGAAAGAGAAAAGCATGCTGAGGATGGGGACAGGCCTAGGGACATGTGTGACCATGGGGCCCGGCTGGATTGGTACATGGGGCATCAGGTCAGCCTGGCAGGAGACTAGTAAATCCACTAGAAACATTAGAAATGTAGGTGCCCACAAGGGTATAGTGTGTATGTGGGCGGGGGGGGGGGAGTGACCTCCAAATTCACTCTTTTCTATTGATTCCAACACCACTTTTCAAGAGTTTGTGGGGGAGCTCTGTATCCCAAGGTCAATGAGACACAGATGTGCTGAGGAGCCTTGTCCCACAGCAGAAGTCACAGTGTAAATAAAGAGTGGGCACCAGCAGGCATGGGGGGTGCCATGCTGGACATTGAAGATGGCAGAACAGAGGCAGGGAGGCCAGGGAGGAGGGTCCCGCAGCCACTCTGACAAGAGGTGGGCATGTGAGAGAACAAGGGCCTTTAAAGCAACATTTGCACGGTCTGCCCAGGGCCCTTCACAGCTGGGGTCTGGAAATTCAAGCCGCTTCCAGGTTAGGACAGCTCTAGCTCCCCCCTCCACCCGTGCCCCCCACCCTCTCCACAGGCAATGCCCCATTTCTTGCCCAGACACCCACCAGTGAAGCCTGGGCAGGTGGAGACCTGTGTATATGTTACTATACCTGCAACTCTTTCTGCTGTGATTTTGTTTGGGGTTTAAGGAGTGTCTCAGGCAAAGGGAAGAATAATCTAATTGACTTAGAGGATTAGAATTCGTAGCTGCTAGGCCCCACGTGAGGGGAATGCGAAGCTGCTAATTAGTTAAATAAAATAAATGTGCTCAGCGTGATTGTGCAATCACTCCCCACCCCCAGCCCCTGTGATTCCTGTTCCAGCTGGGGCTCCGGGGGTCTGGTTAGGAACCTCACAGAGAGGCAGAGACTACCTCCTTGTACAGACAGCGTCTCACACACGACAGTTCCTAAATACACAGGCACGGAGTTAGCCTACACCTGTGAACAGATGCACATCCTAGTTTCCCGCAGTCCAGAAGGCTCAGACTTGTCTCCATGGCCTTCAAGGCTCCGCTCGACTCACTCTTCTCACCCTCTGTGCTGTCTCATCTTGCTTGACCTGGCTCCCCTTCCCCTCCCAACTCTGGTTGCTTTTCTGCCTTCTCGTTTCTTCCCACCTCCTGGCTTTTGCATGGGCCGGTTCCTCTGCCCAGAAAACTCCTCTCTCTTCTTTCAGAGCTCAGCTCAGGATGCCTCCCTTGACCCTGTGGCTCAGCTGGCACCCCTTTTCCCTGCTGGCCACATTTCCATCTGCAATCACCCATGTGTGTATTTGTTTCATAGCTGTCCCCCCAACACCTGGGGCTGGGACTGTACCTGCCTGATGAACTTGTTACATTCCCAGAGCCTAGTACAGTGCCTGGTACATAGTAGGTGCCCAATAAATAACTGAATGGTATATACAAACACACACCCAGGCCAACGGTGGTATAAACCCAGACACAGATTTTGGTGCACGGACAGGCCAGTATGATGTGCATCCCTGTCTGTACCTGTACCTGTACATGTACAGGTGACATGAAGGCACAGAGTGGTTCCTGTGGGGCCACGGGGCCTAGAACCCAGGCCCTGTATCTGGACCAGCCAAATGAGCCAGGCAGGAACTTGGCCCGGTAGCCCTGTGCCTTCTAAAAGTCCTGATTGTGATGGGCAGCTCCTGATTTTTTAAAAAGTTAATTGGTTTTTATTTTTTTTTTTAAGTTTATTTATTTTTGAGAGAAAGAGAGAGCGAACACAAGCTGGAGAGGGGCAGAGAGAGAGAGGGAGACACAGAATCCGAAGCAGGCTCCAGGCTCCGAGCTGTCAGCACGGAGCCCGACGCGGGGCTCGAACTCACAAACTGGGAGGTCATGACCTGAGCCGAAGTCAGACGCTCAACCAACCGGGGCAGCTCCTGATTTTTAACTTTTGGGACCTAATTTGAAAAACACTGTGGGAGCTAAATAGCATCACGTGCTGGCTGGGCAGCGTGGGCACCGTGGGGTCTCAGGCTCTGGGGCAGGAAGTGGCATCAGCTTCCAGGGGCCTGGTGCCGGAGGGCTCGGTGACCTGTTGGGGCTGCCATGGTAACCCCGGGAAGGTTCAGGATCGACTGTGCTGAGGACGCAGTGGGGCCCGCACCTGGCATCCCTGAGCCCAAACACTTTGTATAGTATGAAGTCCTAGAGATTGGCTGTGTGAATGAGTGTGGTTTACTAGATTGAAAACTGCCCATGAATTTGTGGTCATAAGACCCCTATTCCCAGCATGCGGGGGGGGGGGGGTGGCTGGAGCATGAAAGGGGGCTCAGCTCCTGTGCAGGAGGCAGGTGAGGTGACGAAAGAGCTCAGAATCTTGTAGGGAAGCCAGTTATGTAGGAGGACAGGCCTCTGTGAGACAACAGTAATAATAATAAAGCAGCTAACATTTAGAGAGTGCCTGCCATATGCCAGGAACCATGATGAGCGCTTTGCTTCCCATCAATGATCTCATTTCACTTGGGACCTGGGGAAGGACCCCTGGCCTAAACACATCTCCCTTGGTAGCTTGCATATGCTGGGGATTTTACCTTCAGGGCCTCATTTCTGTGGCTCAGGCAAATTCTTGTTCTTATTGGTGGTTTTCAAGTTCTGCAAGTTTTTCTTTTGACCTAACTCAAAGGGGACAGTCCTGAAGAGGCCTCAGGAAGCCACTGCAGCCTGTCTCTGGGGTCTCCATGAAATCTCCATGAAGCGTTGAAAGACACTGGCCTTTGTCAGACCAAGCGGCCGGGTGGGCCAAGCCCCTGCGAAAGCCACCCAGCTGCTCCACAGGTGTGGTGCACATGTGGACACTGGGTGTTTCCGGTGGAGGGCTGGAACAGCTGGAGCAGTGCACGACGTCTGCCTCCTTCCCAAAGAATTAACAGGCCAAGTGGTGGCTCGTGGTTGACTGCGATTTTTATTTTCTGCTCTAGACGTTTCTATCTTAAATTCCTGCAGTGATCCACAATATACATAAGGGCATTAAGTCCTGAGGTTCTCCAGGGAGGCCAGATTCACGTGGAGCCAGAATCACTCCATTCATCTCAGGAATGCCCGAAACATCCGTAGAGCGGTGGGGGCCTTGAAGATGCACGGTCACACACACCCGATCCCTGTCCTCGGGTGCTCCCAGGCCAGTGTGGGAGATGGATGGTAATCCAATCATCACACGTGAGAAAAATAAAATTACAACTGTGACCATCAAAATGAGGACAGCTGCCTGGGAGGGGTCTGAGCCAGTAACAGAGGACTTGGCCTAGTCTGGAGGTTCTGGAGGGCTTCCTGGAGGGGGTGCTATTTGAAGTAAGCACTGAAGTATAGAGGTGTTGATGACTAGGAGCGGGGATCTTGGTTGGGTGTGTAGGTTTGAGGAGTGCAGGAGGCTGGTGTGGCCGAGGGGCAGGTGGGGATGAGACCCCAAGGGGCCTGGGCAAGTACTGCCAGGAGCCATGGATGGAAGGGCCCTGAGTTGGGGACATTGTGTAAAGATCTGTCTGGCTGTCATGGAGAACAGATTAGGAGGGGCCACAGTGGCTTTGGGGAGACCTGGGAGGAGGCTGGGATGATGACCAGATGAGAGAAGCTGGGACCCTGGCCAGTGCAAGGGGGCTGGACTCTGGAGAGAAGGGGAGGGGCCCAGTGATGTTCAGAGCAAAGATCGGTGGGATTCTGGGATTGACTGTGCCAGAGTGCAGAAGGAGCAAAGGCAGTGATGACGTGCGAGGGCCTGGCTGGAGCAGGTGAGGCCTTCTGGGGTCGAGATTCGGAGAGACCGGGATGGATTCTGAACAAGCCAAGGGGCTGACGAAAGCGGCACGGGAGTGGCAGAGCTCAGAGCAGGCCCTGGCGTGGGGTAGGGACCATCTGACGCCCCATCCCCACCCCGGCACCTTCCCGGGGCCACCCTGTCGCTCTCAGGCTCAGCCATGAGGCTGCAGGTAGGAGAGGTCTGGCACCATGGACATATATCAGCACCTTTCGTTCTTCCTGGTGTGGCTCTGGAGAAAGATCCCAGCCCTGAGGGCCCAGGGGTGTCCCTGCCAGGCCCAGAAAGGCCCGGGCCATGGGTGAGCAGGGAGGAGGCTGAGCCTGGTCATGGCATGGACTCGCCTTGTCTCTTTCAGCATAATTAGGTGCTTAATTGCACTGCTAAGGCCTGTCGATGCTTGTGCTGAGGTGATTATGATTTACAGCCAGGCTGCCGTGCGGGGGTCTCCTCTCCTCCTGGCCTCTCCAGTGTCGCTGGAGGGCTGAGCCATAGGGTTTTCTGCCCAGTTTGTGAATGAGGAAATCCAACAGGCTGCTTCCTCCGCCCCCAAGAAGCTGGAGCAGGATGGTGGACCCCCCTCCCATAAGATATGCCTCTGAGGATGGGCCAGGCTCCCTCAAGACAAGGAAGGCTGGGGACCTAGGGAAGGAGGTAGGAAAGGGTGAAAAGGTAGACCTGTGGTTTACTGGTCACGGGAGGCTCACCAGAGATGTGGTTAAGGCCTGGTCTCTGTCACCAGCTGGATGGCCTTGGGCAAATCACCTTACCTCTCTGAGCCTCAGTTTCCTGACCCATGCAATGGGTATCCTGGCAGGGCCTACATCACGGGGTTATCGCGAGGCTCAAAAATGATGCATGAAGCTTTCAGCACATCGCCTCCTAGTGATCAAGTGCTCTGTAAACACTGGCTGCGAGCCCTACTCTTACTGCTGTTATGGTTTTTATTATTTGCCTTCTCCAGACGGTGCTTAAAAGGGTAGACACCAGGGCCGGAGAGAGCCGTGTCTCATGTGGCACTCTTCCTGAGGTGCGGGGTTCGGTGTGGGGTCTGGGCTCTCGGTGAGCCCGTGCAGCATTGCTGGGGTCTGGCTGCTTCCCAGCTGTGACCCCAGCACCCAGCTCAGAGTGCGTTCTTGCCAAATGTCCACCAAAGGCACGACGAATCCATCCCAAGAGCCTGGGTGCCGGTGGCTTGTTGGGGTCAGACCCGGCCTCCCAGCACCCTGGCAGTGCTCCCGGACTCCCTCCTCCTCTCTGAGAGGCCTCTGTTCTGCTGGCAGAAGGGGCGACAGGGTTGGGGGCGGGGCGCAGAGCAGACTGCCTGGGGAGGGCTGGTCCAGGCCTCGCCTCGCGTCTGGGGGCGGGAGGGGTGTGCTGCGGCTGGTGCTCCCTCCCTAGGAGCGGCCGCTCCCAGTGCTTCGCATTATTACTCCATTAGCGCCTTGTAGGGTTGACAAATGAAGGATAATTAATATCCGTGAGGGAAACAGATGTTGAGGTAATTCGCTCCCCGCTGCGCATTTGCAACAGCATCTCCTAACTCGCCTGAGAGCATGGCGGGGCCACGGGGCCTCCCTGTGCCCTTGGTCAGAGGTGATGGAATCAGCAGGGCCGGTGGCCTCCAGCTGGGCCCAGCCTGGAGCTGGGCAGGGGAGGCTGGTCCTCCCTCAGCCCCACACCAAGAGCCTCACCGTCTCGCTACTGGGAGTCCTGCCTGTGGCCCATCTCGTGCCTCCCACTCTACCAGAAGCCCATGTTTTCCTGCTTTGTGGGGGTGACGGCCAGCCAGCCGGAAGGCTCAGAACCAGAGAAGACGGGCCAGGCTCCTTGGCTGTCCACCCAACCACCCCTCCTCTTCCCTCCTGGAGCCTGGGAAGTGCCCCTGTGGCCCTGCCGGTGCTGGGTGACCCCTGATGGGCCTGTCACACCATTTGGAGGGGTAGCATGCATGCATGGAGTCAGGCCTGGGTTTAGTTCCCAGCTCTGCCCTTCGCTGACTCAGTGCCCACAGGAAGCCCCTTTTCTTTTCTGAGCCTTCATTTCACCATCTGTAAGGGGGGTATAGTCATGGGTAACGTGACCTCAAATTAGAAAGCATGATATCTGGGTACCACTTCCCTTGAAGAAAGAAGGACCTAGCGTGAGTCCACTCATTCAACAAATGTTGGTTGTTGCTTACAGAGGACAAGGCCCTGGATGGTCACTAAGATGAACAAAATAAGTATCATCCCTGTCTTCATGGTGTTTTCAGTTTGGCCAGGGAAAGAAACCAAAATCAAGTCAACAAATAAATGGTTCTCAAACTGTAATAACTGCTGTGAAGGAAATAAACGGGGGGTTGTGATCGAGGGCATCTTGGAGGAGGTGCTGTTGAAAATGAACGGGGGTCAAGCAGGTGAAGAGAGGTGGGGGAACAGCATCCAGGCAGAGAGACCAGCATGTGCAAAGGCCGTGATGTCAGAGAGACAGCTTGGCATTTGGAGGAGACGAAGGGGGCCCAGGGGCCCGAGCAGGTCAGTGGGATGAGTGTAAGCCACACGTGCGTGTGCCCAGCACAGGCCCAGGCACGTCTGCAGTGAACGCGCCCCTGCGGAGAGGGCCCTCTTTTGCGTCCCGGCCTCCTCACTGCAAGGGCGGCTGGCGGGGGCCTCCCCGCTCCACGAGCTGGGGCTTGGCAAGAACATGACAGCTGGTTTTCCGTGCCCCGCCCCCCCCCGGGCCCCCACCCCAGGGGAGAGGGACCACTAGGGCTCAGGGCTGGGGCTGCAGGTCTGAAGCCCGCTCAGCTCCCGCCTGGCCTGGCGAGCCTGTAGTGATGCCAGCAGGTGGTGAGGTCAGCGAGAAGGGGCCGGGGACCGCTCTCCCCCGTTCTGTCTAGACAGGGTGGGGGCTGCACGGGGCAGGGCAGGCAAGTAAGAAGGGGCCCGGGAAGGATGGGAGCCCCTCCCACCTGTCCTCTCCAGGCCCAGCTCCCCCTACCCTTTTTAACTTCTTATGGTGAACTGTGGATTCACAGAAAATGGCAGTAATAGATCATAGAGTCCGCTTGCCTTTCACCCAGCTTCCCCAGTGACAACATTTTCTCTTCTCGTTGGCAAAAATTCTTAGTAGCTCTATATTCGCCGCGGGTTTATTCATAAGAGCTCTAATCTTGGAAACTCCCCACCTGTCCATCAACTGGTGGCTGGATAAACCAATTGTGGTGTGGTCCTGTGATGGAATACTACTCAGCGATGCAAAAGGACAAACTGAGTCTTGCAACAACATGAAGCAGTCTCACTGATACCTTCTTGTGTGGAAGAAGCCACACACGAAAAGAGTTCAAGGACAGACAAAACTAATCAATAGTGACAAAAGTCAGAGTAGGTGGGGGTGAGTATTGATGAGGAAGGACCGCAAGGGTGTGCCCTAGAGGGTTATAAGTGTCCCATGCCTCGCTCTGGGTGGTGGCCACACAGGCATACATGAATTCAATTTCATCAAACTGTATGCACTTTACCGCATACAAGTTATATTTCAATTTTATTTTATTTTATTATTATTTTTTAACATTTACTCATTTCTTTTTTAATTTTTTTAATGCTTATTTAATTTTGAGAGAGAGAGAGAGAGAGAGACAGAGCACGAGTGGGAGAGGGGCAGAGAGAGAGAGGGAGTCAGAGAATCCGAAGCAGGCTCTAGGCTCTGAGCTGAAAGCTCAGATGTGGGGCTTGAACTCCTGAACTGGGAGAGCATGACCTGAGCCAAAGTCGGATGTTCAACCAACTGAGCCACCCAGGCGCCCCACATTTATTCATTTCTGAGAGACAAAGAGACAGAGCATGAGATGGGGAGAGGCAGACAGAGAAGGAGGCACAGAATCCAAAGCAGGTTCCAGGCTCTGGGCTGTCAGCACAGAGCCCGACACGGGGCTCGAACCCACGGACCATGAGATCATGACCTGAGCTGACGTGGGACGCTTAACTGACTGAGCCACCCAGGTGCCCCATATTTCAATTTTAAAATAAAAAATGTTAAACCCAGGGAGCCTGGGTGGCTCAGTCGGTTAAGCGTCCCACGTCAGCTCAGGTCATGATCTCATGGTCCATGGGTTCGAACCCCACATCGGGCTCTGTGCTGACAGCCCAGAGCCAGGAACCTGCTTTGGATTCTGTGTCTCTCTCTCTTTGTCCCTGCCCCACTCACACTCTGTCTCTCTCAAAAATAAATAAACATTAAAAAAAAATTTAGGGGCACCTGGGTGGCTCAGATGGTTAAGCATCCGACTTCGGCTCAGGTCATGATCTCACGGTCCGTGAGTTCGAGCCCCATGTCGGGCTCCGTGCTGACAGCTCAGAGCCTGGAGCCTGTTTTAGATTCTGTGTCTCCCTCTCTCTCTGACCCTCTCCCGTTCATGCTCTGTCTCTGTCTCAAAAATAAACATTAAAAAGAATTTTTTTTAATTTAAACCCAATCAAATAAGCACGGAGCCAAAGTACAAAGACAAATATTACAGATACTCTTCCTCCCCACAACTGGAGTGAAGTTAGTATCCTGATATATTTGTGATCAGCAACCTTTTTTTTTTTTTTAATGTTTTATTTATTTTTTAGAGAGAGAGAGTACTAGTGGGGAAAGGGCAGAGAAAGAGGGAGACAGAATCTGAAGAAGGCTCCAGGCTCCGGGCTGTCCGCACAGAGCCTGACGCGGGGCTCAAACTCGTGAACCGTGCGATCATGACCTGAGCCGAACTCGGACACTTAACTGACTGAGCCACCCAGGCGACCCCCCCTCCCCCGCCCCGCCCTGCCTTTTTTTTAAAGAAGTAGAACATTTCACACTAGGCGAAGACTTCACTTTGCAGTCTATCCCACGTTCACGGACCTCCCCTGGGCTCCAGCCCAGAGACGACCACTGCATCCCCTCCCGTCTGCTTTCACACTTGCACACACGTTGTCTCCAAAGCCAGGATGGAGTGTTTTAATGCGTTTATTTACAGACATGACGTGGCCCTGAGGGGCTCGGCAATGAGCTCTCCCTCCCTGAAGGTCCCTGAGCCCAACTCTAGCTCAGGCTTTTTAACTGCTGTGCGGTATTCCATCACATCAACTGACTACCGCCTACTTATTCGTTCTGTTGATGGACGCTGAAGTCGTTTCTACTTTTTTGCTATTTAACTCACTCTCCTGCAAGCCTCCCACTGCCCTTGTGGGAGTGTCTCTGGGGCCCCATGCTACAAGCGTGCTCCTGGTTCCAGCGCTCCCCGTCTTCCCAGCTCCCACCTGATGGCCAGGTCATGGTCTCTCTGTCCCCTTCCCCAGGTGGTCAAGGTGGTAGGCAGCAACATCTCCCACAAACTGCGTCTGTCAAGGGTGAAGCCCACGGACGAAGGCACCTATGAGTGCCGTGTCATCGACTTCAGCGACGGCAAGGCCCGGCACCACAAGGTCAAGGCCTACCTTCGGGTGCAGCCGGGAGAGAACTCGGTCCTGCACCTGCCCGAAGCCCCACCCGCTGCGCCCGCCCCACCCCCCCCAAAGCCGGGCAAGGAGCTGCGGAAGCGTTCGTTGGATGAGGAGGCCTGCAACCTCTAGACTGATGCCCACCTGGCCGCCCACCCACCCCGCGCCCCTACAGCTGTACAGAGTGCATGAGGAGCCGCTGGACCCCGGGGGACGGGACCGCCTGGGTCCAGCCGCCTCCCCATCCCCAAGACTGCCTGTGGCCACCACGTCGGCCCTCTGCCCACCACTCCCTTGCTCAGCATGTAAGCCCTGCCCGACCCTCCCTTTGCAGACCCCTGCGGTGACCTGGCTCAGAGAAGGTGGCCCCAGGCACTAAGGGGACGACCGCCCCGAACGCCGGGGTGGGCACCGTGCCAGGGCCAGGCTGCCTCTCTGTCACCAGCTTCAGTGGAGTCCAGTGTTTTGCTTTGCTTGCTTGTTCCCCGTCCTGTCCCAAGCCAGGGCCTCCCAGCCTTATTCTCCCTCCTTCCCCATCATCCCCCGCCTGAACCTGGGGGTGTGGACAGTGACCCCTCCCTGAACTTGGACTTGAATCTTCTGAGCAGAACTAGGGCCTCTCCCCTGGCGACAGAGCCCCCAGGAGAGCCTTGTTCTGAGCCCGTGTCCTGTCAACAGGGTCACTCGGGCCCTGGGAGGAGAGGGAGACACCTCACTGCCTCCTGGTGGGTCCTTCCTGTCCAGCTTCCTTATACCTAAGAAATAGCTCCCTGTCCCACCTTCTGCAGAGGTGGGGGGACCAGGAATCTGCCCGTTTACGTGGCGAGTCCGAAGGAGGGCCTTTTCCCCTCTGACCCAGTGGCCCAATGCAGAGTTTTGCACCAGCAGGACCCCTTCGAGGGTCTTCGAGGCTCTCCCAGGAGCCCCCCTCTGCCAGCTCCCAACGTCCCAGCCCCCTTCTGGGGCCCATGCCACGCCCACTCAAGGGCCTGGGGCTGTTGGGAGCCCAAAGCCCCCCAGTACCAACCTCCTCACAATTCCTAATCAGGGGGGACACCCGCCCCCTGGTGATTTGTAAATATTTCTATTGGGCCCAACACCCCCTGGGAACTGGCTCAAACCTCTGGCCACCCCTTAGTGACGGGAGTTGGGATATGGGAGAGGCCGAGGGCTCTGCCCGGGGGGTGTGTGTGGGTAACCCTGTACACATGATCCAATCCGTGACTAACCAGCCAACCTGAATAAAGCGGTTTAAAGAAAACAAAACAAACCCTCGGGCAGTGTCTTTCTGGGGCATTTGTGTCTGGAGCAGTGCGGCAGGAGAGGCACACAGGTGGGGACGGCTTGGCCAGCAACTTCTCGCTTCTGCTCTCTGTCCCCCAAGCGCAGAACGTGAGCTGGCTGGGGCACGAGGGGAGGGCCAAGGGAAGCCAGCCTTCGTCCAGCTCCAGTCCCGTCACCAGGCACTTGAATTATTCTTAGATTTTGAGGCAATCACACATACAGAAGAGTGCATAAAACACGTTTACACTGTTTTGTCAATAAAGACATTATAAAGCAAATGCGGGCGAGCCACCACCTACCAAACCACAGCAGTCCAGAACAGAAGCCCCCAGCCCAGCCGGTCCTGATCATACCCACTTGCCTCCCTCTTAGAGAGTAACCACCGCCCTGACTTTTAAGTTGGGCACGTTTTTCATGTTCTTTTCATAGCTTTACTGCCCTTATGTATGTCATCGTAAGCAATACAGCGGGGTCTGGTCTCTCACTTAGAACTATATGCACGGAATCATATCATTTCTGTCCTTGCATGTACTGCTCTGTGAGCGTCATTTGTGTGTTGCATGTGTCTGTAATTTGTCCATTTTTCTTACTGCATGAATATCCCACAACTGATTTATCCATTCTACTGTTGACAAAAATTTGTGTTCCCACCTGGGTGCTCTTATCAATAACACTGCCATGGGCATTCTCGCCCAGGTCTCCTGGCGTACGTGAGCATGAGATTCTCAGGTGGGTTTGCTAGGTCAGAGGTTTTGGGATCTCATTTGCTCCCGTGGGTGTGGCCATCACCGTATTACAGTTGAGGAAACAGCATCAAAAGGTTAAGTAGCTTGCCCAAGGTCACCCAGTCGCTGAACTCTGCTCTTCCAGACCTGGACCCCCGCTGAACATCACCACCTCTCCTGTCATGCCCCGGGCTTGGATTCCCCTTGGCTCATGCCAGAGGAGTCCCACCTGCCGTAGTCTTGCTGAGAATCTCTCTGCCTGAGGGTGTGTCCTTCTGGGGCTTTCGGGTGAAACCCTCACGGCCAGCTGGTCCCTCCTCTGCACCTACAGGAACCACCGGCATCACCCACACTGAGCCTGGGGCATGAGCCTGTCCCCGAGCTCCCCTGCAGCCAGACTGAGTGAGCCCTCTCTCAAGGGCAGGGACTGGGACCTAAGAGTGCTTGGTTGAGCACTGAATGTGCCCCAGGCCCTGTGCTGATCACCACAGCAGCCCCAAAGGGAAGTGTGTATCCCCAGTTTTGAGATGGAGAGAATCAAGTGTGGGAAAGGGTGGGTTGGAGGCTGGCTGGCTGGCTCACTGGATAAGGACATGAATAAGCCAGGCTATGAAGCAGGGCTGGGGGCCTGCTGCAGAATCCAGGTATCCCTGTGCTGGATGGTCTATATGGCCTGTGGTCCTGTCAGATCAGCGGCCAGCCTTTTTCAACAAATACGGTCCCTTCCAGAAATGCCAAAGTGTGAGGCAGGCCCTGACAAGCCCACGTTCCTCTGGAAAGGTATGCGGGGTACAGACTTGTGCTAGAATGATAATACTCTGAGTCCCTACGCTGCACCAAACACTGGTGAAAGGGCTTTCCGTGGGAAATCCCGAGATTCTACAGGATCTCATTTTACACACCCCCTAGGGCGTGTGCCCCATCTCCAGTCTCTCCCACCTTCAGAGGGGCCCTCACCTCCATGGAGGGAGTTTTCTTGCTCCATTGGGAATGCAACCCAGGGGAGAGGAGTGCCTGGGTTAGAATCCTGCCTCTATCCATCCTTGCTGGACATCCTCAGGACCTCGGGCACGGCTCTTCACCTCCCGGAGCCTCAGTTTCCTCTTCTGTGAAATGCGGAAGCTCCCAGGAGGTTAAAATAGAAATCATGAGATACCACTTTGCACACACTTTGATGACGAGAATCAAAAAGATAATAACAAGCGTTGGCGAACACTCATACTCCGCGGGCGGGATTATAAAGTCATGCGGCAGCTTGGGAAAATAGGCAGTTTCTCAGAATGTTAAACATAGAGTTATTCTGTGACCCAGCAGTTCCACTCCCGTGTATATACCCAAGAGAACTGAAAACATGTATCGTGCACAGAAACGTATGCAGGAATACTCACAGCAGCATTATGCATAATAGCCAAAAAGTGGAAACCACCCACATACCCATCAAGTGATGAATGGATACACAGGATGTGGCATATCCAGACAATGGAATATTATTTGGCAGTAAAAAGGAATCCTACACGCTCCATAATAGATGAACCTTGGAAATATTATTCTAAGTGAAAGCAGCCAGACACAAAAGGTCACATACTGGATGATTCCATTTATACGAGATGTCCAGAACAGGAATATCCACAGGGACAGAAAGCAGCCTGGTGGTTGCCAGGGCTAGGGGGAGAGGAGAGCGGGAAGTGAATGCTAATGGGTAGGGGGGTTCTTTTGGGGATGACTGAAATATTCTAAAAGGGATTGTGGTGATGGATGCACAGCTCTGCGAAGATACTGAACACCACTGAATTGTATACTTTACGTGGCTGAACTGTATGGTGTGTGAATTATATCTCAATAAATCTGTTGAAAGAAAGGAGCTGCTCCTAAATACAGCACGGTGCCTGTGGGAGACACCCAGGAAATTCTGACTCCCTATTAATATTGCTGTGAGTCTTTTTTAAAAAAAATTTTAATGTTTATTATTTATTTTTGAGAGAGAGACAGACAGAGCACGAGTGGAGGAGGGGCAGAGACAGAGGGAGACACAGAATCCAAAGCAGACTCCAGGCTCTGAGCTGTCAGCACAGAACCCGACAAACTGTGGTGCTCGAACCCACAAACTGTGAGATCATGACCTGAGCTGAAGTCAGATGCTTAACTGACTGAGCCACCCAGGCGCCCCGACATTACTGTGATTCTTATGTGGAAGCCAGAGCCCCGTCGTGCTGACCTCCGAGCATCTGGTGGACAGAAGTTTCTAAAAGGTACCTAGTGCTGTCCTCAAGTCTCAGATAAACCTCTGGACACCCGCAGCTTAGCTGCAGGCCACGTTCCCCTTTGGGTACCACCATAAGAATAATGGGGCTGGTGTGCTTCTTATAAATTCAGATGTCCAGGCCCCCTCTTGCCTCAGATCCCTGCCTACATCAGTAGCTAATGCCCGTAGGTGGGTCTCATGATGGGGAGAGAGAGCAAACTCCTGGCCAGGGACTTCTTCCCATACTCTTGCTCAGCTCCCTTACTCTCGCATCTCTAGCCCCCAGCTCCCTTGGTCTCCAAGGCTCTGAATTCTGGCCCAAACCACACCTACCCTGGCTGCCTGGCCGCCCTGATGTATGCCCCTCTCAGGACTCCCCTGTTAATCCTGTCCAGGGCTTCCCTTTCCCTGCACCCACCTTGTGCAGGGTGGAGATGGGATAACTGAAAGCAAGAACAAGGCATCTGCTCCCCATTCTTAGTCCTTCACCCCAGGATTCAGGGTGTGAGGCAGGGATGCCCCATTTTAGGAGGTGAGAGCATGTCGAAGTTTCAACCCAGGGGCTGGCCCTCCGGGTTCAGGGCAGAACTGTGTTCTTAGTCCTGGCAAGTCCCGGCTATGTGATGAGCGACCTACAGGTCCAGGCACAGTTCCAAAATCATCCCAGCACCTGAATGAGGAACCAGGTTGGGGCAGAGGATGATGGAGGCCTGGTCCAGGGAAAGGGGAGGGAGACTCAAGAGCCCCACCAGGGACCCTGGAAATGAGTGGGGTCTGCTGCCTACCGAGGCCCACACTTTGGCCAAACCCGGGCATCTGAGTCAGGGGAGCTTGTGAGCAACCCAGGTTTGGGGGCTCTATCCCTGGAGATTCTGACCCAGTAGTTCTAGAGTGGAGCCCAGGGAATCTATGTCCAACAGGATTCTGATGGAGGTGGCCAATGGATAGTTTGAGAAACACTGCACCATATGATCCTTTAAAGAAACAGACACACATAACTGAAAGAAAATAATAATAATACATTTCATAAAAGTGGGTGTTTATTTCACTTAACCACATGTCACAGTCCTTGCTTCTTACCAGCTCTCGTTTTTGCTGCTAACCGAAAGAGCATTCCAGCACGTGGAGGCACCACAATTACCCTAAGGGCTAAGTTATTTCTAATGATTTGCTGTTGCAGGTAATGATTCTCCAAATATGGTTCTATGAACTGCTTGGCACACTCAAGGTGTTTCAGAGTGTGTGGGAAATCCTTAAAACATGGAAATACTAGCACCAGACAGATGAATACACACTTTGAATCTGAGAGAGTCTATCCAACTGCTCTCCCTCAACAAACCTGACAATCTCAAAAAATTGGGGGGGGGGGTAGAATTTAAGGGGACTCAGTGAACTTCGCATTTGGCACACAGAAGCTGCTCTCACTCACCAACGCAGAGGGGGGCAGGGCCCGGGAACCTGAACTGCTCACACACGCTAGCTCGTGAGCTGTTGGGATGCCTTGTGTGCACGGCGACTTGTCTGAAAAGACACCCCCCAAGCTGAGAGCTGTGGTCCCTTCTAAGGAGTAGAACAGAAGGAACATACCCCAGTGGGCTGAACATTTGTAACGGGCAAGTGTTGCATCTGTAACTTGATATGCACATAAATATTTTTCAAAAATTAACCAGGAACCAAAAGTAAATAAAATGGAGGGAATCCTGCTATGCACACCACACGGTGACTGAGCTCTCTCTCCCTCCCCACTCCCACTTCTTGTGTTGCTCGATTTTGTCTTGATGTAGCTTAGGTATCCACACTTGTTTTAGGCCATTTGTCTCAGCAAAGACTTGCCCGCTCCTAGCCCCAGCGTGTGAATCTTGTTTAATCTAAGCTAGGGGCTCTTTGTGTGGAGTCCACAGATCACCCCAATCAGGGATCCGTGGATCATACGCATGGGATTCACCAACTTTCATGGGGAAAACAACCACTACATCTCTGTTTTTACTAAGCTCCAACTGAAGTTTAGCATTTCCTTCTCTTATGAATGTAAGCAACAAACCACAGTAGTGTGGGCAGCAACTTGGTGACTTTATCACCAAGAGAAATCACAAACATTTTCGTATCACAAAAGTTATTACAGTGTCTCAGAACGCTGTTCACACTCATCACTACTACAAAATTATGGTTGTTATTAGATCTGCTGCTAGAATTTGTTATTTAATGCACTAATAAAGAAGCAAGTTTATTCCTATATCACACATTTCCAAAAATATATTTTGGAAACTGTATTTCAATGTAATTGGTTTCCTTTGTAATGCTATCATTTTATTTTATGCAGTTAAAAACAGTCTTCTGAGAAGGGGTCCATAGGTTTTGCCAGACTGCCAAAGAGGTCCATGGCACAGAAGAGGTGGATAAACCCTGGTCTAAGCCAGGGCTGGCAATTCCATTATCCTGGCTGGGGACTAGCTGAAGAAGGGTCATGTGACCTGTTGTGTTACATTCACCGTGAAATTTGAGGGGACATCTGCTGGAGGCAGAGTGGAGCCCCTCTTGGGAAAGGCTTCTTAAAAGGAGACGCAAGGAAGTCATACTTTCTTCCTCTGCTCCCTAGCGTCTGGACGTGTGAGCTGGGAATTTCTCCTACCATTGGGCAACCATGCAGAGAGCAGCTGATCCACTTGATATGTAGAAGCGACTGGTGTGAAAAGCCTACGTCTTTTAGGATGCAGTGGATTGAGTGAATTAGACAAGAACCTCCCTACCTCTGGATTCCTATTATCAACCAATAAATCCCTTATGGTTTAGGCCAGTTGGGTCAGTTGTCAATTACTTGAAGACAAGAGCAGTTTCTTCAACCCACCATGTTATTTTTGTCCCATGTTTTCCATGCTTGATCCTAACCATCACTGGAGTCACATGGAGAAACAAACCAGTTCCTTCTTCCATCTGACCCTTATTTAGATTGATCACATCTTTTCTCCTTGAGGCTGAACATCTTCAGGTCCTTCAATGGACTCAAGAGACATGTTTTTAATATGTCTGTCTGTCTAGGTCAGTAGTTCCCAAACTTTAGCATGCATCAGAATCATGTTAATGTTTGTTAACGTTAGCTTGTTAAAACGTACATTTCTAGGTCCCACTCTGAGAGTTTTCGATTCAGCAAACACTGGAGTGAGTCTCAATAATTTGCCTTTCTAACAAATTCCCTCACTGTGATGATGCTGCTGGTCTTGGGGACCACAGTTTGAGAACTACTGGTCTAGGTCCCTATAAAAATATGGCTTCCCCAGATGAAATCACTACTCAAGACGGGGGTCTGACTAGTGTTAGTTAAGCAGAGCAGAACTATCACCTCCCTCAGTATCAAGAGCATGCTCCTATTATTGCAGCCCAGATTACAAACTGCTGTTCTATACTATTGAACTCTATGTCACCAAAACTCTGAAACTTGTATCATACATGTGGCTCCTATCCTACAGAATAGGAAGTATCGCTTGTTGAGTACTTGTTATGTGCCAAGTGTTTTAATGAGTTATCTCATTTAATTCTCACATTGATCCTTGAGATGGACAGCAATCTCTGGAGAGACTGATACCCAGAGAAATGAAAAAAATTCCCAAGGTCACCTAGCTGGTAAATGAATGAGAGACCCAGGATTTGAGCCTGGCTTATAGAACTCTATAATTAAGAACTTTCCTCCTGCTTAACAGCATCTATTAATCAGCTGCCCTTTGGGGCCCAAGACAAATTTACCTACTTGTGCCTCATCCAACTCATTCATCTTTCTTGTCTACAAAGTCATCAAATGCGATTTCTGTCAAATGCCCTAGGTTTCTTGACCCTCCAAGATCTCCTTCAACGACAACTCAGCCCTTTTACTGTCTCTACTCCTGCCCCAAAGAGAAGGAGGTTAGGCTTGCTGAGTTGCATTTGGAGCCACATGAGTTTGGTTTCTGAAAGTGTTAACTGTGGGCACATTTTAATAAAGACTATTTTCTAGGCTACAGTTACATAAATGTTCTAATGTAATATGCAAATGTACCACAAGTGATTTAGGGTGTGCTAGACCTTTATTGTTCCAGTTGCAGTTATGTTGATTTAGCCCATAGCTTTATGGTTAATAATTTATTAAGCGACCTTATTTTTTAATCTCCCTTTGTCCTCATTTCTCATCTTTTTCCACATTAAGGGACTTAAGCCTGCACAAAGATTCAGTTTAATGAACCATCAATCCTTGAATAAGTGTAGCTGCAATAGGATTCCATTCAAATTCTAGGAAAGGAGTTATGTTCATGAGTTTTCACCCTCTTGATGGGATTCTTGGTTTCATCATAAATATAATGACCCACTTTATCCTTAGTAGTGCTTTTTTGCATTACATTCTAATTTGCCTGATAATAACATTGTTAGACCAATTGTCTTTGGTTATTATTTGCCTGGGCTATCTTTTTCTGTCTGTTTTGAACATTTCTGTGTCATTGTCTTAGGTATAGTATCTCTTATACATAGCTTCTAGCCGGATTTTGATTTTTAAAAGAAAAAAATTCATTTGATAATCTCTGTCTTTAATAGGTAAGTTTAGTCCACTTACATTTATTGTGATTACTGATTTATTTGGATTTATTTTCTACATCTTATTTTGTGTGTGTGTTGTGTGTGTTTTCTATTACCATGGGATTTTGGTGGGTGAGGTGGGGTGAAGAGTATGTGTGATTAGTTTAATTTTTTTTCTTGACTTTTTGACGAATAGTACCCCATCCCTTTTCCTCCCCACTTATTTGAAGGCTATAAATCACATTTCTTTTAGTGGTTTTATTTTACTTTTTAACATACTTATTTAACTATGTATTTTCCTAACAGTTTAAAGTTATTCAGTAACTCTATTTTCCTTTTGACAAGACAACCCCTTTAACACAATGTAATTACTAATTGAACTGCCCCCCCACCCCATCTTCCTGGTAATAGTCTAGAATTTTAATTACTCTATTTTTCATAAAAATTAATATTTATATGATCAGAAATTAACTAGATTTACCAATATATTTGACCAATTTCTGACCTAGTGTTTTTCTTCTTTCACTTTCTGTTTTGCTGAAATACATACTTTATTAATCTTTTCAATGAGGATTTGGGTGGTAAACTACCTTAACCTATGAAAGGCTGAAAATGTCTGTCATTTGCTCTCCTTTCTCAGTGTTCATCTAGCTGTGCATTGAGGTAGGTTGATTATGCCTTTCCCTCTGCATGTTTAGGATATTACTCTCTGTCTCTGTCATCTGTTGCTATCGATGAGAAATCTTCTGTCAGCTCAATTGGCATTCTTTCACAGGCAATTTCTTTTGTAACTCAAGATTTTTCTCTTTATCTTTGACATTCTGCTCTATCATTACAATTTTTCTGGTTGAGATATATTTTTTACCAACTTGTTTTAACTGTTGGTATGTGTTTTTTGCCTGAGGACTTTCTTTCTGATTCTGAAATATTCTCAGCCACCATATCTTAAATATTGTAACTCCATTACAACCTTTATTCTATCCTTCTCGAATTTCTATTACACATATGTTGGAAACTTTCAATCTGTTTACCATGTCTTTCTTTTTTTATTTTTTAATGTTTACTTATTTTTGACAGAGAGAGAGAGAGAGAGAGAGAGCGAGCATGCGGGGTAGGGGCAGAAAGGGAGACACAGAATCTGAAGCAGACTCCAGGTTCTGAGCTGTCAGCACAGAGCCCAATGCAGGGCTCGAACTCACAAACCGTGAGATCATGACCTGAGCCAAAGTCGGACACTCAACCGACTGAGCCACCCAGGTGCCCCTGGTTTACCATGTCTTAACTGGCTCTTTCATATTTTCCATTTCTTTATCTCCATCTACGTGAATTACTCAGGACTATCTATCAATTCACTAACTATCTCTTCAAATGTGTTTGATTTAGAGTTTATTCCATTTGAATTCACTTCAATAATACTTTTCATTTTTAGTATTTCTCATTGTTTCTTTTTCACATCAACAATTGTTTTACTTCATAACTTTCTCCTTTTTACAGGAAAGGAAATCAATCCTTCCTTTACCTTTTTTAAAGTCCTAAACTTAAACTCACTTCCAAGATTGCTCTATTATTTGCACTTATCACAAGCGAATCCATCCATAACGAGTTGAGCTTACTGGCTGCCTCAGTGTCAGTTTCTTCACAGGCTTATTTTTAAGAGGAATTTTTCTCTCCATTTTCTTTTTCTGTACTTGTCTAAACCCAGACTCTTGGGACCCTAGTCCCAAACCAGGCTTCCTGAAGGTGGCTCAGGATTCTCAGTCTGGGGGGCTATCAGAGATGTCACAGATGAAGTTAATGAGTTGGGGTGGTTTAGCTCAGGTCCCACTCGCCAGACCTACATCTGTCCCCCCTGTTACCTAACATACAGTTTTAAGCAATGAGTCTGATGCTAAACCTCCAGTTCTCCAAGAATCCTTTTGGTCCCCATTTACTCTGCAGGACTGGAATTCCTTGTCACTTCTGGACCCTGGGCCTGGCAGGTCTGAGGCTTTGGTCTCCGTTTACTTTGTAGTTCTCATTCCTTTCCATTCCAAAGAGTTTACCATATTTGTGAGTATGGCTATGTGATTTCATTTATTTCAAAATATATGTAATTTATATATTATTGCATTGTATAAAGAGAAGTTTTTTCCCCCCGCAATTCATGGACAGTGTGGTTAATTTTTTCCTATATCATTATTGACGTATGACTTATATCCAAAAAAGCATCAATGTAAAGTGTAAAAATTCAATGAGTTTTGATAAATATAGTCATGTAATCACTGTTACAATCAAGAAAAGAATACTTTCATCACCAGCCCCTGCAAACTTCCCTTGTACACCTTTGCTATCAATCCTCTTGCCAAAACCCCAGCCCAGGTTATCACTGATCTGCTTTCTATCTGTAGAATAGTTTTGCCTTTCCTACAACTTCACATAAATTGAATCAGAGAGTAGATACTCTTGTGTTTGGCTTCTCTCACTAAACATAGTGATTCTGAGATGTATCCATATCCTGTATTCCAATACTTCATTCCTTTGTACTTTTGAGTAGTATTTTGTTGTGTGGATTTATCACAATTTGTTTATCCATCCTTTCATCGATGGACATTTGGGTTGTTTCTAGTTTGAGGCTATTACATACAAATCTTCCATGTATATCCATACACAAGTCTTTGTGTGGACATGTTCTCATTTCTCTTGGGTAATTATCTAAGACTGAGATTACTGGGCACCAAGCTAAGTGTATGTTTAACTTTACAAGGAATTTCCAAACTGTTTTTCAAAGTGGCTGCACCATTTTGCATTCCCATCTACAATGTGTGAGGGTTCTGGCTGAGGAGCAGGTTATTTTTAAAGCGCGGACTCAATGCCATCTTGACTGGAGGTGACTATAAAAACACTTGCGAATGTAGACTGAGCTGGAAAATGCCAGGAATGGTAATGAAGCTCTGTGAGGGCACAGACTCTTAAGTGTCCTGTTTACTGCTGCATCCCCAATGCCTAGCACAGGTCTTGGCTTATGGCACACACTCTGTAAATGAATATGGATTTGCCTCTGATAAACATTAACAGCTTGTAAGGGCTGGGTCAAAGTTTAGACCCACTGCATCTTATTTAACCAAAGGAAGTTTTTTGGAGCCCTGTTTTCTCCTTCCCTAAATTTCACAAAAACCCTTGTTTTGAACTAGTTGGCATTTCTACCCTGAGTTCTACCACCCTTTCAGCCAGGCTTCTTATCACAGTTCAAGAGGGCCACCCTACCTCCCTGCACTGGGTATGCATTTCAGCCAGCAGGAACGAGAAAAAGGGTGAGAAGGGTACACACTCTCGCTTTAAAAGACACTTGTTTGACGATGAAGATCATTTCTGTTCACCTGTCGTGGGACAGAACTTAGTCACATGGCCGCATCTAGCTGCAAGGGACACCAGAAAACATGGCCTTTATTCTGACAGCTGTGTGCCTAGATGAATAGCAGCGTTCCTGTACTCAGAGGAACGGGAAGATAGATACTGGATCACTTCCAGCAGGCCCCACTGCGAGCCTGACTTTGTCCTGAATTCTAGGTACTTCAGGCTCAGTACACTGTATTATTTGAAAAACATGTTTATTCCTCAACTCTACAGAGGAATTTTCAATTCACTATACAAAAGAAAGCCAGGCTGGTGGGGATAGCAGAGGCGTCTCATTCAGCACCACCAGGCCCAACTCCCTGCCCCCAGGCCAGCCACCTAGTTCTCCTCCCTCAGGGCTGTCTGCTCCAGGTACAGGGGGTAGGAAGCAGTTGAAGGATGGGGCCTTTGCAGAAGGGAGGAGTTAATGATGGGATCCGTTGGAGGCCCATACCGCTAACCTTCCTGGGGCCCTGGGTGACCTACCTGAGGAAGCTCTGGCAGATCCTATCACTGCACTGAGTGCAGACAGCTGGGTCCACCTGGCTGCCCTTCTCACAGTCTATCAGGTTTGGGCTCCAGGAAGCTTAGCAGCCTACAGGGGGTAAGGCAAGTCTCAGAGCTGAGTGTCGGAGACAGTAACCACCCGCCACATATATCTATTTGAAGTTAATAAAATAGAATACATTAAATAAAACATTCAACTCCTCAGCTGTATCAGTCACATTTCAAATGTTCAATAGAGGGGCACCTGGGTGGCTCAGGTTAAGCGTCTGACTTCAGCTCAGGTCATGATCTTGCCTTCTGTGAGTTCGAGCCCCACATCGGGCTCTGGGCTGACGGCTCAGAGCCTGGAGCCTGCTTCTGATTCTGTGTCTCCCTCTCTCTCTGCCCCTCCCCCGTTCATGCTCTGTCTCTCTCTGTCTCAAAAATAAATAAACGTTAAAAAAAATTTTTTTTAAATGTTCAATAGATACAGATAACTAATGGCTACTATAACGGATAGCACAGATAGAGAATATTTCCATCACTGAAGAAGGTTCTATCAAATAGCATCGTTCCAGAGGAAAGACATCTCAGGTCATGTTAACAGAGGCAGAGTACCAAGAAAGAGACAGGTGATAGGGCTGGTCTATATATCATGCCAGGCAGACCTCAGCTGGGCCACTATGGTCCGTGGCCCCAGATTCTGTGAGGGAAGCAACTGAGAGAGAGGAAGGCATCCAGGCATCCAGAGTACAGAGAAGTGTAGGAAATATATCTGTGTCTTGTTTAAAGAAGTTTTAGCATGGGTTCCTCCAGAAGCAAATGCTAGGCCAAAACACTGGGGGCAAGGAGTTTGCCTGGGGGTGATCCCAGGAAGCACCAGCAGGGGAATGGAGAAGTGAGACAAGGAAAGTGTGCACTGTCAGACAAGTGACCGTTGTGAGCAAGTGGGGCTCCATCCTACTGGGAAGCTCTGGGAGCCAAGACAGAGCACACATCTCAAAATCATCCTGCCCAAAGGCTGGAGAGTGGTGGTTTTTATGCCTCAGCTTCCTCAGTCATTGGCTGAGGCCTGCTTCCAGGGTGTTAATTCACCAGGACTTCTGGCCTGCAAAGTATTAAGACAGAAGGGCTTCCTTAGCTGTAAAGTCCTCAGGCAAAGAGATGCAAACACGAGGCAGCTGGAAGTTGGCTGGAGCACACTGAAGGGGTAAGACTCGCAGAATATGGGCTGGGCTCTCAGCACCATCTGCTACAAAGGAGGAAGATCAACATCCTTAACCCTAGCCTAGCCTCACCTCTCTCTCTCTCTCTCTCTCTCTCTCTCTCTCTCTCTCTCTCTCTCTCTCTCACACACACACACACACACACACACACAACCATATGTTTCCCATACATTTCTCACACAACCTTCCTCCTTTTACTCAGACTTACCCTGCTTCCTCCCACCACAGGACCTTTGTATATACTGTTCTGGATGTCTGAGACACTCATCTACTCTTCCTTTTCTCCTTTCATTTAGTTAAGTCCTACTTACTCTTTTTTTTTTTTTTTTTAATTTTTAAAGTTCATTTATTTATTTTGAGAGAGAGAGAGAGCACGAGCAAGTTAGGGGCAGAGAGGGGGCGAGAGAGAGAATCCCAAGCAGGCTCTGGGCTGTGAGTGCAGAACCTGATAGGGGGCTTGAACTCACTAACAGTAAGATTATGACCTGAGTTGAAATCAAGTTAGACGTTTAACTGACTGAGCCACCCAGGTACCCCTCTACTTACTCTTCAGGTCTTTGCTCAAAAGACCTGTCCTGTAAGTAGCCTTCCCTGAGGGACACCCCACCCCCTGCCCCAAGGCAAGAACAAGTCCTCCTGCTGCACTTTGCCCCAGCTCCCTGACCTATAATTGCATCATTATATGTTTGTACGGTTAGCTAATACTGCCTTCCCCATTGGACTGTAAGGAAGGAATCTTGCTTGTCTCGTTCACAGCAACACACAGCAGATCCTCAAGAAATGCATGATGAATGAAAAAAAATTAATGAATGAATAAAACAATGAAGCAACAAATGAGTGAATTCCAGTCGGACTAAGACTCCCAGTAGCCAGAGAGGGAATTTACCAGCTAAAGACCCCAGGAAGAGGAGGAGGCTAATTAGCAATTCATTAGGATCCATTTTCACTTCTGTAGTCAATGCTAATCACTTGTTTGTTTAAAACAGGAAGTTCTGCACTCATTAAATCCATTAGTAAATGAAAATGTTTCTCAGGGAAGTCTGGCCTCCCACACTGGAGTCTACATTCAAGGGGCTGCACCCCCTCTTTTGTACAGACCTCCCAGATGTCAGCAAAGCAGGTGCTCACAAGTTGTTGATACCCTAGGCTAGGACCCTAGTCCTTTCTCACAGTAGGAGCCTGTGTCTTCAGCTGAGCTCGGGTTCTGCCCCTGTACAATGGGCACAATGTTTAATCTCATGGCTAGTAGTGAAGATTAGAGGGAGCTGTGTAGTCAGGAATGTCAGCTCATACCTTGGTATTATCCTCCCTGAAAGGCTATGGGAGGAGGGAGTCTATTTTAAGGAAGTAGCTACCCAGCAGCCCCACTGGTTTGAACTTAGGGTCTTATTAACAAGCAGGCTCTTCTTTCCTCATAAGCAAGCAGCCCATGCTTAGAGGGTGCTCACAGGCCCACCCTTGCTTTGCATCGGCTCATTTAATCCTCACAGCCAAACCAACAAGGTAGCCCTTATTAGCTGCATTTGCAGGTATGGAAACTGAGAGTTGGAGGGGAGCAGCTCTTGCCCGGGGCCTTTTCTCTTGCCCATGCTGAGCCATATCCTCAGGAAGCCATCTCTGACCCTTGAAAAAGAAATGGGTGCTCTGCCCATCTTAGGCTTCATCAGGTGGGACTGCCATTCCCAGGTCTTACTCATCCTAATGTTCCCAGGAGGCCAGTAGCTCTGCAGAAAAGAAACAGTTATGTTTGTCCGAGTGCCAACTGGCTTCAGTACTCGGTGCTTGTCATGCATTAAATCACTGAATCCTCAAAAAAATTCTACTGGGGGAGCTATTATTATTATTATCTCCATCTTACAGATGAAGAAACTGACTTGTCAAAGATCACACAGCTGGTGTTGGGGGGGAAGAATTTCCTCTGACCTTCAAGGTTCTTCTAGCTGGACAAAGAATCAGATTGACATGAGACAAATTAACAGGCAAAAATAAACTTTAATAGTGTATGTATGAGGAGTCCACACACACATGGAAATTCTGAAGACAGTGAAGCAATATGATGCTTATATGAGCTAAGGAGAGCAGTAGGGGATCTGAGGATACAAAGGAGAGAAAGACCATTAGCAGGAAGATGAGGAGAGATGTTTGGAAAACAAAGGTTGTCCTGTTATAGAAATAAGTTTCTTAGGTAAGAAGGAATCTCTGTGAATAACCCTCTTCCCAGTATAAGCAGGCAGTTGAGGAGAAGGTAAAAAGCTTTTCCTGAATCTGCTGGGGTTTTATTGCTTTTAACTCAAAATAATGTTCATGACAAAGTGGCCCATTTTGGGGTGGCCTGCCTTGAACCCCTAACTGTGTGTAAATGGCAAAGGCAGTCTGCCTTCAGAGCCTGTGCACTTCGCTTCTGGCAGGACTGTTTTGCCCCCACCACAGGCTTCAGGAATGGGGGACAAGGGGCTTGGGGGTGGCATGGCAAGAGTGAGCTCTGCCCTCCACCCAACCAGAGGCCTGCAGAAAAGCCCCAGAGAACAACCTCCCGGGGGAATGCTACCAATCCCTCCCTCAGGCATCTTTTTGATGTCCCCTGACAGTAGATCCCAGGCCCACCTTTGGGGTGTTAACCTGAAAACTAAAACTACCAGGTTTTTTTTTACCAGCAAAAGATGGATCTATTCGGGAATAAAAGAGAATTGCAATCTGGGACAAGCAAGTTGTGGCAAAGCCATAGCCAAGTTGGGAACAAAGGAGAGGCACACTTTTTTAAGGAGAAAAGGGGCAAGCCGGAAAGGCTGTTATGAACTAAAAATCCATTGGAATAAAATGAAAGTTTGAAGTGTGCTGGCTTCTCACTGGTGGAGCCGTTGCTGGGGGGATAAGGAAAGAATCTCTTCCTCCACTGGAGTAGTGGAGTAGAATCCACCTGCAAGGTCAAGTCTGCATGAGGTCAAATGTGTTTCTTCCTTCTGGGTCTGCAATTGACTGAGTGGTAGGGCATGAGAGCTCCCCCTGCTGAAACCTTCATTTTAGTGGTTTCCCATTACTAATTTTTACAGGGGTATTGAACAGACCAGGCTCTCTTCCCAAAGCTTCATCCTTGTCTCCAGCCTCACTCTTTATGGTTCCTACCTCCCACTGACATGAGCAACACCCTGAATGTGCTGCGTAAGCCTCTGTATATGCTGTTTCCTCTACCCAGAGGGGTCTTTCCCTTTGTGTCTGACAGGCAAATACTGCAAAGCTAGCTTGGATGGCCTTTCCTCCAGGAAGCCTCCCAGTTTCCTTTCAGTTCAACCTCTGTGCTGCCATTTCTACCTCTAACGTATCATCATCTTCATAATGATGACCAGCTCCTACAGAGCGCTGCCCAGGGGCCAGGCCTTGAGTCCAGCACTTTATCAGTCAGTTTCTTATCATGCTCCCAGGGAGGTATATTTTTATGCCCATTTAATCAATGCTTAGAGTTATGAAGAGACTTGCCCAAAGCAGCAGGGTGAGAATTCAAAGCCAGTCTGTCCATCTCCAGAGACCATGCTCTTAACTGTTGCTTCTGACCTCCTCCTAATACAGACTTTATACTTGCCTCCTCATGACATGTCTTGTTTAGCGCTTTGAGCCAAGCCCCTAGGAGGCAGCATTTATGTCTTTTTATCTCTGGGCCTGGTACATAGAAAGCCTTGAAAAATGCTTGTTGAATTGGTTTCCATTCTGCAGATTTTGGATCCTGTTGCACAAACTTGATATAATTGATCATGTGATGTCAGCAGTCTCAGGTTTGAATCCTATCTTTGTCTTTAACTTGGTGTTTTGGGGCCTGGCATTGGAAAGTTTGGGCATCCTAATGTTGAGAGGAAGGCGCAAACCACAGCCCTGTCCAAGGTGCTGAAGATGCAGTCAGGAAGGCAACCCCTCAACGGGGCGGGGGGGGGGGGGGGGGGGGGGGGGAAGGCTGCAAGCCCTGGACAGAGCTGTGGCAGGGCACAGAGCATCCAGCAATGCCTTGAGAGCACTGAGCACGAGCCCTAAATTCTGTCTGGGAAGTCACGAGAAGCTCTGATGCTCGACCTGCTTCTCTTGGGGTTCTAAGGGACTCAGACGAGCTAGGGCATAGATGGGAAATGGTTTTCCTGTATGCACACGGGAGCCACGGTGGGGCAGGGGTGCTGCCTGCACAGTGCACAGCCATCTCCTGAAGAGATCCTCTCCAAGATCCCTTTGCATTTTTGGATTAAGCAATGCCCCCTCCCAACTCCAGCCCTGGTTCCACTTGGGAAATGCAAAGCACAGAAGAGGAGACCCCGACGACATTAGGCTCCTATCACCACAATGTGAGTTTACCATAGAACTGTAGACTCACAAATGTCTTACATTTTAATAATAAAAATTTTTGTGAGTGAATAAGTTACACAGGTATATGGTTTAAAAATGTGAAGAGTATAAAGGGCATAATGTGAAAAGATATCTTCAGCACTGATCCTGTTATCCTTCCTGGAGGCTGCCACTTGGGTGTTCTTTAAGAGAAATTCCACACATAAAGTGCCCCCATCCCCCACAAATAGTTTCATTGTTCTGCGTGCCATTTTCTTTAATAACGTACCTTGGAGATATACACAGAGAACTAGCTCTTTCTTCTTAAAGACCACATGGCAAGTGTGGGTAAGGAACTTATTTAGCTGGGCTTCTCTGGATGGACCTTTAGGTTGTTTCCAACCTTTTATTTATGCAAACAATGCTTCAACGAACACTTTGTTCATCCTTTTTGCACATGGACAAGGAAATTCCTAAGAGCAGGACTGCTGAGTCAAAGGGTGTGTGCATTTTAAATTCTGATAGCTGTTGCTGTTTTATTCATTTTGTTACAGGGATGTACCCTAGTTTATTTAACCAGTCCCTCCCTCCCCCCAAGCTCTTCTCCTACCTTCTTTTCAATTTCTAATATTTGCTTTTACAAAATAGTTAACAGTAACATTTCACTTTGGAGGCACCATTCTTCAGTACAATGGTTCACTAGAATTTCTGTGTTGTGAGGGGGGAGGTACACGGGATGTTTTGGCCTCTTTTGGATGGATGTTTATGTTCTATGATTAGGTTATTTCCTATCTTTTGCACCCAGTCTCTTGAGATATTAATGTAAAGCATTAGGCATAATGCCTGGCACATACTGGACATTCAGTATTGCAAGTTCCTGTAAATCACAATGTTGCAGTGAATTGCCTATGCATGTACATCTTTGTGCACACGTGTGGGCATTAAATTCTTAGAAGCAGAATTGCCGGTCGGAAGGTGCACACATTCAGATTTGCTAACACTGCCAATTTTGACCTCCAAAAAGCTCGTGCCACCTTACATATCCGTTTCCCCACATACTTGCCAACGCTTTATTATCAAGTCACAGATGTTTTAGGGGGTGGAACAATGCTTGGAGGCTGATTGGTTCAAACCCTTTAGGGAGCAGACAGGGACACTGAGGCCCAGGGAGGGGGAGGGGGTGCCCAAGGTCACCTGTGAGCTGGAGCGCAGTTCAATTAGAATCTCTGGCCTCTCCTAGGGAACTGGGCAGTGTCCTGGGTGGAATGTGTGAGAGTACTGGATGGGCTCCATGAGGTGAGAAAGGACACAAAGATGGGGCGAAGGGGAAGGGGGTGCACTGAGGTCTGTCTACTCCCCACCCTGCCTTAGGGAAGGCAATATTTTTATTTCATGAAGAAACTTCTGACTCTTCTCTACTACTTCTCTCCACCTCTCCCCCCACCAACGTCTTCTCCCTTGGAAACGGCCTCAGAGATTCTGAAAGGTGCTTTCCTTACTTCTGAGCCCGCTTGTGTGGGAGGAAGCTGAGGACGTGAGGGTACTGATTGAGAGAGCAGGTTGAGACCCAGGAGCTGTTGTGCAAAAAGAATGGCAAATTATATAAGGAGGGAAAGCAGAAGGGTGGGGGCTGGAGGCAGCCATTCATCAGTGCTTTTTAACCCTTTCCTGTTGCAAAAGCAGGCAGCCCCGGACGCTGGGAGGGACGGCTGCAGTGAGAGACATTTTCAAAAATGGTTTGTGCTGAAGGCTTTGAAGGGAGGACAGCACCACTCCCTCCTCGCCCTTTGCAGACAGGCTTTGTACTCTGGGTAAAACTGTCGGAAAAGGTAGAACAGCTCCTAATCTAGGAGATGATTCCTGGGGGAAATCAGGCTGCTTTTCAAGCGTAATTTGAAAAGCCGCTGCCTCCAAACTTCAGTGGTGGCAGGGGGTGGGGGGGGCGCAGAGAGGAGAATGCCATTTATAAAGCAATCAACGCTTCGACAGAGTCAGCCATCACTCAGAATTATTTTCCGAAATTTGGCCTCTATTCCGTACTCTGGAGGAAAGGCAGTGTGGGCACTTTGCTTCCAATCAAGCCCGACACAGAAGCCGGGGTAAGTCACACAAAGGGAGAGGGGCCCCCGCACTGTTCATCACGGCTGGAGCTGCGGAAAATCATTTCTAGGGCTTCTCAACTCTCCGGCACGAGCTGGAGGAAGCCTCATCAGAGGCTCCATTCATCTCACTTCTTACTTTTAAACTTTAAAGCACATATTTATGTGCCTCAAGTTGCCCATGAACCACGGCACGTCAAACAGTTTGGGGTTGATGGAAGAGGTGCATTTTCTCGTCCTGGGACTTTCGGGAACACAATTTCATCGCCAGTCTCTCTCCCTTCCAATTGCTCCTGGATGCTGCCACGAGATGAATATTCCTAAAATGCTGCTTTCCATACATTACTCACCTGTTCAAAAACCTTCTAAGGCCACTTCTTGATCCCTTACGGCTGGAATCCCTAGGTTGGCCTTCAAGGCCCTTCATAAATGTGGCCTCAGCAGCCACACCTGCTAACATATACCCTCCCAGACCGCCGGGCCATAATGGTCACCTGCCACAGACACGGGGTGGTAGCTGTCACTGGTGCCCACTGCCCACTCCGCATCTCTTCCTGGTAACCAAGTGCGGTCCTTCCCTTTAGGGGAAACCACTCCACCCCAGCTCTGCCTCCATTTGGTTTGGGGGAGCTGACCTGAGCATCTGTCTCCAGGCCTGCCATGAGAATGCCGTATACGAGGCAGCGAACTATGGTCCACAGGCAGAATAATGGCTCACGGCTTATTTTGTAAGGATTTTACACATTTAAAAGGTTGTAAAAAAAAAAAAAATCAAAGAAAATGCCACACAGATCCTATGGCCTGCAAAGCCTAAAATATTCACCATTTGGCTCTGCACAGAGAAAGTTTGCCAAAACCTGCTTGGATGCACAATGCTTGGTTTGGGGTGGGGCAAAGGATGGGCTGAGCCGAGAGGAGCTAAGCCTAGGACTTGAGTTTGGAACTGCCAGGAGGAGGTGCACACGCTCCTAGGCTTATTAAAACTCAGAGAAAGAAGCCTGGAACTATTGGCCATCCTGGACACTTGATAGAGAGAGGCTGCTAGAGAAGGACGGGGAAAACAGAATCAAAATGCGGAGCCTGGCTTTGGGATCTGGAGCCAGGAGAGCCCGCTGGTTACGTGAGCCAAGATGTTTCTTTCCGCTCAAGCCAGTCTGAGTTGGGTCTTCCTGTCAGTGGCAGTGGAAGGAGTTATGATGAGATAAGCAGATATTGGCAAGTATCCCCGTCTGCCTTCCGGCACGTCATTTTCTGCGTCTGGAATGCCCTTTATCCTCTCTTCCTGACAAAAGTCTCCTTGTCCTACCAGGGTCTTACCCTCCTCTGCTGGGGTTCTCCTTAGTTCCTGGGTGGTTTATTCTGAGATTTAACCATCTACTTCGTCAGCTGTAATTGTCCAGGGGAGTACGTATCGCATCCTAACAAAGCTGTGAGCGAAAGGGTCAGGTGGACGGAAGGGAAAGGATGCAGTGTCCACGCCCCGGGCACTATGCTAAACATTTGGAAACATGACAGCACTTACCCTTCCTGCTGCAGCCATTCAAAGAGGCAGAAGCAGTAACTCCGTTTTAGAGATGGGAAAATAAAGGGAAGTGACTCACCCAAGGTCACACAGGCACTAAGAGGTAGAGTCTGAAACCAGCCCCAGCGCTGATGAGCCCCGGGTCATCCATGCTCTTTCTCCAACACGAGTCTCCTGAGGACCACACTCAACCCCTCTGGAGGATCCCTGGATCCATGTCTGTGCTTTCCTGCATCCCCCAGGAGGCGCCCACTGCCTACAGATCAGAGCTCAAAGTCTCCACCTGACACTGGAGGCCTTTCGGGACCTACCCTTAACTCCAGCCAAACCAACACTCAGAAACCCTGAATGAAAGAAAAACCGTCACTGCACCAGCCGGGTTTAACAGGGGGCAACGATCGCTTTGAGAAGCCCACGTAAACAAGGACTGGAATGAGTCAGCTGGACGGGTTCAAATTAAAGTTGCTTGGGTAGAATAATAACCGGAGAGGCACTCTAATAAGGTTTTGTTTTGTCTTTTTTTAATCAAGTGCAACAATCTGCCTGCAGGAATACGAAAGCAACTCGGGATGTCTTTACTCTTTGAGGAGGAGATGGGTTTTGGAACACCATGGCAAGTCCTCCCACGCGGATTATCTCCTGGACAGCCTCCCGAGAGCCCACGTGTTATCACGGCACAGGACGTGTGTGCGTGTTCCCCCCGCCCCTCTTGGCACACCATTATGGCCTGCCCTGCCCAGGCGCCCTGGGAAGGCAGGCTACTTTAATCGCACTGGAAGCCTGGAAATACACGACAAGTCACACCACCTCTCTGACCTGTTTTCTCATTTGTCAGGACCTAGAGATTGAATTAGCCTCTCACTTTGCGTCCCCGGTGGAATTAGGAACAATGCTGTGAATCTTTTTACAGTACTCTCAATTAGAGGGCATTCCCCCCCCCCCCCCACCTTCCCAAAGGAAATCATCTCAGAATTTTAAAGTGGAATAAAGTTAAGCAATTCTCTCTTTCAGGGGTTCTTCACTTGGGATCCCCACGGGGTCATAGGTGAAGTCTCTAGAATTGTACCTAGAGTTTGTGAGATCAGCTAGGCAGACCCTGTAAGCAATGAGACGGTGCCTGACTGGTCTTGGAGGACGCAGTGCCTGGGAGTGATGGGGGAAGAGTGGGTCCTGTCATCAGATTCCCCCTGGAGGGACCCAGAATCCCCCAAATTAAGCTCTCTCTCTCTCTCTGGTCCATTCTCTCCACTCTGCAGGCGGGATTGCTGAGGCCCAAAGAGAGGGAGGGCCCCTGATGACCCAGACCAGAAGTCAGGCTGCTGCCACCTAGACCCAAGCTGGACATCCTTTGCCCTTGCAGAGAAAGACCCTAAAAAGAAATGAGGGGCCTCTCCAGACTGGCTGGGAGCCCTTGCTCCAATATGTCTCCATGCCAACTGCCTTCTGGGTTTTATAGAGCTTGGGGATTATCTGCATCACTGGAGAAGTTATCTAGATGGTGCCTCACCATGCATCTGGTAAGGATGCATTCATCATTTGTAGGATCCTTCAGCACGTGTGTGTGTGTGTGTGTGTGTGTGTGTGTGTGTGTGTCTGTCTACCTAAATTTACATAATCTGTGTTTTAAATCCCTCAGCTAAAAAAAAAATTGAGTATTTACCCTGCCTTTCTACATAAACTCCCTCAAGGTTACTGCATGGTTGATGAAGGGAAGGTTCCCTTTACACAAGTACTCTAGCTAAAAGCAAGCTGGTGTGGTGGGACCGAACAACACTACTGTGCATTCCCTAACGAGTGACTGGATCCAGGCGAGGATGACCAGTGACTGCCAATCTCATAAGAGATCAGATATTATACACCTCCTGATGGAAGTAAATAATCCCACTTACGGAGGAGTGTTGCCAAAAACAAAAATGAAAACAATCAAACCGGATCACGCCTCCTGTTCTGCCTTCCCATTTACAGGAAATACAGGTGACAGGAGAAGCCTGTGAAATGACCCCCACGGGGATGTAATCAGTAAATCCAGACTGTGGGAAATGCTGTAGGATAAATGACCTTATTTCCTCAACAGAAACTTAGCGGGAAAAGAAAAGAGAGGTGGAGAAGGGATCTATAAATTAAAAGGGATTTATGAAGGGACATACAGATAACAGGAATGTATATACCTTATTTGGATCCTGATTCAACACACTGGGGAAACGTAAACATCTAATTGCATACAACGTGAAAGGGTCACTGCCGATTCGTTTAGGTGTGATGATGCTATTGGGGTTTATGTTTTAAAAAAAAAGTTTGGGGGTGCCTAACTGGCTCAGAGAGTTAGGCTCTTGATTTCAGCTCAGGTCATGATCTCAGGGTTGGTGAGTTTGTGTCCGGCGTCGGGCTCTGTCCACTGATAGTGTAGACCCTGCTTGGTTGGGATCCTTTCTCTCTCCCCATCTCACTGCCCCTCCCTGTTTACACTCTGTCTCTGTCTCAAAAATAACTTAAAAGGGGCGCCTGGGTGGCTCAGTCGGTTAAGCGTCCGACTTCAGCCCAGGTCACGATCTCACGGTCTGTGAGTTCGAGCCCCGCGTCGGGCTCTGGGCTGATGGCTCAGAGCCTGGAGCCTGCTTCCGATTCTGTGTCTCCCTCTCTCTCTGACCCTCCCCCGTTCATGCTCTGTCTCTGTCTCAAAAGTAAAATAAACGTTAAAAAACATTAAAAAAAAAAAATAACTTAAAAAAAAAAAAAGGTTTGGATAGGACATCTGGGATGTGCTTCAAAATACTCCAGGGACTGGATGGGCTGGGGAGGTAAATGGGTGAGGGTAGCAATGAAAGAAGGCTGGCCGTGTGCTGGTGACTGGTCCAACAGTGTTATGGGTACACAGGGCTTGCTGTATACTATTATCCATAATAAACAGTAAAAAATAATCAATCTCTTCTTGAACAGGTATCCAAAAAATTGTCAAGAGTGTTTGTCTTTGGAGAGGGAAACCAGATGTCTGGCGAATAAGGAGGGGAGACTGACTTTTCACTGTTTCTGTTTTGTGCTGCTTGGATTTTATACCAGGGCTCTGCCTTATCCATTTAAGAACTTAAACGCATTTCTTAAAAATCACCCAATTTAAATAACAAACTTTAAAGTGAGCTCTTGATCATACTGTTCGTCCAAGAGGTGCCTTTATTTCATCTTCTTCCAAATAACAGGTTAGGTACAATGAGCTGGCTCCAGCTCACTGTTTGAGGAGAGGACGTGCACGCGTCTGTGATGCGGGGCTGTGCTCTGAAGAGTCTTGGATGCGTGGTACTTCCACATGGTCGTCAGATGCCGGGGGGACACACTCGGTGCGCAGCAGAGGCCCTCCCCGCCACCTGTCCTGAGGCTCTCCGATGTGGGAGGATGTGGCGGGCACGGCCCAGGAGGCAGCTGGGGCCTCGGAGATGGTAAGCGAAGGAGTTAAGCCCTTAGAGCTGCCAGACAATGTCATTTGAAAACACCAGGTATGAAATATAAATAACAGTCAGCTACTTTCCTTCAATCCAATTTCTAAGCAGTTGTGTGATCGATCAATTTATAAATCGATCGGCTGTCTAATCCACCTTCGGAGTCTTCTCTGCTGCCGTGCCACCGCCTCGGGCCAGGGTGGGGTCGGCCCCGCATGCGGGGACGGGGGATGCTGCTGTATCCAGGTGTATGTGTGTGGGGTCACTGAAGGTCCTGGAGCAGGCGGAGCACATTGGCCGCATAGGGGTTGCCCTGTCCTGTGGTCTCCCGCAGCTGCACAGGGTGGAGGCTGGGGTGGGGAGGTGTGAACTGCTCCGGGCAGTAAAGTTCGTTCAGGAGAAACCAGGTGGAGTCCGGGTCCACCTTCATCAGGTGGAGGAAAACTCTGTGGAGAGACAGAAGGGATGGTGGGCTGAGGTCACGAGGGAGGGGAGAGAAGGGACAGAGGCTGGTGTTCTACGGAAGAGGCTGCTTATTGGGCTATTGGAGATGAAACTGGTAATAACATCAAATCCCTTCGAATAGCACAGCAAACCCACTTTAGTTCATAAGACAGGGCCATTAGGATGGTCCCAAAGTGTATAGTTTCATATCCATTGACACAGAGAAGTCATTAGTCTGAGCAGAACAATATTGACATCAAACAAGCTCTTGGCAAAGAATCCAGTTAAGTTCTGGGGTGTCAAGCAGACGTTTTCAAAGAAAACTGACAGGGCCCACCCCTCATTTCAGGCTCACACTCCTGAGTCTCCGGGTCCTCATCCTTGGCCCCCCAGCTTGCTGCTGAACTGGGTAGCTGGCCTCTTCTGGCCACCAAGAGCCAAGGATTCTTGGTAGTCTGCACATGTTCATAAAGGGATCAGACCCAGTTATTTGCCTGAGGCAGGAACGGACAGAGCCAGGCCAGTCTAGAGGCAGAGCACTGGTGTCCTCCACATGACAGGGACAGAGCTGAAGGAGCCGGGGCCACCTAACACCCTATGCCCACGAAGGGTGAGGCTTTTCAACTTGCGCCGAACTCTGGGGCCACACCCTTGCCTCTTATCTCCTCATATCCCATTTCTGAATGACCAACCAGGTGCCCAGGGCCACCGCACTGGGCAGTCCAAGTATAAATTTCATCGCCCTGGCTGACGCAGTGGTTCAGGTTCTGGCTTTTCAACCTCAGGGAGGAGAAGGTCCTCCTCAGTTGGGCAGCTCCGTGAGCCATCCTCCCCATCTCAGTCCACAGGGCACATGCTCAGAGAAGATGACCTTCCTGGACCATTTTGTTTAGGTGGCTGCCCCCTCCTTTTCTCTTTCGGGACACCCTTCCCAGCACTTACTGTCCATCTTCCTTCCTCACAATACAGCCCCTGAGGGCAACGACCATGTCTGTTGGGTTCACCGCTATACCCTGGGCACCTGGGATGGCACATGGTAAGCTCTCAACAAGTACTTCACCCGACAGGTTCTTGTATTTAGCTAAGTGGTCTATTACACTGCACACTAATGACTTAAGATGACAGATCTCTCTGGAAAATTACATTCTATAAAAGGATCTAAAGGAGGGGCCAGCTGCTCACCACCAAGGAAGGACTAGGGAACATTACCAATAGGATTCATGTTGTCGTAGGCATCACTGCTATGTGGCCGTGGGAGATTTTTCAACTTGTCTTGCTCTCAGTCTCTAAAAATGCCTTGTTTCTAAAAATTGGGGATGTACTTCACTCAGGGTTTTGCTGAGGTTTAAATGAGAAGACACAGATCCAGACCTACACAGCGTTTAGCCCATGCGATCCCCATCTACCCAGTCATAGGGTAGATAGTATCTATTGGATGGATCACATGTTATTCCTGATGACCATCCCTAGGAGCCTTTCCCATACTGTTGGGCATCAAATGGGAACTTAAATGGAGCTAAATCCTGTTTTTAATTTTGTTAATCTGAAAAACCGTGCCCTCAGGGGATTTGGCTTTTACTTTGGGGAAGCCAGTTTTGCTTTCTTCCTTGGGTTTAATAGACACCTGCGAAGGAGGCAAGGTAGGCAGGTGGGAGGGGACCCTCTGAACATGTTTTTGGCCTGGTCTGTGCCTAGACAATTTAAGTTTCCTTTACTTAGGATAATCTTGTGCTTATAATCTCAGCAGTGGTTGCTGGAGAAGTGGTTAGAATATTCTAATTCACTGTTTCCACTTCACCGCAGAAAGGAGATGGGCCTGCGTGGGAGACAATTTTTGTTTAAAAACAAAAATATCTTTGATAATTAGAGTGGCAAGGGAAATTATGAAAAAACACACCAAAAATGGGAAGCTGATTTCTATTTACACGTGACACAGTTGACAGGTTTCCCTGGTGCCAAAGACTGTCAGAATGCAAATGGTTTCGTGTGATTTTTTTTTCTCCTTCTAGGACTAGAACAATTTCTCAAGCTACAGCATGGCACACGAAGGAGTATTCTGATCCGGGCAGTACCCAGCGAAGTGGTGCCCCAGCCCAGCCCACGTCAGTCAGAGCTCGGCTCTGACTTACATGGCATGAAAGCGTTGCAATGTTCTTTTTGAGTCCTTTTTAACATGCTAAATGTGGATGTTGTATTCTCTGGCAGGAAAGGAAAAGGAAAGAAGCCACTCTCTTTGCCCTGTCAAAACGCCTTTTTTTTTTTTTTTTTTTAAGTTTATTTATTTGGAGAGAGAGAGAGAAAGAGAACGAGTGGGGCAGGGGCAGAGACAGAGATGGGGACAGAGGATCCGAAGTGGGTTCTGCATTGACAGCAGAGAGCCTGACACGGGGCTCGAACTCACAAACCATGAGATCATGACCTGAGCCAAAGTCAGATGCTTAACCCAACCCTGTGAGAACTCGTAAATAAGATACTAACAGGGAGGCAAAGAAAGCGTGCATACGAAGTTCACTTTCTTTTACTGAGTAAAAGCCAAATTCTTGGGAGAATTATTTTGAGTCTCTTTCCTTAGCTATTAAATGGGTGGACTCCCCAGAATGGCAGGCAGCGACGCAAGTTCCCTCTCCTGCCTCTGCGGCTTGGAGCAAGTTAGTTGCCTCTTTCTCCAAAGGAAGATGATCACAGCCCCCGCCCCCACCCTCCTCACAGGTTTGTTGCGAGGCTCTAAGGGAGATGAGGTGCAGGAAAACACTTTGAGGCATACAATGAAAACACTGTTCCTTCCAGAGAGTATGTGTGTGTCTAAGGAATAATTATCACTACCAACCTCAGCAGCACCGCCACACCACAGAACCTTCTCAGACACTCTGAAAAGGGCAAAACATTTGTCTTTTGTTTCACTCGTAATTTCCTTCCTACTGACTTGGTGGGGGTCCCAGTTCTCAGCCGATGGTGTTCTAATTTTGCCCGTCATTTTCAGGAAGAAGCGAATGCAGTATTCTTTGCCCTCTGTGCGCCTGAGGTTGGGAGGGAATGCCACGCTGTGCAACCAGGTGCTGGCAGGTGTAGCTGTGCGCTTGCTCGGCCAAAGACATGCAGCCTGCTGAACTCTAAACACCGACACACATTCTGAACCTGGACCTTGTTCGCTTTAAGGCCCTGGGAGCCGAGCGGAGATCCAGCAGGTCTTGTCTGAGAGCTCAGTGGCCCAGCTTTGCTCCAAACTCTGGTACCAGCTTGTCCTGGGGCTGGTTCCTGCCCATCCTTAGCTGGGGACAGGGGCTCCCAGAAAGTGAAGAGCCCAAAGCTGAAGACCTTAAAAGCCCTTGTGCGTCATCCAAAGCCAGAAGACAAAGACAGGACCTCTGCTTTGACGAGACTGGGGCAACTGCCTGGAAAATGTTCCTAATACATCGTGAGACGTGGCAGAGATGGCTGTTGAACACGCCAAATGGCCAGCTCCACGTTTTCTCAAACCCAAAGAGAAACACTTAAAAAAAACTATATGTACACCATTTAAGTCCTGAACAAAAATTTCCTTCTCCTTCCCCTAGGCCCAAATCAGTGGCTCCAGGGAGCACAGTTATCAAGAGATTATCTGGTCCCCAGAGTTTCGGGAGGCACTCAGCTGTGCCTCATGCCTCCGAGTGTCCTGAGGCGAGTGATTATCTCTCAATAACCTGTGGGGCCGTGTAGCTTAAATGATAACTTGACTTTAAAAAATTTAGAACTTGCCGTTAGGCAGTTTCTAAGCAACCTCTGTTTCCATGGCAAAGAAGCCTGGTGTTTATACTGATTTTTCACTTAAAATGCGGTTTTATTGAATTTCGCTTCATGCAGGCAGCCATTTCCCCGCACTCCAGCCCTATCTACAATTGACGGGCAGCAGCAAGTACCTAATAAACTCCAGACACCAAAACCCACAGAAGCGGCTCATTCCTTCATGATCAATAGCGGACCGCTCCGGGTGACAAAGCAGGGGGCGAGGTGGCCTGGGGACATAAGCAATGTGCTACCAGAATCCGGTCAGCAGGGGCTGGGGACCATCTCCTTGTGGTTTGCCAAATGTTTCCCAGCACCTGCTCCAGCCCAGGCGCCGGGCTGGGTGCTTGGGATACAATGATAGATGGACAAAGGCTCTGGCCTCGGGGCTCCCCATGTGGGTGGGGAGAACGGACTAATCACAGAGGCCCGTAGTGTACCGTGGAGAGGACCACACTAGGCGTCCCATGTGGGGTGGGGCTGGGGAAGGACTCGAGGAGGGCACGGCAAGCTGCTTCTCTAAGTAACATCGGTTCTATGGCCCCTTCCAGCCCCAGCAGTCCACAGTGGTCCTCAAGCACGGGCAACGGGTCAGTGGCAAAACCCCAAAGAAAGCCCTCTGCTGCAGATGCAAACATTACAGGGTGTCCCCTCGGTCTAGACGACGTCTGCTCTAAAGACGCTCTAGAAAACCGCCAGCCAATCGAGGCCCAGTAGAGCTAAATAAACCGTAACTGAAATGCAGAGCTTCCAGCCCTCCTGGGTGACAGGCTATTCTTTCTCTGTCAATTACTTGCTTGAGGGATCGGCTGCTCCTTGTCTCCTTCTGGATTTATAAAATGCTCTCATGAGCTGTCTGCATAAGTGCCAGTGGTAAAGAACTTGTGGCTTTGTGATCTGTTTATTTATTTATTTTGGGCTTCTAAAGAAGTTATTCAGGGATGTCTCCTTAGGAACATGATACAGGCTGTCGCTACACGGCCATGACTAAATGCAATCAGAAAATAAACTCACTCGTCGGAAAGTGGGCACACCCACAAAGTTATTCTAGCTTCCCTGCTATTCCCTCGCTGGCAGAACCTCCACACTCTTTTCTTCTCTGGCCATCTCTTCTCCCACGACTCAGTACATGCTGATGCTACAAATGAGGCTGTGTGTGTTTGCTTTTAAACAAATGGATGCTCAGGGTGTCGACGTGTCCTAGCCAGCAAGCAGTGGGGTGATGTTTCTATCTCGGTAATTTACTCTAATGGGTCTCGGTTCATTGGTTAACCAGTATTTCAAGCCTGTCCTTTCTTGCTATTCAATTTAGCTATCTTCTCCTGCGAGGAGGTCGTTTTTTGTTTCTAAATGTTGGAAATGGAGGATTATGACTTGGAGCAACGATTTACTCTCCAAATAAATACTACCAATTACCTTTGCAGCTATATGTACTCGTTAGACTTAACTATATTTACCTGTTCAAAACCATTCATCTATCGATCTAACTCCATCTCGCATACTCACACAGAGACCGATAATAAAAATATTTAAATGCAACGGGGACGGGATTTAAAACCATAAACACCAGTAGAAGCTTACAATGCTAATCGTACCCCTAAAGTACCACAAGACAAAGTATCATAAATGCAGTGGAATGACTCCATTGCTTTGTGCATATTTAAAAAGATATGGCACTGAGAGGACCAATCTGTTACAGACAATTCAAAAATAAGCCAGAACCTAGAAGGGTTTAAATCCCACTGGGGCAGGATTTAAAAGCAGCCCCTTCCATCTGGCTGCCTCTCCTGCCTCCAGGCCCCCTGCAGGCCTGGATCCCCCTGGCTACGAAGCCGCTGCTAGGTGCGCAGATTTCAAAGCGGCCCTGTGCCAGAGCGCCAAGGGGGCTGACTCAGGCCACATGCGGTGTTCCCTGCTCCTCAGCACTCCCCCTCCACCCCCCACCACAAAGGTGCAAACCCTGAAAGATGAAGCTATCTTGTAGCAGCCTACCTATTTTGTCCCCCTCACCCCCTTCCCCCGCCCAGACTGTTTTCCTGGAACCTACGCTTTGGCGCTAAGCCAGCAGGCTCTGCTGATGGATGCGGGGAAGAAACAGCTCTAGGAAGTATACTTGTGTATTCACTGCAAGGGCGTTAGAGACATTAGTCACAACAGTACTCAGTGTTCTTCTAAGATGACCCATGGAGAAATTTTCTTAGGGTTCAGGACCAAGGAAAGCTGTGCTTTTTTCTACAAAGCCCTCTTCTCCCTCTTTTCTTATTTCAGGGATGCCTGGAAGTTGCACAACATATACATTGCCCTCTTTGCTGTCTGTTAGGGACAGGAGAGCCACATTTAAGGCCCATCTCCAGCAAGGGTGCTGAGCTCTAGGTGTGCGCTTTCTATGTTAACCTCGGCCCCGGCGTCACGTTGGGTTTTTCCTTTTATTATTTTTTGTTGTTGTTGCGTACACTTAATTGATAAGATACCCTAGGTCTTTTTTGGAATCAGGAAGAAGTTTAAATAATGCTAACAACCACTACTTACTTTTTCCCATGAGCTGATATTCTCTGCTGAAGAATATAATATGCACGAGTTTACTGAATCCTGGCAATAATGTGACTTGGTGGAAGGTAACAGATATGCCTGCTCGAGTCTCGCAGGTGAGGGAGCAGAGGCTCGGAGAAGTAAAGTGACTCGTCCACGGTGCCACTGCTACCGAGCAGCAACGCGAGGCTCCCTCTAACTCGGCATTCACCTTTGCAATCTTTCAACTTTCAACACGGTACACTTGGCTCGTTAATAAAAAAAAAAATCTTGTGAATAAACACACATATAATAAGACAACCAAGGCCATCTTCCTGGCTACTTTACTCAAGACGGAGATCATGACATTCACGGCAGCCTCTTAGGTGCTCGGGACAGACCACGGACGCTGCAAAGTGAGGAAATGGCTACCCTCCGGTTTGCCAGGCAGTCTGATGTGTGAAATCTACTCTGTGCAGGTGATCCTGGCTCCCAACCCAGTAGGATTGGCGTGCACACGCGCAGGCACACCCCATACTTGCCTTTCCCACCGGGTTGTAAAATGGTTGACCCTGGTAAATTATCAATCACATGACAACACCAAGGAAGCAGGGAAAGGATTCGCAGCACTTGATTTAAGTAGCACGGAGGTCCCCACCTTCAGATCTGAAACCCAGCAACCCACTTTGTTTATAATCTGCATGGCAGATGTCTCTTATCTTTGACAACAGGAAATCATGCCTATATATGCACAGTGAACAGCTTCAGATCTGAGTGTATTTTTAGAACAATGAGCCTGGAAAAGAAACGCAGCAATGCCTGTCAAAAGATGGATAATAGGAAAGCTAACTACTTGGGTCTGGATTTGTCAACTATTAATCAAGTGTCAAAAGAAAAAATATCAGGAATGCCCTCATTTCCATGCTGGGTGCAACCCAAGGGGACAACAGCTCTGTAGCCCAAGCTCAAACAAACTGCCCACAACATTTAAGGGGATGAGCTGCTAATTTCAAGCTCAGCTGAACTAACGGATCACCTCGGTGGCTCCTGATCTGTTCAAATATAATAGGCCCAAGTGTGGGTAAAGAGAGGAGCTGGGCTCTGACGGGGATGAAATGAACGAGCCTGTGCTAGTCTGTGTTCGTCCAGGGTTTGAAGGCACCGGCTGGTTCTTTGATGGGCTGGGATCCTACTGCTAGAAAGAAAGCAGGGAAGTCAGCCAGTAAATGAACCTTGAAACCTGGTCCTGACTTCTCACACAGAGGGTGGTAGGGGGACGTGGCACAATTAACATGAAAAGATCATTCTGGGGTGAAAAACTCTCTTCAGAGTTCAGTAAAGATGAAGCAGACTTATAAGAAACGCCATGCCCAAATGTACAGGAACTCATGTAAAGCATCATACATCTAATGTATTTATACATATCCCACATAGGTGTGTATATACACATGAGTATACCTCCAGAACACAAGCCCTGTGAGAGCAGAGGCCTCCTCTCTCATGCTCTCCTCTATTATCAGTGCCTAGAACACTGCCTGGCACGCAACAGATCCTCAGCTGGTCAGTGGAATGACTGAACTGGCTGAGTGGTCTCCCTCACGTATAAATGTAACTCGTGTGCACAATGACTCTGGGAGGAAGGTGTTATCACCACCCTTAGTTTATAGGGGAGGGAAATGAGGCACAAGGAAACGAAGTCATTCGCTCAAAGTCACAGAGTCAGTAAGATCTGGACCTACGTTTGTCCACCTCCAAGGCTGGTGCCCCATGCCCTTATATACAATGGCTATGCAGAGGAAGCTGGGAGGGGACCCCCACCCACAGTACCCCCTCCCCAACCACCACCACACCGAGGACCGCAGCATTCAGTTCCTGTACAATCAGAGGGTGCACCCGCCAGTCACTACCTGCTGGCCCCCTGCATCCCCACCTGGGTCCTGCGCTTGGCAGGCAGAGGCAGGACTGGGGGTGGAGAACAAGTGGCCTAAAAGCTCTGTTCTTCATCTTTTTCAGAACAGGTATTGTTCCTTTTAGCCCCAGGGTGGAAGGCTTATTGGATGATTTGAGTCCTCCCTGCAAAAGACAGGGAGCCTCAGAGGACGCTGAGAGAGAGGCCCAAAGAGTATGGTTTTAACAGAGTTGAGTTGAATCAGGCTGACAGCATGTACAGGCTTTAAGGAAAAACACAGAAATTTGGGGTATGTGCTCTCATCTCAGATTCCTTTCATGTATGGGAAGGAAAAGCTCCATGGTCAGGGAGGCACAGAACTGTGGAGGCCCACTGCATGCCGGGAGAGATCTCAGAGGCTTCTGGGGCTACTGGAGAATTTAAATCAGTTGAGTCTGCCTCTGCCATGGTGGAGGCGGGGGGCATGGCTGACACAGACCTGTTATCTGTAATCGAACACTTACCCTCAGGGACACTGCCCTGTTTACAACTGTGGGTAGGCTGACCCCTTCTCCGACACCCCAAATAGGATTTGCTCACTTGTTGTTACCCATTGAAGTTATTTAACCAAATGGACTGGGGGGAGCTGGTATTTCTCTTGCATAGCCAGTTAACAGTGACACCTAGTGGTAATATACAGTGAGGTTCTACCGTACCCCTACCCCCGCCCCTCCCCCAAGTTGCAAGATTTATGCCCCTCCTTACAAGGCACATTCGCTAGATAAAAGCATTAAACTGGAATGGCGTTTCTGTTCTTAGCATTTACAGCCTTGGTTATATCAACCACCCCCTGATCAATTTCCATTTCTAGAGTTTACAGCCTGGATGTAAAAGCCTGCCACAAAGGCTCTATTTAATATGACAAATTAAAAAAGCAAACACAGGCTTGGTCATCCTTTGGAGCCAGGAAAAGCAAACAGGAGGGAGGAAAAAGCCAACCATAATGCACACAAAGAGGAACTTTCATGGAACTGCTGAGTTTGTCTCCATGCCAACGCTAGGGAGGCCGCCCCTCAGAGGCCCCAGCCCCGACCTGCTGGACTCACAGACATGTGAAGGGGAACAGAGAAGGCTGCCCCAAAATGTGCCACTTTGGTGTGTGAACTGACTTGAGATTGAAGGGAATCAAGACCCAGCAGTTTCAAGAAAAACTTTTACTTCTCCATTAACTACCTAAAAAAATTCGAATAGGGAGCCTGGCCCAGAAAAAGAACTATTACCAGAGATAACTTTTCATAAGAATAACCTAGGTGTATGGCAGGGCAAACATCTAATTACCAAACACCTGATCTTAGGTCCTGTGGATCACCCTGCTCCCTCCCCTTGTGAAGCCCCGGCCCCTAGACCATTCCTCAGGATGGCAAGGAAGCTTCAACTGCCCCATGTGACCCTGGGTCTCATATTTTTATAAGGCTCCCTTATATATGAAATTAAAAAAAAAAAAAGTGTTTATCTCCCACTAATCTGTCCTGTATCAATTATTAGACCAGCCAAAGAACCTAGAAGGGTACAGCAGAAGGAAAATTCTTATCCCCCCTAACACAGCTGCTCACCTACCTCCTTTCAGAGCAGCCACCGGCCCTCACTTGTTTCCTCACCAGCCGTGTCAGACAGAGGGGCCACTTCCAAATGAAGCTGGTCATCCACCCCGCGTCGGAAACTCACCAGCTCCAAGGAAGCCGGGGCATTGGGGCATCTGTGGACAGCTCTGGTTTTTACTGCGTTTCTGTTACCCTCTGGCTATAGGGTTCCCCCTTGGGCCCTGGCAACAAACACAACAGCCTTCCCTTCTCCCATGAGTGGGCGGCGGGTGTCAGTGCTTGCTGTGTGGGGGGAATACAGAGGGGCAGGAGTGGGCACAGGGTGGGGGGGGAGGGCGGCGAGGAGGCTTCTGCAATTGTTCAGGTAAGAGGTGAGGGTAGCCTAGCCTGGTGGCTTGGAAGTGAAGAGACATAGACAGTCTGAAGAGAAATTCTGCAAGGTAGGTGGACAGGCTTCCCTTCTGGAACGGATGTAGGGTGTGAGGGAAGAGAAAAATGAAGAACAGACAACTGAATGGAAGATGAGGCCACTTGCTGAGCTAGGGGACCTGATTCATCAGTCCCTACAGGCATGAGTGTCTCAGTACCCAGCCACCCGCCTCTCTTCCTGCAGTAAGGAGGCTCACAAAGAGACCAGGTTTCCCATTGTCTCAGGCTTCTTTTCCCATTTAGAGAGCTTATTAGTTTCTGAATCAAGATGCCAAATCAGCTCCTGATCAAGGACAACACTGGTTTTTTTCCCTTGACTTCAAAATAAGTTTGCAGATGATGTGTTTGTGAACCAATCAACCTTGCACTTCCTCCCCTCCCAGCTTGGCAAGAGGGAGGTCATCTGACTCAACCCCGAATGGAATGCGGTAGAGCAAACAAAGGCACTGCAGTCAAGTGGTCTGGCTGCGTTTTCCTCCTCCAGAGGCACCTTGAATACCAACTCAAAATTCAGCAAGGTCCAATTCCAGGTTTAATTGCTTTTAGCGGCACAAAAGAAAATTAGAAATGAAAAGATAATGAATTGCGAATATTAGCCTGTTTGATGGTTCTCAACTTGAAGGATAGGTACGGGGTGGATGCAGAAAAAGTAGAATGGGGCAGAGAATGTGAAAGTCAGATCGTTGTGACTCTTGGTTGTAATAGGCACACAGAAGCTTCAGGATGAATTTATTACGTTGTTGGGTTGTACCTGAAATCAGCACCATTAGCTTTAGGAACACAGCCAGGGGTGTGTGTGTTGGGGGGGTGGGGAGACTCTTTTCACCCTAAGTTGGTTCTTTAAGGAACAAGAATGTCTGAGGATAAGAAGCTGGTTGGGATGCGCCCCTGTGCTCCAGAAACCATGACTGATTCTGGGCCTAGGGGAAGTGACGGGGAAGTGACAGAAAGAAAAAAGGGAACTGGGGAAATCAAGAGCAAAAAATTGCAAAGGACAATAAATCAATTCAAAAAGATATTTCCATCACTCCCAGAGACTGCAAGGTTTATAAGGGGCAAGACAGCCTTCCTCATTTCACAGTCTGAGCAGCCTTGCAGCCCTTCAGGGAATGAGATGACTCCTACCCCACCAAGGGAACTCAGGGACACGTTTCTAGAAGCCTAAGAAGTGGGAGGGACTGTTTATTTGCTCTGAGCCAGAGCTGCAGGGCCCAGGGTAATACACAGATCCAGGCCAGAGAGGCCAACTTTTGTTTTAACTGCAGACACCCAGGAGATAGCAAGTCCACTCTGGTCCCCTTTCTCCCGACGGATGGAGAGCTGGGGAAAGGGGGCCACAGTACATTTTTGGTCTCAAGTCTGGGGACTGATGATGTCCTTGGTTTTAGCTTTTGAGAAAAGCCCTTTGGGACTCAAGGAAAGGGAGTTCTTCCACTGGAGGTGTCGCAGCTATTCTCGAACAAGCACAACTCTTGGAAATTATAATCACATAATTTCGGAGCCAGAAAAGGCCTTTTAAACTATTAGTCCATGGAGTTTAACTATTGGTTATTGGGAGAACTATTAGTTCTCCACAATCAGATGCATGTTGTGGACTCTACCTAGAAAAAGGAACCTACATGTCTGCTTGTACACACCCAATTTTGTGCACACTCTGCAAGGGTTTAGAGCACCTGACAGCCGTTAAGATGCTCCGTGGAGTGAAGCCACTTCTGCCATCTTACTGCCAGATCAGTAACCTAAGGCTTTTGCTTTGCACACAAAGGAGCTGAGGTCTGGAGAGGTGCCAGGGTCACCTGGTCACTAGAGTAGGGCCTAGGAGCAGATCTCTCTCCGGCCAGGAGAGTGCTTTGTTCCCCTCAGCACACCGTCTTTCTGCTTTTTGCCCCTTTGGCATTGCTGCTGACACTGCAGCAGAGGAAAAGGTTACTTGCAAAGAGAAACGCGTCCAGTAAAAATACCATCTCTAGAGTTGGCCCAGTTAAAGAAACCATCGTAACCTGGCAAGAAGAGCGAGGAGAGAAGAGCACAGACGTGGCTTGACTCTGCTCGCCATTAGCAAATCATCGATAATTTAGAGCAAACGTAAAGAGATGCGGGTGATCAAGCAGACGTACCTCCTGGCAGCCTCTTGTAATTTCACGGGCTGTTTGGCGCTGAGGTAAATCAAGCAGGCATCAGCCACTCTATTCAGGTCACCCTCACCTGCGGAGAGGAAAAACAAAACAAGCATCGGCCCTCAGACTTCATTTGGGACAAGCAGTAACCCACTGCTGTCCGCTGAAACTGGAACAGCTAGGCGAGATGCCCTGGGCTCTTTACTCCATCCCGCATATCAGAAAACACATCAAGATAGGTGGAAAAATGAGGCCAGAGGGAGACTGAAGGAGAGGGAGGAGCACAACCGGGCACGGAGCGCAAGAGTGGCAGCGAGACCACGCGGGGTGCATGTCGCCAGGGGCGAGAGGCTGGTACCTACCTAGGTCCAGTCTCTCGCAGAGGGGGCCCAGGCCCTGCAGCACGGCCAGCTGCAGCTTGAAGGCCAGTGTGTGGGAATAAACTGGCCCAGCCCGAGCACTGACAGGAGCCTGGGTGACTAAGGAGCCAGCCAGCTTCGGCAGGACATCTTTGCAGAAACGGCTCCGTAGGAAGTCGCCACACTTGCCTCCCAGGGTCTGCAAGACCTGCAGAAACAGCCCCCAATGTGGTGAATGCGTGTCGCCACGGCAGCAGAGAGCTAAGGAATGCCTGGTAATTCAATTTCTTCTTGGAAAAAAAAAAAAAAAAAAAAAAATAGAATTACTGCTGTTAATTCCTTGCCCGTGGTTTGTGATTCTGACAGTTATGAATTCGGAGGTCTCTGCTCCCAAGGCATGGCTGCTTCTATCCATAAATACAGATTACACGGGGAATAAGTCAAAGGAATCTTGGGTTGGATGAATAATATGATTAATACCTTGATTTTCCTCCCTTTTTTGGTTAGAAAAAAAAAAAAAGCTTAAAGCAGTTCACATAGATCATCTCTTGACTCTTCCTAACATCCCTTGAAAAAAGGCTTGTGCTTTGAACCCTAGCTAGCTGAACAAACACAAACAGTGAGGCCCAGCTGCTGCTACGCAGGCACTGGGAGGGCAGTGGTTGGCTGAGGCCCCTCGGCTGAGTCGGGGCATGGACCCAGTGGTCAGGGCCATGTCGGGGCCTTTCCCGTCCCATCACACCATCTCCTTTGTACATTACCCTTGTCCCATCTTCCACAACAGGCGGTTTCTTTGCACGTCTCGTTTTAAACTTTCTCTAGCAGAACATATTGAAACGTTTTGCCCTGCTGCACAAGGCTGAATATACAGGATAATAGGAACTTCTTTAAAAATTGGTAAGCAAAGCATAACCAGCAGAGAATGCCGACTTTGCAGAGAATAAGGCCCTTATTTCAGGTCCCTCGGCTGGCCTGCACAAGGCGTTACAGACTTCAGATGTCATCGACGTGTCTGGGAGTGGGAAAGCAGCCTCAGAGCACACACATCTTTATATCTTTTCCTTTTTCTACACTTGCGTTATTTCAGATTACCTATTAATTTCTACAAAGGAAAGCAGCACATCTGAATAAGATTTAGCAAGACCTCCCTCCTTCCCCCTCCCCCCAACCTCCCTCCTCCCCTTTCTGTGTGTGTGTGATTTTGCATATTTTGCTTTACAAAAAAATATTAACAACGTTGACAATTTTATATGTTTTAAATGTAAGCTTGTATTTTGGTCTAGGCTATGCTGAAGAATCATACAGAAAACCAAAACACTTGCTCCAAGTACACTAGTTGCATTTCTGGCTTCATTTTCTGTCCCTACGGATCCTTTTTCCTTGCCTTATCTTCCTCACATACTCCTAATTTATGTTAGCTTGCCCTGATAAATATATTTCTGTAGGTTGCCTTACGTGCGTTCCAGAACAAGGAAGGATATAAATAAATAAGCCAAAATACATGTGCTGATATAAGACAAAGTCAAGAGAATAATACCTGACATATATATATATATGGTTTTTAACTTTCCAAAGTATTTCACCAAATAGTCCCATTTTACCCTTGACGACAATACCATGAGGAAGGTAGAACACATGGTCCTAAGGCCAACGTGACTCTGAGTGGTCCTGGGCTTTGCCCCAAGTCACTGGATGGGCGGAGGATGCCCACTGCTAGAATCTAGGCCCCTTCCCCTGGACTCCTGTGCAGTGCGAAGAACATGGGCACAAACTCACAGATTTGGGTTCTATCACGTACTAGCTGTGTGATCTTGAGAAAATCCCTTAACTTCTCTGGGCTTGTTTCCTCCTCTGTCAAGAACGGGGGGGAATAGTAGCTACCTTGCCAGGTTGTTGTAAGGAGAGGAGTTCGTATGTGAGGATGTGCCAGGCACACAGTGGGTGCTCCATAAATACCGGCAGCCTTTTTCATCTCCTAGTTCCTTCTGCTTCAAATTCAAAATAAGAGACTTCTACTTTCTTTTCTGTGCCTTTCTTGTTTTGCTATACTTTCTTCAAAGTATGTGATGTTACAATCTGATAATCAAAGAACCACCCCCAAAGACACCGCTGCGCTCTGTGCTGACCACCCCCACCCCCATGACTGACAGTGGTGGGGCAGCAGCACCGTACCTTGAAGGCTCTGAGCACTGCCAGGGGGTCGTCATTTGTGAGTCGGTGCACGAGTGGGGGCCAGGCCCGGTGAGCCAAGGGAAGGAGCTGGTTCTTGTGGGATTGCAGAACAACTACACACAAATCCAGCACATCCAAGACCTGAAAGAGAGGATGTGATTTTGGCAGAGTAGGAGTTAGTCACGGGAGGAGTGGAAGAGCATTCCTAGAAGTTCCTAAAGGTGGGAACAGCCAACGGGGAAGACCCCGAGGAGGGAGGGCTTGCAGGGCTTAGGAAACTAAGGCAGGGCCGTGTGCAGCATGACAGAGGAGGGGTAAGAGGGGGACCGTGAAGGTGTCATGTTAGGAATTTCTTATTTTGTACTAAGTGCAGTAGGGAGCCATCAGAATGGTTTAAGCAGGAAAGTGCCAGGATACAATTCGTGTCTTAAAAAGGTCATTCTGGCTACTGAGTGGGGAGAGGGACCTGCAGCGGGAGAGAGAGGCCAGTAGGCCCCTCAGGGAGCTGGTACTGTGCCCCTGAGAGGAGGGCATGCAGGCACAGGGTGGTGGCCAAGGGGTGAAAGGCTTTGAGGTCTGTTCTGGGATGGCTTCACCTGCTGATGGACTGCATACTGGGGCAATAAAGAGAGGAATCTATCCAAAGGGGCTGCCTGGGGTCAGGCTCAGCAACTGAACAGGTGCAGGCGCCTCTGGATGAGGCAGGAGCGGTGGAAGGGAGGAGGCTGAGATGTTGGGTGAGGTCACATGCTCTTTCTTCTAAATGGAGAGGCCAAGTAGGCAGCCGAGATACAAGTCCACTTTCAGAAGAGAGGCTCGGGGTAGCCTAATGTAAACTGGGTTTGTCACCCTCCCTGAAAATGTTTCCTGATCTCCCACAGCTCAGAGCACACTGAAGACCACTGGCCTGCCTCTGTGTCGCCGGCAGGGGTCACGATGATGACCACTGTAGGCCTTCCTCCTCGAGACGGCCAGCCTTCACAGCACAGGGGAAGGAGCACGTCTGAATAAGACAGAGAGAGGTCTGCCAACATGGGAGTGGTGAATCCTGCTGGTGCCTATTATATGCTGGTCACACTGACACCGGAATAGAAACAAAGAACAGAAGTGGGCCTGCTCCTCGGAGGGAACAGGCAGGCAGAATAAGAGAAACCTTGGCGTATAGCGGAGAGCAGAGTAGCCCAGCAGAAACGGCACTGCCATCACTGGCTGAGTGTGAGTTCTGTCACTAACTGGGCAAATTAGGTCGGGTGTCATTGATTCCAAGATATACATTTCCTCCTTCTGCCTGGAATGTTCATCTCCCTGCCTTTGCCCCTTGGAAAGTTGGCTTCTTCTCAGCCTTTAAGTCTTGGCTCAAATATCACCACCTCAGGAAAGGCCTTCCCCAATGACTTGGTCAAAATCAGGGTATAAGCTCTGTCTTATTCAACAGGGTTCGGTACAGAGTAGGCTCCTAATGCAAGTTCACTGGATGGGTGAATTACTATTTTCTATCCTAGAACCTGCTTATTACCGTCAGAGATTTCCACACCTTATAGGTGTGTGTTTGTATATTGCCTTTCTCCACAAGAGACAGGAAGTTCCATGAAGATAGGAATGCTGGCTTCATATCCTTGTAGACACCCTCTGCCTGACCTGTAGCGGTCCTCAATAACATTAAGTGAATGAATGTGTGTGTGAAGCTGTTTCATATTTATACTCAACAACTCAGTGAGGTAGGTACCATCACATCCATTTTACAGAAGAAATGGAGGCTTAAAATGGTGAATTAACTTTTTCAAGGTTGCACAGGCAGAGCCGGGATGTGAACTCAAGTATGGAGGTGTGATTCCAACGCTGATGATTTCAATAACTGTGGTGTGGCTATAGCTGCTACAAAGCCTCTATGAAAGGGAAGACACTTTGCTAATGCATCACCCAGACATCTACAATAAAGCCTTGCATACAGTAGGCACTCAAAGAGTACCTGCTGAATGGAACAAGAGATGAGTGCTAAGAAGTGTCTCTGGGGGAACTAAACAAATGTGAGATAATCCTGGATCGGGGTTTCTTAGCCCATCACTCCAAGCAGGGCAATGCGCTCTCATCACTAACAGGAACTCACTGAAGCAGCTGTGTTTCTCAGGCCTGCCTGGGAATGGGGAAGGGACGGGCCAGGCTGCGTTGTCTTCCCTTGGCTGTGTGATCTTCTTCCAGGTGATTCTGAAAGCCCTGTCCCCACCCCCACACACCCCACCATCCTGTTTCACTATTGCACAATTTAAGTCCTTGCTTAAGGGACTTAAGGGACAGGGATGCTGCTCGGGAAACTGCCAGCAAACGAGGATACAAGACTAAGAAGTGTGAAATGGAAACAGAAACAGATAGAGGCCAGAGTCACGTTTGGAAGAATGACCACTCCCAAGGATTAAAACCTGCATCCCGCATTAAGTCGCTTCAGAAAATGATATCCCTGCCAAAGCGTATGATTTCCTTTCCCTTGGAGACTCAATGAATGTCCAACGGCACTGTGCGGTTTTTAATTCCAGAAAGGGGACTTGGCTCCCTTTTGACATCTGAGCCGATACAGAAGGACGTGAGGCTGCCATCCCACAGATAAATTCTTCCTGAGGTCTTCTCTTGGCCACCACACATGGACCAGGAGATAAGGGCGGCTGCTTGCTCATCCGTGCAGTCACTGCCAACCGGACCAAACCCGAGTCCTGCTGCCACAAACGCAGGGAAAGGGCTGCACACTGACCTTCAATCGGATTTTCAGATGTTTATCTGACAACAAATGGATGCAGCGTTCCATCACATCTGCGGCTATTTGGACCTGCACTGGCAGTGGTGGCTCTACATCAGGACCGGTGTCACGCTCGTCCCCTTTGGGAGGGTCTGACTGCTCCTCTGGAAAGAAAGCATAACCGGGGACAGTGTTTTATGAGGGATGCCCACTTTGACTTACTCTCCCAACCTCAGGCATGGGAACAGCATTCACAAGGGAAAGTGTCTAGGAAACGACCCTAAGGAAACCATGTAAAATTTGGGTCAAGCTACGAGTCAAGATATTCACCACAGAATTAACTATAATTGCTAAAAACTGGGGGGGAAACCCCTCCACGGCCGCTCAAGGAGGTTACATCCGTACAATGACATATCACGAGGGCCCCCAAATTTGTGTTTGCCAAGGGCTTTACCAACCAGGGAATATGTTTTTGAAAGAATATTGTGTTAAAAAGAGAAAAGCAGCATATAAAATTGCATACACAGTGGGAGCATTATTATATACATTTTTGCATAGCAGGAGGTACAATGAAATACTAAGAGAGATGGGGTCGTGAGATCATACAGCATTTCAAATTTTCTCCAAAAAATTTTTTTCCAAAGTTTTTTGCTCTTTTCTAAATTTCCATTAATAAATATTTAAGATAAAAACATAAGAGGGCAACATTCTAATCTGGAGCTCTGACGCTGGACAGCTCCCGGGCTGGCCTTGCTCCGTCCTTTACTCTTTCTTTCCTCTTGGTTCATTCTTTGACTAAAGGACTCGTGTGTCTTCCACCAGCCTGTAAGACCTCTTAATGGCCAAGATCAGACCTTACTGATGCTGCACGAGAGATAATAGCAGGGCAGCTTAATGTAATGCACGGGGAGGGGGTCTGGTCAAAGGAGGTCAGTTCAAGTCCTGCCTACACACCTATTAGCAACCCTCTCATCCTGCATTACTTCATCTGGAAAAAAGGTACAAAGCATGACCACCTCATTTGCGTGTTGAGAGAGTTAAAGATGATGAATGTCACCAGCTATTATTCTTTCATCGCCTAGAGTGCTGTGTCGCATGTGATAGGCGTAAGTTTGTAAATTAAAACAACAACAAAGACGTGGGAGTTGCATGAAACCCAGGCCAAAATCCCTATCCGGAAAATGTTTCCTCTGTCTACTTACAGCCCCCAGCTCCCCCTGCCCAAGCCCCCATTACTAGTTGTGCTCATTTCCACCGAGCTGAATGTCGTTCCCTTCACTCTTTCGCATTTCAGTTTTTTCTGCTGGAAAAAACAGAATCTTATAGTACAGGCCACACTATCTCTACCAGATGCTGCAAAGATAAATGAAAAGGCATCTGTAGAGTGCTTGGATTTCTTGGAGAAAGGGACCTCAGGTACGCGAGGTGCTTTCATTGTGGTTAAAACAAAAAACACATGTCAAACCAACATCACGCCAGACATTCTTTATAATGCCAAGTGTTTGGTGTGTACTTGATGAATGATAATTATAAGAGTGATAAGGCTGTGCTTTTCTTCCCAGAGGAGGATTTGTTGTTTGAAATTCACCTACTGCAGAATGTTATTTGAGGGATGTGGATTTTTCCGTTACTGGGAGAAAGGTTGATTCATTCAGTCTGCTCCTAGCCAACATCAACTAGAACCAGAAGATCCTAATCATGAGAGAATGGATTCACGGACAATGCTAGAATCTCCAGCAAGAATGGCAAATCCGGATTACGAAGGATCATGATGCCTCTCCTTCTTCTGGGTTTCTGGGTTTGGGTATGGGGTGCAGGTCGGGAGAACAAAGACTGGGTTGGCTTCAGAAATAAAACCAAGAAGAAAAGGCCTGATAATAGACTTCAGATTGGGAAACTGTCCTCAGGGAAGGCAATGACTCAATTCTGCATAAATCACTATCTGGGGCCTGTGATGCTTCTCTGCTATTTAGAAGGAACTTGCTGTAGTTAGTCGCATTGAACTACGATTTCCTGTTATCCTGGAAGTACTGGCTTCAGTTCACCAGAGTCTCAGAGTAGAGATCACCAAAAAAGAAAAAGAAATCTGCTCAATTCCAACCTAACAAACTAATTTGGGACTCAGTTCGATTTAGGATAGTTCTGAGACCACCAAGCTCATTATGACTTGGCATTTTATATTTGCAGAGGAGATTCTAACAATTTATTAATCCTTCCGTGACCTGAAGCTCCAGATTGAGCTTGTGAATAAAACAACAGGCCACAGCTTCAACTAGCCTGAACTCTCTTCTCCTTTTTCGTATAAATAGGTAAGAAAAACACTGAAGTCTCCTCCCACTAATAAGTAAATAGACCAAGCATATGAACAGACAATGGGCAGAAGAAAAAAATTGTCAGGAAAAAAGCATATAGGAAGATGTTCAACCCTACCTGTAATCAAAGAAATGCCAAGCAAAATAGTAAGAAACATTTTTCACCTCTTAATTTAGCAAGAAGTGAAACGAGTAATGGCCAATGTTGGCAAGGTTGTGGTACAACCAGTGTTAATCCTGCACCACTGAACGGAAGGTATAAATTGACACAACCTTTCTGGAAGGCAATTTGGCAAGCATAAAATAATGTTCATATCCTTGACCCAGAAATCCCACTTCTGGGATTTATAAAGAAATATGCAAAAAAAGGGAAAAGGTCACGTGCACAGAACCAACCACTGCAGCGCTGTTTATTATAGAGAAAAGCTGGAAGCAACCCGAACTGGCCACAGGGGAATGGATACTTAGTAGCAGCTATTAAAACATTAATTATGAAAACTCTATAGCAACGTGGAGAGTTGCTGATTATATAACTAAGTGCAAAAAGGGTATAATGCATTGAAACTGTGGCCACAACCATATAAAAATAGGTTTGCAACAAAAAGGAACGGGATAAGATTGCACACACACACACACACACAAAAGAGGATGCTTATGTTTAGCATGGTGAGGTTGATCCAGGATCTAGAGGTTTGGTAGACTTTTCTGACTACCAAACTTTCTGTAATGATATTTCATTCTTATAATAATCTGCTTCAAAAAGAAAAAAAAAAAAAAAAACAAAAAAACGGCTAAGTCAAAATAAATAGTTACCTTCTTCATTATCAAAATCTGAGACATTTCCATCCGCCACATCCTTTTCTCTGAGGTAGCTCAGCAAAAATTGTTCAATGTCTTCCGCCGTGGTGGTATTCTCGAGTCCTTTCTCAGGAGTTGCTGGTCTCTGGCTCAAATGACTTCCCTCCTCCCCTGCACTTTGCTCTTGGAGTTGTCCAAGATCACCTGTGTCTGGGAACCACTGGGCTGTAAGCAAAGTGTTAGAACGATCACCATAGTCAGGGACAACAGGCATCGGTACTCTATAAGCAGAATAAACTCTTTGCCATGGCCTGTGTGGCCCCACATGATCTAGTCCCTCTGTCTCTCCAACCTCATCTTCCAGCCACTCCCAGTTGCCTGTTAACTGGGCACCTTCCCATTCCTCCAATGTGGCAGGTATTTTCCTGCCCTAGAATGTTTTGCAGATGCTGTTCTCGCTGTCTGGAATACTTTCCCCACTATGTCACATCTGGCTAATTCCAACTCACCTTTCACATCTCAATACACATAGGACTTGCCCAGCAAAGCCATCCCTTGACTTCCCAATCCAATTTAGGTCCCTCACAGGCTCCTATATAGCACCATCTTCTTTCCTTTCACATCAACTCACCATGATTTGCAATTACATTTATCTTGAGTTACTGTTTAGGGTCTGAATCTCCCACTAGATTCCATGCTCCATGGAGCGCCACTGGAATCCAATATGCCCAGCATGGAGTAGGTGCTCAAGATATATACTGGATGAAAAAACATGCTAGACTGGAGAATACATGCAAGTGACAAAATTCTGAGTACAAGATGCACTGCTCAGTAGAAGACAGGCTCTACAGGGACTTAGGACACAGCCCCTCACATCTGTATTTCTGATATAAAAGGCTGGCATTTTCTCCCCAAAGCTTTCCCTTCTTCAGTGATGCTCCAATACTTCTGATGTGTCACCACAGAATAAGCCTTAAACATCAACTGAGCCAGCGGTTTTCAAACTGGAGCCCTAGGGCTCTGCAGAAATGTCCTGGGGCCACAACAGGGAGGGCCCCAAAAGACAGCATGCTAAAGGGGGTGGACTCAGGACTTCTAACCCCTCTCTAACCCAGCAGCTCTGATTTCAACTATTCTTGTACCCTGGGGTTCCCCTGGGCTTCATTTCAAAAAAGGCTCTAACACTTAAAGAAACAAGAAAACCCCAGTGTGAATTTTCACCCTCTTTTCACAGACAGCAGGAAAAATGCCTCCGATAACCTTTAGCACCTGCTAATTTCCTTTCCATCAAGGAGCATGTGCACAGAGTAGGAGCAAAAACACAGGGGAGATGGCAGGGCCAGGCTAGTGGGAGCGGCAGAGAGATAATGCTGGGTAAGAGCCTTCAATCCAGGATCTAGAGATCCCCATGTGTAGGGATCAACCATGCCATTTCTTCAATGCCCCATCCCCAGATGTGTCAGGCCCTAGTATCCTCTAAGGGATCGAATTCCCAACAAGTTAAAACCAGGACCCAGCATTTACGATACTCAGAGTGGACGTGCTGCGAAGATTATTTCTACATTCGGCTAGTGCCAGACATTAAAGTCTTGGCTCACAAATGGCTTTTAAACATATGAAAAGAAGCTCAACCTCCCTCTTAATGTAAATTAAACTATAATAAGGTGCTATTCTTCTCCTATTAAGCGAGGATTAGCAAAAAGCTCCGGAATATAGTGTGGATGAGGGCGTGGCAAAATTAGCACTCTCCCGCATTGCTGATAGGGGTTTAAATTGGGGCAACCTCTTCGGAGAGCAGGTTGAAACTTTCCATCCAAAACATAAATGTGGGGCGCCTGGCTGGCTCAGTCAGTGGAGTGTGCGACTCTTGACCTCAGGGTTGTGAGTTCGAGCCCCACGTTGGGTATATAGATTACTTAAAAAACAACAACTAGATTAAATGTACTGCCCTCGAAGTCAGTTCTCCTAAGGAATTAACCCTCCTGATATACTTTCATTTCCTAAAACGTGTGCGGGGTTCTTTGCAGACCTTTTAGAGGTTCTGTGAGACCACACTTCCACTCCCACCGACTTCAGGTCAGGTCATGATCTCACGGTTCGTGAGTTCGAGCCCCACACTGGGGCTCAACAGCACATAGGGGCGCTGACAGCACACAGCCCAGCCCGCCTGTGGATCCTCTGTCTCCCTCTCTCTCTCTGCTCCTCCCCACCTTCTCTCTCTCAAAAATAAACATTAAAAAAAAAAAAAGTGCTACACAGGGTTTCTCCTTTAGAGATGACCAAAGATATCAGCAATCCAAGGGAATTCAGTTTTCAAGGCCCACACTGAGATATCTCCTGAGAGGATATATTTAATAGGCCTTCCCTCAATATATTTTTAAAATCTCAAACGGACACACAGTGTAGTTCCCTGAAGTACTAAAGGTGGAAGTCTGTGCTACATTCGGACTGTGGAAGCAAGTCACAGTCTCAAATGTGTGAGCAGTCAGCCAGCCTGCCACGAGGGCAGGGGCCCGGTTCTTCCCAGGCAACAGTGACGTCCCAGCAGCCAGTCCAGTACGCAGACTTACGAGTGGTTGCAAAATAAAATCCAAACTCCTTCCCTCGGTCTCCAAGGCTGTGCAGGGTTTACCCTTGCCCACCCTTCCAGCTTTGTCTTGCATCACTCTCTCCACAGCGGCCTCTCTTCCAGTCTCTGAGGGCCTCAAGCCCTGTCTTCCCTCCAGATCTCTGCACCAGTTCCCTTTGCCTGAATGTTCTTAAAAACCATAAAAAGGATACGACAGCTCCGTATGTACTGAGGGACCCTTCTCAGCCTTCGGGTCTCAGCTTTAGTGTTGCTTTCTTAGAGAAGCCCTCCCTGACCGCTCTACTTAAAGTTACCTGGCCCTGTCGCTCCCTTGCAGCAAGTTACCTATTTTCCTCACAGTGCTCATTAGAATCCAAAGGGAACTTGTTCAATGATTTACTTGTCTTTCATTTCTTTTGCAGTAGCAAGAAAATTCCATGAGTTTATCTGTCTTGTTCACGGCTATATCCTGGTTACTTAGCAGTGTCTGACATATGGCAGGCACTCTTCACTGAATGAATGAATAAAAGGACATTTAGACGGCATGTGAACGTTCATGAATGAACGAATGAATGAATGAACAGTGGAAATGGCATCAGGTACAGGGCAGACGGCTGTCTCTGTTCCAGTCGCCTGCCTTGCTGTGACAAACTTTCTTACATGGCTTTGGCTTTCTCGGCTGACAAAATGAGGCCAGCGACATTCCCACCTACTTTGGAGGCTACTCGTACTGAAATAAATACTAGAGATAGGGTCTTCGGATAAAAGGGACTCAAGTATATAACTCACTATGTTTTTTCGTTTGAAGACGGACTATCTAGTTGAGAGGTTCTTTTTCTTGTAGTCCAAAACTTCGCCATTTTAATGGTTACTAATACCTCCAATAGACACCCAACAGGACCAAAAGAAAGGAGAGAAACTCAAACCACCTCATACAATTAAAAGGTTAAAAGAAAGTTTCTAGACCTCTACTATGGTAGTCACTAGCTACATGTGGCTATTTAAATTAAAAGAAAGAATTCATACCTCCGTTACACTAGCCACATGCTGCCTAGTGGCTACTGTAATAGAACATATACAAGCTGTTTCCATCATCACAGAAAGTTCCACTGGACAGTAATATTCTAGCTGATCTGTGGACTGAGTAATTCCTGCTATTCCTATTCCCCACCAGCACAGATACCACTAACTCCAAGTATTGTCAGAAGCAGTTTGGTATATTGAAAAGAACAAAACTGTCATAAATCCTGACTTTACTCCTTATTTCCTGTGTGACCCTGGCTAAGTAGGATCTCACTGAGCCTTAGTTCTTCTTTTCTGTAAAATAAAAATGATGTTCACATTTAGTCTACAGGGTTTATGTCTGTTGCACAGAGCAGGAACTCAATATATGGTAGAGATTATTAGAAGTATATAAAAAAAGTGGGGCGCCTGGATGGCTCAGTTGGTTAAGCGGCTGACTTGGGCCTAGGCCATGGTCTCATAGTTTGTGGGTTCGAGCCCCGCATGGGGCTCTGTGCTGACAGCTCAGAGCCCGGAGCCTGCTTCAGATTCTGTGCCTCCCCCTCTCTCTGCCCCTCCCTGCTCACGCTATGTCTCTCAAAAATAAACATTAAAAAAAAAAAGGGCAGTGGACCGCTCTCGTAACATGTGGGACTGGACCGACAACTATTCAAATTATGTTCTCCATTACATAACCACACACGGACAAAAAACAAGGATACTAGTCCTTCCCCCAAATCAGCATTAAAAAGGGTTCTGAATGTACCTAATGCTGCCAGCAGGGCATGCAGGACGCTGACAAAGGAAGTAGCTCTCTTATCATAAAACTGGTCCAAAGTGGCCAAGACATCCTGAACCACATCTGCCACCAAAGGGAGCAGGCTAGCATCTGAGTTCCACAGCATGACTTCCAAGACCTTTGGGGTATGGGGGTGCAGAGACAGATGACGCAGATTTAAAGAGATTCCATTCACCAAATAGTCCGAATTTTGATTGATCAGGTGCTGCAGGGAGTCGTAGCCACAAGCACGGCAAATGTCCATCATGGCACTGGTAGCTGCCTGACTAATGAGCAGGGTTTGGTCTCCAGCCTTCTCCAGTACCGGATAGAGGGCTGACATCAAGAGCAAACGAAAGTCTTCTCCTAGGGCACACGCAAAGCGCCCAATCCCTTCCAACTGGATGCATATTTGCCAGATGTTGCCGTTCATGGAGCAAATAGTGGCACTTGGCTTTGAGAAGGCTGGAAAAGATGGAACTTGGCAGGTGTGTGCACCAGATGTGATGGCCCGGAGGCCTGACTGCTTCACTGTTAGCTCCTCTCCCGCTTCTTCAGATTCGATACAAGTGATCAAATACCAGTTTTCTTGGCTTGTGTATTCTTCAAGTATAGATGTCACGATCTCCCTCAGTTCGTCTGGGCTTGTTTTTATATGTTTTTCGTGAAGATTCTCCACCTCCAGCCCAGCAGCCCCCGCAACCAGTTCATTCAGGATCATGGCAGCTTGCTTCCGGTAAACCACAGATTCGTGGTACAGCTCCATAAAGTGATCTGCGAGCAAATAGAGGTCCCCGTAAAAGCCGAGAAGCCGACACACCTGCTGCAAGAGCAGGAAGAGCCTCTCGTCGGTGAAGAAGCGGAAGTACCTCTTCTGCATCTGACTCCATGGCTGCGCAGCCGCGGTCTCCGGAGAAGCACTCAGCTGATCAGAATTCCAGCGCCGCGCTTCAACGATTTTGATGTCAGTCACGTCTAGTTCTAGAACTTGGACAAGCGCTTTGGAAAGGCGCTGAAGATGCGCCGCGGAGTTGAGGACGAAGTTCACTTTGGGGCCCAAGAGTTTCAGATAACCGAGTAACACGGAGAGCGTCGAGAATTTGCCCTGATCGTCCTGGGAGTTCATTAGGCGGGGAAGAGATGTGGCAAGGGAGTGCAGGTTCTCTGACAGGATGTCGGCGAAGGCTCTGTTGCCTACCACTACCTTCTGGTCCGCGAAATGTCTCAGAACTCTACTGCACTGCGCTTGGACTTCAGGACTCTCGTCATTCACTAGACCCACCAGAGCCTTCAGAAGGGGTCCAGCCGATCCGACCAGTGATTGGCTGCACTTCAGAAGAAGGGCTTCGACGAGTTCTATCAGTGCCAGCCTCACCTTCCAGTGTGGGTGAACTGAAACACACTCGATTATCTTTTTAATAAGGAGAGTCAATTTGTCGCTGGTGTTTTTTACCCACTTGGCTTCCCTGTGAACCACCAGCTCTGCTACTCTGTGCTCCACTGCAGGCTTCGGTTGAACCTGTGGGATTCTTTCGAGCTGCTCATCAGCCATAGTGAAACTCACTGTCTCGTAAAAGATCTTTAGAGAAGACGCGACAATGCCGTGCCCCTGTTTGAAGTCTCCTGTGATGACCCTGGTCAGTGCCATTGAGATTCCAGGTAAAAAGCAGGCAAACAAGTCCCCCAGCTGCTTTTGCTCGAGCTCCTCCAAGGACCTCGGATGGTCTTGACAATCGCACTGAAAGAGTAAAACCTGTAAACATTTTAAGGCGGCAATTTTAATCTGCTTTGATTTCTCCCGTTCTGCTAGGTCCAACAGTAAAGATACGGCAAATCCTAAACGAGGCAGAATGGAGGGCTCGTAAAAAGCCAGAATGATGTCCCCATAAGCCGAGTGCATTAATGTGCTGAGGCCCCGGATCACCGCCAATTTCAACTCCTCGGACACAGCTGCGGGTTTTTGGGAGCTGGGCGAATACAGACAAGCGGAGAGTTCCGAAAAGAGCTCCCGGAGAAGTTCTTGCTCCTTCACACATGTTGAAGAGAGGACAAACGTGAGGCACTCCACCACGCTCTGGACCAAGCGCTCTCTTTTGGGAGCCGGGGTCTTCAGGGTGAATCGCAAAGGGAAGAGGACATACTGCTGGAGCTCCTGAAGGGCAGAGTCACTCACGGCTCGCAACTGTGCCTGCAGACGCTCCACGTTCTCCACCGTCTGTGTCTTTGTGAGCTGAACACAGACCGGACGTAAAACACCAAAGGCCTCCTCAGGAGTGTCAAAAACCGCCATTGCGCAGCGGCCTTCTCACTGAGGACGCATCCCGCAGGCTGGAGGAAGAAAACCCCCAGTAAAGGTCAAGCTCAAAGCAAATGCAAAGAGAACCTGCATTCAGTCGATCACCAGACATTTCGCGGGGGCCTACGTGCCAGGCGCTGCACAAGGCACGAGGGGGGCGAGGGAACTGAAGAGAGACGGCCGCTCTTCTTAGGGGGCCCCGGTCCAGTGAGGGAAGCAGCCGGACAGCTACCACGTGGTCAGAGAGTTAGGACAGGCCCGTGCTCACGACCCTGACTGTGGAAGCCCTGAATGTCCGAACCCTGGGGAAGCCGGGGTGGGTTTCACAGGAGGAAGATGCTTGAGCCAGACCTGAGGGAGGAATAAATAAGACTGTGGGCTGTTCTAAGGAGTTTGGATCTTAACCTGTGGTAGTAATGGAGAGCCACGGAAGGTTTTATCTTTTTTAAGTCGAGGTAGGACACTTACAGAGTAAAATGCACTAGTCTTAACGTACAGCTCAGTGGATTTTTGTGTATATAGAGATCTATGTAACCACTATCCAAAACAAGATAGAGAATATTTCCAACACCCTAGAAGGCTCCCTCAAGGCCTTTTACAGTCAATTCCTATTTCCCCTGCCCAGTGGTAACCTCTATTCTGACTCCTATCCCCACGGATTAATTTTGTCTGTTCTTGTCATGGAGAGGTTTTAAGCCGAAGTTGATATGATCAACTTTATGCACTGAGAAGATGCCCCGGCAGCCAGTGATATAGGAGAAGAGTCAGAGCTGGGTGAGACCAAGGGCAGAACAAAACGGAAGGCAGTAGCCAAAGAAACGGGAAAACCAGGCACACACGCTATTACAGAAATCACGGGTGAAGAGAGCCCAACAGGATGGAAAGATGGAGGGCAGGCAGGCAGGCAGTGAAAGGAGATAGGTCTATAGGTGGCTGAAGGAAGTGAACAACTTAATACCAGAAAATCTCTTTTCTCTGTGAGAAGAAATTCAAAATCATGGGCTGGCAGTGAACAAGAAGTGAGGTAAACAGAGGGCTTGAGAAGAGAAATAAAAGTCTCAAACATTCCCTCTGGGGAAGCAGAGCATGCTGGGAAGACGTAAAAGTGTGGCCCAAGGGTACTGAGGACTGAGCTGAAGCTGGAGACCATAAATGTGTACAACTGTAAAATGTTGGCACTGGAAGGAGGCTTAGAGATTGTCTAGTTTGGTGGGGTCTGTCAGTCTGTCTCTCACCATCTCTCCCTCTCTTTTGGCTCAACTTGCTGGGGGCTTCTGGAGACATGATGCCTCTCCCTGTCCCCAATCCAATCAACCCTCCTGAGCCCCACTGACTACAAGGCTAGCAGGCAATTGGAGCCTGGTGAGTGTGTGAGCAAGACCTACTCAGCCCAGAGAGAGCGAGCCAGGGCCAGATTTTCCTCCTGGGTCAGGAGAGGGCTCAGGGCAACAATCAGGCTCTAAAACCCTAGAAAGAGTCTGGTCCACAGGGTTCCATGGTCTTTGGCAAGAAAGGGCAAAGCTGGTCTCTGTGAGGCTCACTGGGGGAGATATCTCCCGGTTGCTGTGACCCCCCCCAAGAAGCTAAGGAAGGGAGGAAGCTCAAATCTTCCTTATCTCAGGTCACTGATGCCAGAAGGCTCAGCTTGGGACTGCTGACACCCCACTGGCACCGGCCCACACGCTGATGACCCAGAGGCTGCTGGGCCATCCCCTCTGGTACTGTAGTTGGAACAGAAGGAAAGGAAGATAACCACTTAATGGGACCCAGGAGTCAAGAGGCAGGAAAAGCTGGCACAGCACTCTCTGAGGTGGTAAGTCTTAGATTAACAGAAGGGGTTGTGTTAATTTGAAAAATAATAAAAGCAATAAAAAGCTTGATCACAAGGTGAATGACATCCCTTAGAATTTTTAGCACATGACTTGCCACACCAAAAAAGCTCAGTTGGTGGAATTTTTTAAAAAAAGAAGATGGTTAATGACTGATATTCCATCAGTGGCCTGGAAGATGAAGTAGAGCTACTCTAAAACTCAGAGCAGAAGGACAAAGAGATGGAACTCGTGAGACTGGGAGAACAGACCTGGGAGAACCAGTGTGTAAATAGCTGGGAATTCTGGAAGGAGAAAAAGGACCAGATGGAGGAGCTGAAACAAATAAATAACGGAAGCATTTTCCTGAGTTGCAGAAAGATTTATCTGGAGAGTGAAAAGACAGAAGGATACACACCTAGTAACACTCTGGTAAAATTCCTGTACACTAAAAGACAGAAAAATCATGTATGCTTTCAGGAAGAGACAACAAACAACTTAGAAGACTTGCTTTGGCTTTCTCATTTGCAACAAGGGACACTAGAAGACGACGGAATAGTATCTGCTGACTGCAAATTAAGGACTGTGGCCCCCAAACCCTATATACCGCCAAGATAGTCACCTGTCAGACTGCAAGAACAAAAGCAAGGATTCAGAGAGGGCATTACCCATATACCCTCCCAAGGAAGATCCAGTACTTGAGAAAGGGCTCCATCAAACAACGGGAAACAGAGACCTAAAATGGGAAGATGAATGAAAAAGGAAACACCGTTTGTTGGTAACTTTTTTTTAGTGTGGAAAACTTTCTTCAAATACAATGTTTAAGTGGAAGCCCAGCATACAAGGTAGATAAAATCAGAGGGTCTGGCTGAAGCTGGAGTAAAGGTGATGGGCTGGGGCTCTGCATCTCTCTTATTCGTCTCAGGAGTTTCAAGAAAATAACCTGGGGCCCGCAGAATTATGTTCTCAGATTATATGACACAAACTGCAATAGAGCTAACGAAGTGGGAACGCGCAATATATCCCAAACTAAACTTCTCTGCCCACTCTTCTGTGCTTCCTTTGGGATTTATAGCCCTCACCTTGAGCTAGAAACCTTAGTCTTTCTTCCACCTCCCTCTTAATTCCACCATTCTCTTCAGTTTCATCTATTCTACCCCTTCAATATCTTTCCAATCTGTTGGTGACGATAACCATCTATTTAATGCTGGACTGACTGTTTCCTCGCTGGCCCCTGGCCTCATGTGCTTGCCCTTCCTGGATCCACATTTCACCCTGACATGTAAGTAATCTTTCCACAACAAAAATCCGATCACTCTTCTCTGCTTAAAATTCTTCAACTGCTCTCCCTAGCCTGCCTAATCACCAAGGCACACGTGGCCCTTCGCCATCAGGCTCCCACCTATCTTAGCAACCTCATCTCTCAGGGCTTCACCCCTTCCACGTGAAACTGCAGCCATGTAAAATGACAAAACTTGCTATTCCCGAACAGGTGGCGTTATTTCACATTCTCCTCCTCGTTCCTACTTCACGGTCACTGCTGTGCATACCGCCACTATGGTGTTTAGTACCCTGTATTATCTTGTATGCATACGTCTGTCTTCACAACTTTATTTATTTTTTAAAAATATTTATTTTTGAGAGACAGAGCAGAAGCAGGGGAGGGGCTGAGAGAGGGAGACACAGAATCTGAAGCAGGCTCCAGGCTTGGAGCTGTCAGCACAGAACCTGATGTGGGGCTTGAACCCACAGACCACGAGATAATGACCTAAGCCGAAGTCAGATGCTTAACCAACTGAGCCACCCAGGTGCCCCTGTCATTGCAACTTTACACTGGGCAATCATATATCTCAAACCTAGAAGGGCATCTGGCACATGACAAGCACTCAAAAACATTGTGCCCGTTCTGCTTTGAAGTTGGATGTGGTAGGGCATGGCAGGCCAAACTTCTGCTGACAACTAGAAAAAACCAGATAAACTACAAAAATACTTTTTAAAGCATAACTAGTCATGGGTACAACAAGGACTAGATGGATGAATACTCTAGTGAGGGATGAATGTTCAGTGAGCCAATAGTCAATAGCTGTTTCTTTTGTTTTTTATTTTTTACCCTTGCTGCATTTGTTGACCCTGAACATGAGCTCAGGATTACAGTGTGGCCCAGGCCGAGGGCTGTCACTGAGGAAAGAGAAACCATAACACATTTAATGTGGTTTATGTGAGGTTGAGGGGGCAAAACTGCAGTTTTCAGAGATCTCAAAATACATGGCTTCTGAGAGAAGGCTGCTTCTGGGGGACAACTGGCTGAGAAATGTCCAAGCACATGGGAAGAGATCAACCCACAGGTTCAAGAAGCTCAATAAATCCAGGTTGGCAGTACAAAGAAAAACACAGACAGACATATCATAGTCAAACTGCTGTAAACCAAAAATAAAGAGGAAAATCTTAAAACTAATGGAGCAGTAAGACGGACACATACTTCTTTTTTCTTTTTCAATTTTTTAAAATGTTTTATTTAGTTTTGAGAGAGAGAGAGAGAGAGAGAGACAGAGTGTGAGCGAGGGAGGGGCAGAGAGAGAGGGAGACACAGAATCAGAAGCAGGCTCCAGGCTCTGAGCTGTTAGCACAGAGCCGGATGTGGGGCTCGAACTCACAAACTGCGAGAACATGACCTGAGCTGAAGTAGGACGCTTAACCGACTGAACCACCCAGATGCCCTGATAGATACTTCTTAACAGAAATGATGAAATCCAGAAGACAGTAGAATGACATCTTTAAAGTGCCGAGAGAAAATAACTACCAATCTTGCATTTTATACCCTATGAAACCATCTTTCAAAACTGAAGGTAAAATAAAGCTGTGTTTAGATAAAAACCAAGTAAAAACATGGCTATCAGGTCTGCACTAACGGAAAAAATGAAGGGAGAAAATGAATCTAGAGAGAAACATGGGTATGTAGGAGGCAATTAAGAACAATGGAACACACCAATATAAAATAATACTAACTGTAAAAAACAATATTTATGTTTTTTGCAGTTTAAGTATATATATATATACATATAAAACCAAAATGCACGACAATAATGCACAAAAGCTACAAAGGAGATAATGTAAAAAGAGTTATGTGCACTAAGAGTCTAGGAGTATCAGGAGGTGATAAGATAATTTATATCAGACTGTAACATATCAAGAATGCATGTTGAAATCTGTAGGGTAAAGCGCCAAAAGAACTGTAAAAGAATACATACTTAATATGTTCAGACAGTGGTAAAAGTAGAATAAATACTTTTGATTTACCCCCCGCAAAAGGTAAAAAATGAAAAAAGAGAAGCAAAACCAGTGGGTCAAACACAAAACAATAAGAGGGTAGACAGAAGCCTAACTGAAACAATGATTATGTTAAATCCGACTTTCTCAACAGTAGCACCATTGACATTTTGGGTTTGATAATTATTTGTGAGTCGAAAGCTGTCCTATGCATTGTAAGATATTTACTAGTATCTTTGGCCTCTGTCCCCCAGATGTCAGTAGCATCACTCCAGGTGTGACAGGAAAAAATGTCCTCAGAAACTGCCAAATGTCCCACGGAGGGTAAAAATGGCCCTTGGATGAGAACCACCAGCTTAGAGTCATCATAATCCCAATCAAAATGCCAACAGGACTTTTGTAGAAAGCAACAATAATGCTCTAAAATTGATGGCACAGACAATCTTGAAGAGGAGAAGTTACACTGGCAAGTTGTGGTTTCTTACGCTATTTGATTTTAAGGTTTACTGTAAAGGTATAATAATTAAAGTCAGTGTGTTATTAGCATAAAGAATGACAAACAGACTAACAGAACAGAATAGCCCCCTCGTGTACAACAGATCTGCATACTGGACAAGGGCAATGCTGAAATGACCTGGTGGAAAGAACAGTCTTTTTAATGGAAGGTGCTGTGTCATTTGCCTATCCATGTGAAAAAATATATATGTCTTGATTCCATCAGACACTGGATTCAAATGTGAAATGTAAAGAAACTGTAAGAAAACAGAGAAGAGCATCTTTGTGATCTTGGGGCAGGCAAAGATTTCTTAAACAGGATACAGAAAAGGGCTAACCATAAAAAAAACTGATAGACTGGATTACATTAAACAACTTCTGTTCATCAAAAGACATCATTAAGAGAATGAAAAGACCGGGGCGCCTGGGTGGCTCAGTTGGTTGAGCGTCAGACTTCGGGTCAGGTCATGTTCTCACGGTTTGTGGTTTTGAGCCCTGCATCAGGGTCTGGGCTGACAGCTTGGAGCCTGGAGCCTGCTTCAGATTCTGTGTCTCTCTTTCTGCCCCTCCTCTGCTTACACTGTGTGTATGTGTGTGTGTGTGTGTGTGTGTGTGTGTGTGTGTGTGTGTCTCAAGAATAAATAAACATTAAAAAAAAAAAAAGAGAGAGAGAGAGAGAGAAAGTGAAAAGACAACCCACAGAGTGAGGAGATATTTGCTATATATCTGACAAAACACTCATGTTGATAATATAAGATTTTTCATAAGTCATTAAGAAAAAGACAACCCAGAAGAAACATGGAAAAGGACTTGAATAGACGTATCAAAAAAGAGGATGTCCAAATGGCTAATCAACATATAAAAAGACACTCAACATCATTAGTCAGGAAAATACAATTTAAAACGTCACTGAAATATTGCATACCTACCAGAAGGGCTAAGGTGAAAAAAAAAAAAAAAAGAAAAAAGAAAAAGAGAAAGGAAAAGGAAAAGAAAAAGAAAACACTAGGTGTTGGCGAGGAAATGAAGCAACTAGAACTCTCATTCAGTACTGGTAGGAGCACAACTACTTTGCAAAACTCTTTGGCAGCATCATTCTATAGGTGAACATGCGTATGCTCTATGATCTAGTAATTTCACTTTTTGCTAAACACCCAACAGAAATGCGTACACAAACATACCAAAAGATGCATTCTGGATTATACTATCCACAATTACCCCTGAACAGAAAGCGCTCAAATGCCCTTCTCTAGTAGAATGGAGTACTCTACAGATAAAGATTTATCACAATTGGAGATCTTCAAAAGAATGGGTTATAGACTCAGAAAGAGATAAACCAGCTTTCTGTAAGGAAGAGAGTATACCAAATTGCTACTTTGACACGACTATAAAAGGCAATCACATACCTTTATGGGAGGGCCGTGAAATCACACTTGTGTGACAATATGTCAATTACAGAAAGAATTGTTTAGAGACTTAGAGACTCAGGAGTTCCAGATTCTTTTCCTATAAAATGCAACCCTGATTATTTAAAGTGGCACTGCGAGGTTTGTTGTTGCTGTAACTGACGGCACCAGGGGCATTCTGGCCCAAAGTGATACTGGGATGAGGCCTTTGGATTCTCTGGCTGAGTAGAGAATACCACCCAGAGTTCAACTGTGGCAGACTGGGACTGAAAAAACATAAGCCTGAATAACCAATTCTCGATTGCTGACGGCCAACTCTACCTTCCTAGCTCAGTGTGCCCAGACTGTGGTTGTGGAAAGCAGTCACTAAAGAGGCAAGGGAAGACATCTGCAATTGTAGTGCATGGGCGAACCTGTTCCCCACCACGGCCTCTCCTGGTTCTCTCCTCTCTCTCTGCCTTGTCATGGGGATGGGTCAGGGACCATCCCTGGGCCATGGCATACAGGTGAAGACAAATGGGAGCGATCTGTACAGGACAAAGTGCTATGCCTTACAGACACTTCAAGGATAAGACAGTAGACAGAGTACTTACTATATCACACAATCAAGAAGTGAAAAAGGGAGAAAGAAGGAAGCACAAAAGAAATTTGGGGAAAAAAAATGAACACCAACAGTGAAGTGTTCATGGAGGGAGGAGGATTTGTGTTGGAATTCAGGGACTACACGTTTGGGGCTATGCATGAAGGCTGCTCGAGGTAAAATGCCTGTTACAAGCAAAGGCCTGGAGGAAGAAGAGTGAAAGCATCTAGTAAATGCAAAGACAAGATAGAGATGCCATCAGAGCAGGTGAGCCACACACCATTCAGGACTGACATTCTGATCACCTGGGCCTTTGCACTTGCTGCTCTGCCATATATCCTCCCGATTTGCTCTCTCATCTCTTTTAGGGCTTTGCTCAAACGTGAATCCTGAGTGACGCCTTCTCTGATCACTCCTATGGAAAACTGCAACCCATCCTCACTCCTCCCCACCCTGGCACTCCCTATCTTCTTTCCCTGACTGTAGTTTTCTTCAACAGCACTTAGCACCATCCGTCAAACAAGATTATCTACTATTTATTTGTTTACTGTTTCTCTCCTCTCACTAGAATATAGGCTCTAGAAGAGTGATAACTTGACATGTTTGCTTATTGCTTCTGGCACAGAGCAGGTATTCGATAAATGCCTGCTGAGTCAACAGCCACATTCTAAGGTCTGGTTCTCTCATTGGTAGAGCTTTAATATCAGCTATGCCTCAACTGGATTCTGGGTTAAAACTGCCATATTCTTCTTCTCTTGGGGTAATTCCTACAGGTAGATGACATCATCCTTTATGGGAAGATCTTGCTAGGTTCATTCTTAAGAGGCAATCATAGCTCTAGATTTTGGCTAGGCCACTTATAGGCTGTTTCTAGGACAGGGCCACAATAAGAACACAAATCTGACTATCTGGATTCTAGTCCTGGCTCTACTCTTGGCTGTGTGACTTCCATGAATTTCAGTTTTTTCAACCTAACATACACTTGGTAGATAAGATGATCTCCAAAAGTTCTAACTTTGAATAACAAGCATATGGATAGAAAGACTGGGTTTAGATTCCAGAGACAGGAGTTCAGACCTGAGAATTGCCAATACGAGTTCTTGGACAGACGGAAGAGAATTAATATTTGTTGAACAAAACTCACCAAATGCCCGGCATGTTCTAGGTATTTTATGTGCATAAAAGTTCCTCATCCAGAAGCTGACTATAACACAAGGCTCAGAGAGGTCAAGCAATGTCAGACATGGAATTCACCTCAAGCCTGTGTGACTCCAAAGGCTGCACACACACTTTCTACCATACCAGAGGTTCCCCCAGTCTGCTTATCAGAATCAAGGGGGAGCGATGTAAGTACAGATTCCCGGGCCCCACACCAGAGCTACTGAATCAGAACCTATATTGGGGTGGAGGAGATGGCAGGTATGCTTCTGAAACTATTTTAAAAGTTTTCAAGGTCAGTCTGATGACCAGCCAGGCATGGGAATCCCGCATTGTACACATTCTACACAAACTCTATCTTCTGAAGAATAAGAACCAGGTGATGAAGGGGTACGTGCTCAGTATCCATCTGGCAGTAGTGTACAAAGTACACTGGGGGACCACTGCTATGGGTTAAAATGACTGGTTTAGGGGCGCCTGGGTGGCTCAGTCGGTTGAGTGTCCGACTTCGGCTCAGGTCATGATCTCACAGTTCGTGGGTTTGAGCCCCGCATCAGGCTCTGTGCTGACCACTTGCTCAGAGCCTGGAGCCTGCTTCAGATTCTGTGTCTCCTACTCTCTCTGCTCCTCCCCCGTTCATGCTTTGTCTCACTCTGTTTCTCAAAAATAAATAAATGTAAAAAAAAAAAAAAAAAAAAAAAAAAAATTTAAAATAAAAAAAAAATGTAAAATAAAATGACTGGTTTATTAGTGCATCTCTCCAACTGAATAGTACACTTTTTTAGTTACTTGTGATTTTCCTAGCATCTGATACAGTGTCTGCCAAGCAGGTCCCACTCACTGTTTGTTTAATAAATGAGTAAAAGAGGGGTGCCTGGTGGCTCAGTCGGTTAAGCGTCCAAATCTTGATTGGCTCAGGTCATGATCTCCCAGTTCATGGGGTCAGGCCCTGCGTCAGGGTCTGTGCTTACAGCGTGGAGCCTGCTTGGGATTCTCTGTCTCCCCTCTCTCTGCCCCTCCCCGGGTCATGTGCACTCTCTCTCTCTCTCTCTCTCTAAAAATAAACATTTTTTAAAAATGAGTAAAAGAAGCTGGATAAACACAAAACCTCCAGCATACCATGATATTTTGTAGCTTCCTACTTCTTTCTACCCAGAAATGTTTCCTTAGCATATACTATGTGCCACTCACTGTGCTAAGTTCTTGACAAGGAAAGGGAGATACAAAGTTAACTGGAGGGTCTAGCCCTGCAAGGGAGGAGTATACAATAGAACCCTACGGCATATACAAAATAGAAGGTGGAGGAGGGGAATCAAGGAGACCTCCCATAGATCCTTCTAGAAATTACTTTAGGCTCATTTTGTTTACAGCTGTCCTCTACAGAATACTTGTGAAACAGTGCCTTGTATTACACTAACACTATGTGCTTATACCTTCTACTAGACAAGAAGTTCTTTGGTAGGCAGTATATTCTAGAAAAGTGGCTCTTAACTTAGAAAAGGGTGTACATCAAGAATATATGCTCTTTTCTTTCATCATTGGGGTAGTGTCAGAGGAGGCCTAGTGGATAGTTATGATTTTCACTACAGTCCTGTGATAATGAGGCCACCCCTAGTGCAGTGCACTGGTTACCAAGTGGGGAGTGGAACTCTTACTTCTACTGGACAGTAGTGAGGAGCTCTTCCCCTTGGGTGTCAAAGGAGGCCAAGTGAGGAATCTGGACTTCTACTGGCACTTGGCAGTAAGGGGGGGAGGGGTAACCCTTTCCTCTGCCAGAGTGGTGTCAGAAAAAGCCAGCTAAAACAGAAGACTTAAATAAGATCCAGAGTGTCACTCAGAACATAATGCAAAAATGTCCAATCAAAAATCATTCATCATACTAAGAACCAGGAAGATCTCAAACTGAAAGAATAAAGACAATTAATACATTCAACACTGAGATGACAGATGTGAGAATTATCTGACAAAGTTATTACAGCAGCCATGATTAAAATGCTTCAATGAGCAATTCTGAACTTGCCTGAAGCAAACGAAAGAATAGAAAGCCTCAGCAAAGAAATAGAAGATATAAAGAAAAAAAATAAATAGCAATTTTAGAACTGAAAAATTCGATAACAAATGAAAAGGTCAGCAGACAAGTTCAACAGCAGAATGGAGGGGGCACAGGAAAGAACCTATGAGCTGTAAAAATGAATAACAGAAATTACCTAATCTGAACAACTGAAAGAAAATAGACTGAAAAGAGCCTCAGGGACCCACGGACCATAACAAAAGATCTAAGAGTTCCAGAAGAGGAGGTGAAAAAGGGCACAGCTGAGAAACCACTCAAAGAAATAATGGCTGACAACTCCCTCAAATTTGGCAAGAAACATACATCTATATACTCAGGAAGCTTAGTGAACCCCAAATAGGATAAATCCAAAGAAATTTACACTGATTATAATTACATCATAATTTAATTCTGAAAAGGAATGACAAAAGAAATAATGAAAGCAGTCAGAAAAATGATACCTTGCCTACAGAGAAAAAATAATTGGAATGACAATGGAGTTCTCATCAGAAACCATGTAAGCCAGAAAGAAGTGGCACAATAACTTTCAGGTGTTGGGAGAAAAAAAAGGAAAAAAAAAAAAAAAAAAAAGAACTATCGAGACAGAATCGTATACTGAGCCAAAATGCCCATCAGGAGTGCAGTGTAAATCGAGACATTCTCAGATGAAAGAAAACTAAAAGAATTTATCACCATCAGGCTTGCTCTAAAAAAAACATAGCTAAAGGAAATTCTTTCAACAGAAAGGACACATTAAAAAAAGGAATACTAGGGGTGCCTGGGTGGCTCAGTTGGTTAAGCATCTGACTTCAGCTCAGGTCATGATCTCACAGTTCATGAATTCGAGCCCCATATGGGACTCTGCTGACAGCTCAAAGCCTGGAGCCTGCTTCAGATTCTATGTCTCCCTCTCTCTCTCTCAAAAATAAATAAACATTAAATTAAAAAAAAAAAAAAAAGGAATACTTGTGTCAAAGAGGAAGAAAGAACATGGTATGTGAAGATATGTATAAATATAATAGGCTTTCCTTATTCTTTTGAGTTTTCTAAATTGTGTTTGATAGTTGAAGCAAAAATTGTAACCCTGTCTGATTTGGATCTAAATGTACGTGTAGAGGAAATATTTACAACAATTATATTATAAATGGGGGAGGGTAAGGAGACATAAAGGGAAGTAAGGCTACTATCCTTCACTAGTGCTGGTAAAGATAAATTACGTACAATGCAATACCTAGAAGAACCATTAAAATGGTTCCAAAGAGATACATTCAGAAATGCTGTGATAATAAAATGGAATTCCAAAGAATGTTCAAGTAACCTATAAGAAAGCTAGAAAAAGAAAATAGAGAAACAAAAACCAGAACAGAAAACAAAAAACAAAATGGAAGATTAAGCTCTATCATAATAATTATATTAAATATAAAAGGTCTAAATATACCAATGAAAAAATAAATAGAGAATGTCAGAGTAGATTACAAAATATGACCTATGTCTATGCTGTCTACAAGAAACTCTCTTCAAATAGAATATAGGTAGGTTGCAAGTAAAAGGACAGACGAAAAGGGACATTATCATGCAAACATTAATCAAAAGCAAGCAAGAGTGGTTATCTCAACATCAGATAGACTTCAGAAAAAAGAAAATTACCAGAGATAGGGAGGGACATTCTATAACCATTAAAGGGGAAACCAATAGAGAAAACAGCAATCTTCAACGGATTCTGTCAAGACATAAATGCTAAATACAAAACAACCACAAAATGTGTGAAGTAAAAATAGAATAAAACTGAAAGGAGAACTATGGGTGGTCACCACAAGCATAGGTGGTGACTTCTCAAAGACTGATAAAACAAGTAGGAAATCAGCAAGGATAACAAAACTCAAGAACACCTCAACCAACAGGATCTAAGCAACATTTAAAGAACACTACAACCCACAACAGGAGAATACACTTTCAAGTGACCATAGAACAGATATCAAGATGGATCGTATCTTGCACCACGAAACAGAGAATACAGTATGATCCCCAACCACAATGGAATTAAACTAGAAATCTCAGTAACAGAGATAACAGGAAAATCTCCAAATACCTGGAAACTAAGCAACACATTTCTAATTAATCCATGGATCAAAGAGGAAATCTCAAGGGAAATTTTAAAAAGATACATAAAAATGAATGAAAGTAAGGGACGCCTATGTGGCTCAGTTGGTTAAGCAACCAACTCTTGATTTCAGCTCAGGTCACAATCTCGAGGCTGTGAGATCCAGCTCAGCATCAGGCTCAGTGCAGAGTCTGTTTGGGATTCTCCCTCTTCCACTCTCTCTGCCCTTCCCTGCTCATTTTCTCTCTTTCTCTTTCTCAAAGCAAACTTAAAAAAAAAAAAGAAGAAAGAAAGAAATGAAAGTAAAAATACAATGTCTCAAAATTTGTGGGCCACAGCTATAGCCATGCTGAGAGGGAAATTTACAGCAGTAAATACATATATTAGAAAAGGGAAAAGGTCCCAAATCAATAATCTAAACTTCCACCTTAAGAACCTTGAAAAAGAGGAGCAAAATAAAACCAAAGAAAGCAGAAGAAAATAATAAAGAGCAGAGCAGAAATCAATGAAATTGAGAACAGAAAATAGAGAAAAATCAATGAAACAACTGGTTCTTTGAAAAGATCAATAAAATCAACAAACTTCTAGCAAGACTGATAGAGGGAAAGACAGATACCAAAGAAAAAGAAAAGAAATCCTCAGGCCCAGACGGTTTCATTGGAAGCTTCCACCAACCATTTAAGGAATTAACACCAATTGTACACAATCTTCTAGAAAATGAAGAGGAGGAAATCTTCTCAGCTATTTTATGAAGCCACTATCACCCTGATACCAAAACCCAACAAAGACAATACATAAATAAAAAACCTGCAAATTTCCTCCATGAACACAGATGCAAAAATCCTAAACAAAGTATTAGAAAATACAACTCAGCAGCATGTAAAAACAATTATATACTATGACAAAGTAGGTTTTATTCTAGAGATGGAAGGCTGACTCAATATTTGAAAATCAATCAGTGCAATTGGCATTAATGGGCTAAAGAAAAAAAAAAATCACATGATTATATTCCCCTCGTCGTTCACTTCTAAGTGTTGAAGTGTTCTAGGACTCAGTCACTGGGCCTGTTTCTTTCTCCACTTATTCCCCCTTATGACTCCCACATTTATATCTCCATCTCCATCAGATCTCTCCCTTAAACTCCAGACCTATAAACCCCGCTGCCTATGGAGACACCTCTACTTGGGGAGGCATTTCCACCTGGACACGTACAAACCTAAACTCCTGCTTTCACTGCTCAAACCATCTCTTTCTGCAATTCAGTAAACGCAATCTCCCATTTTTACGGCTGCTTAGGAGAAAACCTTTGGCACCACATAAACTCATTTTTGTTTTAGATCGCTTATCTAATTTGTCAGCAAGTCCCAGTCCTCCTCTAAAAGACAAAATCCCCAGATTCCTATCTCCAGAATCTGACCCTCTCTCACCACCTGGTCTTCACCTTTCACCTAGGTTATCACAACAGCTGCTGAATTGGTCTTCCCGCTTCGGCCCGTGCACCCTTGCTATTTTCTACTCAACAGCCACAACGTTCTTCTTTTGTTCAAAAGTGTTCAGTGAACTCTGATGTAATTCAGAGTATTATCCAAATTCCTTACTATTGCTTACAAGTTCCCACGTGATGTGGTCCATGTCACGTGGTCTATGGCTGCTTTTTTGAGCTCATTTCTAGCCTTCTGGTTCATTATCACTCCGGCCTTACCATCCTCCTTGCTGTTCCTCAAAAATGCCAACAGCGGTCTAACAATTGTACTTGGTTTTCCCTCTGCGTGGAACAACATTCCACATACAGTATATGGCTTGTTCTCTCATTTCTTTCAGGGCTCTGATCAAATGTCATCCTATCAGGGAGGACTTCTCTGACCCGCATATAAAACAGACTCCCATCCTCCCACAAATCCATTCCTCGCCCTCCTTGATTTTCATTCAAGGTAGATATCGCTTTCTGACTTATTATATACTCGCATGTTTTTTCAATCTATCTTCCCTTGTAGAAGGTAAGCTTCCTGGGACACAGATCCTGTTTGCTTAAAATAGTGCTTCAGACATAGGTGCTCAACAATTATTTGTTGAAAGATATTTGTTGGAAGAATGAATCACTGGCTCAGGAGTGAAGACTTTGGGATCGGACATCAGATAACCTCGATTTGACTCCTAGCTCTGTCATTTTCCATGTCCAAGTGATATTGGACAGATTACTCACCCCTGTTTCATGTTTTCTCATCTTTGAAATAGTGGTAATAATCCTCATCCCACAGAACTGTTGTTAAGAATTAAATAAAACCAAGTACGTAATGTGCTTAATACAAAGTGACTTGGTATAAAAGGGTTCAGTATATGACAGTGCTATTCAATATAGAAACATGGTCTACATTTGGACTCAAAGGCCCTTGGTTACAATTATGACTAGATATTAACTGTATGATTTTAGGCTATTCACCTTTTTTATATTAATTTCCTCAATCAGCTTTAAATAAAGTGGTGGGATGAGAAAATAGGTTAAGAAGCAGTCCTTTCCCTCCAATCTTAGTTATGTAATCTTGGGTAGGCCACCTAACGTCTGTCTGTTTCCTCATCTGCCAAATGAGAATAACATAATAGCTACCTTATAGCTTTGCCATGAGGATCAAATGAGTTACCGTGTGAAGTGTCTAGCCCCTAGCAACTGCTCACTACGTTGGCTACAATTATGATGATTCTAGTCTAGAAGAGAGTCAAAGCATCTGAACAAAGAACTGCAATACGGTGCAGTGACAGCAAAAACAGTCACCAACTAGAAGAATGTTTCTTAACTGGAGTTTGCCCATTTCTGGTTAATTCCACACTAATCAGTAAAATGTGAAACTCGGTTATGTCTACAATAACCTGACTCCCTAACACCACCCCCATAGCAGTGAGAAAGACAAATTTCTTCACGGATTTGATAACTGGACTTTAAAACTTTTAAAAAATAGGTAAAGGGGTCAGAGACTCAAATAGTGCTCTAAAGGAGGTCAATGAAACCACTGACTTCCCTGCCCCCACCCTCAAAAAAGTTAACATATTACTTAAATTTGAGAAACAATCGAAAGGACCCCCCCACAGGGCCAGGGCAGCATGTAATTTCCCGAACGAAGCCAACAAATTAAGGGCACGACGGTGTTTTATGGTGGTGCTGTCACAGACTGAACGTCAGAACTGGACATTAAAGGGTAGTCCTGGAGGCTGAGTGGGAGCACCCCAGGTGAGAAAAGGGGCGTCACCCTTGAAGAAAGAACAGCAAGAGCCAAGCCGTGAAAAGTGCACGTGGGTGGCTTGGCAGAACCAAAAGGAAGATTTGGGGGGGGGGACAGCCAGACAGCGGAACGTATACGGAGAAGAGCGCGGCCTGGGGCCCGCCAGGTTAGGGAGAAAGCCGCCCCCGCCCCCCCGCTCCCGTACCCGGTCCTCCTCACTCAGCAGGAGTGCTCCCTCGGGATCCCCCTCCGAGGGCTCCCGGTTGCTGAGTTCCCTCTAGCTCCCGCCACTCTTCCCTTACCTCGTCTTCCAGCCTTTCCCTCACTCTCCCGCCTCCTCGGCCCCGCCGGAAGTGACGTTCTAACTAGCGCGCCGTACAGCGCCAGAAAGGTTCTGCGGGAGCGGGAGAAAGGGTTCCGGTGAGATTCACTGCGCCTGCGTGCGGCTGCGAGCGGTCAAAGCGCCTTCCGGAGGCCGTAGAACTGCGCCTCTCTCCTCGTCTGTTCCTTTCGAAGTGCCCTAAGCGAACTTCAGAGAGGCCGCCGCCACTGAAAGGGCGTTTTTCTGTAGCCCCGACACCTCTCGGTGCGCAGCTACTCCGGCCCTTGCCCTTTGACCCTGCTCTCACGGCGGGGTGAGAGGTCGGTGGCCATCTTGTGGCGGCGGCGCGGGTGGCTGTTACTGCGGAGACCTATCCCCTCCCCCCTCCTTACCCCTCTGGCCGTCTGTCAGTCAGTAAAGAGCCCCGCAAGCCGTCAGGTGAGACCCCGGCCTCGCGCCGTTGCTCTTCCCGCCGCACTGGGCGGCCCAGGCCGCTCCCTGCAGGGCCTCTCTGCCGCCACCATGTCCTCCTTCTCCGAGTCGGCGTTGGAGAAGAAGCTCTCGGAGCTGAGCAACTCTCAACAGAGCGTGCAAACCCTGTCCCTGTGGCTCATACACCACCGCAAGCATGCGGGACCCATCGTCTCCGTGTGGCACCGCGAGCTCCGCAAAGGTAAACACCCCCTCTGTAGCCCCTTGGGACTCCCCTGGATTGTCCTCTCCTCGGCTCACTGCCGAGGCCCCTCTAGCTTCTTAGTGGAGGCTTGCTTTCCAAGCCCCGGCCTCTGATTGCACTTCTGAGGTTGGAGACAGTGTTATTCCCATTTCTCGGAGAAGGAAACTGAGGCCCGGGAAGGTTTAAGGTACTTGTCTGAGGTTCCCAGACTCCCAGTTCATCCGGCCCGTTTCCCCTTCGGCTCCTCCTGCCACTTGTGACTATTATTATCTCGACACCCTTGTAGAAGGTGCTGGCCCAAGGCTGTTGTGTGCCAGGCGCTTTGCTGGGCATTTGGAGTAGGAGCCAGAGGATTCTGGAGTAAGACTGCCTAGATCAAGTCCTGGCTTAGCCCCTTATTGGTTGAATGATATTGGGCTAGTGTCTTCATCTCCCTGTGCTTCTGTTGCCTCATCTGTAAAACGAGGACAAAGATAGCTGCCACTTACAGAGCCTTTATTCTGTGCCAGTCACTATGCTGAGAACTTTACGTACATCCTCGCACTCAGACCCGCTCTGTGACGTGGGTACAGTTACCCCCATTGTAGAGCGGTTAAGAGGCCACACTACCTAGACCTTCTCTCTCAGGCCTCTCTTCTCATGCATCTTTCATTGATTCTGGACCCTGCTCAGGATCTGACATTCATTCATTGAGCCCAGCCTGTTATGTGCCAGGCACTGAGCCGGGTGCTTGATAACACGTTGGCTCCAAAGGCCGACTGCCTGGAATTTAAGCCTGATTTTGCCATTCACTGACCCCGGTAGCTTAGCTTCTCTGACCCTCAGTTTCCTTACCTATAAAGTGGGTATGATGAAGACTGATATTTGCTGTGCCTTTAATTATGTGCCAGGTGCAGTACTGGTACCTTCACATACATTGCCATTTTTTGAATTCTCAGAGTTCTCTGGAGTGGGAACTTTGCAGATGAGGAAAAACTGAGGCTCAAACAACTGGCTGTGGCAAGGAGTAAACAGTAAACAGGATAGTGCGGATGACCATCCGGCTTGGTGTCAGGCACAGTGTAGGCATTTCATAAGCAATGGTGAAATGGGACTGCTAATTACTCCGCGTGAGGCAGGGTCTTTGCCTTCAAGTGCGTACAGCTCGATGGGGAAGGATAGGCACCTTTACAGCTGTTACCCTGACGATTGCATAGCAGAAAGCTGAGGCAATGAACCTTAGAGCAATTGTGGACAGCCTCTGCGTCGTAGGCCCTCCATAGTATAGGAAGTAGCTTTACATGTGCTTCTCCTGTCTGTGAGGTGGAGATCCCACCTACGTGGTTAAGTATTTTCAAGGCCTCAGAACTGGGGAGGCTTAGACTACATCAGGCTGTCAGGCACCAAATTCCAGAATTCTTTCCGGAGACCCAGTTCTAGCCCTGTAGCAGAGACTCCCCTCCCTCCAGATATCACGTGCTGTACTGAGATGGGGTCCCCTCTGGGCATTTGGGGGCTAGAACCTGGAGCCCCCCAGATCCTCCTTCTTGTACCCCACTGTGCCATTCAGATACTATTTCCAACATCCGAGATGTGAATCACCTCTACAGGGACCTCAGAGAGGTCGAAGTCCATCTCAGATGTCACTTTTGTGAAGCCTTCTTGATTCCCCACCTCATCCTATTTGACTTATGGAAAGTAACAGAGTGCATTCATTTATGAAGCTCCTTTCACCCTAATTTTATATGATCCTAATCTCATGGAGCCTACTGTTTTAAGGAGGCTAGCATTATTATCTCCCATTTTACAGATGAGAAGGTAAAGATACTGAGAGATTATAGCTGGGGCATAAGCCTAGAGCCCTCTGATGCCAAAATTCGTGCTTTCAAATACCCGCTGCCTTGGTGCCCATTAATAAGTGAAGGTGATCATCTGACTCCAACCAAACCCATAGCACTTTTGTTTATTAGAATTAGTCACTGTATCCCACCCTCTGCCACGTTAATTTAGCATTTATTTCATTCTTACTAGTTCTGGCTTTTTCACTAGATTTGTGTTTTGAGGGAGAAACTAGGCCTTCTTGTTTCTTTGCAACGCTAGTAGGATTTACCATAGTGCCTGTTACAGTTTAAAAATAGGTTAGGAGTTCAGTTGTGGTCTCTGACATCATTTTCATGGTTGAGTAAAGGATCCAAACAGCACTACCTCATACAACTTTCTGTGGGATGTTTTATATCCGTGCTGTCCAACAAGGTGGTCGCTTGCCACATGTAGCTGTTGAACACTTGAAATGTGTGACTAAGGAACTGGCGTTTTTTTGTGGTTTTTTTTTTTTAATTAAGAAAAATTTTTTAAACGTTTATTCATTTTTTTGGGAGAGAGAGCGAGTGAGCGTGAGTGGAGGAGGGGCAGAGAGAGAGGGAGACACCGAATCTGAAGCAGGCTCCAGGCTCTGAGGTGTCAGCACAGAGCCCAGCAGGGGACTTGAACCCGTGAACCATGAGATCATGACCTCAGCTGAAGTCAGACGCTTAACCGACTGAGCCACCCAGGTGCCCCAGGAGCTACCGTTTTAAATAATTGTGCTAGTTACAGTTGAAGTATTCAGGAGCTATCTGTGGCTAGTGGCTGCCATATTGGATAGTGCCAAGGTAGGGGATGCTCCTCCAAGCATCAGGATCATGAATTGAGCATGCCCCCACACTGAAGTGGAAAAAGATTTTGTGCCCTTATGTTGAAAACGTCTAGCCTCTTAGATTCTGGCCCACCCTGAGTCTTTAGACGTGGACAGTTCAATCGATGGTCAAGTCATTTTCCCTAAGGTATTCACAGACTATCTGTGAGTCACCTTCAAAGTATTACAGGATTTAAAGAAATTACTTTGTGTTTTGCTTAAATACTACTTTTATTCTTGATAAAATAATAAGAATTTGATAAAATAATAGGAATTTTGATAAAATAATAGAAATAATTCTTATTTATCCCTTTGGGCTCCATTCTAGGTAGAACTTCCCTTTATGGAGAAGTTATATGTAAAATGCTCTCGGACGAATATTTTTTTAGTAATGTTTTTGTGTGTTGCCTTGAGTGCAGAAAAACAGGCCTTTTTTTCCTAACTGTTTTAGATGTCAAAACCAGCTAAACGTGACATTTTTTCCGTCAGTTAACCATATAAATTTTGCTTAATAACTGTTCTGCTCATTTGGAATGGGCATAGTTAGGCCGTGAAAGGATCTATTTTGTCATATTGGAAAGACATCTGAACAAGTGAGTTGTCTGTCACCTGGGACTAGAGTGGAGGGTGTGTGTGTTCAGGTGCTCTGGGCTTTGTCATAGCACCTTTACACACGTGGTACTTATGTTGGCTTCAAGAAGCTGGATGTGGAGGGATAAAGTTTCATGCTAAATAAATCCTCATTGCAAAGTTTGAGGATGATGAAAATTCATTGGCAATGTAAATAGTGAAAAACTTCGGCTCTCTGGCCTCTTGGCTATCATGTTTGTAGTACTGAAAAACGTATCACGTCTTAATTGTCCAAACTGACATTTTATACAATGGATTCTGAGTTTTTAAACATAAAATACATGGCATTTGTAAAGCTTCACATAGTCCAATTTGCTTTGTTGAAGTTGAATCTGTTAACTCGTGGCATTATTAGACTTGGTGGTTTTACTTGTTGCAACATCCCAGAACGAGGTTTGCTTTTAAAAAAAAAAGAACAGCCTTTGCCATAACGATACCTTTGTAGCGAGAGTAGAATATTGTAACTGTTGACACTTTTCCATCTGCTTTTGAGTAATAATGAGAATAGTTAAAGATACTTCCAGGTTTACATATTATCATCAGTTAGCCATGTTAAACTAGGTTAGTACCAGAAGGTTAATGTAACTCAGGATATCCATATTTAATTTTATGAATACATACTTTAAAGATTGTTTTTAGCTTGGTTTATTCTTCTGTAGCTATATTTTAAAATGTCACATCTTATGCCTGCTATGTCAGAATTTATGCATGCTGTGTGCATTTCAAAAGAAACAGGTGGTTTCTGAGAGCAAGTAGAGTAAGGACCAGCTATTTAGGTGTGTGAAGGTTCTATAAGGCTTGTTTGAGTTTTTCAGGTATTTTAGCATGGGAGAAAACGTAGTGTTTTGGACTGTCTGATTGTGTTCTTATTTATTTCCTTTAAAAGAAAACTGGGACCAAGAATGATAGTGATGTAACTTTACGGTTGAGAAGTTATGTGCATAGAAGCCAGGAAATTCAGTAATGTTCCCCCAAGCAACTGTAACTCAGACACAGTGCATGAGGTTTTTATGGTTTAATATATGATACCATATAGAGTAATAGAAAATACTACATTTAATATGTATAAGAGAGAAGAATTACAGTTTTTGTGGGAGCCATAATTTTGCGTATCCAGAATTCAGACATCTTTAAGTTTTCAGTAATAACGTAGCATTAATAATATATTTGTATTTGAGGTAAATATCCATTGGTGCATCTAGAGATTTTTCTGGATTATAAAGTTGGTATCATTGGCTGATTATTGTTATTGGAACGTCCAAAGAGAAATTCTCACCATAGGAACATAAATTACAAGAATCTGCTTTAAAACTGAAACCTAGTTCACCTAGCTCAGTCTTTCATTCTGCAGGATTTGATAATTAATAGTGAATTAGAAATGCTTATCTTTGCAGTAAAATAAATGAAAACCTTGATTTTAATATGTCTTCTTGAGAATGTTGACTGCTTCTCCTGTAGGAATTTTCTTTGGATTATCTTTATTTTTACTGTCAATTATTCCTGTTAAAATATCACAGAAATGAAAATGGCCCATTCTTGTTTTGTTTCAAAATTGTATTCTCAAACCTGTTTTGTTAGAGATGTCAAAAAGTTACTTAAGTTGTTTTTTCAAACATAAAGGAGCCCTGATCTCAGGTAGGTAATGCTTATCTTAGTTTCTTTGGGAGTATTTTAGGGCAGAAGAATTGTGGATTGAGCATTTCCTTGGTGTAAGTTAAATTATCTTTTTTTTTTCCTTTTTTTCCAGCCAAATCAAATAGAAAGCTTACTTTTTTGTACTTAGCGAATGATGTCATCCAAAACAGTAAAAGGAAAGGACCTGAATTCACTAGAGAATTTGAATCTGTCCTTGTGGATGCTTTTTCTCATGTTGCCAGGTATGTTGTCTGGTTTTTTTGTTTGTTTTGTTTGATATTTAAATGTATTACCCTTTCCTCTTTATTGTTCTTTCCTTTTCTGGGATAACCTTTGTAAATTGACAACTTCATATTTTACAGGGATGTGCTTTACAGTGTTGCAGAGGCCAAATTATAATTTTATGTTTTGTTGCACCCTTAAGAACTATTTCAGACATGTAAACATTTTGATGCATTGAAGAGATTGAGTCTAGCACTTGTAGAACATTTTTTACCCAAAATATATTCATTTATTGAACTCATTTCTTGAATATGGTGTTTTCCTTGGTTTGACTAAGTTGTCTCATTAGTTTATGGTCAGAAAACAAAGCTAAAGAGTTTGTGGAAACTTTCCAGTAACACAACCTTAATAGCAAGATATTAGTTGCTTATGCCTTCATTTTTCCTCCCTTCTTTCCTTCTTCTAGATGTCTAGAGGTCTAGTTTACTAAAAATAGTAGTCATTACTATAACAATAGAGATAATTATTAGTGTGAAAAGTAGATATTTGCTCTGGCTATATCATATTAAATCTCTTCTGTTTGTTTTGTGAACGAGAGGACTAGAGCATAGAGCACACGTGTAGCTAATATCACAGAAAATACATTTGATTAGAACTTTTATAAATCATTTTTAGTTATTTAAAAACAAACTGCTTCCTGTAGACCCAAGTTGGGTGCCCAGGAGGAGCAAAGAAAAACTGTTTTTCACTAGAATATTAGCAGACGTATAAAAAAAAAATCTTTGCGAAAGGAAATTGGGAAGACCAAAAAGGAGACCGACTGGTTAAACAAAATTGTTGTAGATCTAAAGTGTAAGCGAAAGGCCTTAAATGTGTAAATGGCTCCAGCATTTCAGGAAAGATTTGACAGGTTTGAAGGAATAAAATGAGAAATCCAAAAGAAGCAAATGACATCTAGTTTTCTAGAGGTGGGAAAAAGATTTTTGTTTGCCAGCTCCGTGGCTGGCTCTTTCTTTTAATGAACATGGGCACTGAAGAAGCAGAATGTGTTACAATCTTGAAACAATCCTGAATCCTTGTAACAGAGTAAACTTAGAAAAGACTGCCAGAAAAGCTATCTGAGATAGGAGCCAGGCATTTTCTTGTTTTGAGGAGATGTAGTTCAGTTTCTTAGGCTGTAGCTCTACCTCCAGCACTGTCTGAGTGACCTGGGATGTATTACTTAGCTTTTGGAGCCCAAGTTTCCTAACTGATTAGAAAGGGTCAACAGCACCTGTCTCGCTGAAGTTGTTGTGGGGCTGAAGTACACCAGTCTGTTCGAAAGTACGTAGTCTGATGCCCGGTCCCCAGTCTTTGTTCATTCGTGGGTATATGTTAAATCAGAAACTATGTGACAAGAGGGACCATTTGTTTTTTATTTGCTGTATCCTGGGCACCTGGTAAACGGTCTGGCACAGAGCTGCCAGGTTGCATAGTTTTAGGGAATACCATTTATGTAGCCTTGATGGGATTGGTGTCCCGGGGTTGGGCAACATTGTGGTCTGCCCTGGTACAGGGAGGATTCAGTAAATCTTTGTTGAATTAATTAATTAGGGTATAGGAAATTGACTAAAATAATTTCCTATAAGGATAGTAAACATAACATTTTTTATTTAAAAATGTCTTGGCAGATTCTGTGGCATTATGCGGAAAGTAAACCTGGTCCTTTTTTTTTTTTTTTTCTTTTCCCTTTCCTTTTTCCTTTTTTTTCTTTTCTTTTTTTTTTTTTTTGCATTCTTCTAGTATAATGTCCTTCTTGGGTATTAGGTTCAGGGTCCCCATGTTTCCAAGCCCCTTCCACCATTTTTGGAACAGAAGAGTCAGCTTCTCCACTTCAATCCTGATGTGCCTTACCTGTAGTAAGAAGTACTCGGTCTGGTTTTCGTTGCCCAGTTGATGAACAAAGATAGGGGACCCATTAATATCGACCGAAATTGATTAAAAGAATCTCTTTATGGTAATTTCCTACTTCCTCACTCCACCCCCTCAGCACCCCCTGCCCCCCAAAAACCCTCAAAACCAAACCTCTCAAGTCAGAGGAAGCTACCAAGCTCCTAGGTTAGATTTAATTTGAATAGTAGTTTAATTAGCTAGACTTTGAACTTTTTTCCACACAAGGCCTTCTTATTGTCTTCTCAGTGTGGAGATAGCTGTGCACTTTGTTTTTCATTCAACATATATTGGAGTGCCTTCTGTGTGCCAAGTACCGATGCAGACACTAGAGAAGCCGCAGTGAACAAGGCAGGCAAGGACAAATAAATGAACAAGATGCTTTCAGAGAGTGATGATATGGACATAATGAGATAGAATGACATTCTGGAGTGGGATCCCTTCTAGTGTGTTCATGGAAGAGCTCTCTAAGGAAATGGGATTTGAGGTAATCATCCATGAAGTAGGAGCAAACAGCTGCTGAAAAGAACCTAAGGTAGGAGTAATCTTGGCGTGTTAAGAGGATCAGGATGAAGGCCAGTGTGGTTAGAGCAACTGTGTTGAGAAAGGGAAAAGTGGCATCCAGATAAGATCAGAGGGGCAGGCAGGTTCCCGTCACATAAGTCTTGTAAGCCTTGGGAGAGAGGATTTTGTTCTGACGGGATGTCAGTGACAGAGTCTTAAGCAGGAGAATGATGTATTCCATCACATTGTTAAAAGGTCTCTCTGGTTTGGTGTGGAGAATGGGTTATAAAGGCCAAGGGAGGGGCAGGGATGTGAGGATGAAGGATATTGCTCTACTACAGGCTAGAGGTGACAATGGCCAGGACTCAGAAGCAGTGAGAAGATAGTAATAGCTTCTAGTTTATCCAGTGTTTACTTTGTGGATGTATTTGACTGCCCCCCCCCCCCCCCCCCCCCCGTAAAAACTGATAGGATTTGTGGGAGCTGGTAGTAAAGGAAAAGAGAAATCCGATTATTTCTAGGTTTTTGACATGGCTAAGTAGATGTCTGATGGTGCTGTTTACTGAGATGGAGTTTGGGGCAAAGATATGGTAGAGGAAGTCAGAAGGTTTGTTTTGGCCATGTTAAGTTTGAGATGGCTAGTAGATATTCCAAGGAGTGATGCCAGATAGGCAGATGGATGAAATAGTCTGAAGCTGAGGAGGAAATTAACTTCTGGAGACATACATTTGAGGTTATCACCATATACATATTTATTTACTGTTGTGTCATGGATCCCCACGGATACTCCAGGATTGGAGACTTGCTAGGAGGACTCGTAGCACTCCGCGTATAGTCTTGCTTACAGCTGTGATTTATTACATTGCAAGTATACAAAGCAAAATCAGCAAAGGAAAAGGTGCATGGGACACAGTCCAGGGGAAACCAGGTATAAGCTTCCAAGAGTCCTCTCACAGCGGGGTCACACAAAACATACTGAATTCCTCCATCTTTGAATTGCCACAACACGTGTCAAGTGTTGTGTACCTGGGAAGCTCATTAGAGACTCAGCGCCTAGGGTTTTTATTGGCGTTAGCCACAGATACTCTCTGCCAAAATTCCAGACTCCCAGAAAGAAAGCAGGTATTCAGCATAAATTACATTGTTTGCACAAACAGTTTAGGCACAGTAAACTACCCTGATTATCAGTTAGGAAATTGCAAGAACGCTCCAGAAACCCAAGTTTCCAGGTGACAGCCAAGGGCCAGCCTGGTGAGCAGGCCTTTTCTAAGGGTAACGGTCTCAGGCTTGCTATGCTAATTCTTTTCTGAGCTATTGGCAGTGGAACATTTCTGCTCCGGTTTCACATGAGGCTCTGTTGGAAGTGCTGAGGATATTTAGAAAGAATTCCTGCCTTTAGTAGGCCTATTACAGTGCTACTGTGCCTGGCACAAGACGGGAACACACAGATTATGGCGAGTATACCAAGGAAGTGCCAGAAGAAGAAAAGGCCCCAAGCTGACTTGGCAAGGCCTCAGCTGACATTTCAAGCAACAGTTCTGTGTATAATACACAGTTTGCACTTTTCAGATCAGTTTTGCAGTGATTGGATTTATAATCGGAATTGAAATGCATACTAATTTGTGTTTAACGTAAGTTATATATGTATTTAGTCATCATTTTCCACTTATTCATTGATTAATGGCAAGGACTTTTTGGTGTCTTTTTCACTTAAAGATTTCTCAGTTTAGAATGGAGTTAGTGCAACCTGGAAAGATAGTTCTGTCTGATATAAAACTACTTTATTGCTTTAGTTGTACCTCATTCCAAGTGCTAACGGGATTTCCAGTTCACTTGAGCTGCTTACGGCAAAACCTCATGAGTAAAAAGATTTCTTGACTGTTGTATCTGGAGCTTTGAAACTTAGCGGGCAAAATCTTCATTTACTACATTGCTTCAGGAATTAGCCTATCCTGGTTAATTACATTCACCAGTTTAACTAGAGCCCCCTTTTGGCTTTCGCCTTTAGTGGTAAAAGCCTTTTAAAAATGACTTGGTTAGGGGCGCCTGGGTGGCTCAGTCGGTTAAGCGTCCGACTTCGGCTCAGGTCACGATCTCATGGTCTGTGAGTTCGAGCCCCGTGTCGGGCTCTGGGCTGATGGCTCAGAGCCTGGAGCCTGCTTCCGATTCTGTGTCTCCCTCTCTCTCTGCCCCTTCCCCGTTCATGCTCTGTCTCTCTCTGTCTCAAAAATAAAATAAACGTTAAAAAAAAAAAAAAAATTTAAAAATGACTTGGTTATTACAGGTTTGTGTATCAGTTTCCATTGCATATAGTGTCGTGGTCGAAGCTGGACCGCGAGTCATTCTTAGTCTAAATGGAGTCCCAAATATTTAGTCTGCATTGTGGTCCCCTGGCTCCTTAACTAAATCCTTGATAAGAATTTGTCATGATAGGTTTCTCTTTTAAGTGAACAGAGAATTTGCAGAGAACAGATTGTGTGTTAAAATTATCAACCAGTTAATTAAGTTCCGATTAGTTGTGATTTGGTTATACTAGTTATTTTATTTTCTAAACCATACATTTGACCTCATCAGTGATTTCTCATTGCCTTCAGGATAAAGGCCACATACTTAATATGACATTCGGGGCCCTCGTAATCTAATTCCACTCTCTCCCTCCAGATTCTTCTGCTCCATGTACTCCTTATATACTTAAGTCATCTTATATATTACCCACAACTTCTCTCTCTTCACCTTGTTCTGCTTTCGAGGAGATGGCATGAGCAAAGGCATGTGGGCAAGAGGGAGCAAGTTCTGAATAGAAGATATGTATGGTTGAGTGCTGCTAGAATGCGAAGCCCACGTTGGGGTCTGGAAAGGGAAGGGGCCAATGGGTCAGGCCCTGGGCCTTGTTCTTTGTATTCCAAGCACAGTGTTTCCTAAACCTCATTGAAGGCCCAGAGGAGTTGTTTAGCTGGTGTCTGACCCGGTGGCTTTGTTGTGGGAAAATGCCTGCTGAAAGGTAACTATTTGTATGGCCTACTGAAATCTATCTAAAAATTTTCAAAAAAAAAAGATTACAATTAGACAGATATTGTGCCTGTTCTAGGGTGGGTAGCAGTGGGGGTCTGAGAAGACAAATCGCTTGGCCCTGTGGAAGTTACATCCAAATGGACAGAATATAAACAAGTCAGCTCTATAGCTTATCAGAAGCTAAGTTAATGGAGTAGGGAGAATAATTATTTTTAACTTTTTATGTTTATTCATTTTTTGAGAGAGAAACCGAGCATGAGTGGGGGAGGGGCAAAGAGAGAGGGAGACGCAGAATCTGAAGCAGCCTCCAGGCCCCGAGCTGTCAGCACAGAGCCTGACCCTGGGCTCCAGCCCACGAATTGTAAGATCATGACCTGAGCCCAAGTTGGACGCTTAACCGACTGAGCCACCCAGGTGCTCCGGGAGCATGACTTTAAATAGGGAGATTAGGAAAGGATACCTGAGCCATGCCACCATGTAGGGAAATGGGGTTCCAGGCAAAGTGAACTTTAAGTGCAAAAGCCCTGAGGCGACAAGAATGCCAGGGTAGCTGTTGGCGAGCAAAGGAGGGAGAGAGAGTAGGTGAGGTCAGAGAAATAATAAGCTCTGCTGAGAATGGCTTTGTAGGCTTTTTAAGAACTTTCGGTTTTATTCTGAGGGAAAAACCATTGGCAGTTTTGAGCAAAAGACTGACATAATCTTCTCTGAGGCCAGAGCTAGAAGTTTTAAAGCTTGAGGTGAGCTTGTAGGAGGACAAGCGTGGAAGCAGGGAGACCAGTCATCTGGCAAGAGATGATAGTGGCTTGGACCAGGTGGACAGCAGAGGAAGAAGTGAGAAGTCATTTGTTTCCAGATGTATGCTGAAGGTGGAATAAAAGTGTTTTTGTCACAAATATCAGCTAATTAGGTCGTATCTCTAAGTTTTATAAACTATCATTGAAAATTGTTTCCTTTTTTTCCCCCTTCACTTCACCTCTGACTAAAAAAAAAAGTTTGAGCAAAAACAATTTTGTAAGAACCCTGATATAGTACTTTGGCCCTGATTCAGTGAAATTTGCCACTAATATTTCATAAATAATGCATTCTGACCAGATCAAGCTGAGCCCTCACGTTATGTTGACTGCTAACGTAAGTTTTAGAAGAGTGCTGTCGGGGCTGAGGGTGGATGAAGTTCCCATCTCTGTTGAATTCGGTATGATTTCTTCTTGAAGTTCATGTTAAAGACACTGGCTTAGAAACTAAGATGTCAGCTTATCCCTTCTTGTTGAAAGTCACTCAGGGTAAGATCACTGACATCCAGACAGTGTTACCAACCAGAACAATTCATAGTAACACTGTGGATGGTGAGGAATTTGTTTTCCTTTCAGAAAGTCTTCCCATTCTCTTCCACTTGCTGTCTGACATTTTCTGGTAAGCAGCTGTTGCACGCGGAGTGCTAGTTACAGTCATCTCGCAGGCAGGGTGTGAGTTACAGTTATCTCTTTGAAAATACTGTTTCAAGAGTGTAATACATCAGAAAAAAAACCGTGCAGCTTCTTTCAGACATAAATTACAGAGGGCTATATTCTCAGTGTGTTCTAAGATTATCCATTAGACACCTTTGTGTGAATGAGGACTATGACCTGACCCAGAATTAAAATAAGTATGCAGTAGTTCATTTAAGTGGAGATCGGTCTTGGCATATACGTGTGTATGATTCTATTTATACATATAGAGGTGTTGCTGTGTTAGCTTTGATGAGTGGTGGCGAATTTATTTCCCATTGTAAATGTTTTATTTTTTTAAATCATTTTTTCTCTATCCTTTAAGGTTTTGACCCTTTAGGTTTGTTTTCCAGCAGAATGTCTGGCACTACGTTTCTATTAATATCTTCCTGAAAAGCAAGTGGTCACAATTGAAATGATCAATTTTTGATAATTGTCTGTAAAAACCCGCTATTGGCTTGTTGCCCTATTTACCCCATCTTTAAAAGGAGGTCAAGGACACAGATTACTTCTATAACATAATCCCTCTGTCTTTTCTGTGCACCAAGGAAGAATGTAGTTCTGGTCAAATTTTGGGTATCTGTTCATCACGATATGTATCTCACTCGTCCTTCTGTTTTTAAATATGCCAATCATTTAGTCAGTTTTTGTTGTTTTTAAAGTAGATCTGTCCTAATAAAAGCAAAACATCTTAAGCTTATATATATCTTTTCGTCTTTTCTGGGCAGAGAGGCAGATGAAGGCTGTAAAAAACCTTTAGAAAGATTGCTGAACATCTGGCAAGAAAGAAGTGTGTATGGCGGCGAGTTCATACAGCAGCTGAAGCTGTCTATGGAGGACTCCAAGAGCCCTCCCCCCAAAGGTAGAAACATCACCACATGTTTACAGCTCTTGGTCTTTGCCTACTTTCGAATCACATATGAAAAGCTGCAGTGGGGGTTGCTGTGAACCACCAGCGATTGTATGATTCTTCAGAGAGATGCTCATAAATGATGGTGAGAATTTATGTAGTGCTTGCAGCGTGTAAGCCTGGTTCTAGTATTCATGCTATTCATCATCTCACACCCTTAACTTTGCCGTGTATCCTCCTTGGCTCTCTCCTGCCTTGCAGAGACTTTTCCTTGCACAAGGGAAAGGAAAACAATGCTGTTTAGTTGTGGGGAAGGAACTAGGAAACTCCCCGGACTGAGGTTTTGTCCTAGCCCTGCCACTGACCCCTACAGGGTCTGATATGTCCCTTGGCCCTCTCAGAACTTGGCTTCATTAAATATTGGTGTGGTTTGGAAACATACTTTTGATGTTTGTCAGTTTGCAGCCTACAGTTGACTTTGGTCTTCACTGAACCCAGGATACCCTCCAGAAGTGTGTACACATAAGTGTGTGAACCTCACACACTCTTAAGAGCTTACGTTAAAGAGGAGTAAGATCAAACATTATGTGGTTCTTGGGTTTATGGTTAGTTGCGGTTTACTTTGAAATGGCACGACATGTTTCTGGGCTACAGACCTGAGCTGACTGTACATGAACTCATCGCCTGGACGAATAAGTCTAAGGGCTAACATAATACTTAGGACCCTTTATAGTCTAAAATTAGTTTACTTTCCCAGATTCTGCTGCCATTGCCTCACACACACCATAGTCTTTGGCCATACCCATTTCCCTTCTGGATGTTCTCTTGGTACCTCTTCCTTTGCGTCCGGTGTTACCTCTGCCTGAAATGTCCTCTGTCCCTTTCACTGTGTGGTGAACTCATTCTTCAAGAATGCTATTCTCATTTTGACATCTTCCCTACCTTGTCTGGGCACATGTAACCATTCCCTCCATGTTCCTCTGGTACTTTGTACATGCCTCTGCTGTGGCCTTTAACCGTGGTTAGTTGACGTGTCAATATCATTCATTCAGCCCCCCTTTATTGTATACCTTTTATGATCTCTCCCAGGTCTGAGTTTCTATGCATTTCAAGGTAGAACAACTTTCCTGTAAAACTACCAAGTTAGAGGCTTTGTGAGAATGACATAAGTGCTTTCAGACTGCAGGTCGTCGTCGTTTTACTTAAAGGTGATGGAAAACAATTTTGAGGTCACTCTGGTGGAAGCTTCTGAAAAGTAGGGTATTTCCTACTTTGGATTCTGGTAGTGTTTGTATCGTGTCTTTTGGAGGTGTTCTGCACAGCGTTGGGGAATTACTCAGCATTCTTTACTCTTAAATTTCCTTGGTAAGCAGTGCTGAGTTTTTAGAACACCTTTGGGCAAGGAGGAGAGCTCTGCGAGACAACGTTGGAAACTAAGAGTTGAGTTCCAATTCAACAAGCGTTTGCCAGACGTGTGCTTTGAGTAAACGTCTATGCTAGATGCTGTAGGACTGAGCAGAGGAGCGAGAAATAGGTTTGCGCTCAGGGAGCAGCCAGGCGAATTGGCGAGTTTATGGTAGTGGTACATTTGAAAACAGCTCCTTTGGGTCTCTGATTTCTTTGAGCATCTAGACGTTAACAGCGGTCGAAGCAGTACTCTGTGTGGAGGACAGTGGTGATCTGAAGGTAATTTCTCTTTCTCTGTGCTATAAACATGGAAGCACACAGCTAAAGGTTCCAACATATGTGTTAGGTCTTGTGTTGTCTTTGGACCTGAGTTACCAAAATATTTTACCTCAGTCCTTTCAAAATATTGATAAGTCCTCCAGAAGTTTATTTCAGAATTCAAATTGTCCTTTTATATTTTCAGCTTTGATTCATGATATTTCTTTGTCTGGAGACAATTCTAGAGTTTAGAGCTTAGGAATTTTGTTTTAGAACTGGAAGTTTCTTGGGTTTATATACCCGTCTCCCCAGGTGTTCTAAAGTTGTCTCTCTGTTCGTGGGAATACTCAAGCTGTCGCTCGACTACGTGGAATTTCATTTACTTAAGTCACACATGAATCACACAGTATCCTACGGTTGTAGAAGGATTTAGAAAAGAAGTTGGTAAGTGGAAAATTCATGTTTAGGTCTATACGACTTTAAAGCCTGTTTTCTTAAAACACATGGATTCAGTAGACTTAAATTAGGATATGAGTTTATTATGAGTACGTCACCCAACTTTCCTGGACCTTAATATAGTTAATTTAGCTCTTCAGAGCAAGGATTTGAAACCAGACTTCCAGAGTATGGATCCCAGCTCTGTTACTTCCGACCTCTGTGACCTTGTGCGTAGCATTTGACTTCTTGAGCTTTGGGTTCTTCACTGTACCATGTGTCTGTTAGTATTAATACCCCATAGTGTTGTTGTGAGGGTTATTTGAGATAACGGAGGTGAGATGTTATTAACAAAGTGGCGATATGACTTTTATTTGATTGAGGTTTTAATATCTAATGTTCTAAGTTTCTCAGTATGAGCCAGTGGCAAACACAGGAAGAGGCTTAGTATTTTCAGTCCCCCAGATTTTGTGCAAGACGAGAAGGCATAGTGGTTAAGAGCACGAGCTCCAGGCCCAGCGTCCCCGGGTGTTCAGGTCTGGACCTGGGCACTTAGTTCGATTAGACGGTACTGATGAGTGCTTTCAGGATGGTACCTCCAGCAGCGGACCTTTGCTTTGGATCTTTCTGTGAGTAAAGTTTGATATGCTTCTTTTAAAAGTTGCCTTTATTTTGCAGGGAGAGAACAAAGAATGAGGGAGCTGTTGTAAACAATATTTCCTGATTCTTTTTCATTCTAAAAGTAACATAAGATCTGTGGGTTTGGGGTTTTTTCTGCTTGTTTTTTAATCCCAGAAAATTTCAGGTGGATTGTCTGGAAGACCTAGCTTTACAGGTAGATGACTGCATTTCGTAAAATGATTTGGGGGCTTTCAGGCTTTTTGCCTTAAAATTAATTTCATAGTCTGCTATAGTGTGTGAAATTCTATCACAGTCAGGTCTCCAAGAGACACATTATAAATGCTTAGGTAACCAGGATTACTTGAATGTTAGCCAAGTACAAGGCCCCTAGAGACACAGGGACAGGTTGGAGAACAGAATAGAATAGACGGTATACGATATGAGGACAGGCAGGTTGGAGCCATCCGTAGTGTTTGCCCTGCCTGCAACAGAGTGGTTGAATAAGTCCAAAGTGAAGTGTAAATACTGTGGTCGGAAGCTGAATTGATAGTGGGAGGGTATGTTGTTGACTGACAGATTTCCTAGGCTGTTTTTAATAGCTGCCTGGCTGGCTTGAGAATCCCAGGCGTCGTAACTGCTGACTTTGTACAGATGAATCAGGGCAGAGTTACCAGAGCAGGCTGTCCTGTTAGTGTAAATGGAAGCAATATAGTCATTTCTGGCACAGCACTAACATCTTCCAAGCTCTGTGCCGCCTCTGCTTTCAAGAGGTTTCCAGCTTGGGTCTGTTGACACTTTCCTAGGTATTATAGGAATGTAAAGAAATAAGATGCTTAATGTTTCTATCAGAGAGATAAGGCCCGTGCCTGCCAGTGGCCATTCAAAGTAGCAAGGGCCAAGTGCTGTGGACGTAGAGGGAGATGATGGTTCGTGCGGTTACCACTAGTAGGCATTGATTACTGTCACATCGTTAGAGGCCATTACAGGGTTTTGAGCAGAGAGAGAGGTGCAGTGGGTGATTTCATTTCATAAGAGTATAGTCTGAGTTGAAAAAGGAGTGACTAGATGCAGGGAGACCAGTTGGGACAGTGGTCTGGACCAGGCATGGAGAAGGCCACATTACTGATAAGAGGCAATGGGAAGGAACAGACAGGAGAGATCTGTAAGGTACCTCTCAGAAGCATAGACTCTGCTGGAAGTTAGAGCTTTGGGAGAGATCTTGGTGGTCTCCAAGGTGATGTACTTGGAAGATGGGGCCAGTGGAAGTGTTCATAGTGTGAGTAGGTAGGTAGCTCAGGAAAGGAGGAGGCTTAGGGAGGAAGTCATGATAATGCATTTCCAATAGGTCCTCCAAGTGGAAAGAGGAGAGAACTGAAGTAGGATGACGTGGTTTTTTCTTATTACACCCTCTTCCACCGGGAGGACAAAGGACAGAAATGGGCCTGTGATTTTCATTAGTTTGATTTCAGTCTTGTAATGCCATGAGCGAGTGGCAGCATGAAGTGGTAGAAAGCACTCCAGTTTCGGAGGCAGGTGACTTTGGCTACAGGGCCCAAACGAGGTGGGTTGAAAGCAAAGACATAGATCTATCTAAGGCTTTCCAGTGCCCAAATTCAGTGATTCTGAATGTCCGGAGATACTAAACGGTGTGTGGCTTTTATATATAATAACTTCTGTATGGAAGTTTGAAAACTGAAAGATTCAAGTTTTGTAATTTTTCTACCGTTCTTAGCGTATTTAACAATTATTTAATCGAGCACTGTTCTAGGTGCTTGGAAGTGAACCAAAAAATATTTAAAAAATTGTTTTGCTCATGTGCTTATTTTTTATTGGTGACTCCTGACTCAGGGGCCTCTTTGATGCTGTGGGGGCCAAGTGTCTACTTGGGTCATACTCTACGCTGCCTATTAATTAGCAGCTAGTGTGTGCTTAGTACTGTTAGATACTTCATATGCAAATTATATACCATTAGATTATTCTACAAATATAGCTGTCCTTATTTTGCATAGTGCAGGACTATAAAAATGACCACGTGAGCTGAAACCATGCAAAAATGATCTTAATGGGAAAAATTATGATCGTTCTATGACTGTTAAGAATTCTTTGTCAGAGAATTGAAAACTCACTGTTCATTACAAATCTATAGGGAAACAGAAAAGATAGTAACAGTCATGGTTGCCTAGCATGCTGTCACATAAAACGTTAGAAACATTGAGAATTAAAGTGTTTTACTTCTTTGTAATGAGCTTAACAAGAGGGGTTTGTGCAGAGCTTGCCTTCCTGTGTCATCTGTGGTACGGAGCAAGCGTCCTAGAAGTTTGAATCAGCTTCCGGCAGCTTAGCCTTTGTGCCTGCCGTGTCGTGAGATAAGTTGGAGAGTTCCCGAAGCGTGAAGTGTCGTTAGCGTTGCTTCCTCTGGGACACGGTCATCCTTTTCGTCACAACCGCTTTCTTCATTTCTGTGGACAAGCTGCCTTTCTCCAGGTGACTCTGGCTGCGGACCTAGAGTTTCTGGAAGGGTGTGGCAACACCAGTGTCCCCTCGGCCAGCTACGTCTTCTCCAGCTCTCGTGACGTTCCACTCGCTTCCGTCATGAGCTTTAGTTTTAGTTTCTGGGCTGCTCTTTCATCTTTGTCATTTTCAGCCAGTTCCCTGTTTTGACTAATCATTTTTATAAAATGCCATGTGCATTTGATCACTGGGGGACAACACAGCTAAACACTTTGCTGGTGGTGTGTGAACTGAAAGAACAGCTGTGCAGTGACCAGCCACTGACCTTGGAAGAAGTGATGTGGTCACCAATCATGACGCATTTGTATTATTTATGCAGTGACTTGTGGACTGAAGTTAGTGAAGTTCTTCTTTATGTAATTACTCAGAGTTAATATGCCACAGTAACTGAAATTTGGACTGTGTCGTTGGGGGACTGGTGTTATTTAAACTGTGGTAACAAATCCATGCATAATAGAATCATGCAATGTGAGGCCTGCTTGTGTTGCAGATATTTAGTAGAACAGAGGAGCAAAGCATTAACAAAAAATAGAACCCGTGATACTGACTTGGCTTTCACATCAAGCATAGTTTGGTGAGTTAATGTGTAAGGTAGAAACAGGAACTACATCCTTCTTTCCAGGAGAAAGTGTTTGATTAGGCAAGAAGTGTACGTTATTCTGTTTATAACTCACAGAGTTCTAAGGCAGGTGCATGGCGACCTGTCATTTGACAGATGAGAGAGTGATTGTGTGCTGCTAAGGAATTTGACTGCAGTGGAAAGAGCACAGATTTTTGAAAGTCGTACATACCTTTACATGAGTTATTTAACCTCTCTGGGCCTCCATTTTCTCACCTGCAAGATGGAGAGACTACATCTTAGGGTTGCTGGAAGGACTAAATGTACAGAAGCTGTTGCAGCGCCTGGCACACGTTAGGTGTACCATTGTTTCTTTGCTTTCCAAGCCTGAACGTGTCATTTAGACTTGTGTCCCACAGATGTTTGGCATTTATTTTGTATTGTCCAATTTGATGCAAAAGGAAAGAGTTTTGAAATGGTCATGCTTATCATAGCGTGGGTGTTTAGAGTTTCTGACACAATTTTATTGGTTGGTTTCTCTCTACTACAGGCTTCTCCTGCTGTCGAAAGTAGACCGTATCTATGAAACCTTTCCTAAGCCAAGTTGGAATAAAGTGAAGAAGCAGTTACCGTTAATTTATATGGAAAAAGTTTTGAGCATTCCCAGACTCCAAAAATAACCTCTCTTAGGCTTTTCTGATACCTTAGGCCACATCTTGCTAACAGATGCACAAAATAAATCGAGATGAAGCACAGATGCTCACAGATACAGCTCAAAGCTCTGGTGGCTTTATGTTGAAATTCTGAGTGTAGTTTCTGGAATGAACTTGGCGGGCCCCTCTGGCTGCTTGGGGTGCACACCACCTCTGTCAGTGCTCCCTTCAAAACAAATGCTGACCACTATTCACTTTTTGCCTTTCTTTGCGAAAGCAAATATCCTCTCTGAATTGGTTTTGGTTAGTGAAAACGGATGCTGTTACTGTAGTTCTTTCATAAAAGCAAGCTTTAGAAAAGTGGGGAATGCCTGTTTTTATTTTCTGAAGTCCTCCTGGGAAGTATATAGTGTTCCATTTAATATGCAGTATATTCTCTACAAACCCTTCCGTATATTGGCTGGCTTTGTTATATTGTCTCATGGGTTTCTTGCCACTTCACTTCTCTTGTTAACTTTTATTTTTAAGAAACAAGCTTTTTAATGAAATGTGTTAGTTGGGGAAGTCTCGTTTTTAGACGCATGTTTTCGGTAGTATTTTCTTCAGTGAGTCAATGTGAGATGACAGACCTAAGACCATTTTTGACTCTTCAGTAATGTAGGGAACTACCACCAATTTAAAATAACTAGCATATAGGTTAACGTTAAGCTATCTTTGGAAATGTACACCCCCTTTTGCCCTTTTTTTGCATGTGGCCCATTGTGCATAATATTTGACTCTTACCTACACGGGCTGTCGTGACCCAAGTTTGTGCCCTATTTCTTTCCTCTAGCAGCAGAAGAGAAGAAATCCCTGAAGCGAACTTTTCAGCAGATCCAAGAGGAGGAGGATGACGACTACCCTGGAAGCTACTCTCCCCAAGATCCTTCTGCAGGACCCCTCTTGGTATGTCTGGACTCCCAGAGAGTGGGGCAGAGCGGCTTTGTGGCATGACTTCTAGTTGAAGATTATGGCCACAAGGTGGCGCTAGGGACCAATAGTACAAAATCACCAGAGGGCAGTTCCGGGGGCTCTGGGTGCAAGATCCACCCAGGGAAACTTGGCAGATAGCAGGCTTGCCTTTGTCTTCGCATGCCATGAGCCTGGATGGGTTTATGTCTTATAGAGTATTTGGACTTGGCTTTTTTTCACTCCTAGGAATTGACAGTATTCTTAAAAAGTAGATTTTTGTGAAAGGGTAGATAATGCTACAAAGACATTTGACTGTCCTCTGCCATGGCTTTTCTCCAACAGCATGGTTATTTTTTTAATAAGTAAATAACTCATTAGTTTCTAGGACAGTCTGTGCAGCAATAGCAAATTTGCTACAATATAACCTATTTAAATATTAAAACAGGCCGTTGAATTTTTAATTATATATCTGCTGTTTAGCCCTCCATATAAATTAGCTCATGAACTCTGTGTGGTTTTAATTTTTGCTGTTTATTTACTTACTTACTTACTTACTTACTTACTTTACTTACTGTCAAAGAAAGTGAGGCTCAAAGAGACAGATTAAATAACTTGCCCAGTGTCTTAATTTGAATCTGGGTCTGACTGACCTCAGAGACTATGCTCTTGACTGAGTTACATGGCCTCTCATTTTGCCTAAAACAGCTTTACTTTATTATACATGGGTCTGGCCAAGACCCATGTAAATAGGAAGCGTGTCTGATTTGTGTTATGTTAAAATGTTGACTTAGATGGTGGGTTAAGTGAAAACAGCGTTACATATCTTTCCATTTAAAAACTTCCAGGAGGACAGCCTGAATTATCAACTTGTAGGATAACTTGACTACCGTCTGCATTGTCAGTTTGTCTCCTGGGTCTTTCTGGACTGGCTAACCTGTTGGTGTTCGTTGTTTTCTGATGATTTAAAAACCTCTTTTTTGATACACAGAGTATGCATTCTTGGTTTGCTCTTTTCTGTGTCTTTTTCCCCTTTGTTTGTAATTAATGAGTTTGACACATTTAATTTTGGGAGTGGCTGCCAAAATCGAAACGGTCATCTTTGTGACATTTATTTTGTAAAGCAAATCCAAGGAAGAATCGAAGTCGGCGGTGTCATTTCATTTAATCAGTCATCGCACAATTGTTCAACATCTGGTGTGTATGCCTTTGTTCTGTACTGGCGACCAAGACCGTTCTGTATTAGAAATCATACATTATTTGAAACTAAGCAGTAAGGGGGTGCCTGGGTGGCCCGGCCGGTTAAGCTTCTGACTCTTAGTTTCAGCTCAGGTCACAGTCTTGCAACTTGTGAGCTGGAGCCCTGAGCTCAGAGCCTGCTTCAGATTCTCTGTCTCCCTCGCTCTCTGCCCCTCCCCCACTCACACTCTCTGTCTCAAAAATAAATAGATGAACATTGAAACCTAGCAGTATGAACCAGACTCCATTTTTTTTCAGTTGCCGAAACCATGCTCTTTTAAAAAGTTGTGGCGGTTTTTTTGTTTTTGTTTTTTTCAGAATTATGTAGAATTTCTTTATGTTCTGTCATTGACTTAGAAAAATTAACTTTGTACATTCTCTTAGACTCCATGTCATTGACCTCAGTATAGGCTCCGGTACTAAGAACAATGTTTTTTTAAATGTCAGGAATGATTATTTTTAGAATTGGCCTCCAGCTCATTTATTTCTAGCTAATTTTCTTTAAGTCTCCTACATCTTAATGGACAGCGTTGTTTGTGTTTTCATTGTACAGACCGAGGAACTAATCAAAGCTTTGCAGGACCTGGAGAATGCTGCATCGGGGGATGCTACTGTCCGGCAGAAAATTGCTTCTTTGCCCCAAGAAGTGCAAGATGTTTCTCTCTTGGAAAAAATAACAGGTGAGAGGGTAGAGTTGGGGTGAAAGGTGAGGGAAGAGGGACATATCTCTGAGGCATCAAGCCCTAGGACATGCTTATGTTTGGAGATAACAGACGTCTGTGCGGTTTGAGTTTTGCAAAACAGCAAAGCTGTTGAAATAGTCCAAGCTTTAATAGTGATTCTAGGAACTATGCAGAAATGCAGGCCTGCCACTACCCGCAGCACTCCTAAGTCAGGTCTGTTGAAAACACAGGGCAGATTGTGTGTGTGATGTGGGGGCCAGGAGAGAAGGTATTAAACTCGTGATCCTCTTACTAAAAAAAATTACGGTTGAGTGCTGTGTGATTTGTACACACTGACACACCCCGTGGATGGTAGTGCCTCTAATGCCAGGAATGCTGGGTGTGTATTGTCAGTCATGTCATTTTGCCCTCACGATGATCACCCCCGTTTCAATAGGGAGGGACAAGTAACGCTTTATGCATGGAGAATTGAAAGGAAGGAGTGAAGCATGAACTGATGTTTATAGAGTATGCTCTGTGCCAGATACTTTTTTTACTCTTGGTGATAACCTTTTGAGGTCACTGAATATCCCCATATTGCGTCAGAGGAAATTGAGGCTTTGAGAGATTAGGTGCCTTCAAGAAGTCTATTGGTGCCGTTTTCCCCATGGCATTTGCTCACTTCATGTCTCCGTGTCCCCTTTTGGTAATTCTTGCAGTATGTCAGACTTTTTCATTATATTTGTTATGATCTGTGATCAGTGAGTAGGACTCACTGAAAGTTCAGGTGATAGCATTTTTTGGCAACAAGTATTTTTTGATTATGATGTGTGCGTTTTTTTAACATAATGCTATTGCACACTTGGGGGGAACAGCGTAGTGTAAATGTAACGTTTGCATGCGTTGGGAAACCAAAAAATTCACTTGACTCACTTTATTGTGATACTTGCTTTATTGCAGCGGTCTGGAACTAAACCTGCAGTATCTCCCGAGCCACACCTGTATTTTAAAGGGGGTCAGGGAAAGCCTTTTTGATGAGATGACCTTTGATCAGAGGACCCCCAAGATTAGGAATCAAGCCGTGAGGCTCTCTGAGGGGAGGAAGTGCCACCCAAGCAGAGAGTATAGTCCAAGGAGAGGCCTTGAGGCTAGGAGGCTGCTTAGTTGGAGGACACAACATGGAGGCCGTCTGAATGCCACAAGCCGCGTCTCGGCTCGCGCTTCCACTTCCCCATCTCCAGCAGTTGGACCCTCTACTAGATTGAACGGTCTACTGCTCCTTCTGCCTTTTGCCAGCTTCCACTTCTCTGTGCCCTTATTCTCTTCACTTAGCATGGAGTCTTTGTAATCACTCCCTTACGTACACCCTCAATCCCTGTTTTTCTTTGTCCTCTTGCCTGTGGTCTTCTGGCAGACCCCAGCTTTTCTCCTGGTTAAATTCAACTTTTATTGTTACTATAAGGATCAACTCATTTATTCGTACTATCAGAATCAAAGTCTGTAAAAATTGGGAGCAACTTAACATAAAGCTAGCAATGTATGTGATTTTATTTATCTGTTTTCACTGACCTAAAGGTCTCATGTCTCATAGCTTTTTTAAATTAATAAAAAATTAGTTTTGATTTTTTTTTTTAACATTCATTTATTTTGAGAGAGAGAGAGAGAGAGCAGGGGAGAATCCCAAGCGGGCTCCATGCTGTCAGTGCAGAGCTAGATGCGCAGGGCTCGATCCCACAAACCGTGAGATCGTGACCTGAGCTGAAGTCAAGAGTCGGACACTTAACCGACTGAGCCACCCAGGCTCCCCTGTTTTGATTTTTATCGCAGTAAAACACACCCAACAAAATTTACCACCTTAACCGTTTTCAAGGGTACACTTCAGAAGTGTTGATAAGTACATTCACACTATTGCACAGCCGATTTCCAGAACTCTCTTCATCTTGCAAAACTGAAACTTTATACTCATTTAATAACTCATTTCCTCCTTCCCTCAGCCCCTGATAACCACCATTCTGAAATCCAGCTTTTCCTCTGTTCCTTACCTGGACCTGAACAGCTGAGTGTGGCTGGGAAAAACAAATAACACACATAGGCTGACTTTTCTTCCTACTTCGGTGGGTGATGATGCTGTTTTCTAAACCAGCCCCCTACTTGTTTGTTAGCCCTGTTCCTTCTCACTACTCAAGGATGTAGCTCCAACAGTTCTCCATTTTCTCCGTCTACTGGAACATTCTTTATGGCATAAAATCATGTACTTTTTTTCCCACGTGGAAGAGACTTTTTTCCTTGACCCAGATATTCCTACATTTCTCTGTTCTTTATAGTAAAACGTCTTAAATAGATTGCCTTTACTCATCTGCCACCATTTCCCCTCTTCCCATTCTCTGCTGACTACACTTTACTGAAACTGCTTTTATCGGTGTTGTTGATGACTTCCATGTTGCTAAATTCAGTGGTGAATTTTTACCCAATCTTTATCTGTGGTCACCGTAACTTGATCTTAGTAACCTTTGGCCCAGTTGGTCATTTCTGCTCATTTGGTGCAGTAGACAGAATAATGATACCCCCGACTCCACCCTGTTGTCCATGTCCTAATCCCCAGAATCTGTGAATGTACTCTTACGTGGCAGAAGGGACTTTACAGATGTGATGAAGTTAAGAATCTTGAAGTGGGGAGATAATCTGGATTATTCAAGTAGACCCAATCTAATCACAGGCTCCTTCTAAGGAGGAGGCAGGAGGGCAAGAGTCAAAGAAGGAGATAGGACCCTGGAACAGTCTTTGGAGAGATGCATTTTGAAGATGGAAGAAGAGGCCCTTAATAGTAAATATTAAGATAGTACATTCATGTTATTTTAAGCCAGGGAGTTTGTGGTCAATTTGTTACAGCAGCAGCAGGAAAGTAGGGCTCCATATCCTCGCTTTCCTCGCCTCTCTCTAGCAGTGGCTCTTCAGTATCCGTTGGGGGTTTCTTTGTGCCTCTTTTCCCCCTTCATGTCGAGTACTTAGCCCTCTTCTCTAGTTAGTTTTACTGTCCCTCTTAATCCAATTCGGTGGCCTTAAATAACCATTTTTGGGCTAATAATTCCCTAATTTACATGTCTAGTGTTGGCCTCTCACTTGAACTTGAGACCCGTACATCTGGCCTTCTGCTTGGTGTTGCTAGCTAGGTGTCTCCAAAGGCATTTCAAACTTGACTTGTCTCAAACCAAACTTCTCATCCTCTCTCCAGAATTCACTTCTCTTATGGTCTTGCCCATATCAGTAAATGAGCCCCTCATAACCCTATTGACCAGGACCAAAACCAGTATCTGACATTGTTACCATGTAACACTTCCACTGCTGCCGCCTGTGTGAGTCACCGCCATCTTCGCTTGGGTCACCGCCGCAGTCTCCTCTTTGGTGTCCGTGCTTCCTCCTTGTTTCTCGCCCCAGCCGTCACTCTGTGCTCAATATAACCAGAGTAGCCAGAGTGATCTATTAGAATGGAAGTTGTATCACGTCTCCCTCTGCTCAGAGCAAAGGCTCCTTGCCAGGCACTTTCCAGTTCTAGGGCCTTTGTACTTGCTGTTTTCTCTGCTTGAAATGATCTTTCCCACATAGTCACATGGCTTGTTCTCTCACTTTTTCCAGGCCTTGCTTTACGTACCACCGCAGTGAACCCTACCCTGACCAGTACATTTAAAATTACACTCCTCCCTCTGAATGCTCCATGCTTTCTCCTCTGCCTTTTCTTTCTCCGGCACTCTTACCTTCAGTTGATAAACATGCAAAATGTAGCATATTGTTTCTCTTCTTACCTGAGAATGTAAACTCTTTGGAGCAGAGAGTTTTTGTCCTTCCTGTTCCCTGTTGCTCTGAGGGCCTAGAATGGTGTTGGGCACATAATAGCAGGCCGCGTATTTGTTAAGCTAATTGGAAGGTTTGGGGCATAGCAGTCTGATCGGAGTGGGTTTAGTGACATTGGTAGGAGAAAGGGTGGTGGGTACCAGGAATATGGTCAGCTCTCCTGAAGAGTTCTGTAAGGGAAGCCGGGAGATGGGGCAGTAGCTAGAAAGCAACACGTGGGCAGAAGGTAGAGCAGCATGTCTGTATGTCCGTGGCACTGCTTGCGGAGGAAGAGTAAAGAAATCGAGAGGTCTGGGGAAGCATGAGGGACAGTTGCAGAAACAGAATGTTGGAGTAAGCAAGAGGGAATAGGATGCCTGTGCACAAGTGGAGGGCCGGCCAAAAGAGGCACACAGCCACTGGCCTGCAGAACTGGGAGGGCAGAGCATATGAGGATAGGCGCAGTTGGTAGGTTCTCTGGAGTAAGCGTCTATCTGCTGTGCTTTGACTGCATTTTTTCTGCGACTCCTAAAATCACAGGTTATTTTTCTGGATTGTAATTATTTGTGTGAAGGAATTCTCTCCCTTGGTACAACTTGGAGGGTGAGAATTGATTTTTTTTTTTGTAATCTTTTTTTTTTTTTTAATGTTTATTTTTGAGAGAGGGAGAGTGCGTGCGCACGCAAGTGGGGGAGGGGCAGAGAGGAGACACAGAATCTGAAGTAGGCTTCAGGCTCCGAGCTCTCAGCACAGAGCCCAATGTGGGGCTCGAACTCACGAACTGCAAGATCATGACCTGAGCTGAAGTCAGAGGCTTAACTGACCGAGCCACCCAGGTGCCCCCCCCACCTTTTTTTAATCTTAAAATTAGTGTTTTCCTTGCCATTTTTGCCATGGGCGCTCAAAACATTTTAAAGAATTAACTATTTGGGGGGAAAAGAGATGCAGTCAAGCGAAGACAAAGGTAAAATCAACCTCACCGCTCCGGCAGCTTGTTCTCAGACCTTACCACCGATCTTGAAGAATAAGTTTCACCATCTTCTTTAATTTTCTGTGATTGAGATTGTCTCTTTCCTTTGTGTTCTCTTTGGCTCACTCTTTCTTCCTCACCAAGAACATCCTTTTGTTTCCCTGCTCCTGAGGAGCGTAGAAGTTCCTCATCTTTGGCATCAGACCGAATTTGGGATCTCTCAACAGTTCACCTCCTGACATTCATATTAAGAAGGCATCCAAAAGTCAAACAGCCTGTGTGCCAAACAGAAACTCTGTTGGGAATCCTTAAATCCCATTGCCTCCCAGAATACTGAGGTCTCTCACTTCTGATGACCTGTATTCACAGGGAACAGCATACCAGTATCCCTGTAATCCCCTTCCAGTTGGTCCCACAGAGCTGCTGGTGTCCCTAGTGTTCTTGGTTCAAAGAACTGATCCGCTCTTTTGACCCCTAACGGCCTTTCTTAAATGATATGCACATATTAAAGTTGCAGTTTCACCACACCCGCATGAAATTAATTATATCTATTGTTTCCTAATACAGATCATCCTTTCGTTTCTTCTTCTCATTTCCTAATGTTGAGTCTTGTTCACCTTCTTTCCCAAGAATACCCTTTCTTTGATGCTTCCCGGTTTTTTCACGAATAATGAGTTGCAACTCGTTAATGGGATGTACATCAGTCTGGTAGGTAATGACCAAAAAAAAAAAACAAAAACAAAAGAAGATGGAACACTTTGTACATAGTAAGGATAAGTATTGTTTTATGAAACACTTCTTTTTTCTGCGTTTGCATAAAGTGTGTTTCTTAGCATGGGTCGCAGTTAAAGAATTTGAAAGAATGTCTGTTATCAGACCCTGTATTTTGCTGAGTGGAAGACAAGAGCTCATCCCCGGGTTTAAGGCTTACACGGTGTAAGGGGTAGAGTCCTATAGGTCCATTTTAGAGCCGTGGTTTTGAGTCCCAGCTCCTCTGCTGACCGCCTGGTGTCAAACCTGTCCTGTAGCTTTTATTTGGTCATAGTTTCCACACCCAAGAAACGAGTGCTTGCTTCTTTATTTCAAAAGAATGTGCGAAGAATACTTAACAAAATAATATGAATGAAAGCACTTTGGAAATTCTCAGAGGCAAGGAAAAATTATTTCACGTATGAGCTTAGATATCTCTTTCTGCTTGGTTTATTTATAGAGCTTTTGCAGGAATAGGCATTTAGAAATCCTTTGTAAGATTACCCTCACTTCAGGTAATTCAGAAATGTCCTATCTTATTAGGAGTGAGTGCCTTTGGGTTTCTCTGTCAGTCAGTCCATTGTTTGTCTACAGGTTCTGGCTTATTTTTGGACTCTGTACATTGAGAGAAACTGTTAACCTTCCCCAGAAATGTTTGCAATCATGCCTGTGTGATTTCTATATTGTCTCTATTTTTTGGTCTCATTTGTATGTAGACAAAGAGGCAGCCGAACGTCTCTCAAAAACAGTAGATGAAGCATGTCTGTTACTAGCAGAATATAACGGGCGTCTGGCGGCAGAACTGGAAGACCGGCGCCAGCTGGCTCGGATGTTGGTGGAGTACACCCAGAACCAGAAAGACGTTTTGTCAGAAAAGGAGAAAAAACTAGAAGTGAGTACGTTGCAAGGCGGACCCAGACTTTCCAAGTTTCCCTGCCTATAGTCCACATTAGGAGATTTTTATTATGCTTTAATTAACACATTTTTTTGTCTTTTAAAAATTTATGAGATGAGAATATCCGTCAGATAATTGTGTAATTATTTGAACCGAGTTGAAAATGAAGTCACGATTTTATGTGTCCAAGAAGGAACGAACCGGAATGCAGGAAACAAACAATGAAGTCTTAAAGCATTTAGGATCTTAATATTGCTTTAGTTTGAATTCACATTAAAAAAATATATACCTAGATTGAGGTACAAAAAGAATAGGTGGTTAATAAAACCCAAGCATGTTCATTTGGTGGTATTTGGAAAATGCTTTGAATTTTCTGTCGTCTAGATTATATTGAGATTTATTTCTGACTTATATCCACGGTTAAGGCCAATAAGAACTCTGCCTCTAAGCTCTGTCTTCAATCAGTTCTACAGTTTCACAGTAATGTTTATGGAGTCCAGTTCTCAAACTGTGGAGAAGGAACTGATTCCTACCCTGAGTTCACATTAGCGTGAATGCCCTTGGGGAAGGCTCTAGAACTGGTTCCTCACCACGAATTTGTTTGGCTTCTTAATTCAGTACATGGTGGTTTAACATCAGCACTTGCATAATGCAGCCAGCAGTATGGACATTTGGGAACCTTCGCTTGCCCCAAGCTGCCAGTGGTTTCAGGGGTGAGGACAGTTTTGAGTTGGAGAAGCAGTCACATATTGTAAGAAAAATACCAGAATAGATAAGGGAAGGAGGGGATAGTCCCCTCTCCCCACCCCAGCACTCAAGAAACATGTTCTCTGGCACAGAGGGAGGGGAAACGGAGCTAGTTCTGTGGCTGAGATTATTATGTTTGCCTTTTCACACAGTTGCTGACTTGAGGCAGGTGATGAGTGATGGGCACTTTTGACCATATCCTTACTTGTGGTGATTATGGGATCAGAGATGGGTAGTGGTGCGGGTTGGGGTCGGGGGTGGGGGGGCTTCATAAAGCCACCCTAGAAGTAGAAGATGGGAAATGGCTGTGAAAATAGTATGGCTTAGATTTAGAAATCGACACTGACCAGAAATCCTAAAGGGAGTTTCACAGGCAGTACCAGACGGTCATTTATCTGAAACGCTCATCTTTCACTGAGGAAGCATTTTCAGCACTGTGCCCCGGGACTAATAAGAGAGTGTAATTAATGATTCTGGTTGTAAGTCACCATGCCATCTGTTGAACTGCCCCTTGGCGACACATTAAGGGCTTTCTCTGATCTGTCAGACATTGATTATCATGAGCAGCTGTTGTTGGGTGGAACGTGGCAAGCTACCATAGAGGACAGAGTCTTTGAGAAGGAGATTGGGTTGGTAGAGTGGATTAACTCTTTGTTTGTTTCCCTTCCTCACAGTTGCACTTTGCTCCCTGTGTTTCTTGGGGGAATCATTCAGGTTTCTGTAGAACCAGTGTTTTGTGAGGTGCCATAACAGGCCATTAAGCAAAGAGATGGATCAGAGATTTGGGTCTGTTCCGTAGCTTTCCAGCCCAAATTCTCTGCTCATCTGGGCATTGGGATTCCATTGCTTAAGAATCCGAACAGGAGGGTCCCACCACTGAACCAAAGATTCTTTCTATTTTCAAACCATGTCTCTTAGCCACTTGAGCAAAACCATTCACTGTAAAAATGAAGCTAAATTTGCTTGTTTGAAAAATCAAATGGCTACATACAGTGTAAGATGTTGAGAGATGGCTGTAGTTCTTTATTCATGTTTGCTAAAAATGCAAATACTCTGCTCTCTGGAAACTGTGATTTTTTCTCTCACATTCCATAACAAACTGGTCTTATTCCACCATATCCTTGTAAAGTATATGCCACTTGAAAGGTGCATTACTAGCATGGATTATTCCAAATCCTCAGAGTCTCCTGTTGATGAGGACAGTGTGTCAAATATATACTTACGTTTTTAACATTCCCTTTTTTAACACTGCCAGTCCTTGCTTTAAGATTGCCAAATCAGAATGTAAATGAAATCTGCTTTTATTATTTTAATTCTTTCATTGCCTTTTAATTAGAAACGTGGAATTCTTAGAACTCTGGAAATGTAATGTTTTGCTTGAAAGTCTCTTTTCTTCCCAAAGTTCTGATTTGTTAACACATGAGGTTTTTTTACTTTTTTTATTTTTTAAATTCATATCTTCTTTCACATAATAAGCATACCTTTTTGTCATTCACTTAAGAAACTTAACATTAGATTTCTGGATGGCTCCTAAACTTTGGGATAGGGAATAGGAGGATTCAGAGCCAAGGATGCTTCACACCCTGGGATGTAGGAGGGGACAGTCACAGCTCACGGAAAGAGATTGTGTTTCTGCCCTCCAGGAAGTCATTCTGGCATAAACAGCATAGGTGAACATAAAACCCAACCACGGGATTATACGTAATGTAGATTAAGGAGACAGTTGGCAACTCTGATTGTGGTTTAAGGGCAAATCCAAACTTCCTGTAAGGCAATGAAGCCTTTTTGTAAAAGGAAATAGCAATCGAAGAAGAGAAATATGTTTATAGATGGGAAACAGCCAGACTGGAGCAGACCTGTGTGTTGAAGAAAGGTGAAAGACAGAACGTGTGGGAAGGAGGCGTCAGAGTCCTCCAATGGGAACGAGGCTCTGTACTCTTTAAGGAGCTGCTTGCTTCTTCGTGAAGAAAGTCCGCAAAGTCTCGTACCCGTCAGGAGATGTGCAGAGATGAGCAAGACGTGCTGACACTCTGTTGGGGGAGAAACAGCAGACGGGGAGTCAGAATGTGAGACAGAGTAAGGGGAGCATCCCAGCTCACTGTGTCTCAGTTGAAATAGACCCGGAAGAAATTAACATGTTAATTATAACACTAATTTGGTCTGAAGCTTACTTAAAATAGGAGAGAATTATGAAACACACAGGCAGTTTCTGAACACGGCAGTGCCCTCAACAGGTCTTCTGAAGTCTGCTGGACTGCACACTCTCGCTGTTCTGTCAGTGCCGGCGACATAATTGTTCCTCAGTGAATATTTGTTCTGTGCATGAAATCTCATCAGTCAGTGTATTCTTTTTCTAGAAATAAGAGGGTTTGCTTTTTTTTTTTTAGGTTGTGGGCAAAGTGGTTTGACAAATCTGATTTAATTTGTGGTAAAGAAAGGTGACTTTTTGATAGAAACTCCTATGGGTTTCTCATTTGTTGTGCTTTTTTCACTTTAGATAGAAGCATGATCCATTTTGAGATGATTTTTTTTTTTAACATCTTTTTGGTTTTTTGTTTTTTAAGCTTCTGTTTCTGGATGTTAGGGTTGACATTGGCCTACCACCTTTCCATTAAACTACAGGCAGAGTTAGAAGGGTCTGCTTCAAATCTGTCTGCAATGCTTTTGTCACGGACACGAGAAAATCTAGAAATGGGAAAGGGCATGTGGGTAGGAGCACAAATGGCAGCCTGGAGGTGAAGTTCAGAAATGTGGAGGGGACAGAGAAGGTTAATTCCAAAGGTAAAGGCCAAAGGTACCAGAAAAGCCTCCAAACTTCAGTTCTTAGAGCAAAAGGAAGGCTTGTTTCTGGTAGACAGAGGTGACCGTTGCCCCGGTTGGCTGTAAGAAGCTCACAAGCCATGGTCTGAATGGTTTGGATGGAGTTCCTGTCTCGTCAGTTTGGATAAAGCGTGGCGTGGGTATGTTCCATCCGAGGGGTCAGGGCACGTGGGGGCGGTGGCGGAGGGAGGGAGTGCAGATCTATTTGTACAAGCACTGGGGAAAAAATCAAAAAGGTGGACACGTGTGCAGTTTTACTACCTTAACACATCAGTTATTTTCATTCACATCGTGGTATTGTCATTTCTGCAAAAAAAGGTCGCTGGAATTTTCATAGGGACTGCACTGAATCTATAGATTGCTTTGGGAACTGTTGCCATTTTAACAATCATAGGTTTTCCAATCAGTGAACACAAGATTTCTTTCTGTTTACCTAGATCTTCTTTAATCTGCTGCGGAATTTAAAAAAGCATCCTGGAGTCCCTCTTACTGATGGATTTGACATTACAGAGGCCCCGTTTAGGTGCCATAAGTATCAGGGGTCCCGGGAGGGGGCTGTGGTGTGTGCTGCCTTTCGGTAGGCGTGTGTTCCCCACCTTTACGAGGTGTGTTTGCAGACGTGTGTGTGCTCAGCAAAGCCACCGAGGCACAGCCATGGCAGCCAGCTTCACTTTTCACGCAAGATGAAGTGGCACGCTGAGGCCCGGATGTCTGGGCAAAGTCGTTAACGGTATTCTTGAGCTGGATGGAACCTTAGACATCATGGAATCTGACTTCCGAATTGGTGAAGAAACTCAGGCCCAGAGAGGGGAGTTTGCCACAGACCAGGAATAGAATCTGAGGCAGACATCTGGTAACTTGCCATCAGGTTTGTGTTTGCCTTTCTTTCTTGTTGTTTTGTTTATTTTAGATTTGATTCCATCAGGTGAACAGCCGGAAGACATCCTACACGAAAGAGTAGCCAAAGTTGAATCATTTCAGCAATCCCCAAGAACCTTGTTTTAGAAAAATGCCATCTTATGTAGGGGGATTAAAATAGTTGCATGAAGCATTTTCAGAGTGGCCTCTGAGAAGACCTTTCTAAGGTTTGAGAGAGCGGACTCTGCCGCTGAGGTTCTGAGTACCCTCCTGGCTATGACCGGGCGTGCTCGGTGTGGGGGAGGGCGATTGGCTCATCGAACTTGGGGGTGCTGCTGTATCTCCCCAGCTTGGCATCTCCCCTTTGGCTGTAACGAGTACTCAGGAGCAGAGCCTTCTACTTCAGACAGTACAGCTGGGAAGGGGGAAGTGGCCCCGGATCTAACATTGCCTTGTGACTCTTCGTATTTCTGTTTGCACTTTGGTTATAACAACTTGAGAAATTCTTTGGCTGTAGCCGAGGAGGTACTAAACCAAACTGATGGCCGTCTGTTGTTTTTGGCAGCATCGTTCCCCTCCCTGAGGGTGCAGATGGTTATTTCAATAATGGGATAGGCGATAGGTGGAGATAGAGAGCTCCATTTTTTGTCAGCTTTGGAGTAAATTCTTCCTTTTCCCATGATGTTTAAAGCCAGTATCTCATTGTCCATTCCAATACGGGCAGATGGGAGCAGGCGATCTAATCCTCATTTTAAATTTTTTTTTTTTTTTCAACGTTTTTTATTTATTTTTGGGACAGAGAGAGACAGAGCATGGACGGGGGAGGGGCAGAGAGAGAGGGAGACACAGAATCGGAAACAGGCTCCAGGCTCCGAGCCATCAGCCCAGAGCCTGACGCGGGGCTCGAACTCACGGACCGTGAGATCGTGACCTGGCTGAAGTCGGACGCTTAACCGACTGCGCCACCCAGGCGCCCCAAATCCTCATTTTAGATGAGAAAACAAAACAGACTCTATGAGCGGTTCAGGGTCACAGAGGAAGTCGGTGAGGACCAGAACCCTAAACTGACTCCTACTCGAGTGATCCTGTACTGTGTTCCCCTGGGAACTTAGAGGCCCTGCCTGCCCACAGTCTTCTACACTCAGTGCCCTTCCTTAGCCTAGAGTTCTTTCCTCCTGGTTTAGCAGTGTGGTCAGCACCATGGGCTTGTTCCAGCCATTGTCGAAAGGTCAGTCTGCTTACACAGCTCCAGTGACCCCGCGGATGGCTTACCCACTGCCTTTTCACCCCTGTTTTGAGATGGGAGCCTCCTCCCACAAAGTTTCCCTCCAGTAGATGGGGACTTTTCTTGAATTATGTGCTTCTGTCATTTGGAATTTAGGGGCTGTATCCTTGAAGTCCTTCCCTTCTTTTGAGTTGCTGCTGACCCTTACGCTCTGGTTGGGTGTGCAGCTTGAGCTTTGATCCATGAGGGCGCGCGTGTGTGTGCGTGTGTGCAGGTATTAGTGTGTGTTCTTGCCATGTCACAACGTGGAAATGGTATTTGTTCATCTCTTTTCATCCCAGGGGGAAATACCACATTATAATCATAATGTAGTTCACATACTTGGTGACCTAAAGGCATGGTTCCCCAACATTTGAGACTTCACATTGGAAAAGTGACATGATTTCATAGCTCTCCCAGCGAGAGTTCTTTTAGCCATAGCATTGTTTCCATATTTATAATCCAACTTCTGGTGATTCCTCCTGTTTTCCAAACCCGCTCCACTGGGTGTTAGCTGGTGTGTGTAGCACTGATTTCTCATACTTACAAAGTATATATACGTGTTAAGTGAAAACAGCATCTGGGCCCCTTGTCACTTCCTCCCTGCCAGAATGTTCATTCTTATTCAGCGAATACTCAGTTCTTTCTTTGTTTCTGATTAAATAAAAGACGTACATCACAGGAAACGTGGAAAATAAGTATTTAAAAAAGTATTATAATCTCATTACCCAGAGATAACTTTTTTAATGTTTATTTATTTATTTTGAGAGAGAATAGGAGCTGGGGAGGGGCAGAGAGTAAGAGTGAGAGTGAGAGAGAGAGAGAGAGAGAGACAGAGAGAGAGAATCCCAAGCAGGCTCCCTGCTGTCAGCAAGGAACCTGATGTAGGGCTCGATCCCATGAACTGTGAGATCATGACCTGAGCCGAAACCAAGTGTTGGACACTTAACCAACTGAGCCACCCAGGAGCCCCTGAGATAACATGTTTTCATTTTGGTGTGTTTCTTTTATTTTTTTCTCCAATTTTAAAATTAAAATGATCATAATATGTAGACAGTTTTCTGTCCTACTTTATTTTAATGGTATGTGATCATCTTTCCTTATTAACACAAACTTTATATAAACACTTGAAATGGCTGCTTGAACACTTATGGCTGGATAATCAACGATATTTGTATTGAGCATTTATATTTTTTTGTTTTGTTTTACCTTGAGCTAACTGCCAGTATTTGGATTATTTCCTTCCTGTAAATTTCTAAAAATGAATGCTGTGTGAACGTGTAGATGCCAGCTTGTCTCTGGGTATGTTGAAGTGTATATGCATTTCAAGGTCTTTGCCACCAGCATGCACGCCTGCCTCAGGGGTTCTTGCTCTTTGCAATGCTCTTAGGCTGTCTGGTGCTTTAGAGATAGAAGATACAAAATCCATGTATCCATGGGTATACGAGTTAAGGATTGTGAGAGCATTGAATAGTTTAATTAGACAAATGGGGCTCTCTTCTGGGCTTTAAGTTTGGGTTTACATTTGAAACTGCTGTGGGAAAATAGCAGCTACTTCTTATTTATAACAGTGACTTGAGTGACCATCACTTTGAGAGCAGGTTCAGATTACAGAAATCTGAGCCCTAGTGTCTAAGTGTTTGACCCGGTGGATACATGCCATTTTGAGCAGAGGTCTGTTTTGGTCTTTATGAATGTTCTACTGTTAAGGTGGGCCTTCACCCACTTCAGGTTGTCATTTTTTAGAAAGTAAAACTGGATTGTATCATACTTTGTAATCTTGGAAGTTCCTTCTCTGACTTTCGTTTTTATCTCTATAAAATATAGGGCTTGAAAATTAGAAAGTCTTCTTCTAAAGTCTGGGGTTTTTTTTAATGTTTATTTATTTTTTTAGAGAGAGTGTGAGCGGGGGAGGGGCACAGAGAGGGAGACAGTATCCGAAGCAGGCTCCAGGCTCCGAGCTGTCAGCACAGAGCCCGACGCGGGCCTCAAACCCACGAACCGTGAGATCATGACCTGAGCCGAAGTCGGACGCTCAACCGACTGAGCCACGCAGGCGCCCCAGAAAGTCTTTTTCTATGATTAGAGTAGAGATGTTCGTGGTCGGAATAGGAGTCCGAATGAAACCTTTGCAAACAAGTCCGTGAGCTCCCGGGGGTGTGGTGCACTTCACGTGAAGTGGTGAAGCCAGCTGTCATTGTGACTTTGCCTCCTCATCTGTTCTCTTCTTTATTCAGGTTCTTCTATATTCAGGAAAAAGGATGGACAACTGTCTTGCTTAATGCAGTCATTAGGTACTTGGAGAACTTCAAGCAGAGCAACTTTGCAGTTTTAAACTCCACAAAAATTTACCAGCAGCCTTCTGAGCATTCTTGGGGTTTGGATAGTGATTAATGGACTCAGTCCAGTCTTTCTTCAAAATGTCTGGTGTGATGTATTTGGTACTTTTCCGGGTCCTTTTATTTTGCCCTCCGTGTTTCTAGTCCGTGAGGTGTAGACTTGCTAGGCGTTATTCCTACGGGTATCATTTACCTCAGTTACGATTCATTGATGAGGATCTGCGGTCCCCATTCCAGGCTTTTTCTGGCTTTCTCCATTGAGGTGAGTGGTCCTTGCCTTTTCTCTTCGGTGTGGTTTTTCCACTTATAAAATAGCCCCGTTACCCTCACCTGGGGCAAACGGGTTCTAACACTTGTCTAACCTGAAGTTGTTAACGTCTGCCTTTCCTTATCACACGGGGCCTTCAGCGGCACTTTCTTTTACTTTCTGTGGAAGAAGTCTCCAGGAGAGTCGCCGAAGGTGTCCTTCTCGGCAGGTGGCACGCTTCGCCTCTCTAATATTAAAAACAACGACAGAAACAAAACATTCACGCGAGCGCACACCTCCACCGCCACCACTACCACCGTTCCCTTGTAACTAGCCTGTTTTCCCTCGCTGCCTCTACTTCTGAGCCCACTGCGGCATGGCGTGCGCATCTTACGGTCAACTGAAGTGGCTGTGTTCAGAATCCGCCACCACTGGTCCAGTCTCAAAAGCCAAAAGATACTTGGCCCCCCGTCTCTTGTTTCCTTTTCTTTTTTTGGCCCTCTCTACGGCGCTTGATGCTGTTAATTACCCTGTATGCGTTCTTCTTCTCTGGTTTCTGTACACCACCCCTGCTGTTCTACACTTACTTGTGTGTCCTTTACGAAGCTTGACTCCATCCCCGCCCCGTAGATGTTGGTATTCCTTTAGCCTTTTTCTCGTCCTGTCCTTGCGTGACACATTTAGAAAGGCTTCGGCTACCGCCGGTGTGCTGATGGCTTCAATCTAGATCGTGAGCCCAGATGCTTCCTTGTGCTTCGGATCCATGTATCTTCTTTCCACAGACACCTCAAGTGCCAGGTGGCCCGAACAGACCATCTTCTTCCAACCTTTCCTTCCCTTCTCTCTCCCTGTCTTGGAGAATGCCATTGCCATTCATCAAAACCAGACACCGGAGTTCATCCAGTGTTACTCCCTGTTTGTCCCACCTCCCAGTGGGTTCCTTCAGCCTCCTTTTGTCCCGGTCTCCCTCAGGCCCTGTGCCACCCCTCTGCCAGACGCCTCCTGTTGCCTGGCTGCCCCGTCGGAGTAGTCAGCAAGCCATTGTGATTTTTCCGTCCTCAGTTTTTCTTGAATCTGTCCCCTTCCTCTTCCTCTCTGTGTCCACTTCCACCACCTTAGCCCAGACCGCCATCACCTCTCACCTCCTCCCCCATAGTGGCCTCATCGCAGACCCATCGGCATTTGTTCTTGTGTCCTGGAATTCATTCTGCACGTGGCAGCCCTGTGATACTTTCCAAAACGTAGCCCTGGGCAGGTTGTTTCCCTGTATGAGCATGTTAATGGCTTCTCCTTGCTCCTGGAATATAAGCCCAAATTCTCGTGTGTTCCCACCGCACGCCCCACACTCCACCCCATGGCCTGCCCCTGTTGAGCTCATCAGCCGTGTCTCTTGTCACGTTCCATTGTGTTTTGTCTGTGCTGGCCTTTTTTGTCTCCGGCTTTACATGTGCTGTTCCCCTTGCCTAAAACACTCTGCCCCCTTTTCTTCCCACCGGTTACCCTTACCTCGTTGATTATGGTTCATCATTTATATTCCATGTCAAACAGCATTCTCCTGAGACCCCACCCCCATCTCCACCCCATAAAACCAGGTTTCTCCCCTCTCCCCCACCCCATATATACTGTCCTGTCTCCCGATCTTTTTCCTTCAGAGCACCACATAGTCTGTCATTCTGTTTATGGATGATTTGGTCATTTCCCTGGCCAGACCATAAAATCCTGTCTGCATTGTCACTCTTTCATCCCCAACCCTATGCTAATGCTTGACACAGCGTCCTGATCTAAGGCGGCAGCTATGGTTGTAGCTCAGTTCGTCTCTAGGCTGGGACAGACTGGATCTTTGATTGGGGGGGTGGGGGGGCGGGGGATGGACTCCTTTCACATTGACGACACTACCATAAGAGCTAGGCTTACTGGGTAGACCAATTTTTCCTCTCTCGACCTTTAGATTGATAGGACTAGACTGTGGTACTACCTAGTTATAAAAATCTGACTTTTTTTCCATGGTCTTGAAGGTTAGAGGCTCTTTCATTTGCTCAAACCAACTTTAGTGAATGTGGTAAATTTTCAGGACATACTCAGATGGCTTATGGGAAGAAGGATCTTTGTATCCCATTAATACTTCTCTTTTTTTTCAATTCTGCTATGCCTTTTCTTAACATGTAAATCAGGAACTCTAAGGACTGCTTATAAAATAATAAACATGGGAGTGGTGGCAGTTCTCTTCCTCCTCGGCTGATCCACCTTGAACAGTTTAGCAAGTGCCTGGTCTTATTCAGATCTGGTACCTCCCCATAGTGTAGGCATTATTTCCATTCCCGTCTTCAATGTAAGGATGCTGAGCCCAGAGAGGTGAAGTCATAGGGTGCACCATAGGCGAATGGTACAGTAGCATTTGAACTTGGAGTTTCTGACTGCGTATTTGCTTTCCTATCACAGCAGCCTCCCTCTGGTGGGAGACGTGATATATCCTCTCAGCCTTTTGGAGGAGCCAGGAAATGTATTTTTTTTTTCCTTATGGAAAGGAGTCGGTCTTTTTATTTCTTGTAGAGAAAACTGTATCCAGATGCAGTGCAGTAACCTACAGGCTGCCTTGCCCCAGGCAGACCTTCTGGCACTTAGAATCGTAACAAATAACCGCCTACGATTATTCCGGGTGAGACTGCCCTTTTCCTTTCTACCCTTTGCTTCTCAGCTGCCCTCCGGGAAGGCTGGACTGGACCAGCATTTGTCTCAGAAGGAGAAACCATTCGAAGGTCTGCATTTCCTTTTTTAAAAATTTTTAAATTTTTTTTAGGTTTATTTATTTATTTTTGAGAGAGCGAGCGAGCAGGGGAGGGGTAGGGAGAGAGGGAGAAGAATCCCAAGCAGGCTGCACGCTGTCAGCACAGAGCCTGATGGGGGACCCCACCTCACAAACCAGGAGATCCTGACCTGAGCTAAAACCAAGAGTCAGACGCTTAACGGACTGAGCCACCCAGGCGCCCCAGGGTCCGCATTTCTGATGTTTGCACATCAGTCACCTGCTTTTCCACGAAAATGGTTAAGGAAGCCAGTTTGTGGGGGCTTTTGTTACTTGCATCAAACTTCTATTTTTGACATTTGACTTAAAAAAAACCACATTTATTATAAATAGTAAATAGTTCTTCTTGTACTTTAGTACCATATATTTACCTGGTTTTGTATAATGAGAGACCCCTAGCAAAAATGTAAAGCATTTTTGGAGGGCCCAGGTGCATTTTTTAAATAAATCTCTTTTTAAAGCATTTTATGGACATCTGTTAAATTATAAATATTTAGGTTTATAATTTCAAGTTTTGAAAATTTGCCCAGTCCTAAAATTGACTTTATTTTTTTGTTAGTTTCATTTTTTTATTAATTTAATTATGGATGTGTCGACACTTTTTATTCTTCTCTTGTTTCTGCAAATCCCTGTCAGAAGGGAGTTTTTGCTGCAGCAGTAGAAGCTGCCTTAAACCTTTTGTGTAGAAGGTCTGCTGGGGAGAAACAAAAATCCTGAAAAGACTTCATGGTACGATTCCAAGCCTAAGAAGCCCTTTCCCATCCAACGCCTCCAATGGATGGTTGACTCGCTCTGAGAACATTCCTCTAATTATTACAGCCATTTTGTCATTTTGCTTTCTGGGAAATACTTTGTGTTTACCTTTATTATTGGTTCAGTATGGGGCCGGGAGGTCCTGGGCGCTGGAGCCAAAGCCACAACTTCCTCCTTTTCTTGTATCTTCCCCAGCATCTTACTCAGCAGCTCCAGCCCTGCTGTGACATCCTAAGATGTATCATTTTGAAATGTTGCAGCTGCCACTGAGTCACATGGGACCATGGAGCTGGCTGGGGCAGAGAGGTGCAGATCAGCGATGGCTTTTTTTGTTCTCATGTAGATTCATGAAAAAAGGGCAAAAGTGGCATTCTTATTTTCAGCCCAAAGATTTGTATGTTTTCTCTACAAAATGAAAGAGAAGTGAATTAATTGTGGTGTAAGTAGAGGCTGTAGATCCTGTGAGCTTTAGTGGCAAGATGAGGCGGCCGATTAGGGGTGTTAAATGGTTTTAGGGCGAGGGTCAGCTTCCCCTTTCTGTTTGGCTGCCAGCCTTCATGCAGCTAAGCAGTCCTTTGACTTAAATTCAGTGTGGTAGGTCACCTTTAAAACAGGGCCCTTCGTAAACTGCTTTGTGCATAATAACCCTTTATGACTCTTAATTGCGAGTAGCCGAGCAGTGGGTGATTTTTATATACCATATGTCCTGTAGCACAACAGGGCAAGATAAAGAAAAACATGGGTCTCAGTACTGGAAATTTTGTCTCATCAAATCGAGCCCCTGCCTGTGGTGTTATTTCTAACACAGTTGTTCTTATGTATATACTTCCTAGCCAGAAAAAAATAGATCGGACAATGTTTACATTTTGATCAGTATTTCTTATAGGACTTGCCAGGGGAGAAGCTTATAATTTTGTTTGTTCTGAAGATGAAATTCTTGTAGAAAGGTCACCACAATGTCAGTCCCTATCGTTTCTAACCCTCTTATCTCAGAGCTCATCTGCAGCATGTCAGGTCTGGCCTCCTGCTCTCACCAAAAAAGGCAAAGAATGTGGAAGCCTTGCTCCAATCAGCCAGTTGTGTTCGTGCTCCACGATGGTCCGTGTTCACACGGTGTCAGCTGGATCCACAGGAACCAGAGGGTGTTGGACGCGTTTTCTGCTGCAAGTTCAGAGAGCCCGTGAGGCAAGATTCCAGAGCTTTGCCAGAAGCATAAATCCTAGGCATTATCTCCAAACTGCACACTGGGCCTCACCCTCTACGTTTTAAACATTTCTTGGCAGTCAAATAAACCCAGGCAGTTTATCATAGGTGCCCACTCTCCCCCCGCACCCCCTCCTCCAGGATCCTGAAACAGGATAGCAGCAGCAAGTCTGATAGAACTCTCACCTTTTTCCCGGCTCCCTACAGCCTCTCATGGGTGAAGTAGGGTCTGCTGCGGTCAGTGCATGTGCCGGAACGGGTCAGCTCAGTCCCCCGCCTCCGCCACGACCCCAGTACGAATCATGCATGAGCAGGAGAGGAATCGCTGCAGGACAATTTGGATTTGCCTTGTCTCTTGCTTGAGATGGGTAGTGGGGGAAAGGCAGGTATCTGAAGACAAGAGTGCAAAAAAGAGCCACTGTGAATCATGGTCAAGAGAAGCGGGGGTGGGGGAGCAGAAGGCCGAAAGCAGGAGCGCTGCGGCCGTGCCCCCCGCGGGTGTAAATTGTGCAGGTCCCGATCTCACGTGTTCCTGTTCCAGGCAGGGCAGCGTGAGTGCCAGAGTAAAGGCTTAGTCATCTGTTGCACACAGGTGCAAGGTATTGGAAACAAGGAGCACAGGACCACCTTTTGCCACATCGTTTCTTTAGCTGAGTAGTACTTGGTGTACTGAAGAGGTGGTGGGATGCAGCACACTTACGTGGGTCAGAAGACTTTGACCAGGTGTCATTGCACTGATGTCGGTTTTAGTGATAACGCCACAAGCTGGATTTCTTCTGCGGGCTGGAGTTGCTGAGGACACGGTTCGGGACCTTGCAGCAGGAGAGCTTGTGGACCAACTTTTGTTAGAAGGTAGACTGGTAGATTGAGAAGAAAGATTCGTGGGGTTTTGTAATCTGTCTCCTCTACCTGTCCAGAACCAAAGAGAAAAACCGTGGAGAGACAGCTAGTGAGGAAATGCCATCACCCGACCAAGGGAGCATAGGAGCCGGAGAACTGGAAGGCAAGTGAGAAGCCGGAGTTGTATTGTGGGCATAGTTCAGTTTGGATCCGATCTCAAGTTTTTATTTGTCCATGGTGACATTTATAGATCACTACATCTATTGAAAAAAAAAAAAAAAAAAAAGGAAGGGTTGGAGGTCACAGTCTGTTACTACTGAATCTGTTTAGGGGACTATAAAATTAGTATTACTGTTCAGTTTGACCTAATCAGAGCTTGCCATGAATTTTTTTTTTTTTTAATTTTTTTAATGTACGTTTATTTTTGAGAGAGAGCACAAGTGGGGGAGGGGCAGAGAGAGAGGGAGACACAGAATCTGAAGCAGGCTTCAGGCACCCCAGAGTTTGCCATGAATTCTTACCTGCTCATTTCTCCTCAAAGCATTAAGCTAGGTCATTCAGCTGTCCCAGCTAAGCCAGGTGCGTGTTTTAACAATTTTCGAAGCAATCTTTACCTGTATTTGGATATTCAGAGTATATACTTTTGTCACCCTTGCCGATGCATTTAAACCGCTTGGCTTATTTCTTCGGGTCACAGCAAAATAAGAGGAAGGTACAGAGATTTGCCATATACCTCCTGCATGCCTTCCCTTCACTGCCAACAGTGTGGTGCATCTGTTATCGGTGATGACCCTACACTGACATATCCTCATTGCTCAGTGTCCATACCATACCTGAGGGCTCACTTTTGGTGTTGTATGTTCTGTAGGTCTGGACAGATGTATAACGACATGTGTCCAGCATTCTGGTGTTTTCACTACCCTAAAAATCCTCTGTGCTCTGTTCATCCCCCCAACCCCTGTCTCCATAGTTTTGCCTTTTTCAGAATGTCATAGTTGGGCTCATACAGTATGTGGCCTTCTCAACTTGACTCCTTTCACTTAGTAGTATACGTTTAACATTTCTCCCATGTCTTTTTTTTTTTTTAATTTTTTTTTTTTTTTAACGTTTATTTTTGAGACAGAGAGAGACAGAGCATGAACAGAGGAGGGTCAGAGAGAGGGAGACACAGAATCTGAAACAGGCTCCAGGCTCTGAGCTGTCAGCACAGAGCCCGACGCGGGGCTCGAGCTCACAGACCGTGAGATCATGATCTGAGCCGAAGTCGGCCGCTTAACCGACTGAGCCACCCAGGCGCCCCATTTCTCCCATGTCTTTTCATGACTTGATATCTCCCTTCTTTTTAATGCTACATAATTGTCTGGTTGAAGCAAAGTTCATTTATCCATTTACCTGAAGGACTCCTTAGTTGCTTCCAAGTTTTGGCAATTATGAATAATGCTGCTATAAACATTCATGTGCAGCTTTTTGTGTGGCGTTAAGTTTTCATCTCCTTTGGATGACTACCAAAGAGCATGATTGCTGGAATGTATGGTAAAAGTATGTTTAGCTTTGTAAGAAACCACCAAATTGCCTTCCAAAATAGTTGTACCATTTTGCATTCCCACCAGAATGTATGAGAGTTCCCCTTGCGCCACATCCTTGTCAGCTTTTGGTGGTGTCAGCGTTCTGGATTTTGGTCATTCTAATAGATGTGTGGAGGCATCTGGTTGTAATTTGCATTTCTCTGATAACAAATGTTGTCTTTTGCAAACATTCTCTCCCAGCCTGTATCTTGTCTTTTCATTTTGTTGACAGTGGCTTTTGCAGAGCAGATAATTTTTCATTTTAATGAAATCCACCTTATGGGTTCGTTCATGGTATTGTACCTTTGGTAGATTATATACTATATATATATAGGTATGTATATAATACCCTTTGGTATTGTATCCTAAAAGTCATCACCAACCCAAAGATCATCTAGGTTTACTTTTGCTATCTTCTAGGAATTTTATAGTTTTGTGTTTTCCATTTAGTCTGTGATTCATTTGAGTTAATTTTTGTAAAGGGTGTAAGATCTGTGTCTGGATTTGTTTGTTTGTTTGTTTTGCATGTGGGTGTCCAGTTGTTTCAACTTTTTTGCTGAAAGTACTATTTTTTCTCCATTGTATTGCCTTTGCTCCTTTATCAAAGGTCAGTTGGCTTATTTATGTGGGTCTGTTTCTGGACTGTTCTGTTGCATTGATCTGTTTTGTCTATTTTTTCGGCAGTATCACATTGTCTTGGTTACTGTGGCTTTATCGAAAGTCTTAGGGTTGAATAATGTCTGAATTTGCTCTCTTTCAATATTGTGTTGGTTATTTGAAGTCTTTTGCCTCTCCGTATAAACTTTAGAATCACTTTGTCTATATTCACAAAATAACTTGCTGTGCTTTTGATTGGGACTGCATTGAATCTGTAGATCAAGTTGGGAAGAACTGACATCTTTACAGTATTGAGCCTTCCTATTCATGAACATGGAATATCTCCCCATTTATTTAGCTCTTCTTTGTTTCAGAGTTTTATAATTTTCCTCATGTGGATCTTATAGATTTATACCTAAGTAGTATTTCATTGTTTTGGGTACTAATGCAAACTCTGTACTTCATCTTTTTCAGTGACAGTCCCACTTTCATCCTTTCTGTAGTGATGCCCTCCTCCTAGGCTCATGCACCTGCTCTTAAAGTAGAAATCCCTATGGAATGAGTAACCCAATGGCATGAGGAGGTGTGTATAAGATCCATGAGCTTTCGGAGTGGCCTGAAGAGAGGACTTTAATGGGGAAACATATTTCCTTTAATTAAAATGAAGTTTATTTGACTGTATTTAAAATGTAATCACAGCCTAAACATGATGAGATACCCTCTCCCCCCCAACACTCCCCCCCCCACCCCGCCTTACCCCCAAATAGGAACAAATGGGATTTTGGGTTTCTTTTTAAAAGATTGCCTGGGAGAGGATTATTTGAACTTAAGGTGATGTCTAATGAGATCAACCACCTCTTCTTTCAAACTCACGTGGACTTGCTAAATTAGTCTGAGGGTCACCCAAGAGTGCAGAGCTTTGGATTCTGAATCTCGCTCCACTCACTGGAGACTCAGTGATCTTCAGACTGTTTTTAAGGAATTCCTTGAGTTGAAGTGCTCGGTACGTGCCAGGAGCGATGGCTCCAAGTCACGGTGGCGTCAGAGGACCTGGGCAGGGAGCAAGGGGCAACTATTCAGGAGCTCTTATACCCTTTTTGTACGTAGAATTCAGGAGAAGCTAATTAAATGGATCCATGTTCGGTAATAGAGAATTAGTCTTCTCTATTAATTTCCCTTGAAGTATATAAAACCAAAGAAAAAAAATGTTTGCAGAGGGGGAAGGGCGGGGAACCTTGGCAATTTAGATCCTCATCTGTGAAATTTGTTTTCAGTTTCAAGAATGAAAGCTTAATGGGGTATGCTTATACCTAATGTTATGTTTTATATGTTGTTAATTTATCGGGCAGCTGTTGGACACCTACTGTTCACAGGGCACTGTTGGTCATGGTGGATAATGGGTAAAGCAGATGGGTCCGGTCTCAGCCTCCTGAAGCTCACTAGTGTGATAGGGGAGTCATTATTAACAATTTACGTAAGTCATTATTTTAGTTGTGTTAAGTCTACAAAGAAAAGAGATGGGATGCCAGGAAAGCTTACTTTCTTCCCTGTGTCTTCATCCGATGGCTTGTGTGAGCAGTTCTTCTGGGCAGAAGCCGCAACTGCCTGCGCTAATGTGGGCACAGAGCCTCCCTGCCCACGTTTCCACATCCCTTCTCCCACTCTTTTCTTGGACTTTGTCTTTATAACTTGAGCTAATTGTTCTTCATTTAACCTGTTTCCTGTCTTACCCCTCTTCCCAGGAGTCCTCGAGCATATGCCCTCAAACTCTCTGCCTCTCTAAGTGTGTCTAAGGTATCTGGTAGGAAAGAATCTAGAATTTGAAGAACAATCTTACGAATAGGCCAGTTCCTTCATTTTCAGATAAGGAAGGTGAGGACGAAGGAAGAGAGGGACCATGTCCACAGTCACATAGCAGGTTGGAGTCAGAGCCAAAACTAACTCAGGTCCTTGCCTCGGAGCCCAGTGCTTTCTTTTGCATTCCTGCAGGAGAGGCTTTAGTCAGCAGGGATCCATCCTCAGGAACTTCCCGTCTTTGCAGAAATACTGAGGAGGGTACACAGCTAGCTAGAGGCTAGGAGACCCAAGAGGGGCCATAAACAGACCTCAAATGGCCCAGGGTTGTTATTCCATACAGATTCACCAAAGGCGCTTTTTGTTGGGAGGAAAGAAAATAGTACACCAAGTTCCTGTCATTAGGGAAGTCATATTTTAGAGGAACGTAGAAGTCTAACATGTATGAAAAGAGCACCTCAGAGCAGCCTGTTAGGAGCTCGGATGCACCTCGGTGCACAGGAGGGCTCCAGAACGGGTGGAGGTGGGGACTGGAAGAGAAAACGTTTTCCTAAAAGAGGCAGAGCTCAGTTGGTAGGCAGGGAAGTGGAGGCAGAATTTCACTGGGAGCAGGAGAAGGAAGATACCCCTCGAAGCTGGAGCAGACTCCTGAACAAATGGCCCGTGCAGGCAGTGGCCTGTGCGTTGTGGGGTGGGGGTGGGGGTTGTTGAGAAGTTGTGGGAGATACTTTTGGGCAGGCGCTAATTTTAAAAGACCTTGAGCTCTGAGCAGCCATGGAGCTAGCACGGTGCCGTGCTTCACTCTCTCAAGGAGGTGACTGGATGAAAGCTGGGCTTTCGGAAGAGAAGTCTGGCGTGTTTAGGGGAGACAACCGGAAGGACTCATCGGGGATTTGCTGTGGTTACTTGGGTGTGGGATGAGGAAGCCCTGGGCACGGACGTGGGTGTTTTGAGCTTCTGTGGTGCTTGTTTGTCATAGGTGATAGATCTGGATGACTCTCTCAGTTTAATACAAAGTGGAGCTTTATAGTGATTTTTCTAGGCATGTCTAGGTGGCACCCTCAAAATAACTGTAAAGCCTGAGCATCTGTCTTTTATTTTATAAGGTGTTTTGAAATAGAAGAGCACCAGTAAAAGGCAATGCAAACACAAAATGTCATGCTTTTACTTCTAAATCTCAAGTGCTACGTTAAATACGATTTAATTCACTGTTGCCAGTATTGAACTCTGCTTTCCTTTTTTATGTAAAGGATTCTTCCTTTTGCGAACCTGGCTGAAGTGGGGAGGGGCTGTCTGGTGAAGAGAACTAGAGCAGGAAGCTGAGAGTATCTGTCTTGGCTCCTGAGGCCTGACCATCATCAGCACACACAGACTTAACCACGTTGTCTTCTCTTTGTCTCCTTAGGAATATAAACAGAAGCTCGCTCGGGTAACCCAGGTCCGCAAGGAACTGAAGTCCCATATTCAGAGCTTGCCAGACCTCTCGTTGCTGCCCAACGTCACAGGAGGCTTGGCCCCCCTGCCCTCTGCTGGTGACCTGTTTTCAACAGACTAGGACAGGTGTCGTGCCCCAAATTCCCATCTCTACCAGCAGAAAGAAGAGAGAGGGCAAGTCATGGTTGGAAATAACCATGATGGAAATAACTTGTGGCCCCTGGTTCTGTCCCTCCTTCATCCCAGTCCCGCAGCCTCAAGAAAGAACCACTGACTCTGAATCTCCTCTCCGTCCTCTCCTGTTGAGCACAATTCAGAACAGTGGCGAGTGGAGTCCAATTAGATTCATATTTGGAAAGAATACAAAGTCTCCCACTTCATGTATTCATGCCCCTGTTGGTTCTCCATTCTTAGCTGTCTCTTTACACCCAAGAAGTTATGAAAATCATGTGTACTTCTGGAAGTTTTCAGAAGAATCTTGTCCCTCCCGACAGCATTGTGTCATGAGAGCCGCTTCTCTTTTCGGAGCTGGGTTTGTTCAAGTTCAGTGCAGGCCTCCACTGAAGGACTCACTCTGGAGTCATTGACTTTCCTGGCTACCGTCCACCCCAAAGGTTGGAGGCACGACTGTCAAGCAGCTTTGCCGTGAAGAGTTTGCCAAATCTCTGATCCTTCCTTTCCCCTGCTTGTAGTGATGTATAGTTACAGGTGCAGTGCATTTGTTTTATAAGCAGACTAGGGAATCTAGCAATAAGATTCAAAGCTGACCTGGGATATACGGTTCAGAAGGAAGACTAACGGGGATCACAGACGTGAGTTCAAAATAAGTTATGTGCTTCGGGTTCCTACGGACCACCTTCCCAGGGTTCCTGCTGTCGTAGAAAACGTTCCTAAAGACGTGATCTTCTGGCCCTAATCTTGTGAAGGCAGTTGTTAGGAATGGCACTGGTGGACCCCAAAAGCTAAAGGCAAAACCAAGAGTGTGGACTCTGCACGGGTGTTGCTTTTAGACTCCTGTCTTTTGGGGAGTAGGGCTCACACTAGCATTGTTTCACTGGGCTCAGGTCTACGGTATGGCGAGTGAACTTGAGTATCTCCCCTGCAGATATGACGCTCTGTGCATGTCTGTCTGTCTGTCAGTTTACGCCACTGCACACATCCTTGTGCCCGGAGGAGGAGGAGTACTTGATCGGCTGTTACCGAGTAGCTCATCTCGGGCAGAGGAAGGGGGGAAGTCAGGGATATTAATTTTGGGTTTTAATTCCATTATCATGCCAGCTGATATCATGACTATATAATGTAGTTACAAAGGATTTTTACCTTGCTTTTAGTAAAGGTTAGGCCTGCTAACTGTAAATCATTCTGATTTGGCAGTCTTCTTTTCGACATTGGAAAGGGCAGAAAACAGTTTGCCCCAGTAGTATGACAGGAGTCAGGGCCCGGAGGCTGAAATCCATAAGCTATAAAAAGGAATTCAGCGGTGGGGGCTTCAGAATCTCCATTATTTTGCGTTGTTATTTTCAGGATTACCAAAAAGCCAATTACTTGTAATTTTACATGTTAAACATGTGGAAACATAGCCTGTGTTTTTACAGTGTGCAGGCTTTCCTTTTAGAAGCTCTTCTGTCTGCCATGAAGTGAGAACAGTGAAAAAAAGTCCTAGCAGGTGTTCAGTTTGACTCTGTGTAGAACATAGTAGCATTGAAGCTGTTCTTTGGATTTGAATATAGACTGGATGTTGTTTGCTTACTGATACTGCCTGTGGTCCTGTCATTATTAAATTAACGAGTCTCTAACTATAAAGTTTTCCTCCCAGAGGCCAGAGGGCAGTAGGTGACTTTACTAAGGAAAATTGCAGGAAAATTGCAAGATCGCTTCTAATCGTTGCTGTTTTCTGCGCATACGCCCCTCCCCACATGGTGTGCTGCTTCAGTCCTCCGTGCGAGCTTGATGTGGAACGGACCCATCTGGGACATTCTCTGTGCTTTTACCAAGGAAGCAAAATTTGACTAGCCACAAATCAAAAGGGCAGAGTAGATGTTTGCTCTGATCAGCTGGATGACAATGTTACGGCGTGATGGATTTCACCCATCGCTGTATTTTCTCTGATTGAGTTTGACCAGCAATTGGTGCGTGATTCTTAACAGCAAGAGCAAGAAATGAAACTGTAGCAATTATGTAAATGAATGTGTTGGCCTCCTAACACCTGTTACTAGTGGACTTCCTGTGAGGAAGTTAGTTTTGGGGTTTGTTTTGTTTTTTAATGAAATGCTTTTGTGTTTTAAATCTTCATGCTCCCTGTATCCTCCCCATGTGTGCTCACTTCATTTGTTTAATTTAAACGAGCCTTTCTCCTTGTCTGTACCAGGTGGGCCGGTGGGGTGGGCTGGGGTGGGGTGGGTGGCTTTTGTTTTGTGTGTTTTCTTTCTTTAGGGCATCCGTAGGCCTCAAGGACCTCTCCTTTAGGTCATATTCCTCAGAACGTCTTCATTCTAATTTGTTTTGTTTTGTTTTGTTTTTCTTAAAGAATATTTTTAAAGCTTAAATTTGTATATTAATTTAGGACTTTATTTAGAAGTATAGGCTGTCATTGGCGGCAGCAGTATATTCTGAAATGTCTCATAGATATATATTTTTGAATAAAGATGGTGTTGTTGAACGACACTGTGTGATGTTTCTTTCCCCTGCCTCGTTACAGAACACCCGGTGCTTCCTTTGTAAGTGGTGGGTAATTAGTAATCACCAATAGAGATTCTGCCGTCTGCACAGAATCTTGTCCCTTAGGAGTTTTGTTACTGTTAGCGGCCCATAAATACTCAGCACTTACATAGTATGTTCTGGTTCTTTCCAGGGGCTTAATTAGCTTTAATTAGCCAATCCACACAGGGCCCCGGAGAGGGACCTCCATAGTTTTATTCTCGTTGTACAGAAGTGGGAACGGATGGAGAGAGGTTAAATGACTCTTTCCCCACTACCACAGTCTCTGACAGATTCAAACTTGGAAGTTTTTGATTTCAGCGCTTTTGTTCACACTGCTAGGCCTCCGGAGAGAGATTTGAGTTTGGCAATCCAGTGAAAGCCACTCTGAACTGTTTAAAAGAGCAAAATGTGAGATCGTTGTCAATCCAAAGGTATGTCCTTTAAAAACATTTCTGCGCGTTTCCTTTCTCCTTTGTTTTCACTTGTGAATGCAATGAAAGCCTATTGGCCGAGTGCTGTTAATGAGAACTTGAAATAATGGAAAAACAGTTTGAAATACAGCCTTTTGAAGTAACTGATGGTCTTGGAAGGCTGATTTGAACCCTTTCCACTGGGTGAAGGCAACCTTTGTCAGAAAAAGCAGGGTTGGCTGTTTTAAGCCACAAGAATGCCGCAGTACCTGTGGTCCTTCAAGATTAAATGCAGCTCGAGGCCGAGTGCAGAATCAGGGGAGTTGAACGTATGCATTGCTGGAGTTCAGGCCTAAAATATAAAAGGTGAATGTGATACGTGAATCTCAGGAGAACAGAATCTCCTTCTGTGTCCCCAGGTTTCATGGCCTAGTTAATGCCTTCACTCCTACCTATAAATAGTAAGTCCATAATTCCTCGGGTTTAATTAGCACCCCAGGCTACAAAATACGGCTGTGAGGTCCTCAAAGCTGAAGATGGGACTGCCCAAGAGTTCATGAATCTGTCAAAATGCTTAACTTTTGTGATTAGAGTCATTAACTCTCTGTGTGACCTTCCTGGGCCAGGTACTTCCCTCCCCGGGCCTCAGTTTTCTTATCTCTGAAATGTGGTATTGGACTAAATTATCTCTAGGTTCTCTGCCAGCCCTAAAAGCTTATGGTGATTTTACTGCAGGAGAAAAAGGCAGGACCGAAGTCTGAGAATGCTGAATATGGCAAGTCCTAGGTTCCCGGAAATATGTGTTAGATAGGATAATAACACCACTGTTGTGTTGTATACAGTTACTCTAAAAAAAGGAGGAGCATATACAAAACCCCGGGAATCTGTAAGGAACAGAACACGAGAAACAGTGCCAAGACCAAGAAGATGGGAGTAAACACTGTTCACCGGGCACAAATAATCTGCATTTTGTATAGTTGAGGTCTTAAAAAAAAAAACAACAAACTATTTTCCAGCCTGGTTTGCCGTCTTACTTTTTTGCTAGAATCATTCATCTGGCTAAACTCATTTCTCCTCACCACCTCCATGGGGTTTTTCATTTAAAAATCATTCTTCCACTTTAAGGCACAGATTCAATTAAGAACCCATTATTCTCCTGTACAGTAGATTGGGATTCATATAGCTTTATGTAGTGTTGAAAGCCCAGTTGGTTCCATTTTTTTGACTCTGAAATAGTTATTTGGCATTGAAATTTCATTTCTGCCACTGGTTGGATAAACACTAAAATTAGCAGTATGGATCAGGATTCAGTATTTTTCACAAATAAGAGGCAGCTACTGCAAGCGATGGCCTACCTCTCACCTCCCCTCACTGTGATGACCTTGGGCAAGTCCCTCAGCCTTTAGGTGCCTCAGCTGCTTCTCAAAGGAAATGAATGAGGTTGACTAACCGCTGAAGTCCTTTCCCGACCTGAAGTTCCATATGCCCAAGCTTTCGGAGTCTTTCTACCGAGAATCTTACTAAAACACCCACACCATACACTCCTTTGGTTTTTAAGTGCCAGTTATCTGTATGAAGTCTTAGTTATAAAAGTGGTAAAGTGGTTACAAACATACCAATGAATCACTTTGAAGGAGGTGTTTTTTAAAAGGGCCTAGGGCCATGTCTGGAATAAACTAGGGACTTGATGGTAGGCGTTACTATATTCAATAACGAATGTAGGTATTTCAGTGCACATGTAACAAGAGGTTCAGGCGTTTTGGGGGAGGCAGCAATAGATACCACATGCCTGGACCATACACTCTATTTACAGTGGAGACGTAGCGCACTTAAACTTTCTCACCCTCGCGGAGGGTATAAGAGAGTCAGGAGTTCAGAGTTGAAGGAAGACGATTTGGGGTACAGATTTCTTTGAAGAGGGTCATTGGTGTGTTTTGAGTCCCCCAAGGGAGAGTTAGTGGATGCCACCTGCTCCTTGCCTTCAGGCTAGGGAGCTGGGCTTCTGTGGAGCTTCACATGTGTCCCCTCTGGGGTGACAATCCAGTACCCAGGACAGACCCCTACCTGGAAAAACCTAAAGGATGGGATGCTAGAAGCAAAGTGCTTTGATGATGGAGGCAGGGAGAGGTGGCTGAGTTGAGTGCAGCCTCTACTCCTAGAGTTTGTCAGGGCGAGGGATGCATGTCTGTCTCCCAAGGACCAGACGTGGGCCGTATGTTAGAGAACTGGCATGGGGTCATCTCAGATCCTGGCCAAGAGGCAAGGGGTGGCCCCAAGCAGGTGTAGTGCTGAGGAGGAGAAAGCAAAGAGCTGGAGGTGTGTGTATAGAGGGAGAGAAATTTTAAGGAGTGGGTTCATGCAATTGTGGGGGCTTAGTAAGTCCAAAATCTGTAGGATAGGCCAGCAGTTGGGGACCCAAGAAAGAGTGGCACTGGCATCCAAAGACAGTCTGCTAACAGCATTTCTTGCTCAAGGGGGATGTCAGTGTGTTTCATTTATTAAATATTATTTATTTGCTGGTTGGATGAGGCCCACCTACATAAAGGGTTACCTGATCTACTCAAAAGTCCATCGATTTAAATGTTGAATCTCTTCCTTAAAACACCTTTAAAGAAATATCCAGAATAATACTTGACCAAATATCTGGGCTTTGTGGCCTCGCCCAGTTGACACATAAAATTAACCATTATGCTCGCCAACACTACTTTACATTTTTAAAAAATCATAGCTATATTTGAGTCCTGGGTGTACCACAAACCAGGTGGCTTAAAACAACAAATGTATTGTCTCACAATTGTGGAAGCTAGAAACCCAAAATCAAGATGTTTGCAGGGCCATGCTCCATCCAAATCCCCTGAGAGAGGCTCCTTCCTTGCCTCTTCCAGCTTCTGGTAGCCCCAAGCATTCCTTAGCTTGTGGCAACTAACCTTTATCTCTGCCTCTGTCTTCACATGGCTATCCTCCCCCTATATCTTTGTCCAAATATACCTCTTTTTAGGGCCCACCCTGATGACCTCATCTTAACTTGATTAAACCTGCAAAGACCTAATTTTTAAATAAGGTCACATTCCCAGATACTGGAGCTCAGAATTTCAACTTATCTTTTTTGAGAGGGGACACAATTCAACCCATAGTAGTAGCCATCTTAGCGGGTATGAAGTGACTTGCGTTTTCCTACCGTAGGCTAATGGCAGTGAGCATCTTTCCACGTGCCTGTTGCCCCTTTGCCCATTTTTGAATTGGCTTGTCTCTGTTGTTGGGTTGAAGAGCTCTTTACATATTCTAGATATCAGACCCTTATCAGATACATGATGCACAAATATTTTCTCCCATAGGTGTCTTTTTGCTCTCTTGATAGTGTCCTTTAATATACAAAAGTTTTAAATTTTGGTGAATTCCATTTTCTTTTGATGTCACATCTAAGTAAACGTTGATAAATCTAAGGTCATGAAGATTTACTGCTGTATTTCCTTCTAGGACTTTATACTTTTAGCTCTTATATATAGGTCTTTGATCCGTTTTGAGTTAACTTCAGTAATGGGTTGTATCTCGATCAATTCACCTTAACCTCGAAGATCGGGTTCCCAGCTCAGCTTTTCATAAAATCTTGACAGACCTGGCATTCTGTAGAGTTGTAAAGCTCAAGAATACTCATGAATTTACTCCAAGTACAATTTTCTTAAAGGTCTCTAACAGCCTTCAGTGAAGTCACCATCTATGAAACGATAAATGATATTTTGAAGTTTAACCCAATAGTGAAAACAACTCGAGTAGAGATTTTCAGTTCCACCTATGAAGGATTAAGTGCTATGGGAATTTCCCTCCACCCTGAACAACTGGAAAAGTAGATATGTAAAACAAGTGTTTTCAAACACTGGACATCAGGAAGCACAGAACTACGAGTCCCTGGAGAAGGGGAACAGATAGGGAGAGGAGACTGCCACATCTTACTCACTGAGGGTGCTTCCAATCTGCAGTGCACAGATGGGGAGCCAGAGGCCCACTGTATCACTGAATTGAGGAGATAGACATCAGAGTTCAGGAAGGTTGAGGCGGCTACAATTTGCACGGAGAGCTAACGGGGCAGCTGCACAGAGACTGAGTGCAGAAAATCTGCAGAGGACATGTGTGGGATGAAACTCAGTGAGACCAAGGAAAGAACAAACAGAAAGCAGTAACCCCAATAATTCCTGCAGTTCACACAGGTCTGCGGATAGGTGAAGTTTCTGCTAGCCAAAGTAGAGAGGCCTTGTAATAAACAGAGCAATGGAGAGAATCCTCAGAAAGGTCATGCCTTTGTAGTTGGGCTAAATTAGTACTAAAGGTTGCTTTCAGCCAGCCATAAATAAAGCTTGGTAGTAAACTTCAAACTGGTCTGTAACTTAACTGCTTGGCCAAACAAAGTCCAGCTGTATTTAAAGAAATAGAACCAACCCTAGCACTCAACAGAGTAAAGTTTAATCTTTGGCTTCCAAAAAAGAAAGAAAAGAGAGAGAGGGAGAGAAAGAGAGAAAGAGAGAAAGAGAGAAAGAAAGAAAGAAAGAAAGAAAGAAAGAAAGAAAGAAGAAGGAAGGAAGGAAGAAAAGAAAAAAGAAAAAGAAAAATGATCAGACCTGTAAAGAAGTAGAAAAAAATATGACCAGAGTTGGAAGAAAAATAAGTCAATAGATCCAGAATGGCACAGGTGATGGAATTAGTTGACAAAGATCTTAAATAGCTGCTATTAGTATGGTAACTACTCAAGGATATAAAGGAAAATATGAACATAATGAGGAAAAAAATAGAATACATATTCCTAAAATCCAAATCAAATTTCGAGAGATGAAAAATATGATATCTGAAACTAAAATAAATGGAATGGGATCTAACAGCAGATTGGACACTGCAGAAGAAAAGATGAGTGAAATTAAAGGCACAGAACTAGAAATTATTCAAAACGAAGCACGGAGAGAAAATACCAGAAAAGAAATGAACAGAGCAGCCTATGGGACAATACCAACTGTCAAAAATACATACCGGTAGGAAAGGAAAAAGGGAAAGAGAAACATACTTGAAGGAATGATGGCCATTCCTCAAATATGATGAAATTTATAAAACCATAGATCCAAGAAGCTCAGTACCTCAAGAAAAATAATCCTGAAAGAGCTGCACATGGTAACACACATCATAATCAAGTTGCTGAACCAGTGATAATGAGTAAAAAGAAACACATAGAGTCACAAACATCAGGATGATGGCAGACTTCTCATCAGACACTATGCAAGCCAGAAAAGAATGGCCATGACATTTTTAAAGTGTTGAAGGAGAAGGGAGTGGTGTGGGAAGCTCCTGTCAATCTAGAATTCTGTATTTAGCAAAAATGTCTTTGAAAAATAAAGGTGAGGGGCGCCTGCGTGGCTCAGTCAGTTAAGCGTCCGACTTTGGCTCAGGTCACGATCTCCTACTTCAGAAGTTCGAGCCTTGAGTTGGGCTCTGTGCTGACAGCTCAGAGCCTGGAGCCTGCTTCAGATTCTGTGTCTCCCTCTCTCTCTCTCTCTGCCCCTCTTCCGCTCACATTCTCTCTCTCTCTCTCAAAAATAAATAAACATTTGGGGCACCTGGGTGGCTCAGTCGGTTAAGCGCCCGACTGTTGATTTCAGCTCAGGTCATGATCTCACAGTTCAGGAGTCTGAGCCCCATGTTGGGCTCTGCACTGAGAGTTCCGAGCCTGCTTGGGATTCTCTTACTCCCCCTGTCTGCCCCCTCCCCTGGTTTCTCTCTCTTTCAAAATAAATAAACATTTAAAAAGTTAAAAAAAAATAACAATAAATAAATAAATAAATAGATAGATAGATAAATAAAATAATAAAAGTGAAACGAAAACTTTTTCCAAGCAACAAAAACTGAAAGAATTAATCACCAAAGACCTGGACAACTTCAGACAGAAGAAAAATGATATCAAATGGAAATCTGGATCTCCAGAAAGGAAAGAAGAACACTGGCTACTACATGAGGAAGTATATCATTTTTTCTTATTATCTAAATATTGTTAAAAGATAATTGTCTAAACAGAAATAGTAGTGTATTGGGGGCTTATAACATGCAAAAAAGCAAAATGTATGATGATACTGGCATAAGATCAGCAGGGATCAGAGAAACGGAAGTATATTATTATAAGGATCTTATTGTATTTGTGAAGTGTTATAATGTCACTTGAAGGTAGAATGTGATAGGTAAAGTTGTACACTGAAAAGTCTAAATCAACCACCAAAATAACGAAAAGAGTGGTAGCTAATAAGGCAACAAAGGAGATGCGATGCAATCGTAAAAATTATTTAATTATGAGGGACGCCTGGGTGGCTCAGTCGGTTAAGTGTCCAACTTTGGCTCAGGTCGTGATCTCACCATCCGTGAGTTCAAGCCCCGCGTGGAGCTCTGTGCTGACAGCTCAGAGCCTGGAGCCTGCTTCAGATTCTGTGTCTCCTCTCTCTGCTCCTCCCCCGCTCACATTCTGTCTCTCTCTCCCTCAAAAATAAACATTACAAAAATTTTTTTAATTATTCAATTATCAGTAATTTTACCAGTAATCACACACTGTAAATAGCCTAAACACCCCAAAAGGCAGAGAGTGAGATATTTATTTTTTTTTAACGTTTTATTTATTTTTGAGACAGAGAGAGACAGAGCATGAACGGGGGAGGGTCAGAGAGAGAGGGAGACACAGAATCGGAAGCAGGCTCCAGGCTCTGAGCCATCAGCCCAGAGCCCGACGCGGGGCTCGAACTCACGGACCGCGAGATCGTGACCTGAGCCGAAGTCGGACGTTTAACCGACTGAGCCACCCAGGCGCCCCGAGAGTGAGATATTTAAAGTTCATGGTTTCAGGTATCAAGGTCACCAAGAGAGACGCAACTCACACAGGTGCTGGATGGAATGACTCATTTACTCAGAGAGGGAAGACACAGACAAGATCAGCTTCAACAGTGAGCATCAGTCCCTCATGGCCCACACCCCTCATCCCACAGCCAACACGGGAATGGTCTGTATGTATCCCTCTTATGCTCCCTCCTAGGCAGAGGACCCTGTGTCCTACCACGGGGAACAGATAGCAGCCCGGTGCCTGCCCTACGATGCACACGCTTGAGCAGAATAAAGATGTATGCAGCAAGCCCTTTGGGGAGGGAAGGATATTTCCAAACAAGGTGATTATGCCCAGCACAGCCTGTGAAGGGTCCTTATCCCATCTCTGGACTAATGTAATGCACACTTCAGTCCACCCTAGACCATGATGACTTCTGGATTGTTAGGTTATGAATTAATGAGGTCTCCCTATATTTCCTAACATGTCATTCTTCAAAATGCCGGATACCTACAGTGGGTATTTCTCCTCTCCCCGGCCCAGGGGCTCACTGAGTAATTGTGGCCTCTCGGATATGTATGTGGACTCAAACCCGGGTTAGAATGCATTTGACCTCCCTCACTAGGTTCTATGTAGTATTGCTACCTCGGCAGATTCCACTTCAGTTCGACCCGATTTGTCCACTCAGCATGCTCTGGGCTAGAGCAAAGCCCTGAATTTGGAACCCAGTTGGAATCCCAACTCCATCACTGCAGAATGGAGTGACTTTAGACACGTCACTTCACATCTCAGGGGGGGTCTGACTTATTAGGAAGACGCTATTTCCGGTTCTCCCCAGAGGCCTTCATTCCCATGTTCAACACGAACAACTGCGTGGAAGGCAGCACGGGATGGCTGTGAGGACCAGCTCCAGACCCCCAGTGGTCTGAGTTCGAGGCCCAGTCTCCCCACTCAACTGGCACTTAGGCCAAGTGATTTTACTTCTCTGCATCTTGATTTCATCATCTGCGTACTATGGATGGTCACAGACTCGGTCTCAGAAATTTATGGGGATTTAATGAATCAATATTGCTAGAGTAAACTGAGCTACACGAGTGTGAAATAAATAAAACCCGTTTGCTGATATGAAACAGTCTGTCCAAACTCTGGGCATGTTGAGCCTGGGATGTGGCACAGCTGGACCCAGGCTTTCTTCTCTGGAGATCCTGGAACAGGAACTGTGCCCTCTTAAAGTCACAGCTGTTGTGAAAAGATGCTAAGGCGGGGGCGGGGGGGACTTTGGCCAGTGGCAGGAGGGTGGACAGGCCTCAACATCAAGGCCTCCCAGGAAGGAATGGGTCAAGGAGAGGGCTTGTGGACAAGGAGAGGGCAAGTATGGTGGGCCTCGGAGGCCGTAGATGAATATAGGCATAAAAATGGCTCTTACTTTGAGGATAAAACTGAGGACAAGAGGCGGAAGTTTCAGTGGAGACGACTTCTGACCCATCCTCAGGAAGACTGGTTGCCCCACCAAGGTTGGCTGCCCCATCTTGTCTGGGGCTCTGTAGGGAGATTCTCAGTGAGGGTAGAGAATTGGATGATGTGAAACATACACGGCCCCTCCCAGATCTCATGGTCCTGGACTCTAGAATTTCTGTTGGTTTTGAGATCTAACTACTGATAAGTGTGGTAGGAACAAAAAGACATTGCTATTGTAAAGTTCCAAAATGTGAAGCTTGCCAAGAACTCTATGAAGAGCGTCTGCCCAGATTCCCTGGGCTGCTTCCTAATGAAGTGCTCAGCAGCCTGCCATTGCTGTAAGAACCACCCCCCCCCCCTTCCCAAGGATTGTGAAACATGGGTGGTGGTGACAGCTCTTGGCAAGGTCATAGAAAGTCAGTTTGTCTAAGAGCTGTCATTGCTCAGGAGCCCAAAGGTGGACCTCCAAACCCTCTTTTGATATTGCCCGTGGCTGCCCTTGAAACTTCAAAAGGGACATCCAGACCCGGCCCCTAGTTTGCCCATAATCCGATGGCATCTGGGCTTCCTTTCAATGGCCGGAAGTCTGTGAAGTGATTCCTAGGAGTGGCTTTCTTGTCTGCCCCAGCCAAAACAAGCATGGAGAATCCTGGTTATGAGGCACGCACACGTTTATTAGGCTGTGGTATTAAATTATAGCATGGCCTGTTATACATGGATTCAGATAAGCCATGGTTCAAATCAAGCTCTCCCTCCTCCCCAGAGCTCTTTGACCAGCCATGGAACGGACTGGTAGCGCACCGTCTGTCCCTGAAGGCAACAAATGGTGCCTATGTGACCACTTAGGTGGGCAATACGTGGAGAGGGGGGTTCTCAAACCCAGTAGCATAAAGGCTGTAAACTCAAATGCTTTCCAGGCCGGGGATGCAGTGGAACTGAAGCAATTTGGCCAGCTGTGGGCAGGCACTCGGCAATGCGCCGTTTAGCTAAGCGTCAACATGCCGGGAGGCAGAGCCAGTACGGCCAGATTGTCTGATTTTTCTAAGAAAAGGTGGGACCCTGCATTTGCACGTAAAAATCTCCCCATTTTTTTGAAGGGTGGCAACTAATTTGAATACCGGTCGGAAATTTCTTTCGGTAGCGGCTGCAATATCATCTTGTTTTAGAGTGTCTGTTGGTTTTAGAACGCCAGTTGGCCACTTTGGCAAGCAGAGAGTTCCTCTCTGCTGAGGACCTGTGACAGGACTCTGCAAAGCCAACCACTGTCTGAAAAGGAATCCTTGTTCCAAGAAGCATGTGTAGGCCTGAGTTCAGAGCCTGCAGGTGACTTCAAGTTAACCCTGTCTGGCTACTTGTAGCTCGCTGTGGAGACGGGAGCATGGGCCGGAGAGTGAGGAGGCCCGAGGTCTGGTCCCAGCCCTGCCACTGCTTCCCTGTGTGACCTTGGGAAAGTCTCGGGTCTACTCTGGCCTCCGTTTCCCCTTCTGGAATTGGCCCAGAACATCTCAGGTCCCGGATGGTTCCAATGGTCTCGTTTTTCCCGGGAGGAACCCAAAGGGAGAGTCTTTAAAAGCGGGACATGTGGTTCATTTGGGGTGAAATGGCTGTCCTCAGGACTGGCTGTGCATCTCTAAGGAGTTCCAAAGCTAAGAAAAGAAGTTACCAGAGAAGAGGCCTTCCCAGCGCCTTCCAGAGTCTTTGTGCCAAGGGCTTGGGGCTGATGGAGGTGATCTGCTGACATTCATGAAGTACCAGTGGTGAAGTTTAGATGGTGATAGAAGGCAGGTGGGGCTTTTATGACAGACGGAGAATGGCAGGTGGATGGTCACACCAGTGGCCTGGCTTCTCAGCTCTCTGCTCTCACTCATCCTGAGCCCAAGAAGACCTTCCCTGTCTCTGGACCTCAGTTTCCTCCTTCAGAATGAGGAAGGAGGTTGGCTGGCTGGTTTCTGAGCCCCCTTTGAGCCCTGGAGATCTAGGATTCCAACGAATTATGTCACAGAGTTATAGTTTTGTTATCTGCACAAAGGCTTTAATTTTTTTTTAGTTCAACAGATAATTTTTTTAAGTTTATTTATTTATTTGGCGGGGGGAGGGAGGGGCAGAGAGAGGCAGAGAGAGAATCCCAAGCAGGATCCTCGCTGTCGGCACAGAGCCCGATTTGGGGCTTGAACCCACAAACCGCGAGATCGTGACCTGAGCCGAAATCAAGAGTCGGATGTTTAACCACCTGAGCCACCCAGCCAGCCCTCAACAGATACTTCTAGAGAAACCTGCCATCATGGCTCGCACCATCCTGGAGGAGGTAGCGAGCAGCCAGAAGGAACGGCGTGCCTGGCAGGGAGCAGTGAGAAGAGAAAAAGTTTTCAGTGGGGGGACACTGACATCGTCAGGGCGGGATGGGGACAACTTCTTCAGGGAAGGAACTCGAGCCGGGGTCCACAGGGTGATGAGGCGCTCACTAGGGGAAGTGACAAGAAAACATTCCTGCAAGAGGAACGGAAGGTACAAAGCCAGTGGCCAGAGGGCAGAGGCATATTCGAGGCACTGACAGGAGCCAGTGCTGCTGTGAACAGAGGCTGTTGAGATTTGGGGTGAGCCAGACCCCGCAGAGTCTTGTCACCCTCGGGGAAGACTTGGGTCTTCACTCTGAGCATGTGAGAAGCAAGGACAGACAGGGTCACACCTGTGTTTTGAAAAGGCTTCTCTGAGTACTGCTGGGAAGAGATAAGGGGATGGTGGAAGGGACGAGTGGGCATTCAGGGGAGCAGAATAGACGTGGGGGAGCCAGTGAGGAGGTGGTGACGGAGTGACAACATCCTGGTGGGACACGACGGGGGGCCTGGTTGGAGCCATGACAGCCGAGAGAGAGCGAGAGGTCAGACTGGAGAGCTCTTTGGGATTTCGAGTCCCCAGGACTTGGTGAAAAATGGAGGGAGGAGTTGGGGCCCCCTCCTTGCCGTCGGAGCAGGTGCTCCCAAAGGCGAGCCGGCCTCCGCTCCACATCTGTCCCAGCAGTAGCCCCTGATGTAGGCGGCCTCTGACACGGCTCCCAGCGATCCCCTCCTTCTGGGCTCTCACAGCTTTGTGTTTTTCCCTTTTGGCTGTGGGGCCCACTTAATGACTTGCAGCAGAAAGAATATGTCGGCAGCGATGGGGGGAGAGGTTGGGTTATAGAAGGACTGTGACTCCTGTCCGGTGCTCTCTCCATTCCTCCCGCTGGGGAAGCCAGCTGCCTGGGTGTGAGGCGGCCTTCGCGAGACGCCCATGTGGGTGCACTTGGATGTGGGTCTTTGGAGGCCTGCCGACAGCTGTGTAAGTGACTCTGGAATCCGCTCAGCCCCCCAGTCAAGCCTTGAGCCGGCCCCCACCAAGGCTGACGCCTTGATTGCCGCCTCATGGAAAACCTTGAGTGAGAACCAGCCAGTGAAGCCACTGGCAGATTCCTGACCCACAGAAATTGACAGCTAATCATCATTTGTTATTTCCAGGCGCTGGATTTCAGGGTGATTTGTCAGGCAGCCACGGATAATAGACACAGCCCTCCCCGACACGGGCAACACCCTCCCCGTCCCCGGAGCTGGGGAGGGAGGGGTTAACCGCAGAGCCCGGGGCCTCCAGGCTGGGAGCAAGGTCAATGTCTCCAGCTTGAGGGACAGTTCATTACGGAGTCATCTAGTGGCCCAGCCAACATTTGGGTCTGCTGCCGGCTGGGCCTCAGCTCTCCTGTGGTGCCTGTCAGAGCAGGGGCCCTGGAGGGGCCGGGGCAGCCTGGAAACGGATTCATTCACCGCCTGGCTTCCCTACATCTGCCCGTGATGCGCCAGCTGCACGTCCCCAGTAGGGGTCAGTGCTGCCTCAGCTCCTGCATTGCGGCATCTTCCAGAGCCCATGGCCCCGGGGTCTGCTGTGTTGGGTCCACAGAGAGGTGCCGAGGAGGCTACCCCAAACCCCAGGGACGGCCAGTAACCACACACAACGTGTATGGAGCACCTCCTGGGTGATGGGCCCTTGTATTCATCATCTTGTTTCACCCTCCCGCGAACCCTGCCCAAGTGGGAATGCCTACGAGCCCCTCCCCTGCAGGTGAGGAAACCAAGGTCCGAGGTAGCCGGAGGGGGAAAGCACCTGCCGGTCTGTCTCCAGAGTGTGTCTGCCTCCTTGGTGGCCCCGTCCTGAGGAAGAGGGATCTGTCGCCTTAGTGGTTAGGGGAGCTGCTTCAGGGGCTGAGGTGGGGGAGCCGAAGAGGCAGGGCCCCACCCTGATTCCAGCAAAAACAATCCTCTCCCAGGTTGTGCCATGAAAGGACCATGCAAAATTTCATTTGAAAAACAGTTACAGGGGCGCCTGGGTGGCGCAGTCGGTGAAGTGTCCGACTTCAGCCAGGTCACGATCTCGCGGTCCGTGAGTTCGAGCCCCGCGTCAGGCTCTGGGCTGATGGCTCGGAGCCTGGAGCCTGTTTCCGATTCTGTGTCTCCCTCTCTCTCTGCCCCTCCCCCGTTCATGCTCTGTCTCTCTCTGTCCCAAAAATAAATTAAAAAACGTTGAAAAAAAAAAAAAAGAAAAAAAGAAAAACAGTTACAAAAACCAAAGCAAACCAGGTAGCACGGTGTTTCAGAATGGGTGGTCTGAACTGAGAATGTTCCGGTCCCAAGTCCCCACTTACCGTGTGACCTGGGGCGCTAATAATAGGCCCTGCCTCATGGGGATCCATGGAGGACTCAGCAAAGTCGAACAGGCAAAACCCTTAGCTCAATGCTGGGCGCGTAGCAAACGCTCTGTGTGGTGGGGTCGGCAAGGAAGGATTTGACTTTACAAATGGGGTCTGTGGTGTTCGGGGAAAAAACCCATGACTTTAGGTACTAGGGAGCCTTGAAAGGCTTTGAACAGAATGACCTCCCTTGAGTTTGTGCTTGTGGAGAAGCTCCTAGCCCAACACTCGCCAGACTCAGGAGACCTGTGCCCTCTGCCAGAGAACTTGAACTAGGAAGAGACGTCTGGTGGGGCAGGAGCAGGGGGAAGAGAAAGAGAAGTAACTGTTGTGGGTTTTCTCTGAAAGCAGAGCCTAGGAGGGGAGAGTGGACAGTAATAAGATTACGAACCGTTACACACGTTTCCCGGAGCCGTAAATCCTGGCTCGTTTTACCCAGTGTACCAAAGGGATTAAGCTGACAGAGCGAGGAGTCAGAGAGGAAGAAGACAAGCCACCTTCCAGGACTGACTGTGCAAAGAACTGAGGCCCAGCCCGGTCTGGTGAGGGACCTCTCAAACCTCTCACGATGAGCCTAAATTCTTTTCCCAACACCATCCTGTTCCTGCTTGAACCACCCTTCTGGAAATGCGGAGCTCACTCCCGTATGGAGTAAGTAGCCTGTTCCCATAGGTTCATCTCTCAGTGCTCAGAAGAACTTCTTCTACAAACCTTCCCCCCCGCAGCTTCGTTCAATAATTCAGTAGCTTGTTGTATAGATACATACTTTTCTTTGTATCCAATAAAAATACCAAACTTGGTGGTCAATTTAAACAACATAGTTGCGGGTTATTTGGAAGTTTCTCTATACATAATTACGTTACTTTGAAAAGATGACTGTTTTGTTTCTTCTCCAAGTCTTACACCTTTTATTTCTTTTTCTTGCCTTACCACACTGGCTAAGACTGCCAGTAGTTGTTGAGTAAACGGGTGCAACGAGCATCCTTGCCTTGCCTCTGATCTCCAAAGGGAAAACTTGCAATATTTTATGATGTTAGCTGCAGACATAATCTTTACCAAATTATGGAAGTTCCCTTCTGTTCACAATTTCCCATTTTTTTATTAGTTTAAAAAAATGTTTATTTATTTATTTATTTTGAGAGAGAGAGAGAGAGAGAGAGAGAGAGCACACAAGCAGGGGAGGGGCAGAGAGAGAGGGAGGGAGAGAATCCCAAGCAGGCTCCACGCTGTCAGCATGGAACCTAACACAGAGCTTGATCCCATGAACCGTGAGATCATGACCTGAGCTGAAATCAAGAGTCAGATGCTCAACCGACCGAGCCACCCAGGTGCCCCCACCCTTTTTAAATTAGTTTTAAGTCACGAATAAGTTAAATTTTTATCAAGTCGTTTTCTGCATGTAGGTTTTCACCCTTGAGTCAGTTTATGTGCTGAATTACCTTACTGGATTTTCTAATGTCAAATCAACCTTGTATGGCTGGGATTAGTCCATTTCAGTTGTGGTATCCTTTTGTGAGTTGATGAGTTTTTGTGGCTAACACTTTATCAGTGAGTTTTCATTTCTATATATGAGTAATATTTTTCTTTTCTTGCCATACTTTGTCTTGTCTGGGTATGCAGGTTATGTTAACCCAAAAAAATGAACTGGAGATTATTCACTCTTTTTCTAGTCTCTGGAAGAGATTGTCAAAAGTGAAAATAGTTTCTTCTTTGAATGTTGGATAGGACTTGTCAATGGAGCCACCCAGAGCAGAAGTTTTCTATATGGAAAAGGATTTTAACAACTGGTTCAATGTCCTTAATTGTTAGAGGATTATGTAGCTTTTCTATTTCGTCTTGAGTCACAATTGGTATGTCTTTCTAGGATGTTGTCTGTTTCATTTAAATTTTCAAACGTATTGACTCAAAGTTGCTCAAAACATCCTCTTTTTTTCTTCAATGTTGGCAGTATCTGTAGGGATGTCTCACTTTTTATTCCTAAAATTGGGGAGCTTGGGGGGACCATTTGTGTTTTTCTCTAGACAAGTTTCATTCAGGATTTTGTCAGTTTGACTGTCTTTTTCAAAGAACCAACTCTGACTTTGTTGGATTAGCTCTGTTTTAATCTTTGCTTTCTTATCTTATTAATTTCTGCTTTTGCCTTTACCATTTACTTCTTCCTACTTTTATTGGATTTGTTTTGATATTCTTTTTCCAACATCTTGGGGGGATGTTTATCAGTTTTCAGATTCTTTTCTTCTCTGACATATGCATGTTAGACTATAAATTTCCCTCTACATACTGATTTACCCACACCTACAAATGTTGGCATGAATTTTCTTCATTATCAATTGATTAAAAATACTTTCTGGCTTCCTTTATCAGTTCTTCTTTTAACCCATGGGTTATTTAGAAGTATATTTAAGTGTCCTGGCATATGGAGAATTTCTAATTATCTTGTTATTGATTTACATCAGTTATAAGGAATAACTGTTTAGATAATACGCTCTATGTGGTTTTGGTTCTTTGAAATTTGGTGAGACTAGCTTTATAGCTCAGGTTATAGTCAAATTTTGTAAATTGTCTTATGTGTTTGAAAATAAGGTGTTGGATGCTGTTATTTATATACATCCATTAGGTCAAGTCTGCTCATCATGTTAGTTAAACCCTTTGAGTAAAGGGTTTATTTTGAGTTATTATGAGTATAAATGCTCACTCCTATATGATTCTTCTCCTTTGGGGTGGATATAGGGAGACTACGCTTTTCTATACCCTTAGAGATAAGAGAGGCCATGCGACCAGCTCGAGCTTCAGCGCTATGAATGGAAGTGATATGTTTAACTTCCGGGCTAAGGCATTTAAGAGCCAGTGTGCTACCTCCATGTTTTTTCTTCTTTAAAAGCATCTGTGGAAACCACACATTGGGATGACAAAGGCATGGGTTGAGAGATGCCTGGATCCCTGGGTCGCTGCACAGAGGAGATCTGCCCTAAGAATTGCCTGATGGCTGCACTTTGCGTGAGTAAGAAATAAATCTTTGTTGTACTTTTTTGGTTACTGCTGCATAACCTATTCCTATCTGATATATACATCTTCTATATCCACACTGACTTTTTGCTTCCGTGTTCTGAGAATCAAATTCTGAGAGAGGTATAAGGAATCTTCCATTATGACTTGGATTTGATGATTTCTAACAGTTCTGCCAATTTCTGTTTTGCACATTCTGAAACTGTCATTAGGTGCTTATAAGATTAAAATAGCTTATTAAAACATTTATAATTGTACAGCGTCCTTCTCATCTCTGGTAATACTTTTAGCAACAAAGCCTCTTTTATTTGATATTAATATAGTCATGGAACACTTCTTTTGCAAGCTATATTTTATTCCATCCTTTTACTTTCAACCGTTTTATTTCCTTACGCTTCCTGGTGGGAGGGGTGATGTGAGGAAAAGGAAATTTAGAATGAATTCCACATAACTTCCTTGAGTGCCTCTGTGTGCCAGTCACATGGCTGGGTTCTGAGTTCACAGAAGGGAGCAAGATACAATTTCCTCTCTCCAAAAGGTTACCGTATCGTAGCAGAGATGAGATATGGGTACTTAAACAATCATAGAAAATGTAATAAGTGCCGGATACTTGATATGTGCCTTATAAATCATCTCTGAGTGAATGATGGGAATCGCCACGAGAGTTCAGAGGAAAGGGAAATTACGTCCGATGGGAACGGGTCCAGACAATCTTTGTAATGGCATTTGAGTTGGGCCTTGGGAACCAGCTATTTTTGGACATTCGGAGAAATAGGAGAAGGTGAGGGCAATCCAGGCACGGGAGCAGCGCGAATAAAGGCAGAGAGTATCTTTTTAGATTTAAACAGCTTTATCGAGATATAATTTATACACCATAAAGTTCATCCACTTAAAGTGTACAATTCAATGGTTTTAAAGCATATTTAAGAGTTGTGCAGCCATCACCGTAATCTAATTTTAGAACATTTTCATCCTCCTCCAAAAAGACAGTACTCATTTAGCAGTGACTCCCTATACTCTTGACCCCTCTTCTTCCCCCGCTCACGCCCTGGGCCTAGGCAAGCACTGATCTACTTCCTGTTTATTTGTCTATTCTAGACATTTTATATAGATGGAATCATACAGTACATAATCTCTTATGACTGGCTTCTTTCGCTTAGCCTAAAGGGTACGAGTTTTATCCATGCCGTATCATGTATCAGCACCATATTCCTCTTGGTTGCTGAATAATATTCCATTATATGAATGATATGAATGTCCCACATTGTCCATTCGTGAGCTGGTGGACATTTAGGTTAGTTCTACTGTTTAGCCACTGGAATAACGCTGCTATATCTGTGTTCGGCTTTTGTGCGGACGTAAGTTTTTATTTTCTGACTCTAGCAGGAGGGGAATTGATGAGTCGAATGTTGACTATGTGTAACCTTTTGAGGAACCGTCAAACTGTTTTCCAAAGCTAGCTGCACCATTTTATGTTTCCAGCAGCAGCCTGGGAGGGCTCTGATCGCGCTACATCGTCGTCACACTTGTCATTATCTGTCTTGTTGGTCATAGCCATCTGTGGGTGTGAATTAGCGTCTCTGTGATTTTGATTTTCAATTCCCAACGGCTAATGATGTTGAGCATCTTTTCATGCGCTGACTAGCCATTTATAGATCTTCTTCCGAGACCTATTTAAATCCTTTGCCTATTTGTAAAGTGGGTCATTTGATTTTTTTAAGGTTGAGTTGCGAGGGTTCTTTATACATTCTGGATACTGGACCCTCGTGAGATCTATGACTTCAAAAGGTCCCCCAACTTCCGTGGTGTCTTTTCACCCTCTTGCTGGTGTCCTTGGAAACACTAAAGTGTTAAATGTGTATGAAGCCCAGTCCCTCCGTTTTCTCTTTTATCACTTGTGGCTTTGGTGCTGTGTCCGTCATTCTATTTTGTTAACCCGGGTGCTGGTCCCACGGGTGGGTGCTTGTGGGAACTCACCGGGCGGTTATGCTTGGTGCACTTTTCTGCGCATGGATGCAAGGCTCCCGTAAACAGGCTTTGTAAGGGGCTGATAATAACTGCAGCTTCCTCCACTGTGTCATCGTGAGGACCGGATGAGTGAATGCACGCGCTGTGCTTGGGATACGTAGGTTATTGTCAAATCTAGCTCTGCTCCTCATTCGGTGGGTGATCTTGGCCCCAAGTTGCCTCAGCTCATCAAGCCCCACTTTCCTCACCCATCACGTGGGTTAGTGCCACCCACCTCACCAGGGCCAGCAGGGGCCTCGAGATGCAGGATATAACACCGCCCAGCTTGAGGTTTTCCCCAAGGAGGCCCTCATGAAGGCTTGGATCAATAAAACAGGGACAAGAAAAAAGAACAACCAGAGTCATGGCCGAAGAGAGACAAACTGTCAGCACCGTGAGGGTCTGAGGGGCCACCAGGAGCCGGCTGTGGGCCCTTCAGAGTTTGCCAGAGCGGGGATGGCCAGGCCTGCGAAGGAATGGAGGGTGGAGCTTGGCCTGGTGTTGCCAGGGTGCCTGGCTCTTTGGGGAGTGATCAGAGACCAGCCCTCCCATTACCCCTCAGCCCCTCACAGTGGTTGCCCCTGTTTGAGTCCAGTCTCCTCTGTGCCCAAACAATCTCTCCACCCCCCTCCACTTCCCCTATGCTTGCCTTGCCCCACCAAGGAAGACTTCTCTGCCCTTCCCCCTTCACTGGACCACTCCCCCCCCCCCCCCCATCCCATCTCCAACCGCCTGGGAGGCTGGAGGGAGCTTTTCTAAAGCATCAAGGAAGTCATTACCACCCACTGCTCACACCCCTCCGGGAGCAATGGCTGCTGGAGGATAAATCCTTCTCTGGTCTCAAGGGCAGGTGCAAGTTTTAAAGAGCTTGAAGCTTTTACATTTATGTGTGTAGGAGAGGGGAGGGTCATTAAATATAACACGCATATAGAAAAGTCATGCATAAGGGCACCTGGGTGGCTCAGTCGGTTAAGCGTCCGACTTCGGCTCAGGTCATGATGCCACGGTTTGTGAGTTCGAGCCCCGCGTCGGGCTCTGTGCTGACAGCTCTGAGCTTGGAGCCTGCTTTGATTCTGTGTCTCCCTCTCTCTCTGCCCCCCCCCCACTTGTGCTAGCTCTCTCTCTCTCTCAAAAATAAACGTTAAAAAAAGTCACCCATGATAAGCATACAGTACAAAGAATTTCCCCAGACTGAACACGCCCACGTAAAATGGCACCAAACTCCAGAATCAGACCATTACTGAAAGCAGACACCCACCCCCCTGTGTCCCTTCTAGTTATTACCCATCCCTCAATGCTAAGCGCTTCTCACGTTATAGAGGAGTTTTGCCTGGTGTTGAACTTCACATGAATGAAATCATTCGGTGTGTATCTTGTGTCTGGCATCTTTTGCTTCACACGTCTGTGAGATTCAAGTGAGCTGTGACATGTGGCCGTACTTCGTGTCTTCTCACCCCTACGCTACTCCTCAGAGCCACTACACCCCCATTTATGTATCTGTCGCATTCATGTGGGGCTTTGAGGTTGTTTCCAGCATTGAGATATTATGAAAAACAATTAAAACGTTCTCGCACATGTCTTTTGGAGGGCACACAGGCTCATTTCCATTAGGTAAACGTCCGGGAGAGGAATTACTGCCTCATCGGGAAAAATGAGCGTTCAGCTTAGAAGATACCGCAAAGAGGGGCGCCGGGGTGGCTCCATCGGTTGAGCATCCAACTTCGGTTCAGGTCATGATGGCGCAGTTCGTGAGTTCGAACCCTGCGTCGGGCTCTGTGCTGACAGCTCAGAGCCTGGAGCCTGCTTCGGATTCTGTGTCTCCCTCTTTCTCTGCCTCTCCCTGGTTTGTGCTCTGTCTCTCTGTCTCTCTCTCTCAAAAGTAAATAAACATTAAAAAAAAAAGGGGGGGGGGTGCCTAGGTGGCTCAGCTGGTTGAGCGTCCGACTTCGGCTCGGGTCATGATCTCACGGTCCGTGAGTTCGAGCCCCGCGTCGGGCTCTGTGTTGACAGCTCAGAGCCTGGAGCCTGCTTCAGATTTTGTGTCTCTCTCTCTCTCTGCCCCTCCCCCAGCTCATGCTCTGTCTCTATCTCAAAAATAAATAAACATAAAAAAAATTTTTTTTAAAGAAAGAAAGAGAAAAAGAAAGAAAGAAAGAAAGAAAGAAAGAAAGATAGATACTGCAAATACTTTTCCAAAGTGGTCATACCAATTTCCACTGCTCTCCCAGTTACATAGGAAAGTTCTTGTTCCATATCTTCATGGACACTGTGTGTGTGCGTGTGTGTGCGTGCGTGTGTGTGTGTGTGTGTAGTGTAACGTATAAATAGAGATATTATATACACATATAGCCTTTTTCACTTGAGCCATTCTGGTGAGTAGGCTGTGTTATCACATCGTAGTTTCATTTTAACTTGAGGGGATGGTCTTTAAGAAAAAGAACATAAAATAGAATTTTGGACATAAAATTGGGTACCAAAGTGAACATTTATTAAGAATGGGAAAAGAAATCATAACAAATTTCTGGAGGCTTTTAAGCTTCAAATTCCTTTCTTCTGAGATTTTTTTGAGGCCGTTTCCCAGAAATGCTTAGATTAAAGTGCTTCCTGATAGCAACCTAGATCCCCTCCCTGCCTGGAGTGAACAACAGCTGCATAAGAACTTTTTGTGAACAAGGGTCCCGGAGCTTAGGCGTCACCAGCTTCCTAGGAAATGGCCTCTGAGCCCTGCCCCTCTCCTACCCTTTCCCAGCCTGACTCCTCGTTAGGATCTAGGCTCAGGATCTCCTCAGGATCACGTTAGCTTCTCAGGGGGCCTTCTCTGCCTTCATTTGGTGGGTCCACGTGCTGAGACCGAGGACAACAGAGAGGGAGGCTAGCAGCAATCGCTGTGGCCCTGGCCTGCGTGGTTGACCTTAACTCCACCATTATCTAGCTGTATGACCTTGGACACGTCACACAACCTCTCTGGGCTTCAGTCTCCTCACCTGCAGAGCGGGGCAGGCCACGCTAACTCCCACCTGTGGGACCCGGCAAGTTGATACGAGTAATGCACTCGAAAGGGCGCTCGGCACCCTTGTTCTAGGATCGTCAGGGTGGCCCCATCATCGTGAGCCTTACTTCTCTCCTTCCGGCACATCTCACCTGACACTGCCGATCGGCTTGAGTGCTCACAGGACACATCGATCTGCTGTGTCTGTAGTCCCAATGGGGTACCTGGCACATATTAGGGGCGACGAAGATGTTGAGTGACTGTCTCTCCTCTGTATCTCACAGCCATCCAGGTGTCTCCAGGCCACAGCCGCACCCAGGTTTCTCTTCACCCCTTCCCTGCAGGCAGCAGCCGCCCCTGCTCACCTGCAGCAGGCCCTGATCGAATAAATGAACCTCGGCCGCCTACCCTGGATCTCGCCTTTCTCAGGCACGAGGCCAGAGTTCCCGTTGGCTTTTGCGTCCATGGCCTTTTACAGTTTACAAGACCCGTTCCCCTCCATAACCACATCTCTGGGTTAGGCATCGATTGGGAGCCCCAGGGTGACAGAGAGGTCTGGAAAGAGTGGCTCCCTCAAAGTCACACAGCAAGAGAGAGGGGGGAGATGGGCCACACAGCCAGGACTCTGGGGTGAGCTGCTCAGCGTCGGTCCCAGGGCATCTCTCATCCCGTCCAGTGAGCACTGCAGGCTGAGCACACACTAGGCACTTAGGCTTGTTCAAAAGGAGTGGAAGGAGAGGACAGACGGCAGTTCCGTCACTGGCTCTGGGACCGTGGGCATGACCCACCCGTGCCTCAGTTTCCCCATCTGTAAGTGGAGTTAACTTACCAAGTGCAGGCAGATCTGTCTCAACCGGCCTGGGTGATATTTCCCCTTGGTCCTTCTGTCTGTCTGTCTGTCTGTCTACTCCAGGATGGCTTTGGAAGGAGCTGGTGTGGAGTTAGAACTGACTAGTGGCACGGAGGGAACCTGGGATGTCCCCCCAGAGCCTCCGGTATCCTTCTTGACACAGAGCAGTGGCCCGGACCAATGTTTGGAGAAGCATCTCCTCTGGCATCTTTAAAGGATATTGATGGGGGGGCGTCTGGGTGGCTCAGTCGGTTAAGCCTCTAGCTCTTGGTTTGGGCTCAGGTCACGATCACACGGTTTGTAGGTTCAAGCCCCGCATCAGGCTCTGCACCGACAGCGTGAAGTCTGCTTGGGATTCTCTTTCTCTGCCCCTCCCCTGCTGACTGACTCTCCCTCTCTCCCTCAAAATGAGTAAATAAAATAAAATAAAGGCTATTGATGAAGTGTGGCCTGCCGCTGGTGAGCTCAGATGATCTGCAAAGACCCCAGTGAACGGTTAAGGGGTTTACCAGCCTCTGGAAGACCCCGAACTCGAGCAGACATAATCTTGGACAACTGTTGTGAAAAGTGTGATAACACGCCCGAATCAATGGCACTGCACAACTCCACTCCAACTCCCTCCTCTCCCCATTGATAGCAGGAGCAACTAAGGCCCAGAGAGGGAAGAGATTTACCCAAGTTCATCCGGGCAGACCTCCCGAATCAGAATCATGTCTACGATTCTGGGTCTCAGCCTTCTTTATTTTTTTTCCCCCTGCTCTTTATTATTTTTTTTTATATTTCATATGTGACAGAGAGAACGAGAGAGAGAACAAATGCGAGCAGGGGAGGGGCAGAGAGAGGGAGACAGAATCCGAACCAGGCTCCAGGCTCCGAGCTGTCAGCACAGAGCCCGACACGGGGCTCGAACTCACGAACCGTGAGATCATGACCTGAGCCGAAGTCAGACGCTCAACCGACTGAGCCACCCGGGCGCCCCTCATTGTTCGTTATTTTTAAAAATAGCTTGATGGAAGGATAATTCACACATCTTGCAATTCACTTTTTTTTTAAAGTATATAATTCAGTGGCTTTTAGTACAGACTTGTCCACCCATCACCACAATCAATTTTTCAAACTATAATTACTCCAAAAAGGAAACCCTGTAGGGGTCAACCCCCTCCCCCTCCCCCAGCCCCCACACTCCCTCCATGCCCTCGGCCCCAGGCAACCACCAATCTGTTTTCCGTCTCCATATGTTTGCCTATTCTGCACGTCGTACATACGACCTGCGGTCTTTGTGACTGGCCTCTTGCACTGAGCACAGTGTTTTTTCAAGTTTCATCCATGTTGTAGCATGTTATCGGGACTCGGTTCCTTTCTATGGTCGGACAACAGTCCACCGTGTGGGGCTACCACATTTTATTTATCCGTTGATCAGTTGATGGGCATTTGGGTTCTTTCCACTTTCTGGCTATTGTGAACAATGCAGCTGTAAACATTCATGCACAACTTCTTGCGTGGACATGTTTTCAGCTCTCTTGGGTATATACCCAGGAGGGGAATTGCTGGGTCCTGTGGTAACTCTATGGTTATGAGCCCAGGCTTCTGGCTCTGGCTTTCTCAGACCTTGGCGGGGCGGGGGGAGTGGTGACGGCGGGGAGGCTTGCCACTTCCAGTGTCCGGGATCTGGGGACCAAGTCCTCCCTTCCACTTTTCAGAGTCTTCCGTAGGATGCATGGGAGAGCCAACTGGATTCTAACTCCTGCTCTGCCATCAACGTGCTAGGTCACCGAGTAAGCTATTTTACATCTCTCAATCAGTTTCCCCCTCTGGGAAATTGGATGGTAATCTCTATGGTCCATCCTGAGGATTAGCTGAGATCGTAAAAGCACAGTTTACGTCCACGCATTCAATACTCCCATTGGTGGCTGAGGGGCCGCGCACTGTTCATAGCAAAGGAGACACACAAGATCCCCGCCCCGACAGTCTTGTATTTACACACGAAGCATCTTGCTTAAGCCTCGCAATCGCCCCAGGAGGTATACCTACTGGCATCTCGTCTCCTGGAAGAAGAAAAAAAGAGAACTCAGGAGGCCAAGTCCCTTTTCTCCATCCCCCTTCGGACTTAATTTTAGAATCTTTAAAAAAAAAAAAAAAAAAAAAATTTAGAATCTTTTTTTTTTTTTAATTTTTTTTTTTTAGCGTTTATTTATTTTTGAGATAGAGAGAGACAGAGCATGAATGGGGGAGGGTCAGAGAGGGGAGACACAGAATCCGAAACAGGCTCCAGGCTCTGAGCTGTCAGCACAGAGCCCGACGCGGGGCTCGAACTCACGGACCGCGAGATCATGACCTGAGCTGAAGTCGGCCGCCCAACCGACTGAGCCACCCAGGCGCCCCAAAATTTTAGAATCTTTGAGCACTGTGTTTTTTTGAACTTTTATCGAAGTAAGCCCTACATGCAAAAAGACCACCGGTGTGTGTGGACAGGTGAACGTACCCGTGTATGCGGCGCCCGGATGAAGGAAATCGAAACCCCATCCTCACGCGCACCCCCGCCCCCATCGCGCTTGCACTCTAGTCCAGTCTGCCCCACCAGGGAAAAGAGTTCCGCCCGTTCATGAACTTCATGTGAGCGCACTTACGTAGCTCACAGTCTTTTGTGGTCGCCTCTTTTGCTCAACCTGAGGTCTGTGAGATTCATTGCGTTGTGTGTCGTTATAGATCCCCTGTCCTCAAGGCTGGGCGAACCGTCATTTTTTTTTTTTCATCGCTTCTGCTTTTAATGAGCCTCTTTGGGCTTTTCTTCTTGAAACAGAATACCAGGCTTCACGGCCTCCCCGGCGTGTGTGTCTGTGTAGCTGCCCAGGCCTGTGGGGGAGGGAAGCGGGGAGGCCGGGAGAGGGTATATGCTGACCCGTCCTGGCCCCGAGGTGCCTGTGATTCTAGGAGGCACCCGCCTGGCCCTCCTCCCGAGGCTCCTCCCTTTTGGAATCTCTCAAAGTTCTGTTATTCTCGGCTCGGCTTGAGGCCTGAGGGGTGAGCTGGCAGGCATCCAAGGTAAGCAAGAGCAGCTGGAGAAGAGAGGGACTTTTCGGGGTGGGAAGATGAACCCAATCAGATCCCCGCTGAGGACCGTGGGGGCTCGTGTGAAGGGCTCTGCTGCATTCGTCCTGGAACACCGTGGGAAGGGAGGGTTTGGGTACAGATGAGGCTTCCTCTGGGCCCGGGTGTGTCCTGGGGAAGGCAGGCTGCCCGGGTTCAAGTCCCATCTCTGTGACCATAAAACCTGTAGAATGGGGGCAGCATCCGGTTGGGGCTGTTTGAGGAGGAAATAACTCCGTGCACGTGAAGGTTCCTGACCCTGGAGTAGAGCTGGCTGTCAGGATTATAATGTGCTGGGAGCCAGCTGTTTTATGGGCACAATTTTACTGAGCCTGCGTACTGCTCGGGAGAGCACACCCCCTCTCGTCCCCATTCGACAGATAAGAAAGCGGAGACACGGAGAGGCCGAGAACCTGCCCGAAACCACACCGTGACATCTGTGGCAGAGTCAGGCTTTGATGCTGTGTCCGTCTGACTCCAGAGCCCAGGCCTCCGACCCCAGGGCTATGAGCTGCCGTGGCGCAGGGCACAGCATTGGACTGTAGGGACCCAGGCTCATGCCTCCCCTGGTTTGGGGAGCCGGATCTCAGGATCATCTGCTTTGTCTGTTAAATGGGCCTACACGAACAGCAGGGCCTTCCTCCTTCCTGGGTTCGTGGCTAGTGAGCTCTCAGGGGTGGGACAGGCACGGGGGCCTGGTCGGGAGAGGCCTCCGAATCTGTTCAACACCGGCCGGCTTTGCCGAGGCACCTTGCCTTTGCTTTTCAAGAGGGAGGCCCAGTCGACAGTCCCGAGTCCACTCGGTGGCCCCCTTGTAGGGAGCGTGCCCTGACTCTGCTCTTGGGGTGCTCCAGAACTTGGGCCGGGCACTCGAACGGCTGTTCCTAACCCGGGCTGCCGAGTATTGCAAAAGCTACCTATGATACACCCCGGGGAACCAGAGGTTGAGGCCATTGGCCACAGTCCAGGAGGACTTCACAGAGGAGGCCTCCTTGGAGCAGGGTTCTGTAGGCTGATTAAGAGTTCCTCAGGCAGAGATGATGGTAAAGCTCTTCTTAGCAGAGGGAACAGCTGATAGGCATCAGCGGCTCCACTCCATCCCCACCCCCCACCCCCCCCCTTCCCTTGCTTGGCCATCTGTTATCCGGTGGGGGCTGGAAGCCTGAACGTGATATTTTCCAGAGCCCCTTGCCAGCAAGTTTCTGGATGGGATCTGCCAGCGGGGAGAAGGCAGGACGATGAGAGATGCCAGCCTGCCTCTACCTCCCGCCACGGCCAGGCCGACTTGAGCGGACTTCACAGACTCCCATCAGTTCTCCTGGTTCCAGGGCCGCAGTGAGAGCGCCTCCAGAAAGTAGGTGGTGAGCGCCCGCTTGGCTTGGGGGCCTCGGACTGTTCTGGATGGCAGCTGCCTTGTAACAGTCCGTCTCCCTTCTACTCTTCCTGCACTTCGGACGCCTTTGGAACCGATTTCCCTCATCCTCTCAGCCTGAAATAGCCCAGCGGTTTTCTGTTTTCTAGCTGGTCGCTAATTGACAAAACGTTCAGGCCATCTAGGCCGGAACAAGTTGTAGTTTTCAAGGGACAGAAGGAGTCAGTACCCAGAACGTGTGATGTCATGTTTTCGTTCCGATTTCTCTTCTAGGCGCTTCCTGTGCGTTTCAACACGCGTCCCCTGGGGGCAGAGACCGTCGTCTATCGCTTCTTCAATCAACAAACATTTATTAGTGGCTGGTCAGTGGGGAATGAGATGGGTGACCAAGTTCCCGTACTTTCGGAATCACAGTCTAGAAGCCACCTGTGGCTCTCGAGAACCTGAAGTGCAGCCAGTCCAAATTGAGCTGGGCTGTCCGTGTAAAATAGAAACCGCGTTTCAAAGACTTACTGTGCAAATAAGAAGGTAAAATACCTCACGAATATTTTTCAGATTGATTACATGTTGGCATAATATTTCAGACATACTAGGTTAAATAAAATACGCTATTGAGACATATTTTACCTGATTCTTTTCACTCTTTTTAACGTGGCCACTAGAAAAATTTACGTTACATACATGGCTTGCGTTTGTGGCCCACATGATATTTCTCTTGGAAATAAGCACTGGTCCTACGGGAGCTGAGTTGAAATACATCGGTTTATCAATTCAGCATTCACTGGAGTCCATTTAAGAGATTGACTTCAGGGGCGCCTGGGTGGCTCGGTCGGTTAAGCGACTGACTTCAGCTCAGGGCATGATCTCGTAGTTTGTGAGTTCGAGCCCCGCATGGGGCTCTGTGCTTTAGATTCTGTGTCTCCCTCTCTCTCTGCCCCTTTCCCACTCTCACTCTGTCTCTCTCTCAAAAATAAACATTAAAAAAAGAGAGAGAGAGAGATCCTTCAGATAGGATGGGGAGCGGGACAGATAGACCAACATGGAACCAAAATTCACTGTGATGAATGTTTGAATTGGTTCATGTTCCCGGGTTCTGGGAGGCTGAGAAGAAATCTAAGAAGGCTTCATAGAAGAAGTGACTTTGGTGTTGAGCACTGTAGGATGAGAAGGAGTTTGCCAGATGGCTAAGGAAGAAGAAGGGCACCCCAGGCTCAGGGAATACCCATGCCAAAGCTAGAGGTGCACAGGGTCTTTTGAGGGCTTTGGGAAGTTTATCGTGACCCAAACATGATTTGTTGGGAGAAGAAGCTAGAGACAGAGCCAAATTGGGTAGAACGTCGAATGCCTGTCAAGTTTAGACCTGGGGGAGGGGCCGAGACCGATGAAAGGTTCCTAGGCAGGAGGTGGCTGGTCGCAATGCGAGTGACTTCACCTACCTCCCCTCCTCAAAAGTGTAAAAGAACCAGACCAGACCTTGTTTGAATGTGCAAAGTAAACTATTTTATTTCAGTGCTCAGTCTTTGTGGCTCAAAAGCGTTATCTACTGCCTGCCTGGAACCCTAAAGTGTTTATAAAACCAAAGAGAATTAGAGGCACATTTGTGAGAACATAGATATGTTGGCTCATTTTGTGTTTCTTTCCTATGCAAAGCAGAAAGTTCCGTGTGCAACAGCATGACTTTCTCCAAGTCCCTCGCTGGGCTTTTCCGGGGCCCTGGAGGCTGTGACCGCGCCCCAGATAGAGAATTCTCCCTCGTTCCTCTTCCTGCCCAGTCACGTGGAGAGAGCGGGGGATAAAGTCAGAGATGACAGCTCAGGGGCTCTTGGAGCTTCCTCAGGGCAGGGGCTGTACTCCTGGGCCCTAGCCCTGCCCAAAGGTGGCAGCTGAGATGCCAACCTTGTTGGTTAGTGACCAGCACAGGCAGCTAAGGTTCTCGTGAAGTCTAGGCGTTGCAGTGTGCAGGCTTGTGGGTAGGACAGGGGCCCCTGGGGCTCTTTTCCCCAAAACTGTGGTCTGAAGGAAGGTGCCTGGGCACAGACGGGGGACCCAGGCAGGGCTGGGGGCGGGGGGGTGGTCATGGTCAGGGTTTCACACTCCGAGACATCTGGTGGCCTTGGGCTCCGGGGAACCAGGGAGTAGGGCTTGCTATTATTTTCAAGGCTCAGTCCTGTAAGGCTCTGGAATCTTGCACAGGAACTGGTGCAGCCACTCCATTGCCCAGGGAGGAGCCTGAGGCCCAGAGAGGGAAGGCAGCGGCTGGCTGAACTTGGGGCTCAAACCTAGGACTCAGACCCCTCCAATTCTCCTCCTCACCTCACCCCAACTGCACCCTTTTGGATCAGGTCCCAAATGGTCCCTTTGATATTCTCAGGTCAGCGCTGGCACCGTGAACGGGAGGCCGGACTCAGAGTCAGAAGTCCTGGGCTCTGTCCCAGCGTCTTCCTACTCCCCAGCCTTGCAAATACCCCGCTGGTGCAGCATGGGCCTCCTCCCTTCTCTGGGCCCCAGTCTCTTGGTCAAGAAAGCAGCTCCCACTCGGTGATTTCCTGTGGTGATTAAATGGGTTGGGAGCCGCGTGAGCATCAGCAAGACAGGGCGTGCCCGGCACATAGTAGGCGCCTCACGATGGCGGTGGGGGGGGGGGGGACTTTTGGGCCAGGCCTGCTGGAATGTGGAGGGAACTCGGGGCTGGCCTTTCCTGGGACTCCACCTGTGCCTGCTCTGGGTCTCCCCAAGGGCTCCTGGGGCCTGTGCATCGTTTGGGATCTGGTCAGTGGGCACGGTCTCTCTTTCGCTCCAAGGGGCGCCGGGGTAAATCAAACAATAGAATGGGTAGTCAGTGGCTTTTCAGTGGCATCTGGGCTGCATAGGGAGGCATGGGTCCCCGCTCCTCCCCCACCCCAGCCCCAGGCAGCCAGTCTTGGCTCCCACTGTGGAGGCACAGAACAATCTTCACAGGTAAAGGGAGGTGGGGAACCACAAGAGGAGCCAGGAATACATTCCGTTCCAAAGAGTCCCCGCAGACTCAGGTCTGGGGCCCAAGAAGGGGCAAATTTTGCTCATTAGCTTGGAACAAAAATCGGGGTCAAGCTGGGGGCTCTCAGCTGGCTGAGGTGGGGCCGGGCACCCGGCCCCTAGGCGGGACCAACGATGACGTTCCTGAAGCCTTTCACGGCCTTCAGCTTGTCGCTCTCAAAGTTCACCACGAGCTTGTGGCGGCCCACGTGGAGTGGCAGCAGGTCCACCCTCACCTTGGCTTCCTCCCCCGCCTCCACGGGGTCCGGGCTGTGGAGGGAACGAGCAAGAGGGTGAGGACGGGGGGAGGGCCCGGGCTGGTCCCCGTGGCGGGGTCAGGCCAGGGATGACATGCGTCTACTGAGAACTTTGCACGGAGCCTCGTGCACGTACGATGAGAATAAAACAGGCCCCACTCTCCTCTCTCTAAGAGCCTGGGCCATCTGCTTCTTGCGTGAAGAGGGGCCCGTGTGTGTGTGTGTGTGTGTGTGCGCGCGCTTGGGGGTAAGAGTGGGTATGCTCGGCGGGCCACACGTGTGAAAATGCACTGAGCCGTACGTACGTGATTTGTGTTATTCACTGCGTGTCAGTTACGTTGCACCAGAAAAGTAAAAATACAGTGTCTACGCTCACGTGCACATATGCAAATATGTCCCTATGAGGATTCACCCACAAGGGCACACGGGTACACGTTCAAGGTGAATGGAGGACCCGTGTGTCCAGAGGCGGGCGCTTAGTGACTGAATGTGTTACCAGTTGAGGTTCGTGAAGACGCGGGCCTGGAAAGCAGCTAGAGGGGTGTGGGTGCTCAGAGAGGGTGCAGGGGTGGCAAGTGGCCCTAAGGGGGTTGGGAGTGGACACGCGGGTGTGTGGGAGATGAGAGGAGGGAGCTATAGGGCAGGGCGGCCCCCCCCCCCTCCATTAGCACCTGCCCTGTGCTCCCAGGCCCCCAAGCTGGAGTGACCGGTCCTTACATCTCCACGACCTTCTGCTCCTCGGTCAGGCCGGCCCCCTCCACGGTGAAGATACAGTTTGACAGGGGCGTGGTGAGCGGGTTCCGCAGGGACACCTCAGCCACCAGCTTGCGTTTCTGCTTGGGCTCGCCCAGGATCTGGAAGAGGGTACAGGACAGGTGTCAGGGGCAGCACCGAGGGAGAGGGGCCCAGCGCCCCTCCAGGGCAGGCAGAGCCCCGGCTGGGCCATCTCTGCATTCGCTGCAATTTGGCTCCTTGTTCGATTGAGCTCTGGCATGATCACTCCCCGCCTCTGTGCCTCAGTTTCCTCATCTAGGAAACATGGATATTGGTACCTGCCCAGGTCTCCTTCACAGACCGGCAGCGAGGCTCCACACGACTTGGGGGGATATGTAAAGTGCCTCCCTTGTTCTAGGGTCTGTGCTTTTCCCTGCCCCACCAGGGCCCCGGGGCCTGGGGATCTTACCTTAGGAGTTTAGCTTTCAAGGGTCCATGGTTCTGAGATCCCTAAATCCCACCACCCTACCACTCTGGGATTCTAAGATTCATTTCTAGAAGTCTGCGTCCCAAATTCTTTTGGCTTCACGATGCTTTCCTTTGACGAAGTTAGGATTTGAGGAAGCCCCGGGCATCAGAGATCTTGGGATCCTGTCCTGGGGCCCCGCCCATCCCCCCACACCCTGCCCAGCCAAGCCCTTACCCGGATCTTGATTTCTGGATTCTCCAGGTAGATGTCCCTCTCAGCTAGCAGGTAGCTGTTGACAGCCGGCTCAGTGAGGAGTCCCCGCACCTTGATGAGGTTTGACTCGGTCAGGCAGTCACAGTATTTCTCGTAGAGAATTCGAAGGGGAATGCTCTTCTCTGCAGGAGGGGACAGGGGAGAGCACTCGTGACTGCTGAATCATGGCCCCCACCTCTCCGACAGCATCTTCACAAGGCACAGAGAATGGAAAGAATGTGCTTGAGGCCACATAACTAGTGAACGAATGGGCAGATCCCCCCCCTTCCCCCACCTGCCCGAGCTGTGGGGTTCCCAGGGAGGAGCTGGGCGGGGTCGGTGCAGGCAGAACGGCTGAGAACGGCTGGTAGGGAACGTGTTGGAGCTCCAACGGGCCTGGGTTCTAATCTCGCCTCTGCGCCTTTGCTAACTGGCGATGCCGGGCAAGTTGCTTCACCTCTCGGGACCTCAGTTTCCCTCCATGAAGTTGGTGGGATTGCACCCATTTTACAGATGAAGAAACACTTGTGCCAGTAAGGAAGCCCCGGCTCAGCTCGGCCGCTGACTGGCTGTGTGAGCCCGGGGAGGTGACTTCCCCTCTCTGTTCTTCTTCTGTTCCCCGGGACAGCGGCACCGGCTGGGAGGAGCTAAGGGCAAAAGTCATTTCAGAGCAAAAGCCACACAGTGATGACGAGATGAGAAAGAAGCCAGCTGGGCCGACGCTTCCCTCGGCAGCGAGGTGAAGTGTAGTTTCTAGCCCCATTTCTCTGACGCCACTGAGGCACCAGGGCACTAGGGGTCGGCTTGTGGGAGGCAGGCAAGAACAGTGCGAGGAGCCCAGGGCTGAGAATCCACAGGCTGGTCCACTGAATGCTTGTCCTTTCATCGCAGAGAACCGTGGCCATCCTTTTCCACTCCCCCTGTGAAAGGGCAGCGCTGGAGGGCCGGGCTTCGGGCTTGGGGCTTGGGGCTCAGGGGAGCCCAGCCAACCTCTCCTCGCTGGCTGTCGCAGGGCCACGATGGGAGATGCCGCTGTGTCTGTTCCCGCCATCTGTCCCCTCCCTCCCCCACTAGGCTCCAGCCAGTCTCGGAACTTTTTATACATCTGAGTATTGCCTCATCAATTGCACATTGTTTCTCTCTCCGTCCACTCGCTTTATACTTCTCAACCTTTCTTGCTTAGGGGCACTTTACGTTCCGTGCGGCAAACCAGGGTCATGTACTATAAATAGAAGGTAACTGGCAAAAATGAATACAAGCCAAGTCATGCTTGTTCGGTTCCGGCTAGGTATTCTTGTCTACCGAGGGCTCTGGCGGAGACCCGAGATGGGCGAGGGTTGGGGGGCACTGGGCCCAGGAGCACCGCTGAGACATTCCCTGCAGGGCATCCGTAGGACTGTGAGGGCCCGACAGACAACCACCTTCTCCCTGCCAGTTAAGGTCTAGGCTCCAGCGTGCCCCGCGCCCCAGCTGCTCAATCCCAGGGTGAATCGGCCCCAACCTCTGAGCGGATGACGTGGGGGAAGAAACCCCAGCCTTCTGCCAAAAAAGACAGAAGGAGTGAAAATCCCTGGGTCAGGGCCTGGTGGAACTGACTGGAAACTCTGGAAAGGTACACAGGAAAGAAGGAAAACACTGCCCTCCAGGAACTTAGAGGACGTGGTCCCAACTGTTGACTTTTCCAGAAGGCTGAAGCTAGGGTGGGACCAGGGACCAGGGCCTTGGCCTTGGGCCAGATAATGGCTGAGAGAAGAAAACCTGTGTGGTCAGTCTCAGTCATTCCTTACATGACTTGCCCTGTTCTAGAAGGTACTTTGGGCGTGGTCACAGAGGCCACAGCGGCTGCACTCCCAGTGACCCACCTGGAGGGGAGAGGGGAGGAGAGAGAGGGCGGGTGGGGGCAGGAAGGGGAAGGGAGAGAAGCATGCAAGGAGGCAAGGGTGGGGATGACTGGATTCTGTTCCCTGTCCTGCGTCTGGTTTCCTGTCCATTAATTAGCACATGGAAAGTCCCTAGATCTTATCATCAAAGAATAACAAGCAAGGCGGCCAAAGTGTGGGGTCACCAAAGCGGCTATCTCCAGCTGAGCTTGGCATTGGAGGCCTCGGTCAGGCACCCTAGACTGGGCCTGCAGCCTGAGGGCAACACACAGGGCCTCTCCTCTCCTCCCCCCCTCCCCCACTCCCCGTTGCAGGCTGTGCCCCTCACGGAGCGGGAGGGTCTCCGAGGCGGGATGGACCTCTCTGTTGTGACCACATCCCCAGGATGATGAGAAACACCGACAGGCTTGGCTGAGCTCTGGAAGAACAATGCTCCAGGGGCCCAGATGGTAACTGGGAGGCAAAGGGTGACTCAATAGGAAGGAAGTTATTCTGGCATCCCTGGCCCGGGCTGCAGTTCACCTCGTGCCATACATTCCAGGAAAGACACTTCCTGCCTTTCAAGTGGTTCTGAGCATGAGAAGAACCTGACGGGTGTACGTTCACACAGAGGGGCTGGCGCGACTCTTCAAACACCAGCCAGCCTTTGTGCGAGTGGGGAACTTGATGCCTGGAACGGAGAAGACAAATACCCAGGAGCCCACGGCCCATTGACAGAATGGTGGGGACCAGAACTCGGGGGTCCTGGTCACGGCACAGGGATGGACCCCTGCCCCCGACACTCGGGGCCCGGATGCAGAGGTGAGGGCTGGGTCCTTTGCATGCCATCAAGGCTGGCAGGGGCTCAGGACCCGTGGAGCCCGGCACTGAGGCCATCGTCTGGCACGGCAGGTGTTCAGGACAGACCCACAAGGCCTCTCTGCCTCCCCATGATCAGTTTTACACTTTCCAGGTATTTCCTGAGCACAGGGTCTCCTTCAGTCCTCACAGTGGCCCATCGGGAGCGACGTGTTACTGACCCCCTGACTGATGAGTATGATTGGAGGCTCAGAGAGCATGCTCACCCTGTCCAAGCTTGTACATCTAGAAGGTGGGGGAGGCCAGGGGCAAAGCCAGGTCCGGCTGGCCTCGGAACATGTGTTTGGGCAGCCGTGAGTGTTGGGGCCCAGCTCCGGTGCCATTGGCTCTGCCCCTGAGGGCTTCACCCATTCTTAGGGACCCTGATAGACGGTCTGCTCTGGGCGTGAGTCTCCAGGAGTGCCTATGGGGGACCCAAGATATAGAAACCAGGAGGTGGCACTGTTTGGAGGGCCAACCCCCTGAACAAGCTGGCAGATAAAGAGGAGACCGGGAGGTGCTCTCAGGGGCCGTGGCACGGGCAGTACTGGAGGCAGAGGGAAGGAATTAGCTGGAAGCAGGCAGTAGAGAGTCCGGGAAAGCAGTCGAAGGTCACGTGAAGATGAGACGGGACAAAACAGTACAGTTGCTAAGAGCACGGGTTCAAGCCCCAGTCCTGTCACTCCCTAACCGTGTGGCCTCGGGAAAGCTGCTTCACCTCTCCGTGCTCAGTCTTCTCACCTGAAAAATGCGGGAATACAAGAAGCCACCTCCGATGAAGAATGAAATGGGTTGCTAGTTACAAAGTACTCGGGCAGGGCCTGACCCAGGGGAAGAAAACCGCACACGCCCAGCGCTCAGGATGCGACCTCGTGCCTTGCGGGTGGGTGGTCAGTAAGTGCTCCAGGAACATAGGGCCTTACCGGAGAAAGGCGCCAGGGAGAGGTTGAGCAGGTCCTTGGTGCCGCACTCGGGCCCCAGGATCCCGTTGTAGCTGACGGTGCGGGCACAGAGCAGGAGGCGGCAGGTGTGCTCCTCGGAGGTGTTGTTGGTGATGTAGGCGAAGACGTCGAAGTCGCTACCCATACTCATGCTCTGACTCACGCGGATCCGCATGGCCAGCCCGGTGTTCTCTTTATCAGTCAGCTTGTTCAGGTGGTTGGCCCTCTTGAAGGCCTCTCTCTCCTCTGGCGACCCTGTGAGGAGGGAGGAGAGAGCTCCGTTAGAGCTGAAATAAGGACCAAGGATAAGGAGGCTGGCACAGGGCAGGCCGACGTTCAGGGTCCTGGTGACTCAGAGCAGCCACAAGGAGCCCCTTGTCTACATTTCTGCGCCAGGAGGATGAAAGAGTATTTTATTTACTTCCCACAAGTAAACTCCTATACATCCCTCAAGACCCAGCCCCAAATCCTCATCCCCACCCCCCACCTCCTCCAGGAAGCCTTCTCCGACCGCTCTTTCCGCAGGATGAGTGAATCACAACATCTTCTGGAGTCTCACGGGTACCTATTGCCTATCATGCTTTTTATTTTATTTTTTTTTTAAATTTTTTTTTTTAACATTTATTTATTTTTAAGACAGAGAGAGACAGAGCATGAACGGGCGAGGGGCAGAGAGAGAGGGAGACACAGAATCGGAAGCAGGCTCCAGGTTCTGAGCCATCAGCCCAGAGCCTGACGCGGGGCTCGAACTCACGGACCGCGAGATCGTGACCTGAGCCGAAGTCGGACGCTCAACCGACTGAGCCACCCAGGCGCCCCACCTATCATGCTTTTTAAAAAAAAAAAAAAATTTTTTTTAACGTTTCTTCATCTTTGAGAGACAGAGCGTGAGCAGGGAAGGGGCAGAGAGAGGGAGACACAGAATCCGAAGCAGGCTCTGGGCTCCTAGCTGTCAGCACAGAGCCCGACGCGGGGCTTGAACTCACAAACCGTGAGATCATGACCTGAGCCAAAGTCAGACGCTCAACCGACTGAGCCACCCAGGCACCCCTATCATGCTTTTTATTTAACCAAGTTGCTTTCTCTTTATGTACTTGCCCTCTTGAGCTGCTCAAAGACGAAGAGTGTATTTTACTTATCTTTTTGCCTTACCCAAAGCCTATGACAGTGCTCGGTGGGTAGTAAACAGTAATACAATGCAAACTTTCTCCCCTCCAAGTGTTTGCACAGGGATTACTTCTGCCTGAGATCTTTTGCCTCCCTTTCCCTACCTGTGGAGCTCCCCTTCTTGGTGCGCTATTTACTCCCCCCCGCCCCCGCCCCCCCCCCCTCCCGCCGCCGGGTCCTTTTAGGTTTGTCCCCAGTGTCGCTGGGTGCGTATCTATGTCTCCTATCCAACCATCAGCTCTAGACCTTTCAGAGACCAGGGAAAGCACCTTTTCCTTCTGTTTTGTCCCTTCCGGCTAAGGCATGGCCATTTATCACCCACACCCCCAGCCAGCCCTAGAAAGTCCGTGGGAGTCAGATGGAGGCAGGGGCAATGGTGTCTGTGACCTCTGTGAAGACACCCTGTGCTTGGCACACAGTAGATGCTTAGAAAACATCTACTGTGTTGAACTGGCTGTTGGATGTGCTCAAAAGCAATTTTCAACATAAGCTGTGTTCTTTTTTGCCTCTACTGATTTAACATGAGATGCAGAAAGCAGTTTCCTCTTTGTCTCTGACGGAAGCTCTCTAAGTTTCTCTTGCTTCATTTCTCTCTCCTTACCCATCTATTGTCACACTCACCTCCCCAGCCGTGTGTGAAATACTGCATGAATAAACACTACAGAGTTCCTGGAATCTCTCTTCCTTGGCCCTCTGGACTTTCAAGCCTCTCTAGGCCAGATATGTTGCAATTAAAAAAAAAAAAAAGTGGGATTTGCCCATTTTCAGTTTGTAGATGCCACTATGATAAATACTGTTAATAAACAGCACAGACGTCATTAATTTTGCTGTTCAGATGCATGCCTCTCCTACATAACTGTCATCCCTTCAGATTTATTTGAGTCAAACCAGCCAAAAAAGCCAGGCTTAAAAAACCAAATGGAATGCTTTTATGGAATACAGAATTCTTTTCCTAAATGAATAATCGTCTACCACTGTCTCCCAGAGTGCTTTTTCCTTTTTTAAAGTTTTTTTTTAAATTTTTATTGATTTTTGAGAGAGAGGGGGTAGGAGGGGAGGGGCAGAGACAGAGGGGGACAGAGGATCCGAAGGGGGCTCTGCGCTGAGAGCAGTGAGCTCGACGCGGGGCTCAAACCCGTGAACCACAAGATCGTGACCTGAGCCAAAGTCGGATGCTCAACCGACTGAGCCACCCAGGTGCCCCCCCGGTGTGCTTTTTTTTTTTTTTTTTAAGAAAAAAAGTAAAATGGAGAGTAACCCATAGGTCATTATCGTACACAGGCTGCCAAAGAAAACGCAGGCGCACGCACGTGTGCGCGTGCCCACGCAAGCCCGCTGGCTGGTGAAATGAGCTGCTTGTGTGCAAGGCGGTGCTGAAGGCTCCGAGGAGCAGGGCACCTACCCTCCGGGTACTTGTAGGTGTCGGTGATGTCCTGCCGCTGGTCACGGCCCACGCTCTTAGTGCTGATCTTCAGCCCCACGACCAGGGAGTGGTTGATGGACTTGTGCATGGACCCATCTTCCTGCCGGATCCAGTCCACCACGTCGGCATTGACCTCAGCAAAGACAAAAGGCGCGTCGTACTTGGTGCTCAGGTCGCCCTCCTTGATGGCACGCACTGGAACGGGCCCACAGCAGTATGTCCCTGTTTGGGGGGAGGAGGGGAGACGGTGGGCTGAGTGGGGGGGGGGGGAGGGGAGGCGGGGGGGAGTGGCACCCTCTCAAACCTCCCACATTTCAACCACATGTAGCAAAGAATCCCAAGACCATCCAGCCCTTTGACTCAGGGACTCCATCTCTGGGAAGGCAGCAGTGACTAAGAATGAAGAGTGGAGACTCTGGAGCCGGCCCGGCCTCTGGGGTTCAAATCTCAGCCGGTCTCTTGTTAGCTGTGTGACCTTGGGCAAGTTACTTCCCTTCCCTAAGCCTGTTTTATGTGCGGATATTTGTACCCAGCTAATGAGGATTTGCATATGCTAAATGCCATGTAAGGGTCTGATAAATAAAATAGAAGCGTGTCGCCAGGCGTCCCGAGGCGATGAGGGAGCCACACGGCAGAAGGCAGTGTGTCTGTCTTGATTCCTGCCCACGCAGAGACCTGTAGCCAGGGACCAACAACATTCTCGGGGAGGGCACGTTGACCGAATGAACAGGAGAGCCGGGTGTTTATCTCCGTGGGGTTTACAACTGCTTCTGACCGTTCAACGCAGTTAAAGGTTGAGGGCTAGAGGCTGGGTAGCTATACCACAGTATATCCATTCGACGGAACGCAGCAATATTAATTTAAAACTAAAATCACCAAAAACTCTCTGATCGAGAAAGGCCGGCGATATACAGAGAAGTGATGGAACCAAGACAAAAGGCCACGTGCAGCCCGAGATCTTAATGCAGGGACCAAAGGACCCCCAAAGCGCTGCAAACAGAATTCAGAGGCCCGTGAACTTGGATGGGAAAAAATCACATCTTTATCTTCACTGAATTCTGATAACACTTCCTTCGATTGTGAAAGCAGACAAACCATCGTCTTAGATGCACTTATGACTTGTCAGCCATAAGGACCACAGATATTTATATCTCGCTTTATAGTTGTCATAGATAACTGGAAATATCACTTCTATGCATCTCTACCAGTACATAATGGACCTTACTATCTCCACCCCTAGATCTTGTTATGTGAGGCATATATTATTATATCATAAATTTATTTTTAAAAAACGTTGATAACTCTGTCTCGGTGTAATTGCTTTTCTTTGTTACCCTGGGTCATATATTCTATGCATTTAAAAATATGCTTCTGAGGGGCGCCTGGGTGGCTGTCGGTTAAGTGGCCGACTTTGGCTCAGGTCACGATCTCGCGGTCTGTGAGTTTGAGCCCCGCGTCGGGCTCTGTGCTGACGGCTCAGAGCCTGGAGCCTGTTTCCGATTCTGTGTCTCCCTCTCTCTCTGCCCATCCCCCGTTCATGCTCTGTCTCTCTCTGTCTCAAAAATAAATAAACGTTAAAAAAAAAAATTCGTTCTGTCTCTCTTTCTCCCTCTTTCTTTCCCTGTCTCTCTCTCTCCCTCACACACACATACACACGAGTATATAATAGAAAATTACTAGAAGCTGTGTGTGAACGTTAATGATACTTCCTCTGCGGGGGAAGAGGACAAAGATGCGATTTGATTTTTTTTTCTTTGTGCCTTTTCATAATCTCTGTTTGCCACAACGTGTGTGAATTACATACACGGTCAACGGAGGGCCCCCACCCTCGTGCGGGCTAGTCAGGGGTCTCTGGAATCAGCCACACTGGGGTTAGCGCCGGCCAAGTGACTGTGGGGGAGTCCTCCCCAGGACTCAGTTTCCCCGCCTGGGGAAGAGGGCCACACCCACCCACCTTCGCTCTTCTCCTGGGGCGTGGGGTCGAGGGCCTGCCACCCCTCGTAGCCCGGCTGCAGGTCTGGCCTGCTCATCCATGACTCCACCCAGCAGTGGAAGTTCCTGTTGGGGAAACGAGGCGAACGTTGGCCAGGACTCAAACTCAGACTTTCACTGTCACCTCCCGCGGGCAGTCCACACTTGCCTGTCCCAAGCTGAACCCAGGGTGTCCCCGACACCCTTCTTTGCTTTTCCTCCCCTGGGCCCTAGCCAGGTGCTCGCTGCTACCCCGGAGTCACTGTCATCGCCCCCTCCCACAATCCTCCGCTTTCGGTGGCTCCTCTAGTCCAGCTGATGGGACCTCCTCACTTCTCTGCTGTCCCTTCTTTTCCAGCCCAAGGGCTCTGCCCCGGTTCAGGCCTCATCCCTGTGCACCTGGAACACACCCCAGCCTCCTTCTGTCAGCTTCTCTGGTGTCATCTGTGTCCCTCTCCAAGTATGAAGACTTTGGTGACAACCTGTTGCACCTGTTGCCTTGGGAGGCAAGCCCAGACCCCCTAACCTGGCATTCCAGACTCCTGACAACCCAATCCCCTGACACCTTTTCATGCACTTCATGACTTTCCCTCCTCTTGGCCTTTGCTCCTGCTGGGGCCCTACCTGGAGAGCCCTCCCCAAGTCCTGTTCCCCCTTGTCCAAATACTGTTCAACTTTGAAACCCAATTCAAATGTGACCTCCTCCGAGAAGTCTTCCCGGCTTTCCATTCTGCGGGACCCTCCCCAATGGGCTCTACCCCTGACCCTGGGCCCCAGCTCACCAGATCATCTCGCTCTTGTCACCCTGGATCTCCCCAAACTCGTTGCGGAAGTACTCGATGAGCAGGTTGCTGTTCTGGTCGTGGGCCGAGTTATAGTTGGTCACCACTCGGGTGGGGATGCCGAGGCACCGCAGCACTAGGGTGGGAGGAGGATGTGATGGAGAGAGGGATTAGGCTCTGGGGACATCTGCCCTGCTTTGGGCCTCCACATGCCCATCTGTATCCCAGGCAGCATTGTACCCATTGTCTAGGTAGTGAGAGCGGGCGTCATCCCCTCAGCTGGATGGTGGTGCCCACCTCGCCGGTCACCCCATGTCCGCTCTGACTCTTCACATCACAGCTAACAGAAGAAGACCCCAAAATGCAAGTCTGACATCAACACTCCCCTGCTAAGCCTTTGATGTCTCCCTATGGCCGCTGAGGTCAAGGCCAGACTTCGGGCTATGGCCTTTGGCCGTACAAGGTTTGGCCCCTGACCGCCTCCTGCACACTTCGCTCCGGTCACACTTGCTGTCCCTCCGGCACTCTCTACACTCCCGCCAGCCACAGGGCATTGGCATATGCTGTTCCCTCAGCCTGGAAGGCCACCCGCCAGGTTTAGATTGTTTCATTTGCATTCGTAGCAAGACTGGGGATTTATCGTCATTCTCAACGTAAGGGCGTGTGAGGGATTATGTAACTAGTCCTCTGAGGGCAGCGAGGGATCTGTCTTCCTTTAGGTGCCCAGACCCCAGGACAGGCCTGGCACAGACAATTTTGTCAAATGGATGAAGTGGAGAGAGGAGAGGAGGAAGGGGGTAAGGGAAGGAACAAAGGAACCGCGGAGACTCAGGGCAGGGAGCAAACAGTGAAGCAGGCAGAGGAGGGAACAAGTGTCGGGGTGGGGTGGGGGTGGGGAGCAGGGAGAGGCTTCCATTCAAGCCCCAGCTGCTGTGGGCTGCGTGAGCCGAGGCCAGTCCCCCCACCTCTCCAGGCCTTGTGTCCTCCTCTACGACACGGGGTTGGGGTACGCACACAGGGCCGGCAGTCGCGTTGGGACACCATCGGGGAAGAAGGGGGCCCTGTGCTCAAGCCCAGGCACGGTTTACAGAGGTCGTAGTGGAGGGGGAGGGGCCAGGTTGCGGTGACAGGACAGCCGCTGGCCGGGAGGGAAGCCGGGGGCACGATTCATGCCTGAGAGGGCAGGGTGCTCCTGACACATGGCATTTTGGGTGTCTTCTCACTCCCTCATTTTTTCCTGTGTTTTTTATGTGTTTTGTGAAAGTAACATATTCTCGGGGTGGGATAAAGAAAGTAGATATCTCTTTTAAAAAGTGAGGAAAGCCTTACTAAATGTAAGCTGGGAGACTTCTGTCTTTTAGTCTTGATTGAGACTGAGTCTCTGAGATAGAGGGTGGGGGTGAGGGGGCAGGATGTGACTTTGGCTCTGTCGCCCTTGGCCCGCCATCAGGCCGGACAAGAGCCTCTGGGACGGCCCTGGACGCCGGCCAGGAGACACGAGGGCCCCTGGGAGGGGACAGAGGAAGGACAGTGCTTATCCTCTGCCTCCAGCCTGGTTGCTTGTCCTGGGACCTGGGCAGTAGGCTCTTTGCTGCCCTTTGGCAGAGGCTGGTGTCCCAACCCCGGACCTTGCCCCGTCACCACATCGCAGGCCTCAGAATATAGACCAGACGTGGGGGGAGGCCTGTCCCTGAGGAGCACGGAGCCCACCGGTGTCCAAGAGACAGTGTCCCAAGAGGTCTCACCATCACAGTCTCAGGCCGCGAGGCTGCCCCAGAACCTAGGGCCCCTGGTTTCAACCCTGGCTGTGCTGCTCACCAGCTGTGTGACCTTGGGCAGCCACTTCCGGTCTCCGGGACTCCATTTCCTCCTCTACGGGGAGCTAATAAATAGCAGCTTTGGGGGAACGCTGTGGTGATTCAGAGAGACAGTGGGTGTGGGCCGTATCGTCTGCCCTGGTGCCCAGGGCAGAAGAGCACAGTGGTGCCCGTCCCTGCAAACGCCCAGCCAGTCACCGTTGGCTGACTCGTGGACATTCCAAAAATGCTCCAGGATCCAGCTGAGGAATTACACCTTCCTCCACAAACCCGAGCCTGACCTGAACCAGTGACATCTGCCCGGGTCCTAAGAGCTCTCTGTGAATTTGGTCAGTCACCATTGTGTCCCTTTTCTAGGTGAGGAAACAGGCTTGGAGACACCAGCTGTCTTGCCCAAGCCCACCCAGGACCCCTCCAGGGGCCGGAGGCAGAGCTGGGATTCCAAACAGGCAGCCCGACCCCAGGGGAGTCCCTGGGCCTCGCCCACCCCCCCACCCACCTGCAGCTCCCGGCAGAGGCCCCAGGGCCTGCGCACAAACGTAAGCCAGAACCGGTTTTCCCCGGTTCTGTCACAGGCCAGGCCTGGGAGAAGGCTGCAGGGACCCAGACTCAGCCCTCGCCTTGGGGAGAGAGGGGTCGAGCGCAAGATCCACAGCTAAGCCCTCCGGAGGTCACAGCCCAGGGGAGGGAGGTGTCTGCAAGGTGAGCTTGGGGGACCCAGGACATGGCTGGTCATGTGTCTCCAGAAAACCCACGGGCCCCTCAGAGGAAGGGGTCTGGGATTGCACAAGAAAAGGGAACGCATAGGTCCCAGGAGCTGGCAGTCACGGGTGGTGTGGCCGTGGAGAAGGGGGAGCAGGGACAGCCCAGCTGGGAGCCCGGGCCACACGGCCTCCAGATCGCTGGTGTGGAGGACAGCGCTGGGGCTCCCGGAGGCCCTTCTCTGGGCCTGGGGCCTGGTCCCGGAGTCAGAGAAGCTGGGAACCAGGACCCGCCTCTTAGATTTCCTGAGCCTAAGAAATGACAGCTGCACAGTAATTGTAGTGAGAATAATACAGCAGGAGATAAATAATTACTGTTATTACTGTTACGCATCTGAAATCATTTCACGCACTTCGCACATGTTAACTCTTTCAATCCTCGCAGTGGCCCCAGGATAAAGGCACTGTTGTTACGTCCCGTGTGGCAGAGCTGAGGCTCAGAGAAGGTCGTGATTGTCCGGGGACACAGCGGGTAGAGCGGAGCGGGGATCTGAATTCAGGCCATGGATCCAGCGTCTGTGTTTTTAACTGGTTCAGGCTACTCATCCACTCCCATACGGACCATCATCAACCCAGAACAACCTTCAGCATTTTCTGGGCTCGAATTTTTAAGATTTCTTAAAGATTCATTTTACTTCTTGGGTTTACGTTGCTTTGTCTTTCCTCGTCTGCATTTTACAAAGTGCCTTCTCTTTCTTGACATTGATATTGCTGTTATTGTCAAGCTATTAATAGCTAATATTTACTGAGAGCTGCCCTAGGCCGAATTCTCTGCTGAGCAGCTTTATATCAACCCCCGTAGGAGATAGGTCCTTTTACCCGCATTTTACAGATGAGGACACTGAGGTTCAGAAAGAAGTCATTTGCTCAAGGTCACAGAGCAGGTGACTATTACTGGGCATATTTAAGTCGGGTGTGCTCCAAAGCCCGCATCGTCAACCCTGAGCCCAGGCTGCCTCCTAAATGACATCCCTTGGTCCCAATGACCATCTGAGGGCTAGTTGTTGGACAAAGGACCGGAGAGGGGCAGCCGCTGACTCCAGGCCACACGGCACATTGGTGGTGTTGGAGGCAGAAGCAGGACCAGAACTGGGGGCTGCTGATTCCCACTGGAGAGCTCTCCCTGCCCCCCTCCGGCGCCGGTTCCAGGCCCTCCCTGCATCCAGCGTGCAGCTCACCCGTGCAGGCCACAGCCGCGAAGACCCAGCACTGGCCGTACTTGACACGCTGGCAGCCGGAGCTCTTCCAGCGCCGCAGAATGTCCACACTGCCGATCCAGAACATGGGGCTGATGCCGTCCCCGTAGTTGTTGTCCCAGCGCCCCAGCAGCACGCCCTGGTCATCGTTGCAGTTGACCTACAACCAGCGGGGGCATCGGAGGGACTGAGCCCGGGAAGCAGGTGCTGTGAGTTCAGTGCATGGGGAAAGGCAGGGAAGGGAGTTTAGGATGAGGGAACAGCCCATGCAAAGATACCAAGGTATGACAGGCCGGTATGTGGGAGACGGTTGGGGCCGGAGCCCCAGGTGGGAGAGAGAAAAGGGGAAGGGAGGAGGTGGAGAGGGGTCGAGGTTACGAAGGTGACGCTGGAGATGTGAACTTGTCCATGGGGTGGCAGGAGGGTGATAAGAGGTGATCTGAGTTTTACGAAGACCCCCTCTGGCCCCTGCCCAGATTGTGTCATTCCTCTCAAACTCCGTTGCCTTGGGAATATCATCCAGCTTCCCGACCGGGGTCCATGAGGTCTGCGTGGTCTAACCCCTGCCCACGTCGGGCACCCCGCACCCCCTTGCTCACTCCACTCCGGCAGCACCAGCCTCTTTTTTTTGCTCCTCGAACCTGCCAAAGTTTTTCCCTCCTCAAGGCCTTGGCACAAACTGCCCCCTGCCTGGGATGCTCGTCTCCGAGTTCCTATATCAGCTGAAGGATCACCACTTAGGGAGGCCTCCACAGCTCCTCCCCGAAGTTGGACTCCGCAGTTAGACCCCCTCACACCCTCTGGCTTCCTTCAGTACGTGCGTTATCGTCTAGGATTGTGCCCTCGTTCACTTGACATTTCTGTTAATGTCTCTGTTAATGACATTTCTGTCTCCTCCCACCCACCCACTAGAACATAAGCTCCATGAACTTAGAGACCATACGTGGCTTATACCTGGCTGTTTCCCCAGTGCCTAGGACACAGGTGGCACTTGGTAACTATTTGTTGAATGAGTGAATGAATGAATGAGTGAGTTAGGGACCACACGACATTACCCTTATTGGTGTAAATCCTGCCTTTCCAAATACACGCACTCTTAGCTGAGAGTTCCCCTACCGAGCCCAGTGTGGAGTGCAGCCTCCATATCACAGGAAGGGAGGAGTCCGCTGGGGCCCATCGTGGGCCTCGACCCCGGGGCGGGCCAGCCACTCACTCACCATGCCGCTCACCACCCGGCCCACGTAGACGGGACTGCTGCGGCGGGAGCAGTCGCGGCCGGCATCCCTCAGGAACTTGGGGTTCTTGTCCAGGAGCAACAAGCAAATGTCCAGGATCCCGTCTTCAAACTGTGTTGTAGGAAACAAGAGGAGGATGAGGGAAATGAGAAGTCACCTCCTCCGGGAAGCCTGCCTTGAAGCTCTGCAGCTCTACGTCCTCTCTGGTCCACCTCTCGCACTAGGGAGGTCCAGGCTGGGTCTGCCACATCTCTGTGATGCCAGCTTTGTCTGGCCCGGGACGGGGTGGGGTGGGACAGTGACAAAGTGTGAGAAAGAGGAAGGGGATGTGCCTGCATTCAGAGCCTGGCTAGGGGGGTCCTGGGAATTTGGAGGAGAAACTACAGTGTCCCTGGAGCGTCCCTCTCCTCAGAGTCACCTTAGGCCCTGCCACCGCCCCTTTCCCATCTCTGCTCTGCCAAATATCCCACTTCCCCTAAGGCCTGACTCACCCTGCAGAGCTGATGAGATTCCTCTCCTGCCCCCACCCCACCCCCACACACTGCTCTGATTGGAACTGAGGTCAATTATATATATAAATCTAGTCTTATGACTCCCGTTTCCACTGCACCCAGGATAAAATTTAGACTTTCCCTGTGAGCTGCAAGGCCCTTCACAATCCGGGCCACACCCTGTCTCTGACCTCTTATCACCACTCTCACCCACACTCATTGCCCCAGGGCCTTTGCACTTACTGTTTCCTTTGCTTGGAATGTTCTTCCTGCTACTCTCTGTATGGCTCACACCTTCTCATCCTCATTGTCATTATTAAAAGTAGGATCTTCCCTCCTTGTCTCATTACACCACACCACCTAGTCTGACAAGTCCAAAGGCAACCTGGCCCCTCCTCCCCATCTCTGTGGTCTTGTCCCAAAGCAGACTTTATCTCAGGCCTCCCTCCATGCTGCAGAACAGCTTCCCCATGGCTCTGAGCCCTTTTGTGGCTCCCTAGTGCCATCAGCCTGACATTCACAACCCGGACACTGCTGACTTTTCTCTCTTCATCTCTTGGGGCTCCTTCGCACATACAGAGCTCCCCAAGGCTACAAAATTCTTCTTAAGCATGACCCTTCTGAGCTTTTGCTCAGGCACTTCCCCTTGCTTAGTAGACCGCATTTCCTCCTCCTCCAAAGCCCAGCTCAGACCTTGCCCTATTTCAGGAATCTCCCTGATCCCCACGGGCAATTTATTCACTTCCTTTCTCTAGGTCTTATCATCCCGGGTTGTGATGGCTTCCCGAAGATTCACGAGGGCTGTGTCCAGTGGCTCAACACAAGCCTGGACCCAAAACAGGAACTCAGGGGATGAAAGGAAGGACTTGGCTTTGTTCTGTTTGTCAGGGTAAAATACAGAGCCCTGGGAAAGAAAAGCCAATTTACTTCTTGATGTATGTTATGTATCCCGGTCATACCACCATTTCCTGTACATCCCACAGCAGGCTACAGGTTCCTGGGCAGATATGCTTACAACCATTATCCCCAATAGTCAGATGGGGAAACTGAGGTCAGAGCTCCAGAGCACACAGAGAAGACTTCTTTGTGGCCCCAGGGCAGGATTCTGGAGGCCCGAATATGGAAACCCCACCCCAGGGGCTGTTGGAAAAAGCCTCAAGGTGAATCCCATGTCAGAAGGCCAACAGCCCCTAACACACCAGGAGGTTGAAGGGCCAGGAGTGGGAGGACTCTTGCTTCATGAGTTTTCTCAGCAATGTCTCAAGAACTTTCATGGGAGGCTGGATGGCAGAGGAAATAAGATGACTAGTTTGAACCCCCAGCCTGGGATGACCTGCTGGAAGGTGAGGAAACCACATGGAACAGGGATGAGCCATCTAGCTGAGGTCAGCCAAGCCCAGCCTAGACAGCTAGGCTCTGGTTGACCCATGAATTTGTAAGAAATAATAAATGGTTGTTGTTAAGTTGTAAACGTGTTGTTAAGTGTGTACATTTCAGGCTTGTTTGTTATTCAGCAGCAGCTGACTGATACAACCAGTGGTTCGCAAAGTATGACCACCGGTCAGCAGCATCAGCATCATCTGCGATCTAGTTGGAAATGCGAATTCTCAGCCCGCACCCAGCCCTACTGAATCAGAAACTAAGGGTGGGGACTCAGTGATCTGTGCTTTAACACACTTTTTTGGTGATTTCTAATGTACACTCAAGTTTGAAAACCACTGATCGAGACGATGGTTTAAAGCCTCCTCTTGGGACTTACTTAGCACATAGTGAGCATTTTTATTACTTAGTTATATGGCCTTGAATGTTCCCTTTCTCCCTCCTGGAGCACCGACCGGCCCCACAATTCCCAAAGGCTCTCCTGATTCTTTCCCCACCTTGAATCTGGGGCTGCCATTCCCACGGTGGGTAGGGCAACCCTTTGCCGTATGATCTCAGGCTTGGCCTGGGCCCTCTCTGAGCCTCCAGCCATTTCGGGGCCCTTGAATCCCTGACAGCCTGCGGTCACAACCCCGAGACCAGCTCCCACCTCTGAAGCTTTCAGCGCCTCAGACCCAGGGCCCAGCACACAGTGGGCCTGTAGCGGTGGAAAAGGCAGCATGCGGCCCTACCTGCCCAAAGTTCCAGGGTATGTTGTTGATGAACTTGGCCGAGCCCTGGTAGATGAAGCCATGCTGGGTGAGGATGTACTCCTGCCGCTCCTCATCTGAGTCCAGGTACACAGAATCCTCTGGGGATGGGAAAGAAGGGGCCTCAGCTCTGGGTCTGGCAGGGCACAGGGTCACCACAGATAGGGCAGCCAGGCGCTGAAAGCTAGGGCCGGGCCAGAGCCTCGGAGGCCCTTCTATCTTTTAATCATCAGTGAAGGATTCAATCACTTAATCAATTCTGGATGGAATGATTTAATTAATTAATTAATCGTTCATGAATAATCCTGTATCAATGAAATAAGGTGTTAGCAGCAACTGCCATTTATGCAACCCTTGCCGGGGCCTGCGAAAAGCATATGACACACATGTTAACGTTTCATCTCCACAAGAGCTCTATGAGAAGGGGACCTTGAGAGCCCCATTTTACAGGTGGAAAAACTGATGCCAACACAAGAGAGAGAGGAACACTGGACCAGGAGTCAGGCACCTCCTAGCCAATCCTCACTTGCTGGGCGACCCTGGGGAGACCACTTCTCCTTTTTCGTCCGCTTTAGTCCATAGGAAGTCTGCTCCCTGACAGTAACATGGAATGCAGATCTGGGAGGTGTTTTGCAAGCTAAAGCCCTCAGCCGGGGTGAGCAGGAGCGTAATTCAAGGCAGAGAGAAAGCCCACTAGGGTCACCGAGGCTCAGGGGAGTCGGGATCCTGTCCGCCTTGAGGGGGTCCGGGAGGGCCATCTGGAACAGGTGACCTCTGAATGCCGCCTTGATAAAGGACTAAGATTTAGATACTTGGAGCCTGGCGGGATGACATTCTAAGCAGAGGACCAGAGACAGCAAAGGTGCAGCTGCCGGGAAATGCCTGGAACTCAGTGGCCTGTGGCTGATGACTGCAGAGAAGAGGGCTGCGGCAGTCGGGGCCAGAGGGCAGGAGCCGTAAAGGTCAAGTTGGCCTTTACCTTCACCACTTCACAGGTGAAGAAGCTGAGGCTGGGGAGAGGAAATCCAGGGCCACGTCATGACTTTGGTGGGCCCTGGGCATCTTTGCTTCTGTGGGCCCCTTCTTCCATAAAAAAAAAAATTTTAAATATACTTTATGACTGCATTGGTACAATGACAAATATATTAATATCACATGTCAAAACACATCCTCTGACCTAAACATTCACTTTTTCCTCATGATTTTAAAAGAAATTGAAATATTTTTGGGGTGCCTGGGTGGCTCAGTCGGTTAAGCATCTGACTTCGGCTCAGGTCACGATCTCGCGGTCCGTGAGTTCCAGCCCCGCGTGGGGCTCTGGGCTGATGGCTCAGAGCCTGGAGCCTGCTTCCGATTCTGTGTCTCCCTCTCTCTCTGCCCCTCCCCCGTTCATGCTGTCTCTCCCTGTCTCAAAAATAAATAAATGTTAAAAAAAATATATTTGTATGGGTCCCTAAAAATATGGTGGCCCTGGCCCGGAATGCAGGGGCTCAGGCCCCTTGGGTCCCCGGGCGGTGTCTGGCCCACCGGCAAACCCCCTCTTATTGCACGGAGGAAAGCAAATGTGAAAGTGGCCGAGTATTTTTTGCCTTGTATATCCTGCACTGTTGGCTCCCGGGACTGCAATAAAAATAGCCTTACAGTAAATGAACTAGGCAGTGGTAAGTCAGCAGATAGGTTGGGAGAACGAAAGAGAAAGAAAAACCCAGGGTGTTTCGTCACTGTGGGGAGAGTGTCAGTACATGTCAGCTCGGCCCCACCCTGGCTCAGCAGGCAGGGACCGTGCCCTCCTCGCAGCTCTGCTGGTCAAGGTGGGGATGAGAACCCCACCCCCGCCCCCCACCTCCCCAACCTTCCTCCCACCCCCCTCGGGGATAGGAGGCTCGGGTTCCAGAGGCAGGCCCCAGAGGGACAGCAATTTTCCTATCCCACCCACACCCACACCTCCACTGAGCCCAACTTCCTGCCTCAGCATCACCAGCTCCAACTGTCCCCTCCGGGCTCCCGCCCTGGGATGTGGGTCACTTTAGTCACTGAGCTGCTTGGCTGACAGCCACCCCAATCCGCAGGGCGGGGATGGGGCAGGGCTGGAGGAAAGGCCAAAGGAAGGGGACATCCCCAGAACTCCGCTCCCTGTTCCCTGAACTTTGAGACCCTGTGGTGTCGACGAGTGGGGGACACTGGCGTCTTCCTGCTCCACGGGCAGGGCTGGCGACTAGCCGTAAGCTTTGCAGATTGGTGAGATCAAAACACATCTCCAGTGCAGTCCAGAGAAGCCACTTCTGTCCCAAGACACCATTTCATGTGGCCCCAGGGCATGTGAGCAAGGATGAGTGATCTTCCCTGTGAGGACCTCCCGGGGACGACCTCATGTCCCTGGGTGGAGGGCCAGATCAATAAACTGTCCTCACTGGCAAGATGTGGAACATTCTGAGCTCTTAAGAAGAAAAAGCAGATGGATGCACACTGGTGGGGAAAAATCCTCAGGATGTATGGTAGAGGGGAAAAGTGGAATAAGTTGTAGGTTGATGTATACTGTGGGATCCTTTTATGTTTAAGAGAAACCCATTAACGCAGCGATGTCTCCAGGCACATGCACTCGAATCTAAGGAGAGGAGCCCCCCAAGACAGCTAATAATGGTGCTCCCCAAGGAGGAGAGTCAACATGGGGGCCGTTTCCCTGTAATGCTTAAAGCTTATATGAAGAGGATGTTCTCATGTCTTACTGTTATACCTAAAAATAAAAGCCGGAGTCCCTGCGTGGCTCAGTAGGTTGAGCGCCTGACTTTCGATTTCAGTTCACGTCATGATCTCACGGTTCATGGGTTTGAGCCCCGCGTCGGGGGGAATTCTCCGTCTCCCTGTCTCTCTGCCCCTCCTCTGCTCGCCCTCTCTCTCTCCAAGTAAATAAGCTTAAAAAAAAAAAAAAAATTAAAGCCAAGATATGTACAAGAGAAAATAAAAAACCTTTCCCCTCAAATGTGTTATAAAATGTCCCAAAATGGTGAAGAAAAAAATAAAAGCAGTGATCCAGTAAGAAACTGGTCGTCTGATGCTGGAGAGGCTGGAAAGTGTGGCTGGACCCCAGCGTTGAGGAGGGACTCCCCATTCCCAGGCCTGCCCACAAGGCATCTCTCTCTGCCGTGCTATGCAGGAGCAAGAAAGAAATGGATCTGATTGCCCTGTCGGTCAGATGGGGAAACTGAGGCCCGGGAAGGGATGTGGCAGCCCCTGCCTCCCCCTTCCTCCTCGAGCCAGCCTCCTTTCTTCTGAGCTGTCCCCTGCAACTTGCTAGTTTTGCCCAGCATTGCCCACTTACTTACTTAGAGGACCCTTCAAAAGCCACTTGACCTCTCTGAGCCTGCTTCCTGTCTGGGAATCGAGGACACTAACAATCTCCCCCGTGGGATTATTGAGAGGAAGAATTGAGGGGCACGTAGTTAACCAAACTGCTCCTGCCCGCCTCTCCTGGTTACCCTACCCCTCCACCTCCCTCAGGTTCCCCTCCCCAGGCCGGTCTGGGGAGATTTCAAACAGAGCCCCACGAAACACAACCAGACGTGGAGCCATGGCCCTGGGCCTCCCCTGGGCATCGCATTCCCGAATGGGGCTCTGAACCCGAGACGCGTCTGTGCCCCGGCACAGTGCGGTGGGAACACATGAGCTCCGGCACAGGGTGAGATCCCTTGGTAGCTGTGTGGCCTTGGGCAAGTCATTTTGTGTCCGAGTGCCTGTCTCTTCCTCCATAAGTAGGGATAATAATAAGTGTACTCACATCGCAAGGTTTTGGCGAGGCCGGAGCTCGGCACGGCTCTGAGGAGGTTTTGCTCAACCTGCTTTGATGTCTCTTCTGCCCCACTGCCCCCACCCTCAGTGGCCCCCGTGGGTGGGCCCGGCCCTGCCCGTCTCCGCACCCTGCTGACGGATCGTATGTCTCACCTGCGCACCAGGGGTTGAAGAGCAGGATGAAGTGGCCCAGCACGAAGCTGGAGCCCTGGTAGCCGGTGGAGGCCTCCAGGCTGAGGCGGTACAGGCCGATGGGGGCGTTAGGCGGGGTGCTGAACTGCAGCGAGAGGGCACTGTCCCGCTGGTCCACCACCTTGGCCGTCCAGGCACCTTCCTCCACGGCATCGGACAGCGGGAAACGGGCCCGGGTGCCGGCCTCCTTGCTGGGAGCTGGGCCTGACAGAGGAGAGGCAGTGGCCGTGAGCCGGACGTGGGCAGGGAGGGACAGCGGCAGACCCGGCGGGGGCCGGCACACGCCGGGGGTCCCACGGGCCTGGGTCGGAGGCCGAGGTGCGCTGCCGGCCGTTGAGGGAACTTTGGCGAGAGGTTTCACCTCTCTGAGCCTGGGTTTCCTCGTCTGTAAAGCGAGGGTCAGACCCCGACCTCGCAGGGCGCTTTTGCGAGAGCATGTGACAGGTCTCGCTCCCACAGCAGGTTCCCAACCGGACAGATGTCTCCCGGGGGAGGGGACCGCTCAACCTGGGTCAGGGCCTCCGTCGCGCTGCCTGGGCTGGCGTGACTTTGCACGCCCTTTCTCTGGGCTCGGTTTGTCCATCTGTAGCACCAATGGATGCTCCATTTCCTCCTAAATCCTTTACCTGCAAGGGTCCAGCTCTTCCTTTCAGAAGAAGAAGCCCAGACTTTGAGTAGGATAAGACCTTGGTCCTCTGATGCCCCACAGGAACCCGTCTGGGAGGTCCCTTGCTGGTAGGTGCTGGCCCATCCAGCCTCTAGGTGTCTGTCTCCCCAGGGCCCCCTCCGGCTTTTGGCCTCTGTATCTTCAAAGGCAGCTCCAAGGAGGTAGTTATAACCACCGCCCCCCACCGCCTGCTTTCCCTGAGACCTCTTGTACAGATGGGAAAACTGAGGCTCAGAGAGGAGGGGGTCTCCCGAGGATATCGTAGGGGTCTGGGGCAACGTCAGCGTCTGAGCCCAGATCTCTAGGCTCTGGGCTGTCCTCCAGGGCGCCTCTCATTCCCGTGGTCTCTTGTGAGGGGTCTGGAAGCTTCAGCGAGATAGGGAGCCTGCTTTTCCTGGTACGGGGAGGGCCCTGCCTGGGCAGGCAGGTTTGAGTCATGGGAGGGCGAGGAGGGGCTGGTCATCTTTTCTGGACTTGGGTGGCCGAGAGGAGAAACAGAACCTTCTCTGCCTGGTTGGGCGGCTGCCCGGGAAAGTTTATTTTTATCCTTTCATCTCCCTCCCTGTAGCTCTGACCACCTGCTGCTAACAATATGGGGGCTTGTTCACTGAGGGGCTCCCTCCCAGCACCCTGCCTCCTCCTACCCACCCAACAGCCCCGGCCACACCCGAGCCCAAATATAACCGTGAGCTAACAGGCATGACACAGGCCTCCGAGGCCCTGACTGGGTGCCAGGAGTCAGCTATAAGCCTGAGAAGTCAGGCAGCACAGGGCCCCAAGAGCCAGCCTGGGTCTGGTCCCCCTTCTCAGGTTCTGAGTGCTCCGTGAGCTGGGCTAAGTCACCAGGCCTCTCCGATCTGCAATTTTCTCATCCAGGAAGAAAACAGGCTTGGACCACATGCGTGAGGAGGGTCGATCCTGTGTCTGAAACTGGCTCTGTGACCTCGGACAAGCTACTTAGCTTCTTTGGGCCTCAGTGTCCTCATCTGTAAAATGGGGTCAATTACAGTATACCTACCTCCTCGTAAGGTCATTATAAAGCCTAAAGCAGTTGAGGTACATCGCATGGTGCCTGGCACACAGTAAGTGCTCAATAAATGATAGCTCTGGTTTATTATTGTCACTATCACTTCCTGGCCCGGTTTAGAGGACCGGCAAAGGACTTCTCAGGAAGCATTCAAAACAGTGACTAGTGCAGTAATTGTGCAGTAAATGTGGGCATTCCTCAGCGTCGTCAAAAGGGACTATTAAAAGTCAGAATCCCCAGGCCAAACAACAGATTTTGAGGACTGGGGTGGAATGTAGACATTGTCTTGTTCAACTGAATCACTTTACAGATATGGAAAGTGAGGCTGCGAGGGACAAAGGCGGGGAGACCTGTTTGCCTGGGACAGCCCCAGTTTATACCTGCGGCCCCAGCATAATTCTTAATGGTGTCCTTTCATTCTCAGAAATGTCCCTGTTTGGACATCCAGTGATCTGGTCACCATGGGAATAGCCTGGGCCAGGTCCCATAGCCACTGTCTCTATTGACATACTACCCTCAAGGACAGGTCAGGAAACATTTCCCTTTCTCCCCGTCCTGGGGCAGCTGTGCACACACACACAAACACACACACACACACACACACACACACACACACACACTGCTTTCTTCCAAGGGTCCCGGATGGGGGATCGGGGAGAGAACAGGTTGTTCCCCCCCCCCCACCCCCCGCACCACCACTGCTCACATAAGCTGGCTTCAAAAAGTCATCGGCTTTGGTTTCACATCTTTGTGGGGCCAGAGATGCTTCAGGGAATCCCTGTGGGCCTAAATGACCTGGAGACCTGAGGAGTCCTGGGGACTATCCCAGACCATGACTGGGTGGAGTAGGGGGGTGGATGAGGGGAACCTTCCAGAGGAAAGCCCTCTATTAACCTCATAAAGGTTCTTTTCACTCCCTCAGGCTGGCCTCACTCCCACCCCACTCACCCTCCAAAGCTCGGTCCCCTCTTGGAAGGAAACAGCTTTATTCCCATAATAAAGTGTTTGTCTATTGCGGTCTGTGTCCCGTAACAGACCCTGTCAGGTCTCCAACTATCTGGGTGAAATACACAGCATCCGGGTATGTGTAGGATCAGGCCACATACTCCATTCACTGAGTGACCTTTGCCAGCTCTCTCCTCTCTCTGGGCCTCAGTTTCCCTTAGGAGGCAGGACAGGCTGATCACAAGCTAGAATGTTGCAGCACAAGAGCAAGGTGCTCAGGCCAGGCCTGGGGCTGGGTACTGATCCAAACCAGGCCTTGAGATGAAAAGCCTGGCTTCCTGGTATTGTCCCTCAGGCTTCCTCAGCCCATGGGAGGGTCTTGGTGGCCCAGACAGGGAAGCTGTGTGCATCCAGAGATAGAGTGCCCTCCGTGTCTGCTCGAGGGCTTTGGAGGTGACCAGCACAGACCGGCTATGGTTTGAGATAAATTGGTAGAGACTGGAGAACAGAGATTAGCTGCTGGGATGGGAAGGTCAGCTGTACCCACCCCCTCCCCCAACCCTGAACTTGAGGCCTAATTACCTGGCACCAGGCCGCCTAGATAAATGGAGAAAAAGAAAGAAAGGAGATGCCTTGAAAGAAGAGAAAGAAGGTGGGAAGTCAGTGGTAGCCTCCTCTGGCAGTTTCTCTACTGTTCCATTTCACAGAAGAACAAACTGAGGCCCAGCAGGCCCTTATGGTGATTAGGTAAATATGTCTGCTGTCAGCTCACCAGTGAAAAGCCTCAATTCTGGGGGCAGGTTTGAACCCTGCTTTGTCCTTAACTTACTGTGTGACCTGGGCAGGTAACTTGACCTTTCTGAGCCTCAGTATTTTCATCTGTAAAATGGGGTCTCAGTATGTTTCCCAGATGGGCAGATCGAGAACGAGCATGCATACAGTAGGTTGCTGTGATTCTCATCATCCCAAGCCTGACCCTGACCCTGACTCTTCTCAGGGTATCCTACCCAGCACATAACTGTCATATACTACAACCTTCCACTTTACAGAGAGGGAAACTGAGTTAGAAAGATCAGAGGCTCCTGGATGCTCTTCAGTTCAGTTAGAAAGGGCCCCAAGGGTACTGGTTTTGCAGGGGGCGGGGGGGGGGGGGGCTGCCCCTGGGTAGTAGGTGTATCTGTGCCAGAAGCAGAGGGGAAGGAAGGAAAGGCACGGGGGAGATATCCGTGGCCGGTCTGCAAGCACCATGATAAGCCTTATCAAACGGCCACCCAGGTAAATATGGGCCGCAGCCTGTTTGCTGCTCTCTCTGCCCTCGGTGGTCTCAGAAAGAACTGGCCTTTCTCACCCTTGGGCAGAGTCCCAGCCAGGTGGCCCCTAGCTGATCTCAAGGGAGTGGTTCCCACCAGGAGCCAAATCCAGAGATTTGGCATTCGAGGCCACTTTCCCAGGAATGGCAAGCAAAGAAGATTGGGAACTGGGCATGTGGGGATGACGTGGCTGGGGCCTCAATGTCCTTTCACCCGTCACTGGGCCCCCCAGAGCAAAAGCAGCAGCGGCTACTAACGTCTACAAGGCACCCCGCCACGTCTGGCCCTTCTCACCTAACACCTTCTACCAGGAGTGCTTTTCACAAGATAAAACTCAAGCCCAGAGAGGCTAAGCAACTTGTCCAAGGTCACACAGCAGGTAGGCAATCCAGTCCACACCAGAGCCCAGGTCTGCCACCCCTGAGCCTGAGGCAGCCCTCCTGAGGCCTGGAGAAGGAACTATGGGAACACAAAATTGTCCCCTCAGGGAGATGGCAGCTGGGTTCTCTCCACTACCCAGAGCCAACGTGAGCCCGATCCCAGAGGACTTCAGGTTATGCGGATTGGGGGAAGTAGCTGTTGATAAGAGTTGGAAAGCTGTTTTGATTTGGGCAGGATCTTGATGACCTTTGTGGTAGGAAGCTGTTATCCAGGGCGATAACAGGTTTTCTGGAACCGGGTGCCCAGCAAACTTGTTTACGAGGCTGGGAGGCCTGGGGCGTCCCCTTTCCACTTTCTGGGCCTCAGTTGCCTCATCTGTACAATGGGGCTAGTGACCGCTAGGACCTTCTCGGTGGGGGGGGGGGGGAGCAAAGAGGAACGGAGCCACCTGCCTCATTGTCAGGGGGCCAGGAGATCACAGAACAGAGCAGGTCGGGGCGACGGGGTGGTACTCACCGGTCGTGACGCTGAAGGTGAGGCTGTCCACACTGGCCTCATAGTTTCGGCCCTTGAAATGCAGTGTCAGCCGGAAGGCCTGGCCCCGCCGCACCACCAGCTTCTCCCGGCACAGGTCGGCTGTGTGGTGGTCACGGCCATTGGCCTCCAGCTCCAGGTCAAGTCTCTCCAGAACCAGTTCTGCGGAGACAGCAGGAGGGGCGTGAGCCTGAGCCGGGGTGGCCTCCCTCAGCCAGTTGTGCCCTCGGGGCTCCGTGGATGTGGGGATCCCCGGGAGCCAGGCCTCTCTGGATGATGGCTACCCGCCCTGCCCCCTCCCAAGCCCCCACCCACCCCTGTCACCCTGGGGTCAGCCGGGGCCGAATCTCCCCGACGACTCTTCTCTTCCTCATAGTCACAACGCCGTGCTCACTGTCATAGTCACAATGTCGTGCTCACTGTGGCGTGGTGGGAGAAGTCCTGGCCGCCGTCCAGCATCGTGACCTCAGGCAAGTCCACTTTCTGGACTCCCGTTCCTCACCTGTCACGGGACTGCTGTGAACCACTTAGTACGGTGCCTGGCACATAACAAATGCTCACTCAACAGGAGCTATTCGGTCACGGTCACGATTAAAGGGTTCTTTTGTTAAAAGTGAGGTGGGGCAGTATTGGGCGGAGGTTCGATTTTGCCTTTTAGGTTCGGCTTTCAATTTACAGGGCATACGGAGGACTGAGGAACATGTTAAACACAGAACCAGGATGCGATCGGACAAAATTCACACTCTGGGAGACAAAAGGCAGAGGAGCTGGTTGTCTCAACAAATAAACCGCAAGGTGGGGCGTCTGGGTGACTCAGGCCATTAAGCGTCCGACTCTGCATTTCAGCTCAGGTCACCGTCTCCCGGTTCCTGAGACCGAGCCCTGCGTCTGGCTCCACACTGAGAGCACAGAGCCTGCCTGGGACTCTCTCTCTCCCTCTCCCTCTCTCTCTGTCCCTCCCTCACTTGCAGGCACGTTCTGTTTCTCTCTCTCAAAATAAATAAATAAACTTAAAAAAAAAACTGCAAGAAAAAAAAAGAAAAAAATTAGTTGAAGGGAGAAACTATAGATTAAGAGAAACTGAAGACACATTTCGACCCGTTGTGGTATGCAGGTCTCATCTGGGTCCTGGTCTTTTAAAAAGTATTCTAAAACGTTTATTATACTCATGAGACGATCACAGATTTGAATGCCCGTGGAATCGTGGCGGTAGTAAGGACTTTTGGTTAATTTATTCATGTCTTAAAGAGAGAGAGCCCTTAGGTTTTACTGAAATATCGGCAGGTGAAATGGTGATGTCTGAGATTTGCTTCCAAATAACAGGGGCAGGGGTGGGGAGGTGAGGGGTACCGGGAGGCAGGAGCGGCCACAGGAGGCTGGGTGATGAGAACACAGGCATGTATTATATTCTTCTCTTTACTTTGATGTGTCTTCAATATTCTCCATGATAAAAAAGGTTTGAAAATGACAGAGGGTTTGGAGACTTCCGGACCTACGCTTTTCAGTTCTGCAGTGCTGCTGTGTGACCCTGGACGGGTCTCTCTCCCTCTCTGTGCCTCCTCTGAAGTCTCAAAAGGCTGCTGAGAGGACGAGCAGAGGAAGTGGGGCCTAGCCCAGGGCAGACGTTTGTTATGTGAAAGCTCTATTTGTAGTTTCAAAGGGAGCTAAAGGCCAAGGCAGGGGTAGAGGTCATGGGTGGGGGCGGGGAGTCCGAGGGAAGCACACACCTCAGAAATCTTGGCAAGCTCAAGGTTAAGATTAAGAAGACCGCAGCGTGGGGAGAGTGGGCAAGGTGGACTCTCAGAGCCGTGGGGCCCTTGGAGAGTACGCGGTCCAGCTGAGACCCAGGGGCAGGGATCTGCCCAAAGTCACCCAGCAAGTGGGTCCTTCCACTGGGCCATCGACTCGGGTGCCCTGCTTCTGCCATGGAAGATCCCCAAGTGCCCGGTGACTGCTGAGAGAGGGCTTTGACACGGCTTTTCTCCCCCAAAACCTCACAACAACGACTCCACCTATGCAGATACTATCACCACTGGGAGGAGATATTCCGAGGCAAGCTGCGGCCTTGGGATTTGAACCCGGGCTGTGGATTCTGGAGCTTGCACTGGAAGCCCCTCGCTCCACGGCTCAGGGTTTGCTCCCCATCTCCCCCACTCCTTCCTTCCCTTCCCTAACACTCCCGTGTTGTTCTGAGCCTGGGAAGAGACCCGAGGGACCTGCCCCCTGGGGCTCAGAGCAGGAGAGACCTCCCCCACCGCCCGGGAGGGCTTCTGGCTGGCCTGCTAGGGTGAGGAAACACTGTTTTTGAAAACTTCTACTCCAGAGAGCTTAAGCAGGAAGAGACCACCATCGTCCCCCCTGGAAGACCATAGAGAGATTGTCAGTTCCTGGGCTGGGACAGGTGGGGTGCTTTCTTGGGCTATCATCTAAAGAAGAATTTCCAGAAGTCATGCCCAGCTCCCAAGGTGCAGAAGCACTGAGCTCCAGGATCACAGGATTTCTGCACTGAGTAAAGGACCCCAGGTCTCCCAGGCCAGCGGGACCCCTGTAGGAGACGGCCACTGTGGTAATGGGGCAGGTAGGTCATCCACAGCTGGCACCTCCAGGGTCCCCCAGCCCCACTGAGCCTCCCTCGGGGCCAGGGATGGGAAACTGCATCCGAGATGCCACCTAGAGGACCCATCGCAGCCAGCCCTGAGCTGGTTTTTGATCTCATGTGTTGGGGAGCCAGATCCCAGCTAGGGACAAGGGTAGCCCGAGGTCACTCGGTAGGTCAGCTTCCCTCCTCCCGTCCCTGCTCCACATGCCCCATGTCCCTCTTCAGAGCCCCTCTCCCAGCGCCTCCTTCCCGGGCTGCAGGGTGGTGTGGAGGCCCTCTCCACATGGACTCGAGCCAAGAGTTAGCCGGGTCACGGGGTCCAGCCGCTTTAGTCCACGGACACCCTGCATTGCAGAAACCCCTCCCCTGGGACAGGAGTGCTGCCACCGCTGCGACTGTGTGTGTGTGTGTGTGTGTGTGTGTGTGTGTATGTGTGTGTGTGTGTGGAGTGGGGGAGCAGGTAGGAAATTAATCGGACCCTGACTCCACTCCCCTTGGCCCTCACGGATGTACCGAGGGCGACCCATCCATGTTTTACGGGAGGGGAAACTGAGAATCGACAAGTGGCCAAAGACTGGGGTTGCAGAACTTGGGGGCCGGAGGGGACCTTAGAGAACATGTGTGCTCTCAGCCCAGAGGGTGCTAGAACCTCTTCTCTGGCCCCAGGGCCAAGGAGTCAGCCAGGCATGACTTGCACACCTCTAGGTACGACATGCACGCCTCCTCCCCGCGGCTGGCAGGGACCAACCAAAGCTAAGTGTCCTGAGGCCAGGCCAGACCCTGCTGCACAGCTTCGTGCCGGCCGGTCCACAGCAGGGACCCAGCCCCGCTAACTGACCGAGGACAAGTGACAGTGGCCCGCTAGTCCAGTGCTCTACAGTTTACAACACGCCTGCATGTTCCACTGCTTTGTCTGATTCGGGGAGGCAGGGGTTAATGATTTTGCCCTGGGGATGGAAAGGCCCCAGCGGGGCCAGGCCTGAGGGGGAGCCAGGCCCTTCTCACCCAGCCCAGCCTTCCTGTTGCTCTCCAGACTGGGGAGAGCGCCTGCCAGGTGTTGACCCCCAGCCGACCATGGCACAGGGGGGACCCCTGAGACAGGGAGGGGTGGCCAGGCGCGGGCCCGTGCTTGGCGGCAGCGCTGACCCTGATACTCACCCTCGGCCATGGTCAGGTGGTGGCGGTGGCTCCTCTGACGGGTGGCAGGACCCTCCAAGTGCGACCACTGAAGGCGAGCACTGCCGAAGCTGAGAGGGACAGAGAACTTATAGCCCGCTTTGGGCGGGCAGGGGGCGGGGCCGCGCCAGAAGGCGGGGCCACGGCGGGGCCACCTTTGCCCATTCTGGGCCCTGCTCTCCGTCAGTTAGGGTGCCCCGGGGGCAGGAGCCTGAGAGGAGAGGAGTGGCAGCTGGGCAAGGGCGCCCCCTGGGGGAGCGGACAGCACTCAAGGCTGCGACGGCAATGGACAGAGACACAGAATTAGATCAGGACACACAGAGGCACCTGGACACATCATCAGACTCTGGGTGATAGAGGCACCTGGGCACAGAAGTACACACACACACACGCACACACACACACACACACACATCATCAGGTGTGGACACAAGCAGAGCGGGGCACCCACAGACGCACAAAACTGCAGAAACTCTGAGATAGACCCCCACGCAGACGTGGGCTCGTGTGCAGGCATGCAGACATCCCACAAAGATAGGCACACCCACACCACTTCCTGTGGCAAAACCGATAATCTGCCTCTCCCCGTCCACCCCTCAGCCCATCTCATCATCTGTCCGTCCATCCAGCACCCCGTCCACTCCCCCACCCATCTCTCCCTCTCTTCCCCTCTGCTCCCTCCACTGAGTTTCCCTGCGGATCCACTGTGTGCCAGAAAGAAACAAAGCCAAACTTCCAGGGACTCAGCCTCTGACCCCTGGAACCCAGCACCTTGGCCGAACTCATCCTGGTCTCTCTGGTTCTCCAGGCTCCTATGCTTCTTACCCACTGGGAAGCCTGAGCAGGGAGGGTCCCCGGAGAGACTGGAGCCTGTGGGCCTCCCCCAATTTTTTTTTTTTTTTTCTGGAACAAGTTCCATACGTATTGATGGATCTGGGCTACCAAACTGGCCTTAGTTTCCATTCCTGTGTGACCTAGTGCAGGGAATACATCCACGTGGCTTTAGTGGCTGTTTGTCCCTGGGTTAAATGGGCCCTGTCGGGGGTCTTAGGGGAGCAAACTCGCAACACGGTGATGGGTCCTGCTGACCTGTAAAATATAACCCTGTGAGTGAACCTTGTAATTGCCCCCTTTTACAGACATGGTAACAAAAACTGTTTCCTGCAGCTGGCAAGAGCTCGGAGGAAGAAGCAGGGTGAGTGACAGCAACCAAGAAACCAGGTTTGGAGTTCCTGCTCCGACCCCGACCAGTTGTGTGACCACAGGCAGGTAGGTTGACTCTCTGGGCCTCAGTCTCCCCTCTGCAAAATGGTGGCAAGAATTCCTTTCTTGTCGGCCTGGAGTTTTGAGCACCTAATAGGTAACGAGCACTTAATAACTGGGGTTCCCTGAGTTTTGGAGCAAAATAGCCAAGGGTCCCAAAACACTTGGCCCTGACGGACAGGGACCTCAAGGAGAAACAGGAGGGCTGGGGACTGTCAGGCTTGGTAGAAGGGGTACTGCAGGCTGTATGTTTCTACACATGTCAGCCCTGCCCCAGGCGAAAGGGTGCATTTTGCTTCTGTCCATTCTCTTCCACTTGGAAATAATACCTTCTCCTCTACTTGGTACTAATTTTCCTTTGTAACCCGTCTGGGAGCTCCCTCCAGGACAGGAACCCACTCGACTCTCTTTAGAATACCCATCGGGTTGTTCCTGGTAGGGGACCTGGCCCAGAGCCCCGGGCCTGTACGCAACCCAGACAGCTGCCTCCTGTTCCTTCCTCTGCCCTTTCCATAGAACTGCGGCCACCTTAGTGACACAGTGACTTGAGCAATCAAGGATCGGGACCGGCTTCCAAGAAGTGACAAGCAGTGGCCAGAGCCCAGGCTGGGCTTAAAGACTTGATTCCAGGCCTGGGGACCAGGGGTCCCTTGCCCCACTCTTTCCCATCTGTTCAGAGGGGCTGGGAAATCCTGCCTTGTCTTACTTTATTGGACAAGTAAAGATTCAAACTCCATTTTACTAAAGGAAAGGCAGACCCAGAGAGGGAGGCAATGGGCTTAAGGTCCTCAGAGAGCGTAGGCAGGGGTCCTTCATCTCCACGCGGGAGGAATGCAGTGCAATGGTCAGAGGGGAGCATCTGGGCTCACTCTTGGCTGTGTGACCCTGGGCAAGTTACTAGACTTCTCTGAGCCTCAGTTTCCTCCTATATAAAACGGGTATACTAAGAATACCATTTTAATAGTTTTAATATGTGTGAGTAAAACAGGCTGCAGACAACGGAGAATATTGTCTACTGTCTAGAGGTGCTCAGAAGAAGTCTCTGCCTCCCAAATAAATCTTGTACCCGGGGTCACTGACTGATGAGGTTGAGTCACTCCCTAAACTCCACCATTAGGGAGATCAGTCCTTCACCTCTCTAAGGTTCCAGGCCTCAAAAGTGAGGGTTTTTAAAGTTTTTTAAAGCTTATTTATTTATGTGAGAGAGAGAGAGAAAGAGAGAGAGAGAATATGAGTGGGGTAGGGGCAGAGAGAGAGAGGGAGAGAGAATTCCAAACTCCACACTGCCAGGGCAGAGCGTGAGATCATGACCTGAGCCGCGACCAAGAGTCAGATGCTGAACCGACTTGAGCCACCCAGGAACCCTGACAGAAGTGAATTCTTAGAACTTTTGAATAACCTCGTACCAGCCAGACGTGCCATTTAAATCTCACAATACGATGCTCGTCGTTTGTTAAATAAGGAAACTGGGGCTCAGAGCAGTGAAGTGACTTGCCCAAAGTCACACAGCTCCCAGGAAGTGGGAGCTTGGAACCCGGGGTTGATTCAAAAGCCTGTGCTGACTCTTCCATGGTTCAGAGGTCAGTCCTATTCCACCTGCTCCCCACCCCCTCCCTCCCAGGGGTAGGGCCTCAGGGGCCTGGGTCAGGTTCAGTCCTACAGCTCTCTGTAAGTGAGGCTTCCGAGGGCAGTTGTCAATGCTTCTGAGCCATGGTGCCTGGTAGTTTCAATAAACGTTTGTGGTGTAAAAGAGGGAGGGATGAGTCAGAGAGAGTTGAAGGAAGAACGGAAAGAAGGAAAGGAAGAAAAGAATGAGGTTCAGAGAGGTTGGGGAAACTGCCTGAGGTCACACAGCACGACTGGGATCCCAGAGCCTGGCTGGGCTTTGCTGTTCTCCAAGGACAAGGAACTCCCAGTCCAGAGATGGCCTGAGCTGGGAGGAGCGGGGGAGGGCAGGGCAGGGGAGTAGTGGGTGGGACCATGATAGGGCATTTGAAGGCCTCAATTTCTCTACCAACTGGTGACTAATGGCAGATGAACAGTGTCTGGCATGAGAGAGCCCAGAGAGGGCAGGGCCAGACTCCCTTGAGGTGGGATGGGATGAGGTAGGGGTGTTAAGACGAGGGGCGGCGAGACGCACGGAAAATGTCAAGGCATAGGCGTGACCTTTCAACGGGTGTCCTGTCTGGGACTGGGATCTGGGTGGCTGGCGGGGGTGGGGACCAGAGAGCAGAGCGCCTGACTGGGAAGGGCCCTCCCAATATGTCCATTTTACAGATGGAAAAACTGACCTGGCCATCTTGCCTGCAGCTCTGTCCTCGCAATGCCCCTTCGGCTCTGTGACGGTGGGCACTTTAATTCACCTTGGTGGGGCTTCGGTTTCCGTTTCTGTGAAAGCAGCAATCACACCGCAGACCTCACGGGGCTGCTCTGACGGTGTGGGGAGCCGCGGGGCCAAGGGGAGCCTTCAGAGGTCTGTGTGAGCCCCCTCCCTGCTGAAACACCTCAGGGCCAAGTCGAGCTCTTCATCTGGCCTTCGAGGCCTTGCAGGTCTGGCCCAACATACCCTCCAATTGCGTCGCCCACATCTGCACCCTCCAGCCTCACCAGGCACACCGCTTGGCCCCAGACACACCCCAGGGTTATCTACCTCTGGGCCTTTGCTCGAGCTGCGCCCTCTGCCTGGGATGCCCTCCCCTCTTACCTGCCACTTGCACCCGGGCTCTGCCCCCCTCCCAAAGGCCACCTGCTCCTGGAACCCATCCAGAGCAGGACTTCCTTTCCCTCATAGGCAGCGCCCGAAGGGCACGGTCACAGCCCGCCTTGAATCAGGACCAGTGTGTGCATCTATCTCTCTCCACTCACCTGCTCAATAGATGTTTGTTGCGTGAATAAGTGACCTGGGGTAGCGAGAGCAAGAGAGAGAGAGAAAGAGAGAGTGAAAGAGACTTGTTCAAGCCTGGGATAAACCCAGAGCCTTGACTGGCAGGATTTACGGTGCCAGTGGCCCCTGGCGGGACCAGGAGCCAGCCAGGTGCTGGAGAGGGTGAACAACTTTCCCTGGGCCACACAGCAAGTAACAGCAGAGTTGCCCTTGAGCCTTCAAACGCTACATAAAAGTAAATATTGGCCCGGTACCTCTATTCCCAATTTTTAAAATGTAGGAAGCTGCTTTTATTTAACTTGCAGTTGGGTACTACATCGTACCAGGGAGCAGGGTGGGACACGAGGCATGCCTGATGGAACCAGTGGTGAGCTGGTGTGGCAGCGGCTGACTCGGGTCCCGCAGCCCCAGGCTCCAACCCCGGCCCCCTCCTACCGGATGTGTGGCCTCAAGCTTTAGTCTCCTATGAAAAGAGACTCTAAACCCCCAGCCCACTGGGCTCAGAGGAGGAGATCCAAAGAGGAGGCGAAAGCCTCTCCCAAGGAGAAAGTCACTTCTATTATTGTTGTCCCCACTAGGCGGTTACAGTCGGATGGGGAGTTGCACGACTTTTCGAGAGTGGAGTCTTGACCGTTTCAGGCAGCAAGATTTGCCCTACTCATGGGAAAACCCACTTCGACCCTACTTACAACCCATTATCGCTTTCTTGGCATCCAGCCCTAAAAAAGAGGTAACATACCAGCCTGATGTAATAGCCCCCGAAGATCAGAAGCTGAGAAATTAGGATCAGAGAGAAAAAGCAGTAGATGAGGGAGGTGCGAGAGAGGGAGACATGCTGAAAAGCTGTGCAAGCAAGCAGCGTGGGAGCTCTGACCTTGGTCAGGTTAGCCTTGGGTAAGACGTCCCTCGCACTCCGTTCAGCCTCACAGGGCAACCGTCAGCAATCATGACAGCGACCCAGAGGCATCATGTGAGCAAAAAGGACTCTGTGATCTGCGCATTGGGCTCACGAGACGCTCTCCACTCCCTTCTTGCTTCCTGCAGTGGCGGCGTGGTTCAGCCACGAGGACACAGGCTTGGGAGCTCAACAGACCCGGGCTCATCTCCAGCGCTCTGCCACTTACTTTCCTGCGTGATCGTGGGTAAGTCACAGCACCTCGCCGAGCCCTGGTTTCCTCATCTGTAAAAGGGGGATGATCACAGGAGCAATGCTTGATGGGCAGTCTGTGGGAACTGACACCCTGCATGGTAGAAAGTAAGATGTCAAAAGAGGGGGTTGATTATTTGACAATAAAAAGGCACGATATGTTGATACATGCTACAACATACGTGAATTTCTTTATGCTCGGTGAAGGAAGCCAGTCACAGAAGACCTCATATTGTGTGATTCCATGTATGTGAAATGCCCAGAAGAGACAAATCCATAGAGACAGATGGGAGATTCATGGTTGTCAGGAGCTGAAGGGAGGGGGTTAAGGAGCCACTGCTGATGGGTGTGGGGTTTTTCTGGGGGGGGGGGTGAAGAAAATATCTTAAAATCAGATTTGGTGATGGCTGTACAAATCTGGGAATATAGTAAAACCCAGTGACCTGCGTACTTTAAACGGATGCATCCTGTTGGGTATGAAGTGTATCTCAATAGCATGGTTTGTAAAAATACTGGTTGATTTATTTATTTTTACTTGTTTATTTTTAATGCATGGCAATATTAAGCAGCAGTTGAAAAAAAAAAAGAGGTAATCTCAGCATACAGCCATGGAATTGATTCCAAGTCATAATGTTGAGCAAAAAAAAGGAAATGGCAGGATATTATGTGGGGTATGACTTCCACATGATTATTCATTTTCTTGAGAACAAATAAGGAAATCTACATAGAGTACGTAAATGTAAGTTATACAGAAAGTTTGAAAAAATCCACTCCAAATTGCTGATGATGGCAGGAGGGGTGTTGGGGCCATGATTCAGAGAGTGGGTACCAGTGACTTAAAGTGCTTTCAGTATTCCCTGAAAGTTGAGGACACTTTTACAGGGGGAGATGTTTTTATGTATCCGTTATGTCATTAAAGGTTAATTTTTCAAAAGAAGAGAATACCCCATTTTAGATTAAGAATCAAGTTTTTATACAAAGGGAAATATTCTAAAACAAAGCAATTCTGGCAAAGTAGATACCAAAAATATAGACAGAGATAAAAGAGAAAAAAAAAAAAAGTCCACCACCAGCCCACAAAATATTTTTGTCAGTATTGGCACAAGTTTCAAAATCAAAATCAAACCCACAAACGCAACACATGAATGAAGGGGAGCTTTACGATCTGAGTTCCCACATCTGAAATGCAGAATTTCGAGGACTGCACACTGGATTTCCTTTTACTCCACAGCCCTATTTATATCTCAGACTGCTTCTGGGGCACTCTACACACACGCGCGCACACACACACACACACACACACACACACACACTCTCCAAGAAAGTATTGAAAGATCTTTTACTTTGTTAAGAGGATCAGAGAGTAAAGTGACTTGCCCAAAGTTGCACAGCTCGGAAGGGGCAGAATGGGTGTCCTGAAGTCCATGCTATAAGCAATCCTGTTAGCATTTCAAGCAAGGGGAGTTACACCGTGGGATGTGTGCCTGCTAAGCTCCCATTTGGACTGCTGGAGGCATGGGGGATGAACCGCCAGATTCCGCAGTGTTCCCCAGCATCTCTGCTCCCCCCACTTAGTCTGAGTCACTGGTTGTGTCTGCCTGACGCACCCAGTTCGGTCAATATGAATCAAACACACTTTCTTTCATGAAAACAAATGACCCTCTAGGGCAGTGGCTGAGCTCGTTGACTAAATCGAACACTTGTTTGCCTGAATTGACTACTTGTTTCCCCCGCCTGTTAGATGAGCCAGTCCAGTGACTGCCTGAACTGAACGCTTGGAGGTCTGAAGCAACACCCGGCTTGACCCAGTTTGCCTGAAACCCGATCTTCCCCTCCGCGGGGGGCTGGCGGTCACCATGTCTCAATGCCACAGGAGGTGGGAAATTTGACCTCATTCCTGAAAGCACTGACCTTAGTGACCAGAAGAATAAACTCCAATGCACACAGGTCTCTGCAACTTGATGGGAGCCCTTTCAGTACAGTCAGTTTGTCCATTGTTTTGCTTCTGAGTAACTTCCCTTTTCTATAGGCTTAGTGGACTGTCAATCAATAGCCCTGCCCAACTGTAGTTAAGGGCAGGCCTGGGACCCAAGCTCAGCCAATCAGAACCTCTCCTGGGACTTTGGATTTTCTTCTGAGTAAATATCTGTGAGCCCCTGTGCTTCCAATTGAGTTTTTGGATGTTTAGCTGCCCTGAGTCTGTGCCTGTTCATGCGACCAAAGGGCAGGATGGGTGCACCTACATTTCCTTCGTGTAATTCTCCCCACAACTCTCTGAGGTTTCGGGATTATTGTCCTCATTTTACCAAGGAAACAGACTAAGAGAGCCTAAATAGTTTGCCCTGCACCACACGGCAGGGACTTGAATCCAAATCAAAGTCATGAAGGGAGCCACAGCTGCTTTTCTAAATCCCTCATTGCCATGGTGGGAGGGGAACCGCTTCTAACTAATGCTCTTTGATGGATAGTTGATAGAATCAAGGCTTCACTCCCTTCTCCAGCCTCAGTTTTCCCACTTGAGAAATGACAAGGTTGGACCAAATAATGAGTTTCTCATGCTCCTAGTCTATGCTTTCCACATGCTGTGACTGTAAGAGCAGAGACATCAAGGCCTTGTCTTCTCATAGACAATTCCCGGGAAATGGAGCCCCGCGCTCACCCCACGGCAGCCCCCACCCAGGGCTTCCTGAGCCGGCACCCAGCTGGTTGACCCCCCCTTCCCCGGGAGCAATTTTCACTCTCTGCTTTTCTGGCCTAAGACAAAAATACCTCTGTCACATTGGATTAGCATCGCCTCTTTTGCTAAGAACCTTCTCCCTGATGCAGCCCCCTTGCTTTGTCAATATGTTCGGAATGTTCAGGTTTCTAAACAAGACCTGACAGCTTGGGAGATTAACCCTGCCCTTTCCCAGTGGCGGTTGGCGGTTGGCTTGCTGGGGAATGGAGAAGCGGAAAGAGGGAAGTGATTGATGCCCCGTCTCAGGTCAGAACAAATCCTGCATCAGGACCTACCTTCATCCCAGGCCCCCACCCTCCCTGGGTGCTCAGGGCAGTACCCAGGCTTATCAGGGGGACCAGAGGCGGAGCCGATGGAGGGCTTCAAAGTTAGTTAGCTCTCTGCTGCATGACCTTATGCAGGTGACTTCCCGTTTCTGCACCTCAGTTTTCTCACCCAAAAAATGGGCATAATGAGAGTACCAACCTCCCAGACTCAGGAATACATGAGTTAGTAGTGTCTGGGATAGCACTGGGCCCAGGAAAAGCTGCATAAATGTTGGCTATTTTTATGACTCTTATGATTCCCGAGGGCTTAGAGGACCTCAATTCTACTTTCTCCCTCGGGCGTGTGAGAGGAATGCCAGCATCATCCAGCCCCAACTGTGCCAGCTCTGTGTGAAGGACATTTATGCACGTTATTGCTTTTTATTGGTTTGTTTCCAGCCCTAGCCTGCTGCACGAGGACCCTACGTTGTCATTCTCTCCAGCGGTTCTCTGTCGGCCTGATGAATGGCTCTATCCCCCGATTTCCAGATGAGAAGGCTGAGGGTCGGAGAGATCAAGTGGCTTGCCTACAGTCATGGGGGGGACTTCAGGAGCCAGGATGGGCCCTGGGGTCCACCAGGGCGGGCACACGTCCCACCTGTCCCTTTCCTGCAGCCCCTGGTCCTGCGTTCTGACACATTCTGCCAACTGAGCACAAGGGCCCGCTCCACCCCCCGCCCCCACCCCCCCTGCCATAAGTCGTCCTGGGAAAAGTGCATCTTTCGAGAGCAGCAGCCCCAAGAAAGGCATTGGAATCACCTTGCTCGTGTTCAGATAGGCCATCCGCTGGAGTGTCCTGAGAGGCAGAGGCCGGCAGGACTTTGGCTTTCATGAACCTTCCCATGCAGGTCCACCGGGAGCAGCAGGCACCAGCCCAGCCACCTCCAGTGGCTTTTGTTAAAAGCCTTTCAAGGGCCTGTCGTTTTACAGGTGGAGAAACTGACGCACCTGCCCAGGACCGGGCCTGCCTGGCTCCAAAACTACGCTTTTTGCAGAATGCATGTTCCCTGGGGTGGGCGCGGGGACATGGGGGGTGGGGCGTGGGGAGCTGGGCGGGGGCTGGTGTTAGTATCCAGGCCCGAGAGGGTGGAGCCCCGGGCCAGGGAGGGGGGTGGGGCCCTGTCCACACCTCTGTGCCTTTGCCCATTCTGTTCCTTGCGCTTGTCTGTCCTTCACAGCTTGGCTGACTCCAGGACTACGTGTCCCTTCGTGTCCACATCAACAGCTGCATGGCCGTCATTCGCTAAGCACTGACCGTAGGCCGGGGCCTATGCCATCCATCTTCTCCTTCAACCACCTGCCACTCCCGTGAGCGGCTCAGCCAGCCCCGTGACTTTAGACGCTGTGTACTGATGACTCCCACAGGTGCATCTTCAGCCCTGTCCCCACCCCTAAATCCTGACCCGGGTTTCTGACCGCCTCCTCCACCCTCCGGATTGAGCCCTGACCTGCTCCTCCCGAGCCCCTCCTTCTCGGTGGATGGCAACGCCACCACTCCATTTGCACAGGCCTCAAACCTTGGAGTCAGTCTTGACTCTCCCCGTGTCACCTGCTCAGACCCCACCCCCCGTATGTCAGCAAATCCTGTGAGTCTGCCTTTAAATTATCTCCGGAATGTGACCCTCTCTCACGACCTCTGCTGCCATCACTCGGGTCCAAGCCACTAGTGTGTTTCAGCTGGACTAAGCCTCCCTGCTTCCTCTCTTGTCCCTTCCCCTGTCCCCGCACCCGCACAGCAGGCGGAGGGATCCCTCTAAAACATCGGTCGGATCGTGCCACGCCTCCGCTCAAGAACCTGCGATAGCTCCCCGGCTCACTCTCGTCAGGCCCCCAAGACCTCCACAGTCTGTCCCCAATGTTCTTTGACCTCCTCTCCCCCCATGCTCTCCCTGCTCCCTCAGCTCTCGCCATGCTGACCCCCCTGACAGTCCTGTAGACACCAGGCAGGCTCCCAGCTCGGAGCTTCTGCACTGGCTGTCCCCTCTGCCCGAGATGCTCTTCCTTGATGTGGCGACCTGGGCACGGCAACGGTGTTCTCAGGCACAGCCTGAGAGGTGTATTTTGCGTCTGAATGGCCGGCTGTCGTAAGCTCAGAAGGAAATTCAGTCCTGCAGAGGTGAAGATTTGGCCAACACACATTAGATGCTGTGTGATGATCTTAGAGATGGCTTCACTTCTCTGTGGCTCAATTTCCTCAGTGGCTAACTAGTTCTTAAGTGAGCTGATAGCATCACTGGGGGTTGAGTTATCGCAGCTTGTGGGGAGACATAGGTCATAGGTCATGCCCTCGGAAGCCAGAGAGTTCAGCCTTGCAATTTTCTAGCTGGGGACACCGAGGCCCAGAGAGGGCTCAGATTGCCCAGACACCCACAAAAAGTTAGAAGTGGGGCTGAGGAGTTGTTTTTGCTCCTGTTTTTGTGTTTTAGGGATTACTTTATTCACCGGATCATTCATTTGTTGAACACTTCCTGTGGGTGATCCATGAACAAGACACGGTTCCTGTTAACGTCAGGGAATTGTCGGGTCGGTGGAGGAAATAGGTTATAATCCGCTCACCGGGTAAACAGTAATTCCCATAAACGATGTTCGGGGTTGTGGTGGAGGAAGGCTTGGGGCCTGAGGGACCTGAGTCGGGAGAGGGATTCTTTCTGTGTGGTAAATCAGGGTAGGCTTCACAGGGGAGGTGACCCTTAATCTGGGCTTTGCAGGATGTGCTGGGATTAAGGCAAAGAGGAGCATTTCATGCAAAGGGACCTAGGTAGGCATTCAGGGGCAGAGTCACAGAGGCGAGGAAGAGTGTGCAGAATCCGTGGGGCGGGGGTGGGGTGGGGCGGGAGGTGGGCAACCGGAATGGCTGGAGTTTGGGGGGACGCAGAAGGAATGTCAAGGCTGGAGAGCTTAGTAGGAACCAGACCACAAAGGGCCTCGTTCGCCAGACTCAGGTGAAACCATAGGGAGCCATGGGAAGGCTTTCAAGCAGGGGACTGAGTGGTGCAGTTAGGGCTGAGTTTGGGGAAGATGATGGGTTAATTATTAACCATGGAATTTTAGAGCTTGAATTGAGTGATTACCTGGATCCCTGGGCTGGAGTTTCAAGATAAACAAATTGAGGCCAAAGACGGAAATGATGCCCATCGCCGGTCAAGGGCAGAAGTGTTTTCTCCAATCTGGTCTCTCTAGGTGGGCAGAGCCCTGAGGCGGGGATATGTGTGCAGATCCTGTGGGGTAAACTGTCCCCAAGAGGACCAGTTCCCACCCCTCGGTGACATTCCTCTCTCTGTTTCTCCCCATCAGTCCTGCCCTGGAGTCTCTGAAAGCCATGACTGATACAGGAGCCCTCTCCCTACAAGCTCCTCGTCTGGCCCTGTGACCCTGCCCGTGTCCCTTCCCCTTTGCAACTTCAGTTTTCTTCTCTGGTTAGTGGATGTGGTAAATGAGGGGATTGCTTTCTGATGACTATCAGGCCTTCTGGGGTCTCTTCGAACCCTTGCTAAAGCCCCAAGGAGGAAGAAGACCAGCTGTTAACACATTTCCTGTCCACTGGCAGGAAGTGTGAGGCAGAAGGTGGCTCTGGGTGGGATGGGAAAACAGAGGCAGATAATCTGCTTCACTAGCCCGGATGTGGCTGTGGGTGGCTCAATCGAGATGCTCACTTTTCTCATTCTGGTCCCTGTGCTTCTCTTAATACGACCGGAGACCTAACAGCTGTGTAACTGAAAGTGGTACAACAAACCCACTGAGGAACTCCTCACAATACCAAGGGGCAGCCCTGGAAGACAGACTCTCTTTTCCAGTCCCCACAGGGCCTTTGCATGGCCGAACCCAACTGGTAGCAGACCAAAGCAGCAATGGCCCCAGGGCCTGATGGGTGCACGGGAGAGGCAGGACTGAGTCGTTGATCTAGCTGAACATGACCTCACCCCCCGGCACAGCCTCCACAAGCGCTCAAGACTGGCACTTGGGAAGGGTCACACGGCTTTGGCACTTGGCCAGTTTTAGCTAAGGCGAAGCACCACTGTGTCAGAGTCAGGATTATCGTAGAAGCTCAACTCCACCCTCAGGTTGGAGTGTTGGGTCTTGAGAAGGACCCAGAAATCCCTCAGGCAGCCAACGGGGGGGGCACTCGCTTGGCCTGGATTGGGGCCCCCTCTGGGCCCAGTTTTGTGCCAAGCCCTGAAGGAGACAGAGAAATGAGGCAGGCATGTTCCCTTTCTGGGGCTTTAACAGAACATCTGTGGTTTTCTCCTACTTGATATTAATGTGTGGTCACTGTGCCACATTTATAAAATACAAAAGAGCCAAAAGAGTGAAATGAAAGTCACTTCAAATGTCATCAGCAGAGAGAGCCATTGTTGGCATTTCGTCGTATTTCTTTCAGTGTTGCTAAACCGGTGACGGCAGGTCGGTTCATTCAATATCCATTTCAGCCTCGTACTGTGCGCCTTCCTGTACTTCAGGGGCTGGGGAAGCGTGAAGACCGCGTTGCGGACTCCCTTGCAGCTACGGTCTGGAGACCAGTGAGGTCGTGCCCATTAAATGCACCCATGCACGACCTGGAAGACAAAAGTGAGGTGGAGGTCTCTTCCTCAGCGTTGGCTGTATCCTGCCCGTTGTAAAGCCATTAGGATTCTCTGCAGCCGTGGTCTGTGTCCAGTCACCAGCCTGTGGGGGCCCTGGGGTGGCGGTGAAGACGTCATCGACATCTGATCCCTACATTAAAGCCAAAGTGACAAATTCCTGAAGACGGCGGTCCCAGGCCCCTGGGTTGTGATGGAAGCAGCAGCTCCCACGGTGGGCAGCATGGTGGGGGATGCTCTGAGTCATTCCTGGAGGCCCAGCCCACTCTCCAGATCTTCCCACAATTTTGCAAGAACCCAGCTTCCTGTATTAAATCTCTTTCTGTTTAAAGTGATAAATGTAATCTCTGCTTTCTGGTATTCCGACGGGTATAAACCACATCTTTGAGCCTGTTGACAAATTATTGCCTCAGGGAAAATTTCTAACCGTGGAATCCAGGATTCACCTGTTGTTTGCTTAGCTTTATTGAGATATAATTAACATGTCATGAAATTCAGTCACTCAAAGTGCACAGTGTAATAGCTTTTAATATATTCAGTTGTTTACCCTCACCACAATCTACTTTTGGAATATTTCCTTCACCCCAAAAAGAAATTCCATACCCATTAGCAGTCACCATCCACACCGTTTCCCAACTGATGCAACCACTAATCTTCTTTCTGTCTTTCTGGATTTGCCTATTCGGGAAATTTCATATAAACAGAATCACACAATACATGGTCTTTGCGACACACGTCTTTCACTGGGCATAATGCTTTCATTCCACGTTGTAGCGCGTATCGGAATTTCATTTCTGTTCAATGCCAGACAATATTGCATTTTATGGATATCTCCCATTTTATTCATCCACTCATCAGTTGAGGGACATCTGGGTTGTTCCTCCTATTAAGTTATTGTGAGTAATGCAGCTGTGAATGTTTGGGTACATGTTTTTGTGTGGATGTATTTTTAATTCTCTTGGGTATATACCTAGAAGCACAATTGCTGAAGTATATGATAACTCTATGTTAAACCTTTTGAGAGATTGCCAGACTGTCTTCCATAGTTGTTGGGCCATTTTACGTGCCCATTAGCAACGTATAGATTGCCATTTTCTCCACATCCTTTCCAGCACATACTATTGTCTCTTTTTAATGTTTTGAATGTTTACTTATTTTAGAGAGAGACAGAGCATGAATAGGGGAGGGGCAGAGAGAGAAAAAGAGAGAGAGATTTGCAGATATTTTCTCCCATTCTTGGTTGACTTTTCATCTTCTCGATGATACTGGGCGGCAGCACAAAAGTTTTTAATTGTGATGAAATCTAACTTCTCTATTTTTCTGTTTGCCATTTGCGCTTTCGATGTCATATCTAAGAAGGCTTTGCCTAACCTGAGCTCATGAAGATTTACTCCTATGTTTTCTTCTAAGTGTTACCATCTCAACAATATTAAGTCTTTTGATCCATAAACATGGAACGTCTCCATTTATTTAGATCTTTTACTTCTTTCTTCAGTGTTCTGTAATCTTAAGTATATATCTTGTACATCTTTGTTAAATTTACTCCTCAATATTTTATTCTTTTGATACTCTTACAAATGGAATGTTTTTCTTAATGTCCTTTCAGATCATTCTTTGCTATTGTATAAAAACACAGTTGATTTTTGTATATTAAACTTGTATTCTGCAACCCTGCTGAACAGGTTCATTAGTTCTAATAATTTCCTAGTTGGTTCCTTAGGATTTTCTGTATATAAGATAATGTCATCTACAAATAAAGAGAGTGTTACTTCTTTCCGATCTCGATGCCTTTTATTTTCTTAACTGACTGCTCTGGCCTGAACCCCCACTATAATGTTGAATAAAAGTGGCAAGAGTGAACTTCATTGTCTGTCTTGCTCCTGATCTCAGGGGAAGAAACATCTAGCCTTTTGCCAGTAAGTATGATGTTAGCTTTGGGTTTTTCACAGATGGCCTTTAGCAGGTTCAGAGCTCACTCCTTTCTTGAAGGCTTTTGCCTTGTCATCTGAATCATGCTCCTTGACATGCCAATCGTTCTCCTTGGTCACTCCCTTGACCACATCATTCCAGGGATGAGCTGGGCGACTATGAAGGTGTAGCCTCCAGAAATGACCAAAACTCTCCAACTGATGACTAATCAGCAGAGAAAGAGAGAGTCACCTTCCTTGATCAAGTTATGATATTTGGCGACCACAGTCATAATGTGGATTCTTTTATGAGCTTCAACTAATTAGTGGCTCTCAACCAGTCAGTGCAAAAACCCCTCCCTTTAAAAACTTCATTGAGGGGCGCCTGGGTGGCTCAGTCGGTTAAGCGTCCGACTTCGGCTCAGGTCACGATCTCGCCGTCCGTGAGTTCGAGCCCTGCGTCGGGCTCTGTGCTGACTGCTCAGAGCCTGGAGCCTGTTCCGGATTCTGTGTCTCCCTCTCTCTCTGACCCTCCCCCGTTCATGCTCTGTCTCTCTCTGTCTCAAAAATAAATAAACATTAAAAAAAAAAAAAACTTCATTGAAGTAAAGCGTTGTTATGTGTCAATTTGGCTGGGCCACAGTACCCAGATATTTGGTCAAACATTATTCTAGATGTTTGTGTGAGGATATTATTAACATCTAAATCAGTAGACTTTGAATAAAGCAAAGTACCCTCCATAATGTAGGTGGGCCGCGTTTAATCAGTCGAAGGCCTTAATAGAAGGTGACTGACCTTCCTGCTCCCCACTCCCTATCCCCTGCCAGAAAGGACAATGCTAGCAGCGGACTGCCTTCAGATTCAAACTGCAATATCAGCTCTTCCCTGGGTGTCCAGCCTGCTGGTCGACCCTGCAGATTTTTGGACTTGCCAGGATCCACAACTTGCCAGGATCCACAATTGTGTGAGCCAATTACTTCAGAACAAGCAAAAAAAAAAAAACCAAACACCCCCTCTATATAGATAGATATAGATACAGATATAGATATCTCTTTCTATCTATGAGTATATGTATGGTGTGTGTGTATTTGTATATGTATATATATGTGTACACACACACACACACACACACACACACACACAGAGGAAGTGCACATAATTGTACCGCTTGATGGATTTTCACAAAACCAACACATCAGATCCAGACATGGGGCCTGCCCATCACCCCAGAAGTTCCCTTGTGTTTCATCCAATCACCACCTCCCTGCCCCCCCGCCCAAATGTCACTGTTTCTCCTTTCTAACAGCATAGATTCGCTGTGCTGGTTTTAGACCTTCCTGTACAAGGCATCCTTCGGCACATACTCTTTGGGGCCTGGCTTCTGTCACTCAACTGTTTGTTCACGTGAGATTCATCCGCAGTGCCCTGCGTCGCTGTAAATGGTCCATCCTCCCCCCTGTGGGGCACCCCACTGCACGGCTCACCTCGGTCTAGGTATTCATTCAGCTTTGATGGATAGCCCGTTGTTCCCGGTTCGGGATTCTTACAAATGCTGTTGCTGCCAACGTTCTTCCACGTGCCTTTTGGTGAACACGTAGAACGTTCTAGTCGGGCATAAACCCACGAGCGTAATTGCCGAAGTTCCCTTTCTATAGCAATTTGATGCTTCCTTTCATTTTAATTTTCTGAAATGAAACTCACGGACGATAATCTCCTGACACACATAGGTGCCAACACGATGCCCAGTCCGTACTATAAACGGGGTATAAAAAGGGAAGTGATTTATAATAAAATCATGTGTGTTTCCCTGCGTTCTTGGGCACAGCTACCCAACAAGCCGCAGCAACCCGTATCTACACATAATGAATACGTTCGGATTCCGGAGGTGTAGGCAGATCAGACACCATTATACACGAGAAGCGCAGGTAAATGACAGGCCAGGAGGCACAGGTGGAAGTTAAAGTAAAAACTGTTGTTAGGGCAAGAGACAACAGACCCGACTTCTTTGTGTACGATAAGAGAAAGCGAGAAATAACCTTAACTGCAGGACGGAGAACATGCCAAGACACAGCGTAGCCTGTCCAATGGAGAGAATGAGGAAGGTGAGCCTTGAGTGCAGTGACACAGATCTCCCGTTTTGTGACACAGGACAGGGTGGCAGGGTCACACAGAAAACACTTCTTCCTTAGAGATCCATTCTCGACAGGGGTGCACTCTGTCTTCAGATCTTTAAAAGAATGCACTTTGGGGGCGCCTGGGTGGTTCTGTCAATTTAGCCTCCGACTTCGGCTCAGGTCGTGATCTCACAGTTTGTGAGTTCGAGCCCCGCGTCGGGCTCTGCGCTGACAGCTCAGAGCCCGGAGCCTGCTTGGGATTCTGTGTCTCCCTCTCTCTCTGCCCCTCCCTCACTCGTGCTCTGCCTCTCTGCCTCTCTCTCTCTCTCTCTCTCTCAAAGATAAATAAACATTTTTTAAAAATGCACTTTGTGATCATATTCCTCATTAGGCAGAGGTGATAAATGAACGTATCACAAAAGGAACCTCTCCTTCCGATGCCGTTGAAAACCCCGCGAGGCATCTACAGGGACAATTTCTGAGGAAGACAGAATAACAACAGGGTTTTCATCTCAACATGTAATTTTCACCACATAGATTCAAAACAACTATCCTCAAAGAAACCCAAACCAACTTCCCTTGAAAAAAATCCAATGAGATTGCATCTCTAATTTACGAATACAAGCAAAACCTTGGGTTGCGAGTAACTTGTTCTGTGAGTGTTCCGCAAGACGAGCAAGCATTTCGAATAGAGTTTAACTTGATAAACGAGCGATGTCTTGCAATACGAGTAATACGTGATGCCGAATGTCACATGATCACAACTGAGCCAATGGTTCTTGACGCATGCTTTGATATACAAGTGCTTTGGATTACAAGCACGTTTCTGGAACAAATAATGCTCACACACCAAGGTCTTACTGTATTTGGCTCTAAGCCCATAAAAAAGGAGTTACACATCCCTATTGAATATTTATGGTTGGTCTCACTGTTTTTGCAGGAACGGCATTCATGCTCTGGAACGCCTTTCCTCCAAATATGTAGCTGGTGATGGTCTATTGCATTGACCTCACAGATTGCAGAAAGGAAATGATTCAATAATTGAATTACTGTCCTTCTTCTATGTATGCTTCCCTGTCGATAACAACCTTCTCCTAAGTGACTGAGTTTTCCACGTAACTTCTTGTAAGAACCTTTCAGTATTGGGGTGCACTACAACCTGACCTGTTTGTATTTCTTGTGTTTTCATCTGATGGACATTTGTAAGGCGTGAAGCACGTAGGGCAATTTTCAATTTTCAACAGGGTGAGACTGTTCTATGCAACGTGGGATGCCCAGCAAACCTGGCTCTTGCCCCCTAAATGTCGTTAGAGGCTCCCACTTGTAGAAATGGAGGAAACTACCCCCCTCAAGAACTACTGATTTAAACCTGCTTTGTCTCCATCATGACCTCCTCACCCCAGACTCAATTGTTGGTGTTTGGGCCCAAGTACAGTGGCAGATATTCACTCTCAATAGATTTTTGTGTTCTTATAACCAGCCCATTGGTCTTGCAGGTCAAAGACTTTGGACATCCTGGTTCTGACGTCCAATGTCTTCTTTCCTCCCCAACCACACTGTAATGGACCACCTTCCCGTCTTAAAGTGATCAATGGACCTGTTGAACAGAACGGGGCTGGGCACCAAAGCCAGTGACATTTCACCCTAGACCTTTCCTCAGCTCAGCAGTGAGCTTATATTTGACATCTTCTGGCTCCTGGTTATTTTTCGACCTCATAGAACGCAGCCCACGTTTCATCAGCTTGTTGTTTGAATGCTTATGTGTTAGACCCCCTTGGGGTGGAAAGTGCCCAATTCAGAACAGGGAAGTGACTTGCCCAGGGTCACTTGGCAAATAAGAATAAAAGCCAGGGTACAGCGGTCTGCCCCAGGGCTGACCCGCTTCAGGTCCTGGGGGATTGAAATTCCTCTGGTGGCGAATCAGCAGCCCAGAGTGGACCATGCACTGCTCTGATCTGGCCTAAAAAGGGGTGGAATCCAGGGGCCTGTCCCAGCCAAGCACCCAGTGTCTTACAAGCCTATTTCGAAATCTGGCTTGTCTCTGGAGAATGGGCAGGGAGCCAGTGCTCTGTGGAGAGGGTAGGGTGAGCAGCCCATCAGATTAGAGATACCAGCAGCTGCCTGCTCAAGCATCTGGGACAGAGGGGTGGACAGAGCCTCCAAATGGGTGACCTGTGCTTCAGATACACGCACGTAATCTCTAGGCTTCTGTTTCCCTGTCTATAAAGCGGGACCACTCCTTCCTCCCTTGCTTACCTCCCAGAGGTATTATAAGGAGCCAACAAAGAAAACTAGACTGTTTAGGCATTCTAGAACATTCCAAAGACATTATATTTTACTCGCGGTGAGATGGGAGCCCTTGAAGGAGTTTGAGCAGAGGAGACAAACCATCCGATTTAGGTTCCAATAGGATGTTAACAGGATGCTGTGTGGGGGAATAGATTGCCCTGGAGAGATGGTCTGAAGCAGAGGGTCGAGTGAGGGGCTACTGCAATAATCCAGGCAAGAGAGGGTGGGGGTCGTGGGGCAGGTGGTAAGAAACAGTCAGGTTCTGGGCATATCTTGATGGGAGAGCCCGTAGGATCTGCTGACAGATCGAGCACGAGAGACAGACACCGAAGATGATTCCAGGGGTTCTGACCAAAGGAAGGAGGCAGTCGCCAGTGTCTGGGATGGGACGGCTGGTTTGGTGGGCGAGAAAGGGAGCTCAGTCCAGGACATGTGAGGTTTGAGTTGCCTCCAACAGCCGAGCGGGAATGTCGATCATCACGAGACACGTAAGCCCTGCTGTCTTTTGCCACGGGACACATGACTGCAACAACATGCACTTGACCTTCTGATGGTAGCTTGGTCCCACTAAATGGTAGCTGCTTTCTCCCCGAGATGCTCTGGCTAGACCTGGGAGCACCAAGGCGAGCTCTATAACCAGAGGCGGCCTATATTTAAGCTCGGGTCACCCCAAACACGACCCCATCGTGCGTAAACATACACTCCGTTGTTCTTTAGAGACACACAGTTTATTTAAGTGGCTCAGAGTGTGATGGGCTGGGTCCAACCATCGACTGTGCTGGAAGCAACCCCCTGAGACCAGATGGTTCGGGCATCCAAGAAATCAAAGGCCTCCAAATGGGCAATGCCTCTCTTGTGTCACACAGCAATGCAGGTCTGAGCCGAGGCTGGGACCCAGCCCGGGGCGTGGCTCCCACCCCCTGCTCTGTCTCTTCTGAGTGCACACACCCTGGGGATCTCTGGACATAAAGCAGTCCATCCTCCCGGTCAAAGAAAAATTCCCTCTTCCCACTCCATGTTCTCCTTTCCCCGAGAGTCTCCTCTCCTCCTTCCTCGCTCCCTGGACACTGTCCCCGTCTGTCCTGCTGCCCATCTTCTTGGGATTACTCAGGCCTCCGGGGACCAGACGTTCAGAGAAGGGTCTGAACGTGCGGTGGCCCACACATCCACGGAGCTAAGTACAAACTTATTACAGAGCGTTGACTGGGTGCCATACGCTGCTACGAGCCAACAATCACTTAGCCAACCCTCCCAGCTACCCCAAGAGGTACACAGACTCTATTATTAGTTCCATTTTACAGATAAGTAGACCGGGGCCCAGAAAAGTTAAAAGACAGAGCCGGGATTCAAAAAGGCGGTCACCATGGGGTGCCTGGGTGGCTCAGTCGGTTAGGCGTCTGACTCTTGGGTTTCGGCTCGGGTCACCATCTCACGGTTCGTGGGTTTGAGCCCCGCGTCGGGCTCCTCGCTGACAGTGCAGAGCCTGCTTGGAATTCTCTCTCTCCCTCTCTTTCCCTCTCTCTCTGCCCTTCCCCCGCTCACTCTCTCTGTCTCTCTCGGAATGAAGAAGTAAAACTAAAAAAAAAAAAAAAAAAAAAAAAAAAAAACCTGCATCACCACCACCAACATCGGGGTGGGGGGGGGGGGGGTGGCCTCCAGGGAATGTATGCTCAGGCTAAAAATCAGGGAAGGCCAAAGTGGGACCAGGTCAGAGTCACAGCAGGAGACTGGGACCAGGCCAGGGTCACCCATTAGTATCTCCCACCCCCAGCTGAGGCCTGGCTGTGCCAGGGGCTGGGGCAAGCCCTGCAGGCCAAGAAAGGGCTTCCCCCAGGGAAGCCTCCTCCTTCTGCCGACTCAGCCTGCCCCGCCCTGCTAGAGACCTCAGTGGCACAGCTGTCCTCCTCAGAGCTAAGGTTGGGCTAGTCAGGATGTTCAGCCCTAAGAGCGTGAGGCCCCCCCAGCCCTGCCCCAAGCTCCAGCCCTCTCTCCTGAGATGGGATCTTCGTTCTGTCCCTGAACACGTGTTTTGGCCCTTTATTTCCCCCAGGAGCAAGAGACTGGCAGAGGAACCTCAGAATGCCTGCAGGGACTTTTAAGCTGTTCACTTAACAGCTGGGGAGACCGAGGCAGTGAGCGAGGAAGGGATTTACCCAAGGTCCGTCAGCTAGTGAGGGGACAGGCCAAGCCCAGACGGCGCGACTCTTCGGTCCAGCTCTCTCCACAACGCTGCAGGGGCTCAGGAGAAGGTGGGGCAGGCTGGGGGCGAGCCGGTATCAGTGGTTCCCCAGCCCCTGCTGGATGCCCCTGTGATGTCAGAGCCCACACTTTCCTGATAAAGAGATGGTTAAGAAAGGGCGTCTCCAGACTGAAGCCATTTCTTAAAAACAGAAAAAAACACAATGAAATGAAACCAAAACCAGACAAAGCCACAAGGAATTGTACCCACCCCCACCTTGGACTCTGTCTTCATTCATTCATTCATTCATGCACCGCACATTTGACGACCTACTGTGTTCCAGGCTCTATGCTGGCTGTTTGGGATTCAGTTATAAGCATACCCGTCCCGATTCTCGTGGAGACAAACAAGTCCAGAGGCAGTTACAAAAATGTATAAATACGGCCAGCTCTGTGGTGGTCCAGGAACAGGAGATGGGCGTACCCAGAAGAGGTGCTAAACCCAACCTGGGGAAGAGCATGATCAGGGAGGGCTTCCAGGAGGAGGTGATGTCGGAGGTGGGCTTTGAATTGTATGTAGGAGTTAGCCCAGATCTTCCACTGGCCACCCAAGTCCTGATGCTGATGTTTCTGAGCTCCCCGAGGACCTGCTGTGACCTAGGCTAGGGTCAGGAGATGCTGCAGGGGTGCTGGGGACGGCGCCAAGGACAATCAGCAAAGACAGGGAAGCTGAAGGCCTGGCACTTTCTCTGGAACTTTCTAGAACAGACCCTTGAGCTCTTGGCACATGCGTATTCGGGGGCAGGGCGGCTGCCTTCCTGAGTCTGTATTTCCCATCTGAGGCTTCCAACAGGTGGGAGGATGTTCAGAGTTAGAATCTAACTCATCACTGCTGGTGATAACGATGAGCACGCGTCCTTCACTGAGCCCACCCCCCTTCTCTGCCCTGTGGGCCTGGCACCTCTTAAATACCGTTTCTGATTCTTGCCACACTGTGTCACAGCGATGGCCAGAGAGGTCGATGAAGTCACCCAGGGCTGCACGGCCGGTCAGAAGCTGAGTGGAGGTTGGGCCGAGGTGTGTCTGACTCCTACTTCAGCCAGCTGGGCAAGGGCTCCTGAGTGGGATGGACTGTCTAGGTGGCGCCTCTGAAGCAGACCCTGAGAGAGGATTTGTGCAAATGTGGTTCATCGGGGCGTGTCTCCAGGAGCACCAGAAACCCAGTGGGGGAGCGGGACAAGGCAGGGCGGGCGGTCAAGCAAAGGTGTGCCAGGTAAGTCCCCCTGCCGGGCAGATGGTGCAAAGAGCTGGGGTCTCTATTACCTCGTCCGGGCAGGCCCCTAGTGGGCAGGGGGGCATCAAAGCCCAGGCACTTCCAGCGCCCCCTGGCCACAGGCAAAGGGGCTCCCGATGGCCTGAGGCCGCCCACGACAGAGACGCAGGTGCAGGCTGCTGGGAGTGTATGCACATCCAGAGTTGGCGTGTGGAAAATGGGAAAGAGAGCTAAGCGTCTGGGCCGAGTAAAGCCCACGAGCTTCTGCTACCCATGCTTAGAGGAGCTGAGCACCATCCATGTCCCCGGGCCAGTGCCTGTGGCCGCCTTGTCATCTGCAAAATGCTTCGCACTGTCCCGCCTCCACACGTTTGCTCCTGCTGTGCGTAGCCACTCCATCCGTAGTCACCAAGACCCGCAACGCACACGCGGTGTGCTAGGCTCCCGGGACAGGGAGGTGACCGAAACAGCTTTGCATGGTCCCTGCCCGCCTCGAGCTTAGAGCCTGGCTGGGGACACGGGTGCCAGATTAGCCAGATGGTCACTGCAAAGAGATGTGGGCTCTGAAGGGAAAGAATGCGATTCTTGGAGAGCAAAGAAACTTGAGCTAAGTCAGGGGTATCAGGTAGGGCTTCCCTGAGGAAGTGACATCTGAGCCGAGACCTAGAGGAGTGAGAGGTACAGCACAGGTAGAGGGAACAGATGCCCGATGCTTCTCTGACCGGGGCTTCTCAGCCTGGGACGTCCTGGGTGAGGCGGGTCCTTTTCGGGACACTTGAACAAGCAGATCCTCTGGCCGAGCCTCGGTTTCCTCACGTGTACAATGAAGTTTGGACTTCCACCTGACTGCTGCCTCACAATATCCACCAACAAGTGGCAACGGCAGCCATCTAAGGGCTCTCAGTGACCTCTGTCCCTGTGACCCACAGATGCCTCCTTTGTGTCCTCCCGTGGTCAGATAACGAGTGACCTCCGGGCTTATCAGCCTGACCTCCGATTACCCCCACATATGATGTTGCATACGGGTTGCAAAAAACTGCCTACTTCCCCAGAAGACGGCCTGTCCAGACCCGCTTGGCCCAGACCGCTGTTCTTGCCTGCCTGGGAAATGTCAGCCCCCAGGGGAAACTGACCTGGGGTCAGTGCTTTGAGGGCCCTTGCAGAAAACAGCTCCATTTCTGGAGAAAGTCTGCCTTTGGTGGCAGCAAAGCTGGGTCCTGGGCTCACAGAGCCACGAGTGCCTCGGCGTATGTTCTTGGGCCATCCATGACTGCATAGTTATCACATCGTATCCTGGGGGGGGTCTTTGAGCTTCCAATGGGTGTCCATTATTGACAAATATTTACTGACTTTCTACTACGTGCCGGGCACTCTCCTGGGCGCTAAGAGAGATCGTAGCCGACAAAAAACAAGCAGAGCAAAACCAAACCAAGAACCCTGTCCTCGCGGAGCTTCCATTCGACTAAGGGGGTGAACGAGGGACAAACAGACAAACGTACCACAGTGCCAGCGGTGACAAGCGCTTTGCGGAAAAATCCAGGCTAGGAGCCAGCAAACAAGACAGGGGTGTCAAGGTAGTAATCTTCTCTGAAGAAGTGATGTTTGAGGATAGACCTGAAGGAGGTAAGAGAGGGGACTACGTGGAGAAAAGATACACCAGGCGCTGCAGGATTTTTTACCTTAATACCCGGGGTTCGTTGTCCCACCGCTTCCAAGAATGAAGAGGTGGGACACAAAATGAGCAGCGGGGGGAAGTTGATCAGAAGATCAGAAAGTAAGAATAGCAGGAGAGCTCTCTTTACAGAGAGGGGCTTTCAAAGGTGAGTGCCCCCTGGCATTCAAGGGTCAAGGGTCAAGGGTCCTTGTTTTATAAGGTTCTGGTCAGCACCACCACCACCCCTCCTTTCCCTTCCCCCTTGTTCCTTCTCAAGCCCTGTCCTTACTGGCTGGATCACTGGGTGCTAGGTGGTCCATTCCTGATTGGCTCTGCTCCATTGCGTGAGGCATCAGACTGGTCATACTGTCCCTTGTATGACACAAGTTTTATGGTTTACCTTTTTTAGTTAGGTATTTGGATTGTCAAACTCCTGAGAGGAAACTGAGGGGGAGTAGGTGATGTCTGTCACATTCCGAAGAGGGCCCTTGCACCCTATGGGGTTTGCTGTGGTCAACCGCTAACAGCACTGTTCCAAAATATGTATTTTTCCCCACCCAGGGCCCTCAGGTCCTAACCTTTGCCTCTCTGCCTATTTATCCTATCTTTCCTTATCATACAAGCAGGAAAAGGGGGGGGGGGGGAGACAGTGCAAAGGTCCTGAGACAGCCATGTGCTTAATGTGTGAGGAATGCCAAAAGGCCTGTGTGGCTTGACTGGAGTCCAGTGAGGGAGAGGGAGAGTGTGTTAAACATCGGAGTTGCATTCAGGAGTGTGTTTTGTCAGTGTGTGTGTGTGTGTGTGTGTGTGTGTGTGTGTTTGTGTGAGAGAGAGAGAGAGAGAGAGAGAGAGAGAGAGAGAGTCAGAGACAGAGAGACAGAGAGAAACCTAGAGACTGTCTCCTCTCTTTCTTCTTCCTCCCCCTCCCCCTCTTGGCCTCATCAAGATTAAGAGGGGAAAAACACAGATGATTAAATGATTTAAATGTGCAAGTAAAATAACTCCTCAGTGAGCACATTATGCAAATCTATGCGATTAACATCACAAATGAGGTGAAGCCACCCAGGCCAAGGAACTAATTTCTCTGGGGGTTCCAGCTCCATTCTTGCCCCTCCCTGCATGCCAGAAACTTCTCTGGGTAGAAGGGAAGAGAAGTGAAGTCTTGCCACGTGCCTGGGCACAGTGTGGTTTTACCTTCATCACTTCTTCAGCGCATCTAGCACCTGTCAGAAGCAGCGAATTATTGCCGTATTTCACAGAAGAGGAAATCGAGGCCTGGAGAGAAGGAGGTTAGAACCCAGGCCTCCTGGGGACAAACTTAGAGGTTTTTTTTTTTTTGCCGAGAGGTTTCCAATGTGTCTCTGGGGAGGTTTGCACTTCTAGAAGGGGCTGCGGTTTCCCCGGGCCTTTAAGGAAGGCAAACTTTCTGGAAAGGGCCAGGAAATAAATGTTCTAGGCTTTGTGGGCCATCCTGAGCTGTGCCCTCGTAGCGTAAGCAGCCACGGGAGTTCTGTAAGAGAGCCGGTGTGGTTGTGTTACAATAAACCCGCTTACGAAAACAGGCGGTGGCCCAACCTGAAGGCTGTCCTGGGCCGAGTGCTCTAAGGCATCTGGTTTAATCAGAGCTTCCCCTGCCGCAGAGCGTTTAGCCGCCCAAGGCTGTGTGACCCCAGACCAGTCGCTGGTCCCTCTGAATCTGTTTCTTCACCCGAGCAGTGAGGGGATGTTCTAGGGGAGGCTGGGTAACGAGAGGGGAGGAGAGCAGCCATGGTGGGGAGACCTGAGAACCTCGGGTGGGAAACCCTCAGCAAGGCACGCTCTTCCAGTACTTTCTCTGCATCACAGACCACTCAACGCTCCATGGGGTAAAATGACCATTCCATGACGCTCCTAGGTCCCGTGGGTCAGGAATTCAGACCCAGCCCGATTAGGGACAGTTTGTTCGGATCCATGATGTCAGCTGGGAACACTTGCATGATGATTCAATGGCGAGGGTCTGGAACTATCCAGAAGCGTCCTCACTTGCAGATCTGGCGACCAACGCTGGCTGTCAGCTGGGGGCTCGGGGAGGCTCTGGCCAGAACACCTCCACGGGACCCTTCCCAGTGGGGTCTCTCTGTGGGCTAGTGTGGGTTTCCTTGCAGCATAGTGGCTGGGTTCCAAGCGAGCAAAGTAGATGAGCGGTTTTAGGACTTAGCTTTGAGAGCCACATGGCGTCACTTTGGCCGGGCTCTTTTGGTCAGTCACAAAGGGGAGGGAATATAGACACCCCGCCCTCTCCCCCCCCCACTCTATGAAAGGAAAGTCAGGGTCACATTGTAAGAATAATGGAGGACGTGGGAGATGTCATGCCCATCTTTGGGAAACACAGTCTGTCCCACATATACATGGTGGGAGAGCCCCCAAGAGGCGTCTGGGCCCGGGATCTCCTTTGCCGGTTCCAGGCAGCACCAGCGCTGTCGCTGGGAGCCCATTCTGCTCAGACCCCTCCCTCAGACCCAGTCAAGACTTTTCTGGTCCAACTCAGCCCATGCTCAATCCCAGGTCTCCACGCAGAGCTGATCCTGGGACCCTTCCTGCAGAGGGAAGAGTGGTGAAGTCTTTTTCTTACAAACAGTGAAGGAAACACAAGCAAACCCCACCCCACACACACACACATCAGCCCTGTGACCCCAGGATTTGCAGGAGGGCTGGCCAAACAGATGGGGAAATGTTGAGACAAAACCAACTGGGAAACGCCTCCTCAAGCCAGAGGATGCAATTGCGCGAGGGCTGGAGGGCGGAGCTGGGGTCCTGGCCTGGCCCAAAGTGGGGAGACTCTCAGAGAGCCGGCTGTCAAAATGGGGCCTCTGAAAGAGGCCAGGAGCACACGAGGGTCACCTGGCTGTGAGCAGATGTCTGAGTAGAAAGAGCCATTGAGATTGGGGTTGCTGAGGTTCTGGGGGCAGATGTGAGAGGCGGGCCAGCCCCCTAGTTAGGTTAATGACAGGTCCCTAGAATCACATCCAGCTGATTCCGGACTTCTACTCTCCCCAGCAGAGCGAGAAGAGCCTGGGGCTCAGAGGAGGGGAAGGGCTCACAGTAAACCAGTGGCCAGGCTGGGACTTGAACCCAGGGTTCTGCCTTCTTCTGCTGAGGTGGCCCGGCAGAGTCCTCTTAGGGTTCAAAGTCTCTTGTAAATGGATCCAAATGTTAATAACAATGTGACCTCCCATTCGTGGAGCCCCTAGGCTGAGCGTTACCTGCCTTTCCTCACCCAGCCCTACGGTAGGGTAGGGCGGAAGGGTGGGGGCTGTTACTGACACAGCAAATAGGTGGTTGAGCAGGGATGAGACCCTGAGCCTGGCACTCACTCACTCTGAGAGAGGGAAGCGTCGTGCTCTGAGAGGGCTGGGCATGCTGGCATATTCCCAGTCCTTGGTCAAGCGTGTTGGCACTTCCTGCCCTGGATCCCTGGCAACTAGAACTCCCAAGAACCCCAGCCAGATGTGGCTATGTCAACGGGAGTTCCTCGGGGTGGGGGTGGGGGGGTGTGGAAACAGGTGGTCCCTACAGACATCCCGCTCCCAGCCATTGTATCCCGGCCTCCCGGCAACCAGAGTCAGGATGATTGTCCCCATTTTAACAGATAGGCAAACTGAGGCCCAGAGGAAAAATCAGATCATTCCTCTTCTGGAGGAGTTGAGTTGGGGGGGGGGGGGGGAGGGCGGGGAGCACAAGCCACAGCTGGATCCCAGCTAATATCTTGCCCACACGGCTGCTTCCCCAGGGTGACTAGGATGTGTAGGAATGATGGAATAACAGGAATGAGCCAGAAGCTCCTTCCCTGCAGACATCAACTGATCAGATAGTCCCCATGACTCATCCCCACATCCCCATTGCCCCGAGGCTGCTCTAGCTTCAGCCTCCTTACCCCAGCCTCCTTCCGCAGCAGTGAGGATGGCACCAGACCTTCCCCGTTCCTGGGGAAGCGTTGTCCTCCAATGAAAGGCACCAGATGGGTAGGGTGACCATGTAATTTACTGTCCAAAGCAGAATGCTTTGGGGAGCTATTAATAATTATGTGGGGACAGGAGGCATTAACCTAGGTTTTCTAAGGCAAACAGGGAAGTCTGATCACTCTACTCCTGGGCTAATTGCTCAGCTCAAAGTGCTGAAAGCACACAAATGTCTGACACCAAGGCTCCGGCCACAAACAAGGGCAAAAGAGTTCTTTGGAAGATATATTTTTGAGAACCCCTCAAGTCCTAGGACATGCCTAGGGGGATTCAACTCTATGTGCAGAGCTTCAGAAACATATACTCTGAAATGAGACTATCTGGGTTCACCTCCTGATTCTACTTCTTGAGGGCTGTGTGAGCTCAGGTCTCTTACCTAACCTCTCTGACCCTCAGTTTTCTCATCCATAAAACCGACCTACCCGCAAAGGCCTGAGGTGAAGGTGAACTGAGATAATGCAGGGGAATCATCACAACAGTTTTGGCACAGATTAAAGGCTCAGAGAATAAGAGGCCATTGTTATTTTGTATTAATTTTATTGTTATTAATGAATGATTCCAGGCACTGAAAGGGGCAGACCTCTGAGGTCTCAGATAGGGCCCTGTCCTCCCGTATGCACACTCTGGTGGGAATGAAGTCTTGAAAGACAGACCCAGGGCTGTGGAGTTCAGAGATGTAGGAGGGCCAGAGTTGGCTGGGAGCATCAGGGTGGGCTTCCTGAAAGAGGTAGCCCCTGGGCAGAGTCCTGGTCCAGGCCCTTCTGTAAGAGTAAGGTCATAGTCAGAAACTGCCTGGCATCGCCGATTCCCAAATTCAAATCCTGGGGAAAGAATCTTACTGGCGAACTTGGGTCACATGTCTCCTCCTCATCCAACCGGCTGCAGCGACCCTGGACCTGGGATTCACAGAGGACTCCTGGCTGAGGGTGCTGGACCGCCACTCTCAGAAAAGGGAGGTCGCTTTTGCAGGAGGGGGGCGCCACTGGGGCAAAAACATAGAGGTGGGGAAGCGGAGGCTTTGCGTGAAGGGCACCCAATGGCTGAGTTCGTGTCAACCCCGCTGTGGCTGCTTGAAGGGTGGTTGCTGCAGCCACAGCCCTGCCTCTGTGCCCAGTGGCCCACACGTGGGTGAGAAAAGGGAAGTCGAAAGTGAACTAGCAGCCGAACCAGCGCTCAAAGCCGGGTCCTTCTCCCAGCCCTGCTGGCTTGAGTGTCTGAGGGGTGGGGGGAGTGGGGGTAGAGAAGCAGGGAGAAGGAAATCAAGAAATAACAGGCTTCACAGGAGCCATAATGACATTTTAACTTGAAAATTGCAAGGAGACGGGGCTGTGGAGGCGTATGCAAATGTCCATGCAGATGAGATGCAAATGAACCTGCCTGCTCTTGCCTGGTGCACCTGGATGTGGTCGGTGACAAATCCTAACGGGCACCGCATGGCTGTGTGATTGATTATCAAGGCCAGCTGGGATGACAACTGCACTCCCCTCCTGGGAGCTGGGCGGAGATGAGATTGTTTCTAGAGCGCCCTCTGATGGGGGACCCTGAGGCATGGCCCTATCTAGCTCAGGGATATGGCAAATTTGGGACACATCTATTACTTCTGTCTATACTGGCATCCATGGCAGACATCATTAATCAATCATAGACTTCTTTTTACTGAGCCCAACGTGCACTCTAGGCAGTCCCTACTAATTGATCAAAGTTGGCATTCATTCATCCACTCCTCTGATGAATTTGGTTGAGTTTCTTCCCCGGTTGCCAAGGATATATTGAACAGAGACTTTCAGTTCCGGCTCTCACGAAACTCACAGTTTAGAAGAGGGCGTGAGCATTAATGAAATATTCCACAACGGCAGTTGGGATAAGTGCTGTGATGGAGAAGCCCTTGGTTCTAACACAAAGGGGTTTGACCTGTCCACAGTGGCCTGATGTTGCTGATATCTGAAGCATGAGAAGGGCTTAACTAATTAAAAAGGTGGGGGAAGAACGTTCCAGGCCTTGAGACAAGGAAGAGCTTGTAAGCAGACACCGTCACTGCTACACCTACGTTCCCTATGATCACTTTTTGTTTCTCTGCATCCTTCTGGTGGCTTTAAAAAAAGAACAAACAAACAAAATAAATAAATAAATAAATAAATAAATATTTAAAAAGAACAAACACCTTTATTGAGGTAGAGTTCACATACCATACAATTCATGCAAAGTGTATGATTTAATAGTATTTCAGCGTATTCACAGATACATATAACGACCACAGTCAATTTTCATGACCTCCAAAAGAAACCCTTTACCCTTTAAGGATTCATACTCTCCCACCCCACACCCCCAGCCCTAAGCAACCACTAATTTACTTTCTGTCTCTACAGATTTACCTTTCTGGACATTTCATGTAAATGGAATCATATGATATATAATCTCTTATTATATACTGACATATATGAGACTGGCTTCTTTTACTTAACCTAAACTTTATAAGGTTCATGCATGTTGTAGCATTTATCAGTACTTTTTCCTTAAAAAATTTGTATTTTGATAAAATATATATAACATAAAATTTGCCATTTTAACTATTTTTAAGTGTGCAGCTCAGTGGCCTTCATTTACATTTGAAGTGTGCAATCATCACCACGATTTCCAAAATATTTTCATCACCTTAACAGAAACGCTGTGCCCATCAAACAATAATTCCCCATTCCTTCCTCCTCCCGAGCCCTGGTGACTTCCAACTTGCCTTATATTTCTATGAATTTGCCTATGCTAGATATTTCGTATAACAGACTCATACGCTATTGGTCCTTTTTGCCCGGCTTGTGTCACTCAGCATATTGTTTTCAAGGATCACCTATATCGTGGCATGCACCAGAACATTCCTTTTTGTGGATGGATAATTTCCCATTTCGTGTACATTCCACATTTTGTTTGCCCATTTATCTGTTGATGGACGCTTCAGTTGCCTCCACCGTTGAGCCGTCGTGAATAATGCTGCAATGAGCATTGGCACACAAATGTCTGTTTGAGTCCCCATTTTCAATTCCTTGGGGTATGCGTCTAGGAGTGAAATTGCTGGATCGTTTTATGTTGATCTTTCGGAGGAATCCTCACATTTTTCCACAGTAGCTGCATCATTTTACGTTTCTGTCGGCAAGGCAAGAGTTTCAACGTCGCTGCCCTCTTACCAATATTTGTGATTCTCTGCCTTTTTGATTACAGCCCTCGTTGCAGGTATGCAGTGGTATCTCACTGTGGTTTTGGTTTACATTTCCCTAATGGCTAAGTATGTTGAGCATCTTTTCACGTGCTTGTTGGCCATTCGTGTATCTTTGGAGAAATACCTGTTCTTTACCCATTTTTACATTGCGTTGCGTCCTTTTGTTGACTTATAGGCGTTCTTTATAGATTTTAACTATTAAACTCTTAATATATATATGATTTCGACATATTTTCTCCCATACTGTAGGTTGTCTTTTTCACTTTCCTGAATAAGGTCCTTTGATGCACAAAAGGTTTCATGTTGATAAAGTCAAATGTATCAACTTTTTCTAATGTTTATTTATTTTTGATAGAGAGAGAGCACGAGAGGGGGAGGAGCAGAGAGGGAGACACAGAATCCGAAGCAGGTTCCAGGCTCTGAGTTGTCAGCACAGAGCCCGACGTGAGGCTCGAACTCACGAGCTGCAAGATCATGACCTGAGCCAAAGTCGGGCGCCCCACGGACTGAGCCACTCAGGCACCCCTCAAATGTATCAATTTTTCCTTTTGTTGCTCATGCTTTTGGCGTCATATCTAAGAGTCCACTGCCAAATCCAAGGTCATGAAGATTTAGTTCTATATTTTCTGCTGAGAGTTTTATAGTTTCAGCTCTTACATCTAGGTTGTTGATCCATTTTGAGTTAATTTTGTATATGGTGTGAGTCCGGCTTCCTTCTCTGACATGTGGAAACCCAGCTGCCTCAGCATGGTTTGTTGAATGGACCTGGCACCCTTGTTGAAAATCAATTGGCTGTAGATATATGGGTTTATTTCTGGACTCTCAGTTTTATTCCATCTGTCTGGATGTCTGTCTTTATGGCAATGCCACACTATTTGGATTACTGTAATCTCGTAGTAAGTTTTGAAACTGGGAACTGTGCGTCCTCCAATTTTGTCCTTCTTTTTCAAGTTGTTCTGGCTGTTTGGGGCCTCTTGAAATTCTATGGGAATTTGAAGATTGGCTTTTCCATATCTGCAAAAAAGGCTGTTGGAATTTTGATATGGGTTACATTGAATTTGTTGATCGCTTTGGGGTAGTATTGATATTTTAATAATGTTAAGTCTTCCTATCTATGTGCCTAAGATGTCTTCCCATTTTTTTAGGGCTTCTTTCATTTTTTCCAGCAATTTTTTTCAAGTTTATTTACTCTTGAGAGAGAGAGAGAGAGAGAGAAAACACAAGCAGGGGAGAGGCAGAGAGAGAGGGAGACAGAGAATCCCAAACAGGTTCCGCACCGATAGTGGGGATGCAGGGCTCGAACCCACCAACAATGAGATCACGACCTGAGCCGAAATCAAGAGTGGGTCCCTTAACTGAGCCACCCAGGTGCCCTTCCAGCAATGTTTTAAAGTTTGCAGCGTATAAATCTTTCACCTCCTTGGTTAAATTTATTCCTAGCTTTTATTCTTTTAGATACTATTGTAAATGGAACTGATTTCTTCATTTTCTTTTCAGATTATCCATTGTTGGTGTATAAAAACACAACTATTTTTGTGTGTTGATCTTGTACCCTGCAACTGTTAGCTCTAGTAGCTTTCTTGCGGGTTACTTGGGATTTCCTATACACAGGGTTATGTCATCTGTGAATAGAGGCAGTTTTACTGTTCATGCCTTTTATTTGTTTTTCTTGTCTAATTGCTCTGGCTAGAACTTCCAGTACAATGTTGAATGGCAAGGGTGAAAGCAGCCCTCCTTGCCTTTTTCCTGATCTTAGGGGGAAAGCTTCGGGGGAAAGATCATAGGTCTTGCACCTATGAGTGTGATGTTAGTTGTGGGTTTTTCTTAAGTGTCCTTTAGAATGTTGAATAAGTTCCTCTCTATGCCTAGTTTTCTGACTTTTTTTTTTTTTTATCACAAAGAGGTGTTGGATTTTGACAAATGTCTTTTCTGCATCAAGATGGTCACGTGGGTTTTTGAACCATTCTTTCTACTACTATGGTATGTTACATTGATGGATTTTCATATGCTTAACTACCCTTGCGTTCCTGGGATAAATCTCAATTGGTTACACTGTATAATCTCTTTAATATGCTGTTATATTTACTTTGCTAGTATTTTGTTGAGGATTTTGGTATGTATATTCATTCATAAGGTATGTCGGTCTATAATTTTCTTTTCTTGCAATATCTTTATCTGGCTCTGGCGTTAGGATAATGGTGCCTTTGTGAAGTAAGTGAGGGAGTGACTTCATTCCTTTTAATGGCTGAATAATGTCCCATTGTTTGAATATGACACATTTTGTTTATCCATTCATTAGTTGATCAATATTTGGGTTGCTTTTACTTTTTGGTTACTATAAATAATTCTGCTGTAAACATCCACGTACAAATTTTTGTGTGGGCACACGTTTTCTCTTGGGTATATTCTTCATACTGGAATTGCTGGGTCATATGGTAACCACTTAAGGACCTGGAAAACTGCTTTCCAACATTGGCATGTTGTGTCTCTTCTTCGGAGAAAGGCCTATTCAGATCCTTTGCCCATTTTTATTTTTTTTATTTTTATTTATTTTTTTAATTTTTTTTTAACGTTTATTTATTTTTGAGACAGAGAGAGACAGAGCATGAACGGGGGAGGGTCAGAGAGAGGGAGACACAGAATCTGAAACAGGCTCCAGGCTCTGAGCTGTCAGCACAGAGCCCGACGCGGGGCTCGAACTCACAGACCGCGAGATCATGACCTGAGCCGAAGTCGGCCACTTAACCGACTGAGCCACCCAGGTGCCCCCCTTTGCCCATTTTTAAATTGTTCACTATTATTATGTAGTTGCGAGAGCTTCCCGCATATTCTTTATACAGAATAGTATCTTCTACGGATGGACCCACACCTGCAAAGACTTCCAAAGACTGCCCTCGGGCTCCTGGACCCTGCTTAGCGCAGCATATTTTGCACACAGCCCGTGTGCCTTGCGGGTGTAAAATGCCCTCCAGCGTCTCCATGTTACCAGCCAGAGGCTGACACTGCTCTGCAATTATACCTTGGCCTCCTTGCCTTTCTGTCTTGATCGCCTTTTCGACAAATCACCCGCACCGGAGCCTCATCTCCAGGTTCTGCTTTTAGGGGAACTTGACCTCAGAAAGAGCTTGGAGTGGCTGAGGAACTCAAAGGACGTCAGTGTTGCCACAATTCAGAGAGAATGTGGAGATTGGGGCACATGGCGAGGCTAGAGTGATAGGCAGAAGCCTGACCACACACAGCTTCGTGCAGCACAGCGAGGGCTGGGTTTACACCCGGAGAGCCATGGGATGCCACTGGGTGGTGACATCGATGTTATCTTACGTTTTGTAAAGGTTCCTCTAGATTCTGTGGCTCGGGAGGACCGCAGAGGCTACGGTTACAGCCGTCCAGGGGAGAGAGGATGGAGGCTGGGAGGACGGTGGGGATGCGGAGGGAGAGAGAAATGGAACATCAGAGGATAGGCAGGCGGATTTCAGGGCTGTGGGGAAGTTCAAGAACAAGCTGCAGATTTCCAGCCTGAGCACCTGAATGCGTGGGCAGTGCACAGAGGAGGAGGTGGCGTTGGGACGGTAGAGCAGAGTTCCACATGCAAGACGACCCCAGCTTGCCATCCGTTTCGGGCCCGACCCCCTCGTTTCACAGATGGAGGAAGTGAGGCCTATGGGGTGCAGTGGTTCCCCAGGGGCCCCCACAATGCCCCAAACAGAAGGGACAGGACTTCAGGAATCCTGTTGCCCAGACAGAAGACTCACTCTCTGGGGGACCCACTGGCTCCAGCCTCAGAAAGCTAATTTGTCAGCTAGGAGAGGGCGGGGGTTTGAGCCAGACGGGTTTGTCCCGGGCTGGAAGCCAGTTCACAGCCCCCAGAGAACAGAATATCTCTGTTTTATGACGGCTGCCTGTGCCCTGACTCCAACCGGCTGCCCTGTCTGGGTCTGGTGTGGGTAACTTGACGGCAGGAGGGTGCGGGGCACCCCCTTCCAAGTGGCTGACAACTGGAGGCTTATCTGCGCCCCCAGATTTGGCATTGACCAGAAGCGGGACAAGATTCTGGGCTTTCCCCTTCTTGCCCTGTGACCCCTTTCCTTGCAGTTTGACCTTGGGGACGTCACCTCCCCTCTCCGGTCTTCATTGCGTCTTTTCAAATGCAACACGGGGACATCCCAGAGTATGACTTTGGTGCCCTCGGGGTTGCAGTGACTCTCAGAGGAAAAAACAGACGGACAAAAAAAAAATACTTTGTAAACTGTGAAGTGCCTCAACTTCAATCTGGGCTCATCTTGCTTCTTGCCACGGCCCAGTGGATTCCTAAGGCTTTGCTCCTTGACACGACAGTCACCCCTCTGGAGAAGAAAAACGCTTGGTATGGAGCTCAGGGATCCGGAGATCTTATCGTGCTGGCCCGGGAGGCTTGATAAACCCATTGGAAGGTGGGGAAAACTGAGAGGCTGCCCTGGTCACAGCCGCCAGGCGGTCAAGCCTGGATTCAAAGGCAGGGCTCTCTGAGTCCAAAGACAAGAAAAATCCTTATCCATTTAGTGATCTGATGGGACGGATAGGGCAAACTGAGGGCCAGAGGTGAAAGCAACCCACCTGGGGTCCTGCAGGCGGTCTGCAACATGGTGCGTCACCTGAGGCCCCTGCCTCCCAGGCCGTGCTCCTCCTGCAACCCCTCAAGCACGAAAAAGGGGCTCCTGTCACCGTCATGTCACTGGCGGACTCAGGGTTCCTTAACGGTCCACCTTCCTCCCACCGGCACAGAGGAACTGCACCTTCGCCTCTGCACAGCAGCCTCTTGGGGCTGAGGCTTTGCTGACACAAAACTCTGTTGTCACTAGAGCGACATCTCTAGGGGGAGGCCACGCCACGCCCCTTCCACGGGTGGGTCAGGGCAGAAGTCAGTTAATCAGAAATTAATTAAGAGATCCACACGATTCCAAGACCAAAAAATTCTTTGGGAATCTACTGGTGGCCTCTGGAGAAATGTCTCCCTTGGCTTGCTAGGTAATGAAAGCAGGGGCTGGCCGGGCCAGTGCTAAAGTATAATACAAGATACCCATTTAATGAGCACTTACTATGCTCCAGGCACCTTTCTAAGGACTTTCTACATACTAACTCATGTAATGCAGCAAGCCTCTGAGATCTGATTATTCTCTCGAGAAAGGAAACCACGGCACAGAAAGACCACACAACTTGGCCAAGGACTCACAGTTCATGAGCCGCGGAGCCTGGGCAGAAATCCAGTCTGTCCAACTCCAGAGCCACGTGACTGACCACACTGCCACACTAGCTCGCGCACTACTGGAGACCAGGTGTGAAGGGCCCAAAGGACCAAGACTGGTCCAGCCTAGGCACACAGCTGGGCACACAGCAGCGGCCAAGCTCCGCAGGAATTCCGAGGGGACAAAGCTGCGACCACCGCAGAACCAGCGATCCGCCCGGGCTTGTCCCGAGGTGAGTCCAAAGCATCAGCGTGTTATCAGGTCCTGGCTCTGCCACTCTCTGCGTGGCACTTCTCGGAGTCTGTTTCCTCCTCAGTAAAACGGAGTGAAATTGGTATTGGCCTCACATGACTGTCGTGAAAGATTCAGTGAAACCTGTACAGCTTTTCAGGTGTTTAGCACCGAGCTAGGCAGGAAGAAAATGCAGAGTAAACGTCAGCTATTACATTATGTATTATTTTATTCGTTATTATATTTCGTTTCGGCATCCCCTCTCCATGGGCTACTGTGATGGGATTTGGCTCTTTTTAGGAAGCAGAGGGATGCGCAAGATGGCTTTGGGGAGCCCTCCTTTCCAAGAATTCCAGGACCATCCGTCCCCTTCCTCAGCCCCCCTCAACCCTCGCAGTGTCTGTATTCTCTCAGAAGTTAGTTTCCATCCTTGCACCCCAGGTGCCCTGGCTCCCTGCCTGTGGTCCCCACTGGTTGGATGCTGTTGCTATAGCAACAGCATTTTAAGAGCCTTCGGCCCCCTGTCTGAGGCGACAGGCATGGATGGAGGGAGGTGGGCTTATCAAATGCCTCCTGTATCCTCAGGCCCGTCTGGACTGCAAGGCAGGAGAGTGGAATGCAAGAAACAGAGCTAGCCTGGGGTGGGGGGCCAGCTCAGACCCCAGCCCCAAGTGTTGCCCAGCAGCACCCCACCTCGCTGTGTCACATGGGAAACACCTGAGCGGTTGATTATAAATGCAGATTCCAGCCATGCCCTGGCCCCAAGGGCCTGATTTTAATTATCTGGGCGGGAACCCCTAGGAGGCTGCCTTTGATCAGCTCTGCTCGTGGTCCTGAGGCAGGCAGGCCACAGACCACACTTGCCAAAATCTTAAGTCCTAGAAGATTCCTGAAAGCCAACTTGGGCACTGAGGTTTGTGTTGCTTTCCCTGCTGAGCTGTCTCTGGAAAAACTCGCCTTGTCCTCCACACCAGTCCCGCCTCCCTCTCCTTCCACAGATGAGCTAAGGGCCCCACCCTCTGTCTGGAGCCAGGAAAATTCCAGGGCCGGGCTGCCAGGGGCCACCTTGGTAACGCACCGGAGGTGGAGACAGGGGTTCACAGTTTCTCAGCATCAGGACATTCCGGGGAGGTGCTAGCAGGGGTTACTCTGGGCCATGTGAAAGGCCGGGTGTCTTCTAGATACTCTGAGAGCAGAGGTGCGAAGTCCTCCCCACCTTGACCCCCTGCTTCACGGGGATGTGGCTCCCCACTCTCACCCAGTCCCAACACCAGCAGAACCCCATGACGCTGTGCCTAAAGAGTGTCCTGGGGTCGGGGGAGTGGGCCCCATAGAGTCTGAGAAGACATGTGGGGAGGGGAAGCGGGTTCTCTCTGGAGGGCCAGGACAAGTGGGGTTCCTGGAAGGTGAGACAGAGGGCCCTCGCCGGTGGGAGGAGCAGAGCAGAGAGTGCATTCTTACTCCTTTGGGGTGCACTAACTGGCTTCTAGGAGATGATTCTCTTCGCGGAGGCCAACGGCCTAGAGAATAAACAGCCGGCTGTGCAGGGATTTGCCTGACAACACACCCTTTATTCCCTTCCCAGACTCCCCTCTACTCCTCCACCAGAGGATCCTGAGTTCACCGCCAGATAAACAGGCACTGGAATCCGTGTCTCAGATAAGAAGCCACTCCCGAGTGCCCCCGCTCATGACAAGGGTGCCCCGTGGGCCCCCCGGGGAAGCTTGTGCACCCCTGAACTCCAGGTGGTTGCCTCTGAGACTTCTGGAAGGGTCTGTACCAATTACACTTTCCACGACGGGACCGGGGGTTATGCAGTCGGTCCCGGGGTCCCGGGCTCTACTGTGTCCTGCCCTGCCCTCCATACTCCCTATTTCTATGTGAGTCGGGTCTTCCTGGAGTTTCCTGGAGCTCAGAGCGGGTTCAGGCTCCTGCCCTCTCCTGGCGACACATACAGCAAGTGTCAGGAGCCACGTCCAGAGGGGCTCAGCCAGGGCTCCCGAACTGCCTCTTGTTGCTGGGCCCCTCCCCAGCCACCCCCTGGAGCCTGGTGTGAGTGGTGGGGGTCCTAGCTAGAGAGATGCAGGGGACTTGTCTGGGGTGAGTCCTACAGAGACGTCTGTGAGTCTGTCCCCTCTGAGGAGAAGCTGCCTCCAGCGGGGTGGGGGGTGTGACTCTGCCTGGGGAGTCACTGCCAGGAGACGAGAGGGGCAAGGAGAGGCTCCGAGGCAGGATCAAAGGGCTCCCGGGGACCTTTGCCTTCATCAGCCTCTACAGCCTGGCCAGCTTCCTGGGCCAGAAGGCCTGCCTGGAAACTTCCATTCTGCCCCTCTCGGGGGGCCCGAGGCCAATAGGAATTTGGCGGTCGATCCAGGCCCAGGGAGTCCCGGAGGGGCAGGCCCCGCCTTCCCCTTCCCCTGGAAGCGACCGCTGCATTCAGACCCCGACCCTCGGCCGCTGCCTTTCTTAGTTCTGGGTGTGCCGAGTGGGCGGCGGGCCCCGCTGGGCACGGACAGTGGGCCAGTGCCCTCTTCAGGAGGGTCTGGATCTCCTCGTGTCTCCCCCGGGCCTCCTCCCACAGGGCCTGGCCGGGGCCCTCCTGGCTCAGAGAGGCCACCTGCAGCCCCATGGCCGTGAGCTTCTCGGCAGGGAACTCGGATGCCAGTCGCCGCAGGTAGCGGTGGAGGAGGCGCTGGTCTCCGGGGCTGGCCCTTTGCGTCTTGCCCAGCCTGAGCTGCCTCATCAGGTCCTGACAGTCCACGTGAAACCAGGTTATCTGGGGGCGAGAAGAGAGGGATGTGGGGTTCAGGCTGGGAGCGGGGCCGTGGGGCTCCACGAGGACGGGATGTGCATCTCCGAGCAGAAAACACGGACTGCCGGGTTGAATTCTTAAGACGTTGCCCAGTCGATGCCCCGGCCTCCTCTGTGGGGTCATGAGAGTCTCTGCCGCCAGCCAAGGCCACGGTTTCGCTCTCGCCCCTGAGGTCAACACACCTGCGACCAGCAAACAGCCCCTGGCCCCCTGGGGATCCTCAGGCATGACCTGGGGGCCAGCCAAGCCTCACCCCTCTCGGGGGGGGGCGATCCAGAGCGGGGCATTCGGCTCCTCGGGTTGTCCTAACGACTGCATTCACCCCTCACGACTGGCGCAGAGGGAGGCATCGCGCTGATGTTTACGGAGCACCTCCGGCTGGCCAGGCTCTGTGCATCTCACGCGCGATCCCACTGAACCGCACCCCCGCAGCCCGTTTTACGGAGGACGAATCCGAGGCTCAGAGACAGGAAATCACTTGCCCCGGGTCACACTGCAGTTCAGTGTGGGATCTGAACTCCGATGTATCCAGTCTTTGACAGAGTATCTTGCAAGCACCTCCCTGCCCGGGCGACACCGGCCCAGGCAGGGCTGCGTCCCCGAGCAGTCGCTGGAGAGACCATCAGCCAACCCGGCCGGGGTGGGGGTGGGGGTGGCCCTCCTCCCTCAGCCCGGCCTCTGCCCCACTGTGGGATTCTGCGTGTCCCTATTTCACCCACAAAATGTCTACAGGCTGCAAAGGAGCCAACACGTTTCCCAGCAGCTCGTGAAAAACATAATCTTTCTCTCCATTAATTTAGAACCGACAGCGAGCTGTTAGCTGTGGGGATTGGAGAACCGTTTTCTCCAAGGAAACCATCTTTCCGCGGATTAAGGGAACTTGTCTTTAGATAAATGGCTTCATATTCGCGGAAGCACACGGAGCTCATGGCTGGGAAAGGGCTCCATAAATCTCTGTTAGCGGCGCGATTGTGTTATTATTATTTAGTGCCAAAGCCACCGCACGCGCGCTCTCTGCCCAGGGCTGGGCCCAGCACAGGGCTGTCCTGTCTGTCTGTCTGGCACTTGATCTTCCAGGCTGAGCTGGACAGGGATGGGGGCAGCCTGCTGAACCCTTCGCTGTGCGGATGAAGATCCGGGGCCGGAGAGGAACCGGGTCAAACAGCGAGAGGGCCACGCACAGTGGGATTCAAGGTCAGGGTGCCACCTCCCGTAGGATTCCCAGGCCTGGGTGGGGCTCTATCTTCCCACATGCCCCCAACCTTCCTGCTCCCTCCTCCCTCCTCACTCTTCCTCCATCCACTTGGTCACTGACAACAGACAAGCAGGTGAGGAGGCAACAGGAAAATTCCAGATCATGGTGAGCACCGTGAAGTGAGAAAAACAGGGGGGGACGAGAGGGAATGGGGGCCAGGTGGGGCCTCGGCGGGGAGGGGACATGTGAGCTGAGCACTGAAGAAAGTTAAGAAACCAGCCGGTCTTAAGGAAAAGCGTTCCCAACTGAGGGAAGGGCAAGTGAGAAGGCCCAGAGGTGCAGCAAGTGTGTTTTATGGGCCTGAGATCAGCCGGAATCAGCACGCGAGGAGAGAAGGGGCCAGCTGCCCTTGACGCGCGGGGCATTGCTACCACTCCTACTGCTGCTAATGATAATAATATTGGCGTTTATAATAATCATCCCAAATTTGAGTAAAGCCTGGGGGGGTTACTTACATTGAGTTTAATTCTCTCACTACCCAGCAAGAGCCGGATGATCTGCGTTTGAATCTCAGCTAGGCCATTTCCCAGCTGTGTGACCCTGGATGAGTTATTTGACCTCTCTGTGTTTCCTTGTGTGTGAATTGGGCATAATAATAGCACCTGCCTCAGAGGATGGGTGTGGCAATAAAATGATATGTGAAATGACAGACAGGGCCTGCCACATAGTAAGAGCTACAGAAGCTTTGGTTATTATTACTATTTTGATCGTTATTGTTGACGAGGAGCTGAGGCCCAGGGCAGTGAAGACCGTGGCTGTGGTCACACAGCCTTGGGGGGGCAGGAGCCGCCCCTGGCTCTAAGCCTCAGGTTCTGCCACTGCCTGGCTCTCTTCTGTCAGCTGGGAGCGGGATCCCCTGGCTGCCACCGTCCCTATTCCTTGCCCGCTGCGCCTCAGAGGCAGAGAAAATGACCTGTCCTCCCAGCGCCCCCGGGGGACTTGAGCAGAGTCCCTCTCGCTTCCCCTCTGAAGCATCCTGACTTCTCCATCCTTTGTGTGCTGAGCCAGCCTGACAGCTGGGAGGCTGGGGTCAGGCTCTTCCCCCGCTCTGTCCTCAGGGCCGAGTCTGGGGGTGCTGGGCCTGGACCGGAGCTGTGGGTTCTTGTCCCATCCAGGGTACAGCTCTCCCAGGCTGCTGCTGGTCCCCCTAGGCCTCAGTGCCCCCAGGAGAAAAGAGATTTGCTCAAATGGATTGGGGGGTGGGGTCTCTTAAGTCAAATCCTGCTTGACCATCGGCCCTCTGGGGAACCTTGTGCAAGGCACATTCCTCAGTTTCCTCATCTGCAGAATGGAAACAATGTTCGCGCCCCTCCCCCATAAAGATATGGTGAGATTAGGGGAGCCTGGCTGGTTCAGTCAGTAGGGCATGTGACTCCTGATCTCAGGGTTGTGAGTTTGAGTTCCACAGTGGGCATAGAGCCTACTTAAAAAAAAAAAGAATTGAAAAAAAGAGAAAGATAATGGTGAGATCAAATCAGATAAGGTTTGTGAAGCACTTAGAAGAGTGTCCAACAGGGAGTTCACAGTCACGAATGCAGGCTACTCTCATAATAATCCTATCATCATCACACCTGATTGAACATGGGAACCTGTTACCATCCACACCCCCACCTTTGGAGAAGAACACAGAGCAGGAACGCATCTGTGTTCAAATTCCAGCTCTTCTTTTCTGCAGCTGTGTGGCCTTGGGCAAGGCCCTTCTCTTCTTAGGGCCTCAGCATCCTCATCTGTAAAATGGGACCACTCTGCCTTGCCACACTGGATTGCCCAGAGACGACGGATGCAAAGCAGCAGAGTTCGTCTTGCCTCCGACCCCAGCACTGCCCCCGATCCCCTCCCCCGGAGGAGCCCTGTCTTTTCCTCCCCACTGCTGGCCAAACTCTGGGCTCCTGGCCAGGACTAAGGCCTCTGTTCTGGGGGTGCTCAGAAAAGACTCCGGGCCCACCCTCCGCCAACTGTCCCCTCCTTCCCCAGCTCCCACCCACTGTGTAAGGCAAGGCGAGGCATGGAAAAGAGCACTACGATGGTGCCACGGGCTTCCCGTGTGACACTGGCTAAGTGTCAGTCCTTCTCTGATCCTGTTTCCCCAACTCTGCAACGGAAGTTTCTTAGGCTGGTCTGACCGCCTGAAGTTGTCTGCGGAGAGCTATGCGTAGAGAGGAAGTCTATGGCTTTGACTGGATTCTCGGAAATACCAGGTCCCCTTCCCCTAATCCCAACGTTTAAGAGGCAGATGATATCTGAGTGTCCTTTGAGAGCTGACTTCGAGGCTGCTGGGAGGCTGCCTGGTGTAATGGGACAAGCTGGGGTCCGAGATCGGCTGGGACTGACTTAAGGGGGTCACCTATCCTCTCCAACCTTGCTTCTCTTCTGGAAACTGCAGGTAACAATAGAATGAATCCTCCAGAGGGCCTCGTGCTGTGTGTGGGCTGCTCCCTGCCCCCTCCCCCCTCACTTCCCAGCTGGACGGGGCGGGGAGGGTCTGTGCGGGCGGCCACAGGCTCACCTTCTTGCAGAAGTGGTATAGACGGAGCAGCGTCTCCAGGTCCGTGCGCTGCCGCTCGGCCGCCATGTAGAAGTGGGTCAGCTTGGCCTGGAAGGCCCGCTGGGTGGAGGTGAAGGCCACCAGTTCCGGGAGCTCTGCTCCTCCGGCCGCAGCTCCCAGCTGAGCTGCCTGCTTGGACAGCTCCAGGCCCCGGCGGTACTGGGCCTGAGCGGGAGAGGAGAGGTGTCCATTCGGGTGCCATCTTAGCTGAGGCCTCCCTCAGAGGCCAGGAACCTCTGCCGCCCCACTGCTGAGTTGTCGGGCTTCCCAGACCTCTGTTGTGTCATCTACAAAATGGGCACCGGGCCTCCGCCTCAGCAGTTCACTTGCCCAGCTGGGACTCCGCTCGCTGTCACCTCCTTCGGGGAAACTTCCCTGACCCAGGGTCTGGGTTAGGGACTCCTGCCATGCGTCCCCACATTTCTCCCTTTCTGTGTGTTGCCCTGTTTTTCTGGCACCCCTAGCCCCCACTGGCCTGGGAGCTCCCTGAGGGCTGAATCACCCATGTCCTAGGCTCCCGTACGTCAAGGGTGCAAATTCCTTGCCCCTGACCTGTGAGGCTGACTTAATAGGTCTCTGGTGGGACCCTGGAGTCTGCATTTTATAAAATCTTCCAGGGATTCTGAGATAGGTCTTCTTTTGGATGTGGTGATCCAGGAAGGCTTCCTGGAGGAGACAGCATCTAAGCGGAACCCTTTCCGATCCATGCTGGTCTCCTCACTGTCTCTGGACGTTTCCTTGCACTCTCCCACCTGCACACCTTTGCCCTAGCAGTGCCCCCCACCCCCGCCCCCCACGGCCCTCTCCATTTGCTCGGATCCTGCTCCTCAGTCTTTAGGAACGCACTGCGGCCTGGAGAAAGAAGTCCTCAAACTCCGCGTGGGCTTTCTCCACAGTCTCCAAGCTTCTGTCTTTGGGGGTCAGCATTTGCAGGCACCGGCTCCCCTCCTGCTCCATCCAGTTGCTGACCTGGGGCAGGGGAGGGAAGTGCGGACATGAGGGGTGCCTGGGAGACGTCCCTCGGCCAGCTCCCCGCTCCCTGGGAAGTGGGGATCGTGTCCTCACTGATTCGGTGGCGGGGCCTGCGCCCGTTGGCCTGGACCGAGACCCTCCCGGTTCTGGGCAGAAGGGACAGTTTGGGGAGGGTGGGTGCATTGTCATGTTCTTCAAGTAGCTGAAGGGGACAGGACTCTCCGAGTGGGACCCCAGGGGGCACCTGGCCCGGCCAGTGCCATGCACGAAGTAGGCCGTCCGTGCGCGCTTGTCTGAATGAAGTCTCACGGTGGCAAATTTGAGCTTACTCTAACCACTCAGCGCTGCTAATCAGAAAAGAGGCAGCCTGCAGAGTAATGAGCTCCTCATCCCCGGGGCTATGCAAACAGGAAATGCTGCCTTCTGTAGAGCAAGGTGCGTGGGCCCGCTGTGAACTAACTCACTGTGCGAACTGGGCAAGTCGCGTCCCCTTTCTGGGCCTTAGTTTATCCAGTGGCAAAATGGGGTAGGCGTGAGGATTCGATGAGGGACAGAGGGGATAAAACGGCCCTCGAACCCAGGAGCAGAAGTCCCCTTCTTACCCTGGGATGCCTTAAAGAGTAGGTACTCACTCCCTTTACCCTCGAAAAGCCCATTCGTGGCAGGCACTCATATTATCCCCCCATCTGACAGATGAGGAGACTGAGGCAATGAATAGTTAAATAACTTGTCTGGGGTCCGGGTCAGTGCTGGAGCCAGGACTAGAACCCAGGCCGTCCGTGTGCCCCCCAGCCCCCAGCACGAAGGGCTGCACTGTTTCTAGACGCTGGCAGTCGGGTGAGGTGATGCCGGGGGTGGGCTCCAACATCAGATTCCCAGGTGTGTGACCACAGGCAGGTGACGTAATGTCTTCCGGCCTCAGTTTCCTCATCGATGAGTGGGAGCGATCCTAGCATCTTCCCCCATCCCTGGTAGGCGGTAAGGTTGGAAAATCATTGTATACGCAAAGGCTCTGGCCCGGGGCTCGGCAGGATGAGAACAGCTTTCGGGGTTATGTCTTCACCCGCGCGGCACTTCTGTAGTGCCGTGTCATACGCTGCGTCACAGGCCGCCCGCCTGGCTCTTGAAGAACGGCCAGCCTCGTGTCCTTACACCAGAGCAGAGTGCCTGGCTGGGGCAGGGCCTGGAGCAGGGCCTTCCCCCACCCAGAGGCCAGCCTCCCCTTTCACCTGGTGGATGGCAGCCTCCAGGCGGCCGAGGCGGACGCGGAGCTCCAGCGCCCCCAGGAGGTGGTTAGAGGCAGTGACCAGGACATGCAGCTGTTCATCCACGAGGCCGTACCAGGCGACAGCTTCTGCCAGATGGCTCCTGGGAGGTGGAAGAGGGTGCAAGAGGGCCCAAGATGCCCTCCCCACCAGTACGCCTGCCCCCCCGGCCCCCACCAGTTCCGTGGCTCCAGCCTGGGTATTCCAGCTGCCGACTTGCTGGGTGACCTTGGGCAGGTCCCTATACCTCTCTGGGTCTCAGACTCGGCCTTTCCTGGGACGGAGAAGGCCAGAGGACACAGTGGGAAACCGAAAGACCCTCCCCTTCCCTGGGAGATGCCCTGGGAATCCGAGTTGGACAGATCTGGGGTCAAATCTCAATACCCACCCTAAGCCAACTGAGTCAGGCTCTGAGTGCAGCCTGGACATTAGCATTTTCTAAAGCTTTTTAGATGGCTTCAGGGGGGCAGCAAGGGCTGAGAACCAGCCCTCACACATTCAAAACTCTTAACAGTATCCAACACCCACTGTTAGTGCTTATTATTCCTATTGTAATGATGGTGAGTGGCTGTAACCCGCCTTTCCACCACAGCCTCCATTTTACAGATGAGAAAACTGAGGTCCAGAGAGAGGAACTGACTCTCACGCATCGCATTCTGAATTGGAATCCAGTCTACAGCTTTTTTTGCACATAATTTAAAAAAATAGTCAAAGCCAGCAAGACATAAATGAAAGGGAGCAGACGGGAGTCTGGCACGGTGACACTCCGGTGAGGGGAGGACTCTCCGGAATCCCACCCCACCCTCCTCTGCCCTACAGGGTCTTATTTCAGATGGAAAAGGGAAAAAAGGACACGGAAGGAAAGCCTGCCATCTTTGCTCTGGGCCTCCCCCATCTGACTGCAGCTTCCCGCAGATCACTGCCTCTCCAGGAAGGGGTGAAGGCCCAGGGTCGATGCATGGAAAATGCCAGCCAGCCTGGCAGACACCGGGAGGAAGGGGTGGGCAGGCGGGAGCTGCAGGGACCCCTCTGCAGAACAAGCGCCGCGGCTCATGTGGGACCACACCGCCCCCTGGTGGAGCTGCTGGTGGCCAACAGTCTGGGGAGGCCTATGGCCGACAGGGACAGTGAGGCGGGGTCACGCTGGGAAAGACAGTGCCGGGCTGCGTGACAAGCACCAGGACCCACTTCAGTGCGAATCTGTCCGTGGACGCAGCTCAGGGCGGTGTGTTCGAGATTCTGGGCCAGGCTGCCTGGGTTAAGTCCTGACCCCCACACATCTCAGCTGTGTGACCCTGGGAAAGTCACTTAACCTCTCTCCGAGCCTCAGACCCCTCCACTGTAAAATGAGGATAATACGAGACTCCACCTAGTGGGAATTAGACATGTTAATATTTGCAAAGCCCTTAGCACAAGGCTATGCTCGTACTAAGCGCTATTTAGGTGTTAGTTAAATAAACAAGTTGTTCTTGGAAGCTTAGGCAAACAGTAATTGTGTTTGTTCTAACGGAGACAAAATATCTCCAATTACTGACTGATTTAATTACTGATTGGCACCCCCACCCCTAACTTAAGAAAACCCGTAATTTCCAGGAATGTGTATTTGTTTTGTTTTGTTTTGTGGCTCTGAGACCATGGCCACGGCTGACGGTTCTCTCCGCCAGGCTGAGAAGCCCACCAGGGAAGGCTGGGTGGTGCAGGGGTTACTGCTCAGATGTCCTGGCTCATCTATCATTTCGCTGAGCCTCGGTTACCCATCAGCAAAATGAGGACGATGTGGCCCTCACAAGGTTCTTTTGAGGAATCAACGAGATGGACCCTTGAAGGGATTCAGCCCAGTGTCTTAGAAAGTCAGAGAAAGTGCTTGAGGGTGACTGGAAACGAGCAGGAGCTGTCCTCTGATGCCCACTTTGGGCTGAAGATGGCCGGGGCTGAAGGAGGGGCAGCAGAGAAGGGACCTTACCAAAGCCTCAGCCCAGGATACGGACCCTGCAAATGCCCCCATGCTGGACATCCTTAGGGCCCACCCTATGCGCTCCCAGCTCCCAGGCCAGTGGACAAAGCTTGGGGAGGAAAAACCTGGCTGTTCATACCTGACATCAGGGTTGAAGTCCAGCCTACTGGCTTCCTGCCGTAGCCTGGCCAGAGTGGCTCCCCCTTCTCGCTGGAGGCCCAGCAGCCCTGGGTCCCTCAGCACGGTCTCCATCAGCTCCTTGGACTTGCTCAGACACCTGGAGGCTTCCTGCCAGTGTAGGGAGGTGGCCTGAGGCCCCATCCCCACTCTCCTTCTACAGCCTTCCAGGGCTCCCCACACCCAGATCATGCCTGACTCCCCCAGTTCGGCATTCAAGGTCCTGCATCAAGTCTATCCTTTCTATCGCTAAAACATCTCCTCGAGCCACGCCTCCTCTTGTCACCATGGCAACCTCACGGGAGCAACCCCCACCAATCCAGGGTCTACACCTCTTGTTAGGACACTCACCCCTGCCTCTTCACTGGTCTCCCTGCTGCTCTCTGGCTCCCCCTGCAGTCTGTTCCCCACATGGCAGCTGGCAGGATCTCAAAGCGGCAATGTGTTCGCCCTGCTGCTTAAAATTCTCCAGGGCTTTTCCTGCTGGCTTAGAGTCGAATCCCAACCCAAGTCCTTGATACAACCTCTTCTGGTTTCTTCTCTTCTAGTTCTTCTCTTCTCTTGCCCCGCTCCCACCGCTCTGTTCTACATTGGCCTCCATGCTATTCTCGAACATACCAGAACAACCCCACCTCAGCACCTTGGTACGTATTTGTTCTCCAGGTGGAGCAGTCCCCCTCTGTTCCCATGGCCAGCTCCTTCTCATCTTCAACCGAAATGCCATCTCTTTAGGGAGGCCCTCCCTCCTTCCTCATTGTTCTCAATCTTATTTTCATGGCATTTGGCACAATTTGGAACTACGCACCCGTTTCTTTGCTCATTTTCTTAATGACTACTCCTACCTCTGCACCCTAAACCCTATGAGGGCAGGGACAGGACAGTGTGCCCCAGGCTGGGTCTCCAGGATATGACATATAGTGAGTGTCCAGTAAATATTAGTCAAGTGAGCGGATAAAAAAAAAACGGGATGATGACGCCCACCCCAGCTGCCCCCCTCCCTGAGCCCTTGGTCCACGGAATCTGGGGTATAGTGAGGCTTCCCCACCCCATGCTCCTGGCTCACCTGCACCCCTCCAGGGAGGTCGCTCTTCTCAAACTGCTTGATGGAAGCCTTTAGCAAGGAGGAGACCTGGTGCAGCTCAGCAAGGAAGGGGTCCAGCTTCTGCACGATGGAAAGCCAGAGTGGGAGTGTCAGCCCGGGCCAGTGAGGCCACCTGCCCACTCCAGGAGGACACAGGGAGGGCATTAGGCAGTGGTTCTCAGACTTCAGCTGCATCAGAATCACCTGGAGGTCTGGAGAAAATCCCGACTGCTGAGCCCCACTCCCGAGTCCCCGGTTTCATTCCTTTTGGGTGGGGCCCGAGAATGTGCACCTAACAAGTTCCCAAGTGATGCCGATGCTGCTGGTCCAGGGACCATACTTTGGGAACCACTGGTGCTGGGAATGAAAGAAGGAGGAGAAAGAAGGCCCCCAAGGGGATCTTTTGGGGAAGGGGAAGGAGCAGATGGGGGAGGGCAGAGTCAGGGGGCGTCTTCTGCTGGGTCCCACTTCGGCCCAGCTTCCCCGCCGACTAGCTGTGAGACCTTGGGCCAATGGCCTAACCTCTTTGTGCCTCGGCATCCTCCTCTGTAAAATGGGATCGCAGTCGTTCCTACCTTAGGGGCTAGCGTGAGGATGAAACGTGTGCATTTGTGTGAGGTGCTCAGTGTATCCGATTAGCCAACATCATTATCAGTTTCACATTCTGGGTCTACAGGTTAGATGTCATTTCGAGGGAAGGTTTTAAAGTGAAAATACAGTTCAGAGGCCACTGGATTCACCAGAGGGGAACTGGGGGGGGGGGGGGGGGGCGCCTGTGGGATGAGTAGGAAAGGAGACCACTCAATATATACCCTTTAGTACCATTTGAAGTTTTCACATACTGCCTGTTCAAAAACAGACACATGATAAGCGGGAGAGCACCGGGGCCAAAAACATAAACAAAGCACCGCATTAGATTGTTAGTGGAGACGCGTGGTTCTCCCTGGGCGGGGGAGGGGTGATTTCGATCCCCAGGGGACAACAGGCAATGTCTGGAGATGTTTTTGCTTGTCATCATTTGTGAGGTGCTCCTGTCAGAGTGGGTAGTGGCCAGGGACGGTGCTAAGCACGCTGCAGTGCACAAGATCGCTCCCAACAACAAAGAAGCAGCCAGTCTCAAACGTGACTGGGGCCGAAGGTGAGCAGCCCTGGTCTAGGGAAAGTCCAGGGCAGCACTTACGGGCACTGCTTTCTGTGCGAGTTAAGCCAGGAATCTTTTGTGTGTTCTTGTGCCAGCCACCCCCGTCCTGTGTGTCCTCATGTACTAAAGTGGGCACGAAATGCCCCCTCCAGGGTTGTGCGGAGACGAGCCTGAGATCATAGGGAGAAGGAGTTTCCTTATTCCCTCCCGCTTTCAGGAGGGAACGAGTCTGCCTCCCTCACCAGACCCTGAGCTCTCCGAGCTGCGTGGGTCCACAGAACGAATGTCCGTCAATTTCATCGGTACTTAGCGTAGACACAGCTCTTAGCATGCGCCCGACACTCTTCTAAGCTCTTCGCCCACATGAACTCAATTAAACCTCACAACGGCCCCCTCGAGAGGTACTGCCATTACCGCCCATTTTGTAGTGGAGGAAAAGGGCTCAGAGAAGCTATGTGACTTACCCAAGGTCACACAGCAGAGCTGGGACTGGAACCCAGGCAGTCTGGGTGCAGAGCTTGAGCTCCTCGTTACTGGACTCTGCACCCTCATCATAAATGTATGTTGGATGACTGTCTCTGGACCTGACGGGGTCACTAGATCCAGGGGGCAGGAGAGTGAAGGGAGGAAGAGAAGGAGTTAGGGTGGGCGGTAAAGGCTTTGAGGGTAGGCACCTGGAAGAATTGCACCCACTCGCTGTGGCAGTAGGGGAAGGGGCCTTCCAGGGCTGTGGGCAGCTGCCCGGGGTCCACGTAGTGGCTGAGAGCTCTCAGTGAGGTCACCACCTCTACCTGCAGATGAAAGAAGACAGTCAGGATGACCAGGGGGCTCAGCGTGGCCACACCTGTTTGAGAAGGGCCTGCCAGATCCCTGCCCCAACACCACTCCATCTGCCACAGGTAAGGCTGGCCCTGGCATTAAGAGTTGCTTTTCCGGGCAAGGATCTTCTCTGGAAAGTCTGACAAATCAAAATTCAGAATGAGCCCCTGGCTAAGGAATGGTAAATAAACAGCACTCCTACTGCCCCTTCCCCAGCACGTGCCCGAGGCAGACATCATTAATCAATCACCACACTGACTCCCTCTAAGCTGGGCTCTTTCCCAACACAGATCTCCAGGAAATCACACAAATGGATGAAAGCTGACCCTGGTCACGTAACTTCTTTGTTGTAATCCTTGTTCTGTTCTCCAGTGACCCACCAAGGTGCCGTCTCCTTCTTGGGGCTGAGAAAGGTCACCAAATCCTGACCATATCCTCTAAGACATGGAGGAGGGACGAGGTGGCTGTTTCTCCCGGACGGTGAAGTTGGAGGTTTATGCTAGGAACAGCTCCAGAAACCTAAGCTTGGGATTGGGCAGATTCTGTTTGTTTGGGCCCATCTGTTATCCTCGGTACTCAAAGTGTGGTCCATGGACCAGCAGCATCAACATCACCTAGGAGCATGTTAGAGATGCAGGATCCCAGGCCCCATCCAGGGCTACTTCATTAGAACCAGCACTCTGACAAGGTCCCCAAGGGATTCATTGGCACATAAACCCTTAAAAAGCACAGAGCTTCTGGGATTGCCAGAGAGCGAGCACTAGATGATTGATTTGGCCACACCTGCCACGGCGGCAGGGCTGACAATTGTAACGCCCAGCCTCCACTAGGTCACTCCAGGCGGGTCCCAGCTGGTGAATTCTGCACCCCGGCTCAGCTCAGCCTCCCCCTCACCTGGACGTCAGGCAATGTTTCCAGCTGGAGGGCAGCCTCCTTCTCTCCCAGGTAGAACACAGCACGGATGGAGGCTGGGGCCAGGGCCTGTCAGAGAGAACCGTTTCAGAGGTGCTCTGTCTAGACCTTCACTGAGCCCCCTGCTAAGACTCAGGCAAACAGCTGGGGCCGGGGGCGGGGGGGGGGGGGCGCTCGGCTGAGACGTTTATGTGGTATGTTTGGAAGATGAATGGTTGGAAGTCAATAGAGCACCAGGTCCAAGCCGAGTTGCAAGATTCCTAGATGACCAGTCCCCTCTGAGCCTCAGTTTCCCCATCTATAAAGTGAGGAGGGGAAGGAAGAGGAGGGGATCAGACCATAAAGTAAGTGTATGCCAACCTTCCACTTTCTCGCTGCCTAAGCCAGCAACTTATGAACCTCTTCCTTGCTCCTCTGTTCATGAGGCTCATGGGACCTAAGTCTAAGCCCATCGGGGTGGCCACAGAGATCGGTTGGTGGATGAACACCTGAGCTAAGGAGACAGAAAGAAACCTCCTGGGACCTCTGGGAAGCGAATCTCTCACTCTTTCCTACTGGGTGGGCTTCAATGAAAAACCATGGGAAGTGAGAACCAGACTGCCACCAGGGCGGGAAGCCTGGCTGAGAATAGCGCCCTCCCAGGAGAACTCGGCCGGAAATGGAGACAGGAACCAGGTCTTGGTGACAATATCTGAGCCCCTGAATCCAGGCATTTAACTTCTGGATTATCAAGTCACGTGGACCAATGAGCTCACTCTGTCTTCAAGACTGGGCTGGGATTTCTGTATCTGCAAGGAAGAGTTCCTGCCTGGGGTTTCCGGTCCCAGGTCTGTGCCCCCTGGGGCCCATGAATGTCAAAAGTCACCTGGAGCTCCCAAGCTCCTTGCTAGGCTGAGGCTGTCCGCCTCCCACTCACCTGGGTGGCCTGCAGGGCACTGACCAGACCAGGGTGTGGAGGCTGTTTCCTGGAATCAATCATAACCGCCAGCCCCTTGGTTTTATCTTCAGGCCTGTGGGTGGTAAACGGAATCGGCAGTCTTGCTGGATGGATGGGACTTTCTTGGGGGAAGGACCTCGTGGAAGGGGAGGGGGCTGGCTGCCAGAAGCCTTGATTTACTGGTGAGCTCTTCATCTCGCAAGACGACTGCCCATGGCCACCCCACTCCAGGAAGCCCTCCGTGATCTTTCTCTAGGCAGAGCCCATTGCTTCTTCTTTGGTGTTCCCACAATACCTCACACAGCCCTCTCTCACACCCTAACAATCATAAGCTATCAGCCACCATCCCAGTTGCTGTGGGTGAGTCGCCCAGCATTTACCCCACCCCCTTCCCATGGGCAGAATTCTGGTTTCGTTCAAGAATCCAATTCCCTCCATAGAACAGGTCCCCCAGGCATGGTTTCTGATTGGTTGAGGCCGAGAGTAGCGAGCCAATTCCTCTGGCCAATGGTTGCTTTACGTAGGGGTCACGTGACATGTTTCTGTCCAATGAGGAGTGAGGGGACGTTTGCCGGGGGACTTCTGGGAAAGACAGGCTCTCCTTGAAGAGGCTCTTACTAAGAGCTCTAAAGCAGAGACCAAGAGAAATAAATTTCCTCATGAGTAAAGACATTTCGAATTGGAACTTGTTACTTGCAGCCGAAACGCTGTCACTGGTTCACTCTGTACTTGTCAGCGATTACGTTAGGATTTCCCAAACTGGCTCAATGGTCAGGAGTTGTTAAAAATATCGATTCCTCACCTCCGCCCCTACCCCGAGCCCCCAGACGTCTGGCCCAGCACGGACAGGGTGGGGCAGGGCGTCTGTGTGGTTCCAAGTGCCCTTGGCCATCCTGATGATCAGGCAGGTTGGGAAAATAACCCCCAGTGCCTTCCAGCCTTATGTCCAGCCAGTTCATAGATAAAACCAGAGATCGCCAGTGTGGAGGTGGGGTTTCGGCACTGCCGTAGTATCTGGTCACCCCGGTAAGTTGTTTCATCTTGCCGAGAGCCAATTTTCCCATCTGTAAATGGGGAGAATGGTAGTTTCCGCCCTGCAGGGCTGCGGTGAGGACCGATGAATTCATGAGCGTAAGGCACTCAGTGACTGCTGTAGAGTAAGAGGAATATAAATGTCTTCCGTTGCTATTCCCCTAGAAGGGAAACTGAGGCACAGAGCAGCAACGTAGCAGACAGTGAGAAGAGGCTCTTGGAGATGAAGCCCCTGTGTTCATGTCCCACACCTCACCTGCCTCTGGCTGTGTTCGTGCTGGGAGAGTGGTCTGTTTCCACACCTGCCTTGCCACCAGCCTGGAGGCCCCTGGAGGGCAGCGGCTGATGTGAGGAGTCAGAGGCTCTGGCATGTCCCAGTGTGAAGCTGGGCCCAGTACCCCACAGTTTACACTGGCCATCGGAGTCCACTTGGTGTTTCCTTTTGATCGGGTGAGTCTCAGAGGGGGAGGTTACCGCCCCAAGGTCACACGGCAAGTTGGTGGGATTCCAGGGCTCTGTTTACCACACTGGCCACTTCTCAGCACGGAAGAGGGGGTCCCATCTCCCCCCTCAGGCCAGAAAAGCCACACCACTTTGGAGAAGAGGAAGAAAAATCTCAATGGCCAGCAGGTGGCAGTGATAGCTCCCATGAGATGGAGCACGGGGAGAAGGTTCCAAAGGGTTCCACGAGTCCCTCCACCCCCTACCCCTAGCTGCACAACCTCTAGATTGGGTTGGGGTCTATCGCCACGGTCCTGAGCAGACACCAATTCTGAGACCCTCCTAGCCGGGGGCTGGGACTCGCGAGGAAAAATGGTGACTTTCCCCAGCCGGTCCAATGTGACGTCTGAACGGTGGGGGAGGAGAGGTATTAGCATCAGCCTGGATCGCCCATTACTCACAACTTCTTTCTTTCACTCTCTTACTCATCCACGCATACACACCCATTCGCCCCTTATTTGTTCAATATTATTTATGATTATCACCTGCCAGCTCAGTTATGACCTCTTCGGAGATGCCCTCCTTGATTTATTTCCCAATTGAAATTAGTCACCCACCCTTCCCACTCTACAACCGTGGTTCTCCAAATGGGTCCCTGGCCAAGCAGCATGAGTAGAATCAGGACATTTGTTAGAAATGCAAATTCTCAGGCCCAAGACCTAGCGGCTCAGAAACTTGGGGTGTGAGCCGGTGATGTGTTTTTAACAGCGCTCAGGGTGACTCATGCATGCTCGGGTTTGCGAGCCACTGATCTACACCATCCCCCCGTTTTCTTCACCACACAGACCCCCCTGAGCGCTTCTTTTCCATGCTGTTTCTTGCACTCCATCCACCTCCCCATCAACCTGGGAACCCCCTGATGGCAGGGACTAAGTTTGTCCTGCTTTACCCCACCCCCCTGTCACCCCAGCATCTGGCTTGGGACTGGCTCTGGGAACAGAAGTTCCTGGGGTCTCTCCCTTCAGTCCCCGGTCCTGGGCTCTGGGCCAAGAAATTGACGGGGGACAGAGCGACCAGCTGGCCCGACCCCTTACCTGGGGACAGTGCACAGGTAGGAGAGCAACTTGGTGACTTCCGAGGCCGTGCACCACGGTGCCTCCCAGGCCCCCTCGGTGGTTGACACCAGAAGCAGGCGCCTCCCAGCCCTGTCCCGACCACCTGGAGGAGAGAGGACACACGTGAGCAGCGAGAACTTTGGTGGAGCCCTCACTCCAGGAATCTGCTCTGGGGCCTCCGGGTCTCTCCACCTGGGATACCCTTTCTCTCGTCCCCCATGAAGTCTGACCTCTTAGTCAGCCTTTAAGACCCAGCTTGAACGCCACTTCATCAGAAAATCTGTCCCTGAATGCCCCCCCCCCCCCGCATGCAGAATTAGCCTCCCCCTCTGTGGACCCTGCACAGGGCACCCTGGGAGGCACAGCTCGCGGAACAGACTGCAGCCACGTGGATGGGTTCAAGTCTCAGCTCTGCACTGACTCACTGTGTCCTTGGGCTCGTCAATGTGCCTCTGAGCCTGTTTCCCCATCTGCTAAATGGGGAGAATAAAATGCTGAGCTTATTAGGTGATTTCGAGGACTAAAGGAGACAGCTCCTGAGAAGGACGCTGAGCCGAGGGCTCGGTGACAGCGGTTGTTATAAGGATCATCATCCTGTCCTCGTCTCTGCCCCCCGCATGGTTGGTATGCAGCCACGGCCGCCAGCTCACTATTTACTGTTGCAGACTTTTACCCACGGCTTGTCCACAGACTATTTCCTGTTCCGGGAATCGGGGCTGTGTGACCCACTCTCCCCACGGGGGTTGAGGGTCCGGGGTCCGGGGAATCAGCACGGCCCGGTCGCACCGGGGCAAGGGAGAAGGACGATGGGAATAAGAGGCTCAGACCCGTGGAAACGGGGCCTGTCTCACACTCAGGGCTCAGAGCCCTGCCCCACCCCCAGAGTCGCCTCACACAGAACTTTCCTGCACTGGTCACCCCCACTCCACATGGGCACAGCCCTCTACAGTGTGTAAGTGTGTAAGACCCTTTGTGGCTCGTGAAGTCTCAGACATAGACTTAACTACCTTCACAAGTGCTGTCATACACGGGGTGCAGACCTCGAACTTTGCACCCCAAACTTTGAGGGGTGCCTCTCAAACTTCCATGTGCCTGAGGATCCTGCTAGAACGCAGATTCTGACTCACCGGGCCTGGGAGTCTGCATCTCTCCATAGCTCCAAGGAAATGCCGACATAGTTGGTCCCCAGACCACACTTTGAGTAGCAGAGGGCTCAAGTACTCGGAACATTACCCACGGGGACACGGCTATCTGTTCATGTGTCTGGTCCCCCACGAAGCCCTGCCTGGGGTAGGGCCTGCACACCACCAGGGCTAACTGAGCACCCAGATGCTGGCTGGGTCTACTTGAGCCATGGGCAGCTGTCCCCCGATCTGCTTAAGATTCTCTCCCTCCCTCTCCCTCTGCTCCTCGCCGGCTTGAGCTCTCTCTCTCTCTCTCGCTCAAGTGAAAAAAAAAAAATGCTGGGGTGCCTGGGTGGCTCAGTCAGTTAAGCATCCGACTCTTGATTTCAGCTCGGGTTGTGATCTCATGGTTCATGAGTTTGAGCCCCGTGTTGGGCTCTATGCTGACAGTGCAGAGCCTGCTTCGGAGCCTCTGTCTCCTCCTTTCTGCCCCTCTCCTGCTTGTGCTCTCTCTCGCTCTCTCTCTCTCTCTCTCAAAAATAAATAAACGTTAAGAAAAAACTGTTTCACTTTTCTGCAGCATTATTCACTCCCAGTTCGGGGGGAAATGGTACGTGATCTAACTGGCAAGCAATTTAGAGCATTTTTTTCTAATACTGAAACACATACGAATGTATTCTTAAGTCGCATACAAAATGGACAGAAATTTTAAAGACGGAAAAGATTTCAAAGATATGTGCAGAGCAACTGAGAGCTGGGGGTGAGGTCTCAACCCCTGGGACCCTGTTCACTTTCTTCTGCATCCGGGGTTTCTCTGCAACAACTCTGAGAAGCCCTCTCCAAAGGCCTGGGCCTGCGGTCGGCAGAGTTATGGCTCCAGAGATGCCCACGTCCTAATCCCACAGCCTGTGAGTAACGCCAGCTTACCGGACAAAGAGACTCTGCAGATATGATTAAAGCAGGACCTCCAGTTGGAAGATTAGCCTGGGTCATGCACTCTAGTCACATACTCTAATCTAATCATGGGATCCTTAAAAGCCGAACACCTTCCCTGGCTTCAGGCGGTCAGAGAAAGGTAGGAAGACAGATGGGTAATGTACCAGCACATCTTATGCTGGTGTGACTGGTCCGGGAGAGAAGAGGAAGGTGAACACGTAGGGAGGAGAGGAGAATCTTGCTGGAGGGATGTCTCTAAGTAGGTGAGTAGCAGCGGAGCACCGGCGAGGGCTCACCTGTTCTAGAACGCTGGCTGTGCAGAGGCCAAAAGGTAGCTACGTGGGGCAGCAGGAGTTTGTAGCCTCTTTTGGGTTGCTTCTCCTTGATCATTGAGAGATAGAGGAAGGTTCTGGGCTGAGAGGAAAGCTGAGGGAGGCAGTGGGGAAGGTCAGAGAAGTGGAGTGCAAAGTCATCGATGAGGCCGGTGGGGGAATTCACTTAGGACTCGGGAGGTGAGGGGATCCACAGCACCACAGGGCCCCATGGCCGGTCAGCGGTCACTAGTCTGGCGGGCCACCGGTCAGCACTCTTGTGTGAATCCCCGGCTTTGTCCAGCTATGAGGGTGCGGGTCGGGAACAGGCAGGGAGCTGGACTTAATGGAGGGCCGGGATGTATCCAGGGAAGCTGGCAGGTGGCAGGGAGAGGCTAGGGGCCTGTGAGCGAAAGGGAGAGATTGTAATGAGCCTGGGATCTACGCTGGGAAGGAGTGAGCACAGGGTAGAGGTGAGGAGGGACAATGAGAAGGCGGTCGGACCGACAGGTTGAGGGCCTGGGGGACCAAAAGATGGTTAAAATTGGGCCGGTGGGGGAGCAGGGAAGAGGGGCAGTATGGTGTAATTACAGAGGTGGCTGTGGCAGGAGTCGCTGGGAGAGCGAGGACAAGATCACCGAAGACGAGGGGGTCAAGGGAGGAACTGGAAGGAGCATCTACATGGAAAATATTCATTCACTCAGCATATGCCTTTTGAGCACCTACTATGTACCAGACCCTGCTCCAGGCACTTGGGACCCATCAGTGTATGTGGCAAGTCCCAAAATTACAACAAGAGTCATTGTGGAAAGAGTGACGGTGAGCCAGGTCCTGTCTGCTGCTTCTCCTTTTACGCAAGGAGGAGCCTGAGGCTCAGAGAGGGCAAGTGACTCTTCCAAGGTCACACAGGAAGCTGACAGATCTGAAATTAGAAGGGTCTCCCACCTCCCAGAGCAGGGCCCTTCGATGGATAAAATCTGAGCGCTTGGAACGTGACAGCCCTAAAAGGACGGTGAGATCCTTTGTGTGCAATTAATATGGGGAAAAAACAGCATGAGCTTCAACAAAGATGACCAGGAAGAAGACAGACAGTGCTCCCCTAGGAGCTTCGAAAAGACACAGCACTGTCCCGGATCCTGCAGAGATGCCGAAGCCTATAAGGTAAAATAGAATTTCAAGACAGTAGGTCCCAAAGACCACTGTGGTCTCTCTTAACCCCAGGCATTTGCACATCCTGCTCCTTTTGTCTGGAACACTGTTCCCACCCCTTCACCTGGATAACACCTACTCATACCACAGGACTGAGCTCTATATTGCTTCCTCCTTCCTCCCTGACCTCTCCTCCACCCCAAGCCTGGGCCACGGTGCACATCTGTCCTCCCACAGAGCCCTGTACTGCCCCACAGCTGCGATATGTTTACACGGGGTTGTAATAACCTGCTGTAAAAACCTGTCGAATTTTCTCTACCACTAGAATATAGCCTTCTTGAGAGCAGAGCCCACATCAGACGTGTTCCCTGCTGAGTCCTCAGTGCTAAGCCCAGAGCCTAGCTGTACACGGCAGGTACTAAAAAAATATTTATTGCAAAGATGCATAAATATTAAACAGGAGTGATAACACCGTCTGTATTGGATGCGGGTAACACCCCACTCCGATCCCTTTGCCAGACCAGACTACCCATCCCCCAGAGGCGGTTGGCCGTTGGCTGTACTGGCTCACAGATGTTCCCTTCTCTGGAGAATTGCCCCCAACTGAACTGGATCATGGGCTCAGGCAGCATTCATGCATCCTGGATCATGCACCCCCATCCCAGGATCAGCCTGGGGTGATGACCAACGGACCCAAGCCTACAAAAGCCCAGCCCCCTACACCTTAAAATGGAACCGGCTCCGTGGTATGAGTTGATGCTCCTCATGGGGTCAGGCCACATCCTTGCTTAGCTCCTCCCCTGCCCTGTCCTGCTTCGCTCACTCCCCTTCTCCTGAGAGCAACCTTCAACAAATCGCTTTCCCAAGGAGCTCTGTCTCAGGCCCTGCTTCTACAGAACTGACCTAAGACACCTGGCTGCCTCACTGAAAGTAGGATGGATGGCTGGCTGGCTGGATGGACGGGTATCTAGAAATTGCTTCATAGAATCCAACTCCTTCGCTGGAAAAATGAAGAACCTGAGTCTCAGAGAGGCTTGGCCCCGAACACAAGCCTCTAGGACTTTCCCTGTCTCCTCCACACCCACCAGCACCAGGATGCTCAGAGGCCGCCCTAGCCCCACCCCCCCCCCACCAGCACCCTCCCCTTCACCTCCAGCTGCCCTGCGACCCCCGAGACCTGGCAGGCAAGCCATCCTCGACTGGAGGATCTCCACACTCAGGGCCCCAATCCTAGGCTCAGGCCCTGGGGGCTCCTCATCCAGAGGGACTTCTGGGAAGCCGGCCTTTTCCCCAGTCCGTGGGCCTGAGTCAGCAGCCGGGCCAGATGTTTCGGTCTGAGTCTTTCCAGCTGGGGATGAACGACAACAAAGAAAAGGGTATTAATCCTCCGGGTTTTCCCAAAGGAAATGTCTTCTCTTTCACCTTCTGACTGATGATGAAGCTTCCGGCTGTTGATCTCCTACTGGGTGGCCGGCGTTGTGCTAAGCTCCTTACCTCTGGCGTGTCTTTGAACCTCAAAACGACTCTGGGAGGCAGGTGAGGCCCCCACTGCACAGAGAAGGAGCCCTTGATCAAGGTCACCCAGACCCAGCCGGGTGCGGACTCAGGCCGACTCAACCCAAGCCAGTTCCAGACCCATGAGACCTCAAGCCTCTCGACATGCCACCTGTGCACCAAATCCCCGAGACTGAGCCAGTTCAGAGGGGCTCCGTCCCTGGCGACCCGCGCCACCTTGTCGCCTGGTCACATCCAGAGAACAGCACCCCCGTCCGGCTGAGCGAGCGGACACCTTACCTTTCCCCACGCGCTTGGCTCGGTTGGTCGTGGGAGACGAGGGTGAACGCAAGACTTTCCAGGGCCTGTCGGGCTGGAGGGAGGCTTTCTCTGGGGGCCCAGGGGCTTGCCTCTGCCCTTTCAAGAGGGAGAATCTGAGCCCAGAAGTAGGGGATGTAGGAGAGGAGGTATTCTGACTGGGGCCAGTCTCAGGCTTGGGAAGTCTCCCGTGCCCCTGTGTGGCCCTCTCTTCCAACTTGGTTTCAGGGGCTGGAGCCGCAGGAGGGGAAGCCGAGCACAGGTGCAGGGAGGACGCTCGTTCTGGTGCAGGCCTGAGTTGCGCCATGTTTTCTGGGCTTCCCAGAGGTTCCTGCATCTTGGAGGAACCACCTGCCTCAAGGCCAGAGGCACAGGGCGGTGACTCCTCAAGGGCGCGGAGGTAGGGCTCCTGGGGCTGGGGTTCTGAGTCCTGGGTGGATGCGTTAACTTTATAGTTGACCTTTCTCCTCGAGCCCAACCTGCAGGGCTCCTCTTCTGAGCTTGCTGGCTTCTCACAAGCCCATTTTTCCAAGGAAGGTCCCCCCCTGGCCCCTGAGAGGGGCGGCATCCTTTGAGAGAGAAGGATTTCCTTAGTTCTGGATGGTTCCTCCAGTGCCCCCAAAGGACACCCACTGGACGTCTCCACTTCCCTACTGGGAGGCCCTCCTCTGCTCTCCAGGAGGGCCACATAGTCTCCTTCTAAGTCCTGGCTGGCCACATCGTCCATCCTAAAGGCCACCTCCCCCGGCCTGGCTTGTTCCACCTTGATGAGTCCTGGGTACTTGTTCCCATATGTCCTGCCCTTACCCTTGGCCAAGCTCCGGGCAAGCAGCCCCTGGCTGCCTGAGGGCCTGGGCTGATGAGGCTCTGGAGGGCTGCTCAAATCGAGGGCCTCTAACTCGAGGGACCCCCAGGCCCGGGAGAGGACGTTCACTGCTTGGGGTCTGTCATCCACAAACTCTGGGCTGGCTATCTTGGTCCAGGGCACAGGGGCAATCCCATCTTCGGAAGCTACCAGGCAGTTGTGCAGAGGGCTTCCGTCAAAGTCACTGTTGATGGCCTCCAGCCACGTTTGGGTGAAGAGTGTAGGGTAGGATGACGCGGGAACAGGCTTTGCGTCCACCGTGCGGAGGTCCAAGGAGAGGCACTTGACCATGATGCAGACGGACTGCTCCTCCTGGGGCTCCACTTGGAGGTAGAAGTCTCCCTGGCGCAATAAGAGGGGGTTGAGGGGGGCCAGGTGCACCACGACCTCATCTCGCAGGCACAGTGGCCAGCCCTCATGCAGGAAGAGGCAGTGTGAGTACGGGGCCTGTGGACAGAAGGGCGATGTCAGAGAGCCCCGCCCTGAAAGACCTTGCCCCTGCCCGCGGGTCTGCTCCCTTCCCTCTCCCAGATGGACTCGAGCAGGTCGGGCAAGAGAGGTGCCTGGCCTCTAAGAGGCGCAGCACCTAAGGACAGCCCGTCTCTTGCAAGTCGCACAAACCTGAGAGTGGGTGCCTTCTCTTGCCTCGCCCTAGTCCCGGCCGTGACCTTGAAAACGCTTGCTAGCCTACTAGCCCACGGGAGAAAAGCTCTGCGTGGCAGGCACCCATTAGCAGGTGCCTTTCCCATGAAGACCGCTCTGCTCGGGTCACAGTCCCTTCTCCCCACCTATTTGAAACCTCTCTCAACCTCGCTCAAGTCTGAGCCCTCCATTTTGGAGCCAGGAGACGTGCGTTCCAAGGTCTGAATCACTACTTTGTACAGATGATATAACTGCTTCCAGCCTCAACTTTCCTATCTGCAAATAGGAATAACAATATGTATCATATGATTGGGTTGGCAGGAGGATTAAGTGAGATTATATGTGTGTGTGTGTGTGTGTGTGTGTGTGTGTGTGTGTGTGTAAAAACAAAAATCCACAACCCTATGCCTGGCATATACTACTTAAGTGGATGTTCAACAAACATTAATTTCCTCTCCTCTCGACATTTGCCCTTTGAAAGATTGTGGGAATTTTCAATGAAAAAATAAAACAGTTTGGAGGTGCCTGGGTGGCTCAGTCAGTTAAGCATCCGACTTCAGCTCAGGTCATGATCTCATGGTTGATGAGTTCGAGCCCCATGTCAGGCTCCGTGCTGACAGCTCAGAGCCTGGAGCCTGCTTCGGATTCTGTGTCTCCCCCTCTCTCTGCCCCTCCCCTGCTATGTTCTGTCTCTTTCTGTCTTAAAAATAAATAAAAACATTAAAAAATTAAAAAAAAATAATAAAACAGTCTAAGGGCACCTGGGTGGCTCAGTTGGTGAAGCGTCCAACTCTCAATTTTGGCTCAGGTCATGATCTCATGGGTTGGTGGGTTCAAGTCCCACATCGGGCTCTGTGCTGACAGCTCAGAGCCTGGAGCCTGCCTCGGATTCTGTGTCTCCCTCCTTCTCTGCCCCTCCCCCCCTTGGTCTCTCCCTCTCTCTCAAAAGTAAATAAAAACATTTTTAGAAAATAAATAAAATAAAATAAAACAGTTCAGGGGCGCCCCGGTGGCTCAGTCAGTGAAGCGTCCAACTCTTCATTTTGGCTCAGGTTGTGATCTCACAGTTCGTGAGATTGAGCCCCGTGTCAGGCTCTGTGCTGACAGCCCGGAGCTTGCTTGGGATTCTGTCTCTCCCTTGCCCTCTGCTCCTCCCCTACTCAAACAAAACTTGAAAAAAAAAATAACATGGTCACTTACTGCATTTATACCATTCTATAATTTTTTTTAATGTTCTTTTCGAGAAAGAGAGACAGAGAGAGACAGAGCGTGCAAGTAGGGGAGGGGCAGAGAGAGAGGGGGACAGAGAATCCAAAGTGGGCTTTGCAATGACAGCAGAGAGCCAGATGCTGGGCGCAAACCCACGAACCGTGAGATCGTGACCTGAGCCAAAGTCAGACGCTTAACTGGCTGAGCCACCCAGGCGCTCCACCCCCCCCCCTCACCATTCTCTAATTTTTAGGCAAAGAGATTACAGAGAGGTCAAAACGATACTGAGAGAAAGGTCAGGAAATCTGACCCTGCCACTAACTTGCTGGATGACCGTGAAAAAAATCATTCCATTATTCTGGGCCTGAATGTGTATTGTTTCCTGGTTTATGATCTACTTACTTCCTTGTTTATGTCCCTTTCCTGGGCAACAACGTGGCAGGTGAGGCGAAACTGAAAAAAAGCTTTGTTTACACAGAAGGTGCCAGCAATTCTCTGTAGAGACATGGCAGGGCATCCAGGAGCCCTTCTGAACACAACCATCCCTCTTGGTGGGACCGCTCCACTGGGTGGTGCGGGACCCGCGTCCAGCAGTGACCCCACGTGGCAACAACAGCTCCGCCAGACTGACAACAGGTCTCTCGCTACCTGGCTTTTGGAAAAGGGTCGGATTCCTGCGGATTGAGAAGAACCCGGATAATCTTATGTAATCTGGATGTGTCGGGGCGGGGAGACCTCCACACGATGACGCTGACGTTCCCGCTAATGAAGCAGGTGCTTCCTGGGACTATGAACTGGGGGAAATATCAAGAACCGAGTGTATTTGTACCCCAAGTTGATACGCCGGTTCAGGTCAGTGACACTGTAAGTTCAGCTGCCTCGGGGAAACTTCACATCCATCAACCCCATGAGTCCGTGAGTTCCTCCACCACTTTCCTCTAGTGCTCTGTTGTTGACAACGTGCTGTCCCTCACCGTCTCATTGAACGAGGCCGGACAACCCGGCCGTAGTTTGCAAACGGCAACACACCATAGAGATGATGGTTATGATCGTCTTATCTGAACGTCGCAGTAACTCAGTGGGGCAGGGAGTTCAGGCATCACTGTCCTCACTTCAGAGACGAGGAAACTGAGGCTCAGGGGGCGTGAGGCTCGGACACCTGTGTCTGTCCCTAATCCCCACGGGACTTCATCTGAGGGTGCTGGCTGCCTCTGGGTGCTGGCGGTTACAAGGACAGACTGAAGCTGACGCATTACTTCCAAGGGAGAGAGGCAAGAGTGTGATAGTAAACGGCCAACAGCTACTAAGCACTCACTGCACGCCACGCTCCTTGCTAAGCTGCGCGCATCATCTCTGTGAGGTACGGGCTGTTATTAACATTCCCACTTTCCCATTAAGGAAAGTGAAGCTCAGACAGGCGACACGGACCACCCCCCCCCCCCCCAGCTCCACAGTGACGGAGGCTGGATTTGAACCTGGGGCACCTGACTCCTAAAACCAAAGTATTGATCCCACCCCTGGCTCGGAGGTGATAGGGAGTCACCTATAATTATAATTAAAGTCACCTGTCGTTGAAAATAGAGAAATTAAAACGTTGTGACCCTTGTTCCTGGGAGAAACAGGGAAGGAGATCGTGCAAATGCAGTTTTAATGACCAGAAAAGGGAAGCGGGAGTTTCTAAAGCTTGCCACGGGGAAGGCGTCAGGAGGGGAAGGACGTACGGGAAATAGTGTCGGGGTGGATATGTGGGAGTCGGCAGCACAAGCTCGGTGAGTCTTCCCTCTGCAGTAACCATGACTGTACGTCACTGTTTCTCTGTATCAGGAACCATCCTGAGCACGTGAGATGAATGGCCTCCATCTCCTTCCAGGTCCCACATCTCTAGTTCTGGCTCCAAAACCCGAGCTTTTAGCTACTGCCACATTCCATTTCTTTCTACCACTGCAATGATGCACACAGCCTCTGCTCTTACTTTTTGTGCCTGATGTATGGTGTCCCTGACGCACATCAGCCAGCAGGACCTTTTGGGACCCTCTTAGTGATTCCTGAGGCTGGAGCCGCAGGGGACCGAGCAATCCCGTGAAGGGTGTGCACAAGTTCCTGGGTGTGGTCTCCAACAGCCTGTCCCCACCCTTACAACAGTCACCACGTCTGGCCATAGATGTAGGGGTATGATTCAAGCCTGGCCAATCCTGCTATCCCATTTCTCTGGCTGCAGTGATTGGCCCAGGGATGGACATAGAACCCAAGCCTGGCCAATCAGGATCCTTCCTTGCAACTTTTCTATCTGCTGTTGTTGGGGAAAAGTTCTTTCTCCTCCCCAGGACAAGATTTGAACCCAGAGCTGCCCTGGGCTCCAGGCGTGTGGAGACAGCCTATAAGAATGATGTTGGCAGGGGCCGCCTGGGTGACTCAGTCAGTTAAGCGTCTGACTTCGGCTCAGGTCATGATCTCACAGTTCGTGGGTTCGAGCCCCGCGTCGGACTCTGTGCTGACAGCTCGGAGCCTGGAGCCTGCTTCGGATTCTGTGTCTCCCCCTCTCTCTGCCCCTCCCCTGCTTGTATGCTGTCTCTCTCTCTTCCTCTAAAAAATAAATAATAAACATTAAAAAAAAAAAAAAGAATGATGTTGGCAAGCAAGGAGAAGCAGAGACAAGAGACAGAAACCCCTTAAGGCATTTGATTGGTGCATCAACTCGGGGCTGAGACCGATTACCTTGTCCCGGTCTGAGTAAAGAACGGGTTATTTGCAGCCAATGAGCCCTACCTAAAACACTTTTCTTTCCACTTTGCCTTAGAGAGGCCTCCCTGAGATCTGGGTTCAAAGGGGTCTGCTGGGAAGAAAGTGAGTCCTGAGGCCTCAAGGGCTCCAGGAAAGATCTGGAACATTCTCTATTTCCACTGAAGCTGACCCGCTTCGGCCAAGGCAGCCTGGTGTTGCCCACAATGCCAGCCCCAGGGCAGGCTCCGAGGGGCCATCACGCAGGGATGTCTTTTATCCAGGATTTCCTCCTGGATAAAAGCATAGGCGTGATGGGCTCCTAGAAGCCAGAGAGCAGAGGGTCAAATGAACCTCCCGTTCCACTGGGGGGCTGAAGTCTCCCTTGGGCGAGCAGTGGTACCCGGAGAACCACCCCGTGTCCTCGGTTCCTGCTCTGAGACAAGACACGCACCGACCCGCTTCCTTCTCTGCTCAGCGCCAGCCCCGCGGTTCTGGGAGAGCGTGTCCCCCGGCCCCACTGTCCCTTCCAACTTACACAGGCTGCTTCACGCACTTGCTCACACAGGCGCTTGGCAGGAATGAGGAAATCCAGGAGGAAGCTCAGCCCATCCCCCTGGAAGTCAGAATCCAGGAGACGGAATACCTGCCCCAGGATGGTGGGCGCTGTGGCCTCAAAAGGGGGATAGAGGCCCGCCAGGGCGTGCTGAATGGCTGTGTCCAGGGACGGGGGGTCCTGTAGGGGATAGGAGGAGAGTGTGAAAAGTGACAGTGGCAGCAATAATAAGGGTAGTGGCCACTTGCCATGGCCTTCTGGGCCCCATATGACCGAGGCCCCTGACCTCCCCTGCACCCCTCAATCATGCCCTCCAGCCACACTGGCCTTCTTTCCTGTTCCTCAAACACAGCGGGCACCGTTCCACCTCAGGGCCTTTGCACCGGCTGCTCCCCCTGCCTAGAATACTCTTCCTCGAGACATCCTCACTCCCTCACCTCTTGCAGGTCTTTGCTCAAATGTCACCCACAGGCTCAAGGCCGAGTGGAGGAAGAGTAAGGGGGATTCAGGTCAGGGGCCGAAGGAAAGGGGAGCTCAGCGTCCATAAGTCCCACCACCTGACAGATCTGCAGACCTTGTCTGAAGCCGAGCGGTCAGTGAAGCCCAACCTGTAGTCGACACGCAGGTGCGTCAGCATGCGGGTGCGTGAGTGATAATAAATAATTGTTGCTTTTTACCACTGAGTGTCAGGGTGGTTTGTTACACAGCGGTAACTGATGAATGGAAGTTACTGTAGCTGCCTCGTGAGTTCCTATATCCAGACTCACATAACCAGGTGCCTCCTGGATGCCTCCCCTAGATGTCCATCGGGCACAGATCATCAACACGTCAAACCCAACTCAATACCTCCCTAAACCTACCCTTCCCCCATGTCCCTACCTCAGTGATGGCCCCACGGTCCACTCAGACTCCCAGAACTCTGCTCATCATCCCGCCCCTCCTCTTGCCTCCTCTATTCACACACAATCCTCAGCCATGTCCTATACCTGTCTCACATCCAGAGTTCACCAACTTGCCCACTCAACCCTGTTGCCCTGTGCCCGCCCTGACTCAGGCCTCTGGCTCTCCCACTCAATCCCCTCCTCATTGCCGTCCAATCTCTAGGCTGCCTCACTTCCAACCATGCTAGACCAGGACCCCACAGTGACTTCCTCAAATGCAAAGCTGATCACGGATGTAACATGCTCAAAACCCTCAAAGGCTCCCTCCCCACGGCCTTCAGGAAAGCACTGGCCTCCAGGCATTCAGGTCCCCTGTGATCTTGGCATCCCATACTCAGCCTCCCCACCCCCTCCCCGCCCAGCCTCTCTGCCTCTCTCATGCTTCAGCCACGGTACATCCTCTCACTCACCTCTGGGCCTTTGCACATGCTGTACCTTCCTCCTGGGATGCCTTCCACTTCCACTCCCTCTCCACCTGGCTAACTCCCTCTCACCCGTCAAGATTTGGGTCAGCCCTCATCTGTTTCATGGGATTTTCTCTGACTTCCCTCTCCCACACCACCCGAGTCAGGCGCCCCCTTTCCTGGGCTTCGATGGTGCCCCTATCATAGCAGTTTCCACCCTGATTGTCATCCCCCTCAAGGACTCTAGACTCTCTGAGGACGGGAAAGGTAAGCCGAATAATGCCCCCCGCAAAGGCGCCCGTGACCTAATCTCCAAAACCTGTCCATATGCTACCTCACAAGGCAAAGAGGAATTGAAGCTTCAGATAAAATAATCATTGCCAATCAACTGGCCTTAAAATAGGGACGGTTTCCTGGATTTTCCAGGTGGGCCCCACGCAATCGCAAGGGTCCTCCAAAGCGGGAGAGGCACCAGAGAGGTGAGCGTCAGGGGGGAATATGATGAAAGAAGGATCCGAGAGATGTGATGTCTCTGGCTTTAAAAACAGAGGATGGGCCAAGGAATGCAGGCTGCCCCTAGATGCTGGCTCTCCTTTGGAGTCTCCTGGAAAGAATGCAGCTTGCCGACCCCTCCATTTAAGCCCAGCGAGCCCCGCGTTGGACTTCCGATCTACAGGACCGCGAGGCAATAACTGTGTGTTGCTTTAAGCTACCAAGTCTGTGACCACCCTCAGCAGCGACAGAAACTACCAGAGCAGGCACTGGCTCCTCTTCATCTGGGGTCTCCCGTTCCTGGCACGGGGCCTGGGCCAACCTAGGGGCTGAGTCGATGTTGTGGGAGGACAAACAAAATGTCCCTCTCTGAACCACAACGTTTTCCATCTGTAAAAACAGCTTGGACAAGACCAGAGGCTTCTGACCAAGTGTAATAGAACCCATGGGTTAAGGTTTTCAACTCTTAAAAAGCCTAATGGAAGCCAGGCTGGGTGGCCCAGACTCATTGCAAGCTCTGGGTCCATCTGTCACGGAGGGATGTAAGGGAAGCTGAGAACAAATAAGATTCCCGCGCAAAGGAGCTTACTTAAGACAGAAAAATCACTTTTTTTTTTTTTTTTTTTTTTTTTTTTTTTACAAATGAGGTCCCTTGTACCGGGGAGATTAAACAGGGACTTTGAGGAGGAGGAACATGGCACTACTCTACCTCAGTAAGAGTCCAATGCCAGGAGGCTGTAAAACAGGGACGCTAGCCCATGGCGTTTGGACAAATGTCCCTGTCACCGTTCTGTCCCCAGCACCCACACAGCGTAGGGCCCCCATTACTCTCTGCAGGAGGAATGAATGAATGTCTGCAACCCCCATTCTGAAGGAAAGAGGGTTTTGCCCCCGACGTGGCAGAAACCCAACGGGGATGATGTATTGCAGGCAGGCACTTGATGACAAAATTGCGTGTGCCCAGGAAGGGCTATTTTCACGCTGAGGGGCCAGGTAAAGGGGGAGGGGGACGTCTTCGATTTGGCAGAGTAAGGAAAGGCTCCTCTGGCCTGGCAACCTCTCCTAATGCTCTTCCCCTCCAAAGTAAGGCCAAACCCTAATAGTTACCCCCTCACCCACGCAATCATGAGGACGGCAGTGGGAATGGGGACCCAGAGTTAGAGGACCCGGTCTGACATCGGTGAACACACACACACACTAAGTCAGGTAAGCCCGGCCACATGCCCTCCCACTCCACCCAGCCTCTCTCGGGGCACTCCCTTTCCTGGGTTCCCCTTCACTGTGCCTCCTTGAGTAGATGCCTTCCCTCTCTGGGCCTCTTTTCTCCTGTGCACATTGCATTGGGCTAGGTTTGTTTCATCTTGGTTTTGGAAATTTAATCATTCACTGGCATCGTCATGAATTTTAGCATATCCAATGAGAACAAATACATTTTCTAAATGAACTTCTAGGACATGTGGTCACCTCCTGAAGGCTCATTAAGGTTCTCTTTGCGTTAGAAAGGTGGTAATGGTAAAGACATCTTATCGTGAGAGGGGGGTTTTCACTGGGGGTCCTCAGAAGATCAGAGGGAAGTTCAAAGGGACCGAGGCTCCCAGCACATGGTCACCCGCGTTATTTCGCTCCAGTCCGTGACAGCGTGTGGCCCAACCATGGCCTGCATACCAACCTCTGGGCAACAGCAAACTAAACCATCTCTGCCATGACATGCCTCAGTTTCCCCATCTGTAAACGGGGATTCTAGAATTATCCTATCTTGCTCCGATGATTGTTCTGCAGATGCCGGGGCGATGACGGATGTAGGGGTCCCACGAAAAGGAAAAGGTACGACCGCCTGTTTTTTATTTTTACTGCTCCTGTCACACCAGCCTAGAATCCCCGCCTCTGTGTGAAGACAAGGCCCCCTCTTGATCCCTTCCTGAACCCACTACCGTTACCCCAAGAACAACAGCAGCTTCCAAGCACCTGCTGGGCACCAGGCCCTGTGCTCACATTCTCTTGCTTCCCCACATGATCGGACTGGAGCAGGGAAGGAACATCCCACTTTGCAGATAAAGAAGCCAAAGGTGATCTTGTCCAAGGTCGCAGAGAGGAGGGGAAAGACAGAGCCAGCATCCAACGCAGCCTTGGGCAGTCCGGTGCGCTCTCTTCCCCTGCCCCCAGTGTCTTGCCTGTCTTGGGGCCACAAGCAGCCACCAGCCTTTGGGGCGGCCTTCCCAGCTGCCTGTCTTCCAGTGTTTCAAGCGGGGCCTGAAGAAGCTGTTTACTTCTCGCACACTAAAGCGCACAGATGGGACGCCTTTGGCTTTCGCAAATTGGCTCACTGGCCACACGCTGTAACCGTTTAAGGGGCAGCCAGTAAAAAACAAGAATGTTCCAAGTTAATGGGGCTCCAAGCTCTTGGCCAGAGCTTTACCTGCTACGGGCCCGCACCCCAGGGCGTCATAAGCTGTCCAAGTATGGGATAACGAGCCCAGGAGCCTGCACGAAGGAAAGCTGGCCACTCTCCCCTCAGAATCAATCGGGCAGCCCTGCCCGGGACCGCAGGAACCCAAACACCGTTGGCCAGACGCGGGCCCCTCAAAATGATTTCCGTGAAACTTAATCGATGTGTTTCCATTCCTTCCCAGTGAGTGTAGCCAGGCTGGGCCTTTAACTGTTCCTCGGCAGAAGCCAGCGTGAAGCTGGAAAGGGAGAAGGTGAGACAAGCCAGAGCCGTCTGTCCTCAGCCCTCCAGCCCCTCCCAGGCAGGAGACAAGGAGTCCCCTCTGGGGGGGGGGGGGGCCGCAGAACTATGTGTGATGTGCAGGGACCTTCTGGGTGGACTCGGGGAACCTGGTATGGAGCTCAAGGCCACATAGAAAAGTGTCTGTCCCCAGTGGTTCCCTCTGGGTATGAGAGGAGCAGGGAGGAAAGGGGTTTCTAGAATTCTGTGTCAGCCTCTTGCAATGAGCCTCAATTATTATTTTACAGGAAAATAAACAAGGTCGATGCATCTTTACCTACGTGCCTATCCCTGTGACCACTACCCAGGTCAACGCACAGGATCTCACCAGCCCAGAAAACGGCTCCCTCCCCGGCATGGCCCTCACCCCGAAGGTAACTAACTACTCTTCCGACTGTTGGGAGTTTTTAAAAGAAAAATTCCCATGCAGTGTGATCTCCGTTGCGTAAAAACGCGTGTAAGCCAAGAGGCCATGAAATAAAGTGTTAACTGTTAGTCACCCCTGAGCGCTGTGAGGGGCAGGGGCCTCGTAAGGCACCGTTTTAATTTTCTTCATAGTTTGCTGGATTTTCCGAACGTTCTGTAACCAGCCTGGGTAGCTTTTATAATCAAGGGGGAAAAATAAAAGTGCGATTGCGTGTGTTTTTAAGGCCTGTTCCCTTTTTAAATGGTCTCACCAGATGTTGTTAGCTGGGCTTTCTGAGATGTGTGCTGAACTCTTCTTAAAGGCCCAGATTTACCCATCTACTGCAAGATTCAAAGCTTTTTCGCATCACTTAGCATCAGCACCTCCTAGCTTGGGAAGACAGAAGGCTGGGAAAAGCTGAGGCAGGCAGTGTCCCAGGGCTGCTGTCATCCCCTACTGTCCTCTGTGGCGGAAACATCTAGGGAAGGTGACATTCCACCCCTGATTCATGGGGTGACCATGGTCTCAATTTCCCCATCTGTAAAATGGGGGCATTGGGCTTATCTATCTCTAAGGGTCCTTCCAGTCGGGGCCATTCTAGAATTCAAGCTGTGATCGGACTCCAGAAGGTCTGGAGCTGGGACGTGGTTTCTAAATGGGACCCACGTAATCCTCAGTTGGTGGGAAAGTTCGAAAAGACCCTTCTCCATCTCTGTACTCAGCCCAGGAAGAGTCTACACCACCAGCCACAGACACAAATGCCCACAGGGGACCGACAGGTGACAGGGAAGACAGAAGTAGGCCAAGTGTGAGAAAATCACCCCTCCGGTCCCTCGGTGAGTGGCCCTTCACAGTCAACCTCCGTGTCCGGGAAGCAGTAGGGAGCCATGGGGCTGGGACACATGCCCCACCTCATCAGCTCCTGCCCAGCCTTGCCTTGGCCCAGCGTTGCCGGATCTGCTGATATTTTAGTAAAGCCTCCCAATGTTTTAAAGCTTAGCCAAGCCAAATATGTCTGTGAGTCAGCTACAGCCCAGTGGGTATCAGCTTCTGGCCGCCAGGCTCAACGATCGGGGACTCTGCCCTTGAACTTCTCCAGGCTGGAGGTCCCAAAACCAGGGTTCTGCTGCCCTGGGTGCCAGGAAGTGGTTGATCATGTCCAACTAAAACTTCTCCTGCTTTAAATCCCTTGTATTTGTGTGTGGGTGGAGGTAGGGGTGCGAATTGGCTCCTCATTAAAAAAAAAAAAAAAAACTTTCAAAAACTGGAAAAACAGGCCAGATGCAGTGAACTGAGAAGGAAGTAGGTGTTAGAAGACCCACATTCAGAAATCCGGTTCTGTCATGTGTCGTCTTGTGGGTAACCTTGAGCAAGTCCCTTCACCTGTCTGGGGCTTAGTGTTGTGTTTGTTCTTTTTGCTCCCCATCCCCTTGGCCTTTGCTTTGGGGCTCACCGTCTGCCACCCAGAAAACATAATGATAATAGCACTTATAACTAGAGCTGCTTACTGAGCAAACTTCTGTATCAGGTTTTATCCTAAGCGTTTTCCATTCTCTTATTAACGTTAATTTTTTTTAATGTTTATTTCTTTTGAGACAGGGCCACACAGACTGAGAGCGGAGGAGGGGCAGAGAGAGAGGGAGACACAGAATCCCAAGCAGGCTCCGGGCTCCGAGCTGTCAGCACGGAGCCCGACTCGGGGCTTGAACTCACGGACCGTGAGAGCATGACCTGAGCCGAAGTCGGACGCTTCACCGACTGAGCCACGCAGGCGCCCCCTTTTATTAACATTATTTGATTTCCTCTTCCCAATAATCCTGTGGGAGAGGTATTATTATTCCCATTCCATAGGGTAAGAAACTGAGCCCAAGGCTCTCTACCACCAGCAAATGGTAGAGTTGGGGTATCGACACGTGCACATCACCACCAGCTCCTCTGCCCCTTCCCCTGCTCCCTCCCACCAGGCCAGGCTCTCCTTTGGCCACTACGATGGCCTTTTAACACAAGACCCGGTTGTGACCCTCACTGCTCAACAGTCTTGAGTGGCTCCCCACCGTCTTAACAACTCAGCCTGCCAATAGCGGCCATCGGTCTACACCAGCCCACCTTTCCCGCTTCTCCTAACACACCTGACACCCTGGCCCGGGGTTTCCCAGTCACCCGCGCGCCTCGCACAGGAGTTTTGCTTGTGGTTTACGTACCCCAATTTATTTTACTTGATATGGACTGTTGCTTACTTCACGTTTGTCTTTTCGGCCAATTTGTTTCCGACTTAAATCCACTGATTTTTATTTATTATCACGTGTTTGCGCTGCTTAAATTACCTTCCTAACACTAAGCCGAAAAATTGTAGAACGATAAATGTGTAGCCAAAGTCTCCCCCTCCCCCCTCCCCCCGCCCTGGGGCCCATGGCAGGTGCCCCACTTTGAAAGCACTGCCTGAACTCGCGTTGCACCCCTCCCTGGATCGGGTGAGCTCCTTCCCACCCTTCATTTTTTTTTTTTTTCAAAGTTTTTTATTTATTTTTGGGACAGAGAGAGACAGAGCATGAATGGGGGAGGGGCAGAGAGAGAGGGAGACACAGAATCAGAAACAGGCTCCAGGCTCCGAGCCATCAGCCCAGAGCCTGACGCGGGGCTCGAACTCACGGACCGCGAGATCGTGACCTGGCTGAAGTCGGACGCTTAACCGACTGCGCCACCCAGGCGCCCCGTCCTTCCCACCCTTCAGAGACCCACACAACCCGCATCTCTCTTTTTTGACACGCTTCTATGCAAAGAGAGGAACTCCCGCCACCCATCACCCAGCCTGGAAATCTCAGTGAGTGGGCACTGTAACCCCAGGCCAGGGCCCAGGGCTTCGTCTTCTCTCATTCGGGTCCTTACACAGGGCCCGGCACCTCGGGGGATCGCCATGAGGTAAGTACTTTGGCAATGTTAAATGAATTCAATTGGATTCGACCAGCTTTTCTCAAAGCTTGGGATAGGACGGCAAGTAACCACAAGATGAGTTGGGGAGGACGTGAACTCTATGTGAAACCACAGAAAGAAAGTTACCCCAACTCTCATCCAGTCCTCACGGTAACACCAAAGAGACGGTCTCAGTTCGGTGCCGGTATATCTTAAAATACCTCCCAGACACTGAGCGATTATTCCTTTTAACAAAAAGAAAGCAGCCCCCTGGCTTGGAATCATCCACAGCCGACCTCTTCCGGCCAGAATTGACGGATACAAATTCGCCTTCATGGCATACATTTTTATAGTGACTTTGTGTTGATGACAATGGATACAGATTTTTCATGGTCTTGATATAAAATGTCTATGGCATGCTAGAGTGGGACTTTCCTGAGGACACGATATCGGGGTGGAGATTTATAGGAGGGATAAGAATTCTTTAGGTGAAGGGGTGACACCCAGCAGGCACGGCATATGCAAAGGCCCTGTGGCGGGAGGGAGCTTGAAGCATACGAGGCTGTGAACCAATGTCAGAGCAGCTGAAGTACAGAGGTGAGAGCAGAGAGGTAGGTGGGGGGTGGGAGAAAAATCTGTCCGTCATTCCTATTCAGGAAGGAGTTGCTAAACCTTTTCAAGGAGCCCCCCCAAGGCCTGACTCTTGATTTGAGAGTCTGGCGTTCAGCAAGGAATTTCTGGATTTTAAAAAAGTAATCACAGAGTTAGGTCCAAAACTAGGTAAAGCTTAGCAAACACTGCTTGGTGCAGGTGTGGCTCTGGGGTGGCCGTGACAGCTGAATGCACATTCAGAATTCAGGCCATCCTACCTCCTGCTTTCTGGTTGGGTGACCTTGGGCAGTCACGGAAGCTCCCAGAGCTTCAGGTCCCCATCTGTGGGGGTGGAGATACCAGCAGGTGTATTCTTAGAGCTGGTGTGAGCTACGCGAGCTCCTGCACACAAATCCCACAGCACAGGACCTTGCCTGTGGTGAGAGGTGAATACCCATTAGCGTATGAAGGTTACCGTCAAACAGCTCCAAGAGCGATGTGTGAATCCACCTGTCCTGCGGGCGTGTGGATTTAGCAGCCTGGTTTTGCAACAGGTCTGTGGCACGCACGCCGGTGTGTGCCCATATTTCAGCGGTAGAGAGAGCAGGTAGGTAAGGCTTGTGTGTGCGAGAGGGCGCGTGGGTTCGGCCACGTAAGTCAGTGGCACGCGTTTTGGTGTGCTCAGCCTGGGTGCACACATGTCTCTAAATAGAAGTCTGCGTGTGAACGTGCACCCAGTGAAAGTCCACACCAATCTGACACGCTCGATCACAGCTAAGAGGTTAAAGCCTTGGCCTGTCTTCAGAGCACTTTTCCAAATCCCCACGGCTCCCATGAATCCGCCCCGGGGCTCCGGGGCCTGTTCGGGGCGGGGCTGGGATTCCCTGAAAACAGACTTTTCTTTCATCCCCTGTTCCCAGATACTGGCATGCGTGAGGTGCACACACACACACACACACACACCTCCCAGAGCATCCCAACCTTATCGAGGTGCCAGCTGAGGAAGCCGCAGTGTGGAGGTATTGCCCTCCCCCTGCCCTCCTCCTAGGCCTACCTCCCCACCCGATTCCCATGGGGCCACCTCATGTCAGGACTATGTGCACATCTGACTTTCCTGCCCTGACTCTCAAGTGGCAAGAGCACCCCAAATTTTGGTGAGCAGCTCCCTCCTCTCCCCTGGGCACCCTTAACCCACCTTGCCCAGCTCTGTGGGACTGGGAAGGGCCTTTAACCCCCCTCTCCATCCAAACCCTGTGTGGGGACACTGGGCATACCCGACCTTCCACCCCAAGTCTAAAATGCAACAGCCCCCCCCTGTTTCGTCCAAGGCCCAAGGGCTGGAGTTCAGCTCTGATCTGTGCCTGCGATGGGGCGACATCAGAAGTTCCCAAGTCATCCAATCTTATCCATCCACTTCGCGCCTCGATCGACGGGGCCCAGAGAGGAGAGAGGACGTGGCCAGAAGGGGGGTACCCGGCACTGCCAGCCCACCTCCCTCCCAACCGCCCCCCCCCCCGCCCCGCCCCGCCCCGGGACCAGTTAACACGGACCGGTGGTGAGGTGCTGAGGGTCATAGTATAAAAGGTCGGGGTCTGCCCTGACACCCCCACCAAAAGGGGACAGCGCCAGGTGGTCCAGGCCTTGGCAGGCGTTACCATGATGACGGGCTTCTCCTGTAGCCGGTGCTGGGTCAGTCGGTCCGCGGGTCCGTCTATCCGGTGCGCAGCCCCAGCCCCCACCTAGCCCTGGAGCGAGCGGAGCGGGCTGGCCGGGAGGGGAAGGGGAGGCCGGGGACCCAGGGAGAGAGCCAGAGAGAGGCGGCGGGCCAGAGGAGACTGGCGGCAGGGCGAGGCGAGCGGGGGCCGCCGGCGGCCGCAGGGGCGGGTCGGAGCGCTGCTCCCCGCGTGGGACGGGGCGGCGCGACGGCAGCCCTTTTGTGCCGGCGCCTCGCCCGCGCCCCGCCCGCCGCGCGGGATGACAGGCAGGCGCCCCCCTCCCGGCCAGGGCCTCGGCTGCCAAGAGGAGCTGGGCTGCCCGCCGCCTTTCCGACCGCTCCCCTGCTCCCCTCTGTCCTCGCAACCCCTCAGCTCCCGCTTCACAGACGGGCCAGGCCCCCCGCCGGGTGAGGCGCGCACCGACCTGGGCATCAGCCCTGGGTTCGAGGCTCCTCCTCGTCTACTTCCCAGTTGGGCGATTTGGGCAAGTCACGAAGTGTGGTAAGCCTCAGTTTCCTCATCTGTAACATGGGGGTGATGCTGCTGGCAATAGTATGATGATGGTGATAGTATCTGCCTCTTAGGGTTGGTGGCGAGGAGTAGGCGTCTGTCCCAACGTCCTTCCCCTGTGAAGCCCATGTTGCACACCATCAAGATGGCTCAATTCAAGACTTAGAGGTGACAGTGGCTATTGGCGAGTTCTGGGCTTCCTTCTCCTAGAAAATGACAGCTTTGTGACCTTGGTCAAGCCATTGTTCCTCCGCTTTGGAGGGAGACTAGAAACTAAATGATTTCTGGTTGGCTGATCTGGGATTCATCCATATATTGACCAAACAGGGTCCAAGCCCTGAGCCAGAATAAGTCAGAGTCTCTGCCCTCAGGTAATGTATACCTGTTGGTTGGACAAGGAAACAGAGAAACAGGAAAAAATAATAATTGAGTGTGGTAGCTACCGAGGCAAAGGCAAATATTGGCTCTGGGAACTGTAGGGGACCATCCTGGAGCTGGTGGTCTAGGAAGGGACAGAGAAGCCGAGATCTGAAAGAGGGTAAGGAATTAGGTGAAGAGTGGAGGTAGGGTTGGGGGAAAGAAACAGAGTTCCGGGCAGAAAGAACAGCATGTGCAAAGGCCCTGAATACCATTAAGCTTCAGCCCAGAGAATCCCCCGATAGTCTGTATTAAGCAATCAAACAATCATCTCCAACCTTCAGGAACCAGTCTGCTTTTGGTAACACTGCCCCAGACATGAACTTGGGAGAGAACAGCCCTGTTGACGTCAGGTGCAGAATTTACTGGGAATTGGAGGGATCACAGCTTGGAGGGACCAGAGTCCCAGCTTTGCAGGGAGACAGATTTGACATGACATCTACATCTAGTGTTCTGGGGTCGCAGGCAACAGAGACTGACTCTGAGTTAGTTTATCAAGAAACAATGGATTAGCAGAATTTCGGGAGCTCACAGAACCAATGAAAAGGCTAGGGACCTGCCCTCTGGAAAGCACAGGAACCAAATGAGATGCGCCAGGGGTCTCATTGTGGGAATGAATTGCAAACCCTTGAAGACTGATGGCAATGCAACAAGACAGAAAAACATGCCAAAGGAGAACCTTCTCTGTGTCAAGTACTTCTCTACGTGTGTAACATTTATGAAGTCGATTCTATTACGGTCCTTATTTTACAGATGAAAAAACCAGGGCACAGAAAGGTTATGTAGCTTGCCCAGTGTGGGATAGGTCCTAACCGTGGAGCCTGGAATTGAACGAGGCTGTCCATTCCCAGAAATCGTGTTGCTAGCCACCTTCCTGCGCTACCTGAATGAATCCCAAGCCGCGTGCCGCTCCCTGGCAGATTCAGAGACTTAACGGAGAGATTCTAATCGGGCCGTGTGTGCAAGGTCCCCTAACACTGAACATAATCGGGAAGAGCTGGTCACCTAAAGGGAACTTAGGCTGCGTGAGAAGGTGGGATTGGATCTGAAACGGCTGATAAGTATCAGTACTCATAACAGTCCAGCCCTTGGGCCCCTCAACATCCTTGCACCTCTGTTCCCATCCACACTCTTCCAAAAATACTCCCTGTTGACCTGGTGCTGTTCCGCACGCAGCCAAAAATGTGCACACACCTACCTACAGCCTTGTATGGCTTGGCTCTGTTCTGGGTGTGACCTCAAGGAAGTTCACCCTTCTGAGCGTCAGATCCATCCTTCGTAAGACAGAGAGCATGTAACTTCCGTCCTCACGAAACCATGCTGGACATCAAACGAGCTAATGATTGTAAAGCGCTTTGCTCTGTCTCTGGTACCCAGCAGAATCAATACAGAACCCGGAAAAATGGTGTTTTTATGTTAGGGGCCAATGGTTGTGAAATCAGTCTCCAGCTACACAGGCTTGACTATTGGATTGGATTTGGTGTATTTCTCAGGGACTTTCCAGAGGACTTTCCAAGGACTGTTCAAAGTATTTCCTCTCTCTTTGGCAAACGATTCACTGAATACTGCTCCGCTTGCTACGCCAGATTCAGAGAAATAATGAAAGCCATCACTGGTCTTACACATGCTGGTGTGGCATATAAGGGGAAGCGCTGTACAAATGGGTCTCTGCTACTGATTCGCTGGGTAGCTTTGCACAGATCCTTCCTCTCTGGGGACCACAATTTCCTCCGCGTAAAATGGAGGCTCTCATCGTTTCCTCATGAGGCTCTTGGGAGAATCCAACGAGATAATGATTGCAAGAGCTGAACTCGGTGCCCGGCATATAGTAGGTCCTCAGCAAATGCCAGTTGTCCCTATGATTCTGAGATTCCCCAGGGCCGGGTGCCGGGACACCTCACCCGGAGACCGTCTCACTTGGGGGAAGAGAGTTGCCTACTTCAGAATTCATTCATTTTCAATACATATTTATCTGTTCCTTCCATAAGAATAGCAAATACTTGGCACACATTTGCACGCTTCACCCCTTCCCTACCCATGGTAGACATCATTAACTAATCATGGAACTTCCTGCAGAACTTAGAAGCAGCCTCGGAACGCCCCTCAACACAGAGCCCAAGCAGCCACTACCAATCAATGTGAGTTGGCATTAAGACAATGCTTATTTGTTATTTACGGTCCCTGATGTATAAGGAAGATTAACACTGCAAACAGCACAGGCTCTGGAGGCAGAAGGCTTGGGTTTGACTCCAGTGTGAAAATCCCCTGTAGACCGTTATTAGAGTGAGTAGGGACTGAGGCACTGTATCAGCCATGGAGTGTCCCTCTTAGACTTCCCTTCAAGAAGGATCCTCTAGCGGGAAGTTCCATGAGTCGTGGATTCTTCTAGGATACAGGCTTCTGGGGTAGCGTCCGGCTAAGCACAGTGTGCACATGTCTGCCTGATGTGGGCTCTCTTACGAACAATCTTTGTGCCAGAGGTCCCCCCCGGGCTGGCTGAGACTTTCTCAGCGCTGTCCCACAGTCTGACATTCTTTCTCCACCGTCCTTCTCTCGTCCCCTCTTCCTTTCGCAGATGCCAGGACTGTGGCACGGTCTGCAGGCTCTCACGGGCTCTTCCTGCCCCCAGCTCCCCTTCATCCTCAGAGGCATCACCCCCAACAAATTGCCTGCCCTTCTAACTCTGTCTCTGGCATCTGTTGCAGACGATGCGGTTCACACAGCGCTGAGCTGCCTGAGTCTGGGTTACCAGGGAGTGCGCTCCTCTCCGGGTTGCTGGGACTAAGGGGAGGCACAGAGATTATTGTCAGGGCCAGAAGCAAAGACCCAGAACAGGGAAGCTGACGAGTAGAGAAACAACCTATGGCCCGCCCTCGGTGAAATTGGCCTTGCCCATATCTTGGTTGTAAATGACAGAAGTTCAACTCAGCCTAATTTTTAAAAAAAAGGGAATTTAGGGTCTTCAAAGTGAGAACGGGTGCCAGATATCTGCCATCATTCTTCTGGTAGTTTCACTCCTGTCCAATGGAAGATGGCTGATAGGAACTCCAGGCCTACAGGATCTCAACTCAGCACCCCTGGCACCAGCCCCGCCCCCTGCCACATCTATATACTAATCCTAAAGAAGAGACCCTGATTGGCCTTGTCTGGGCCCCACGGCTATTCCTAAGCCAATCACCATGGTCAGGGGAGCGAGGATATTCTGCTTCATTGGAATAGATTCTATGCCCACCCCTGCGTGAGAGCACATGATGGTACCTCTGTTAGGACTGCACGGTGTGGGGAGACGTTCCTCAAAGAAATGAGAAGGAGGGGGATGGAAACACAGGTTAAGCCAACAAAAGCTTGGGGGATCATTGCCCGGTTCGTAAACAGTGGGAAGAGAAAAGACGGAAAAGACTTGGTGTTATCCCTCAAGGACCTTCTCCTCTTGGAGGTGAAAGTGTGATGTTTAAATGAGCTTCCTGATACCAGGTCTTAGACTGTTGCTGACATTGCTTCCTGGTAGGGGAGCCCATGATATATATCCAGGGCCCTGAATTCAAGTCCCTGCCCACCCACTAACTCACTCCCTGGGGGTTCATGGCGGGTTACTTAAATCATCCAAATCTCAGTTTTCTCAGCTGTGCCACGGAGCCAAGAATCTCTGCTTTGCTTCCGTCCCCTGTCTGCTGTGAGGCAGTAGTCATGGGCACTGGCCGTGTCCTACAACAGGCAGAGATGCATTTATTGATCACCCCCTGTATGCCAGGGACAGTGTGCTGAGTGCTGGGAGTAGCAGGGTGGACGTGGCAGACGGGCCCTGCCCTCGTGCAGTTCACAGGGCAGTAGGGGATCGTGTCGTAATAACGAAGCATCATACAGATTGTGGTATGGAAAGCCACATATCAAAGGGACCCAATAGATTCTAAGGGTCTTGGAGGGCTCCTCTGAAAACTTAAGCTGAGATCTGAAGACAGAAAAGAATGAACTAGTGAAAGAAGTCAGGGAAGAGCATTCCGGTCAGAAGGAACAGCATGTGCAAAAGCCCTGGGGCAGGAGAACGGTTGGAGGCACAAAAGAGGCACAGTGGGAGGGACAGGAACACAAGAAGAGGTGGGGGAGGTTTTTCTCCTTAGGGCCCCCGAAAAGCCATGGGAGGGAACAAAGAAGAGAGTAATGTGATCAGGCTTTTTTCCCCAAAAGATTCCTCTAGCTGCTTGGGGGTGGGGGGGGGGGGGGGGCAGAGGCTGCCAGGACACCCACCAGCAAGGGGTTGACACGAAGAGCTGGAGAAAGGCAGAGCTCTAAGGACAGTGGAAACCAAGAGCCAAGACCCCAGGGCAGGGATCACCGAGGGCCACCCCACTCCCCCAGCCCATCCTTTAGCCCCCACCCCTCTGGGCTTGCACCCCAGCCCCCCAGGTCTCTCTTTGCCTCCCAGTCCAGCCCTTTTCTTATTATTGTAGGACAGACTCCATCCATGACTCATCCAGGACTTGGATTTCTTGTTCCAGCCCCCTCCCCCTCCCCAGCTACTTAGAGCTCCTCGAGCCCCTCACCATCTAGGAAGGCAGCCAAGAGCCCCTCCAGCTGGGGGGAAGTCCGGGGAGGAAGGAGCTGGGGCTTTGCCAGCTCAGGCGCCACCCACGCTTTCCTGCCTCTGATTTTGTTCATCTTCCCTCCTGCGGGGAGATTCCCCATCTGCATCTGCATCACCCCCCCACCCCGGGACCACCTCCTTTGGGAAGCTCTTCCCCATGCGCTACCCTTGATTGCGCCCCCTCTGTTCAACAACCCCGTCCCTCCACGAAGCCCTCAGGAGCCCTCTTCAAGGGGAGGGAGGCAGGGGAGTACAAAGATGTCACTGGGGACACAAATACGGTAGCAGTCTTCAGGAGGAAACCAGCAACACCCCCAGGAGAAGGGTCAGAGGAGGCTGAGGGAGAGACATTTGCACCTGGGCTGGGAAGAAAGAGGAGAAGGCCTTCTGGGCCAAGGACACAGTTTGTGTTTGTGAGTCGTTTCTGTAATGTGCGAAAGGGGCCCCCATGCATTTTTTAATGAAGGAACGTCTTTTTTTTTTTAATGTTTTTATTTATTTTTGAGACAGAGAGAGACAGAGCATGAGCAGGGCAGGGGCAGAGAGAGAGGGAGACACAGCATCCGAAGCAGGCTCCAGGCTCCGAGCGGTCGGCACAGAGCCCGACGCGGGGCTCGAACCCACGGACCGTGAGATCATGACCTGAGCCGAAGTCAGACGCTCAACCGACGGAGCCACCCAGGCGCCCCTTAATGAAGGAAGGTTTGAGGAGAACATGGAGAAGGTCAGGAGAGCTGCATCCGTTTGCAAAGGTGGCGATGTATGGGCCAAACCAGGCAAACACGGGGTTCAAAACGAAAACACCCAGAGCGGAACTAGTTGTCAACATCTAACAACAGGGAGGCTTTACCTAACCCGGGCAGCAGCCTCTCCCTTCATGCACTTCGGGTGCCTGGTATCCTCCTGGCTCACTTCACTCACTGACACTTCCTCAGTCACCTTCTGGACCCTGTAGACATTCGAGTTTGCACCCCTGGTCTGGACGAGATGCTTCCCAAGGCCCTGAACCACGCAAGCTGCTAACGGCACCAGGCACACAGCAGGTGATCGGTAAATGCTGGCCCGCTGGATGGATAGGGTGATTCTCAACCGTGTCCACAAATATCTTAGCACTCCTGCCTTCCCCAGGTGGGGCCCCCTTCAGTGTGGGCTGGATTTAGACACCCACCTGGCAAGAATCAAAACTGTGGAGGAAGTGATGGCACGGGACTGGCGGGAGTAGGTCGTAAGAGACAGGCGGCTTCCGTGTTGTTGGGACGCTCGAGTGACTCTGCAGAAACACCCACGTGGCGGGAACCGAAGCCTCCGGCCGGCGGTCGGTACCAACCTGCTGGCCGTGGGAACGGGCCACACGTGGACCCTCCAACCCAGGATGGGTGGGGGGGGGATAGATAGAATGAATGGATAAAGAGTGTGTTAGGTAGGGACAGAGAGTCTACTGGGAAAGCAAGAGGGGGGTCAGATCCTGGAAAGCCAAAAGGAATTTGTAATCCGGGACTGCCACAGTCATATCTAAGTTTTAGGTGGGCCATTCGGACAGAAAGGTAGGGGACGATGGAATTGACGAGCCTTGGGGCTGAGAGCCAAGCAAGTGGCTGTGTCAGTCATTCTGGGGAGACGGGCTGCCTCGTGTCTCCAGACTCAGCTTCCCCCAGCAGCAGCCTGACTCTATCCTTTGCACCCCGTGTTTCTGGCCCTGTCATTCCCCAGCCCCGACTGGCCCTCTGGGCTGTGGAGGAGGTCAAGACTTGAGCACTTCTCGGAGAGCAAGTCACCCTCCTCACTGAGTCTTCTTTGTGCGGAGGAAGCAGTTACCCCCTTGGCTCAATCTTCTGTGGGGACCCCGTTGGCCCCCGGCGTGATGGGGAGCCACAGCCACCAGCCCCTCATGGCTTAGGTCAACCCTGAGATCCAGTCCATTGGGATTATTTGAAATAGCCCAGCATGTGTCCCAAGGAAACGTATCTACAAATGAGCCTGACACGTAGGAAAAGCTTTAATACTCATCCACCCGCGCTGAAATGCCATTTCTTGTCTATCAAGTTGGCAAAGGCTCAAAAGCTTGACAACACATGCTGGCGAGGCTTTGAGCAAACAGGCACCTTCACACATCACTGGTAGGAACGCTCACTGGTAGAAGGGAATTTGATGATACCTCACAGAATGACAAACGCTGTACCCTACGACCCAGGATTTTTATTTCCAGAACTTATCCTGAAGATATAATCCCACAAATACCAAACAACAACAACAACAACAACAAAAAACCTCGTGCACAAATTTATTCACAGAGGCATTATCTGTAATAGCAAAATATTGGAATAGCCATATCCATGTATAGGAAATGGGGTGAATGAACTATGATACCAAGCAAGGAATATCACACAGTCACGTAAGCAGGCAGGAAGGTCTCTATGAACCTATATGGTGATTTACAGCACATATGGTTAAGCAAAACCAAAGACAAAAGCAAAGTATAAAAGACTGTATACGGTGTGTTATTTTCCATGTAAGAAAAAGTTTTTAAAAACCATGTATTTGTGCTATGTGTGTGCTTACTTATTTAACTATGCAAAAATGTATCCAGGAAGGATAAATCAGAAACGTATTGAGAACCGTTACTCATAAGGAGCTGGTGGTAACACCGTGGAGAAGAAAGAGGTGGCAGTGAGATTTTTCTGAATATATTTGTATAATACAATCTTGACGTTTTAACGATGTAAACACTTTACATTTTCAAAAATTAAATAAAGATATGAAAACCCAAACTCTAAACTTGAAAACAAAGAGAAAACATGAGCTTAACCATATGTCGAGTAAATAGTATAGCCACACAAAGAAAAGAATTCATTCAAGTAACTTTTGGCCAAGTAACTGAGTCCTGACCCCTTAGTGGGATAGACTTTATGGATAAAGAGAACAACAAAGAAATCCGAAACTTTAGGGGCGCCTGGGTGGCTCAGTCTATTTAAACATCCAACTCTTGACCTTGGCTCAGATCATGATCTCATGGTTCATGAGTTGGAGACCTGCGTAGGGCTCTGCACTGTCAGCATGGAGCCTTCTTGGGATTCTGTCTCTCCTTCTCTCTGCCCTTCCCCAACCTCAAAATAAATGGATAAACTTAAAAAAAAGGTAAAAAGAAATCCTGAACTTTAATATGTAGGAGTTGGCAGAGTATCAGTGTTATAATTCTGAAGCTACTGTGTGTGTTGAAGAAATGAGCAAATATGTTGACCTGGGAACCCAAGCCCTCATTATGGGAAAAGGAAATTAAAAATATGGAATGGAGGAAAGATCTGTGGCTCTGAGTTTTAACTGGAGACGTCAGTATGAGATCATGCTTTTTTTAACGTTTATTTATTTGTGTGAGAGAGAGAGAACGTGAGCAGGGGAGGGGCAGAGAGACAGAGACAGAGACAGAATCCAAAGCAGGCTCCAAGTTCTGAGCTGTCAGCACAGAGCCCGATGCTGGTCTGAAACTCACAAACTGCGAGATCATGACCTGAGCCGAAGTCAGACGCTTAACCGACTGAGCCACCCAGGCGCCCCTATCTCATGCTTTAAAAGAAACGCACAGGGATTAAGAATCTGACTCTTGATTTCAGCTCGGGTCATGATCTCATGGTCGTGAGATAGAGCCCCACCTGGAGCTCTGTGCTGGGCATAGAATCTGCTTAAGATTCTCTCTTTCTCCCTCTACCATTTGTGCTCTCTCTCTCTCTCTCCCTCTCTCAAACAAACAAACAAACAAACAAAAAACATACCATTAACCCCCCCACACACACACACACACACACACTCCCTAGTTCTGCCCACTGACAGGACTAGGAAATTGCAATACCCTCATAGCAATTAGCACACCCAGTGCCCAGATCTTGGTTCCTAAATACCAATCCCCACTAAATAAAACCCACATCTTTAAAGAAGAGACGGATCCCAGGATAGAACAGGGAAAGTACAAGGTGAACCTGGGAGAGCTCACATCGGAAAGCAAGGAAGCACTCAAGAATGGTGAGGCCAAGTGAAAGGATCCAACTTAAAGGGCTTCCACTAACCAAAATTCAGACCATTTGACCATCAAAAGAAAAATGATGTGGTTTCTCACTGTTGGAGTGAGAGCTTACAGATAAGCAGGGATGGTGTGAGCTTACAGACAAGCAGCTAGTAGGTTAGAGCCAGAGATGATACAAACTCATGCTTAGTTTAATATAGATAAAGATGAAGGGAGATTGATAGATACGTATAGAAAATTACAGATATGTGTGTATACAGAACTCAGTATATACACATATATTTGCTTGCTCTATTAACTGAAGGAGCTTACAAGCTAATGATACCCCAGCAGCAACAAGCATACGTAGCACCCACATCTTGGTTTCTAATATCATTCTCCAATAAAAGAAACCAGAGGGGGAAATCGCTGATTCTAGGACTGAGGTAGGAAATACACAGTGAGCCTGGAAAACGTAAGGAAGTGCTAAAAAAAAACAGACAAAACCCACAATGATGGAAGTATGGCACAAAGACCCAGGAACCCACTGGAAGGGCTCCTAATGACCAAAGCTGGGACGATCTGAGCAAGAAAAAAAACTGGAAGCATTACATGGATATGAATAAATGGGAGAGAATAGACAAATCTCCCATGCACAAGAATTCCAAAGAATTTATGCAGATACTTAGCCCTTGAGGAGATGGAGAAGAACTCCCCAGTCCTAAAGTGAACCGTACTTGGTGACTTCCTCCCAAAGAGCATGTATGGAAAGGAGGGAAAGACAGCTTTACAGGGTATAAACCTGACCAGGGGATCAAGGTCAACATCAACACTGATGAGTCATGTTGATAGTTGATACTCCTGATATGCTGTAAGAACGGGGTAATTAAGTTACAGACTGTCTCAGGCACCCTCCATTCTGACCCTACCTGCCTTGCAAAGAGGCCCAGAGACGGCAACAGTCTTCTCCAAGGCCACACAGCATGTCCATGGCAGAGTCAGGATAAGAATATACCATTCTGACCCCTAGCCCAGGGATCTACCCCAAAATCTGAGTGTTGGGAATGGCAGGGACCAGACAGGCCACTTTAAAGCATCACCAGAGCTGGCACAGAGAAGGCAAGGGGGGCTCGGAGGGTTAGTGGACTGTCCCCACATCACCTTGGAGTGTCAGAGCTGCCAAAAAAGAGGAAGTGGGGCTCCCCAAGCCACAACTGCCTCCAAGGCCACACCTTAGCCTGATTTACCCCCATCCCTGGGAGTCCCAGCAGTGCTGTCTCCTCCCCCAAAGTGCTAGTTCCCTCTGAATCCTTTCTCATGGCGGTGGCCCCTTCCCTCTGTGGCCCCACTCCAGGGATCTGGGGCCGCCCAAGGACGCCCTGGGCCTCTTCCTGGGGTGAAGGGGTCTGGACAGTGTGAAAAAACTGGGCAGATGGTGCTGTGGGGACGGCAACGGGGAGGGGGCAGGGTCATCCTGCCCGAGAACTTAGCTCGTCATGAAAGAGCTAAATTGTCTTGTGCAGCTGTGCTGGTCTTTCTCCCCCTTTCAGTCTCACAGCCCTGATAGGAGAGGGGACAGCCGCCTTCTTTGTGCCCACACCCTCGTACCTCCACCCCCAGCCCTCCAGGGGCCATCAGGCGCCACCGTCCCCTTCTGGTTTCTTGTCAAAGCGGCATCTCAGGTCTGCAGGGCAAGACGGGGTCTGGAAAGCCATGGTGTCTAAGCCGTTGCCACATCAGAGTGGCCCTTGAGGGGCGCTTCATGCAGATATCCCCCCCTTCACTAGGATCAGAACCCCCAGGGCTAGGACCAGAAACTGTATTTTTAATAAACACAGCTGGTTGGTGAGACATTTGGTTACACGGAGGAGAAAAACTAGGGTCCAGAGAGAGACACAGACTTGCTCAGGGTTACAGAGCAAGTTTTATGGCTAGATCCAGGCTCATTCATTCATTGATTTACTGTATGCCAGACCCTATTCAGGCACTGAGTTTGGGCACACTGAACAAAGCAGACAAAATGTTCACCCTCACGGACCTTACATCCCGGTACTAGAGGCAAACCCACAGGGCTGGAGTGGTTGCTATCTCTGGGGGCAAAGGAGGCCCAGGATGGCATCAGGTTCCTGGTGGGATGCCACTCATGATGGAGGCGTACCCGGGTGAGCCAGACTGATGAAAAGGTGCCTTTGGATCGGAACTCTGGGCTCGAGCCTCGTGGGGGATGTCCCTGACCAGGAGGATGACGAACTGGGGGCTCCCGGGAGATCTGAGCTGGAGAGGGGGTTGGGGAGCTGGCAGCACGATGAGGGGTGGGGGAGACCCTTGACCCCCTGGTGGTTTGAATTGGCTCATGATTGTTGAGTGGGAAGGGAAGGGAGCCCAGGATGGAGCCTCAGGAAGCCCCGGGGCTTAAGGTGTGGAATAAAAGCCCCCACGAAGCCAGATCAGGAGTTGTCCGGGCCCCCAGGAGAGTGAGGAGAGAGCTGGGTGAAGGCACGGATGCTCCAGGCGGAGAGAGAGGCAGGCAGTGTTCAGGCTGCTCAAAGACCCATTCAATCGAGGGCTAAAATCCGTGGTGGGAACTTGGCCGGGCGTTGAGCCGAACGACAGTGCTCTCGGTGCACTGATGTGGAGCTGTCTCCAAGGTCATGTTCCTTATATGTTGCTGGGTAGCAAATGGCTCCTCAACTCGGCAGCTTAAAGCAACAAGGAGCGTTGACTGTTGCCCAGTTTTCTGCAGATGAGGCACTCAGGAATGGCGTAGTCACACTGTCGCAGCTCAGAGTCTCTCATGAGGCCGTTGGCCAGGGCTGCGGTCACCCGAAGGCTTGACTGGGGCTGGCAGACCCGCTTCCGAGGCCGCTGGTGCTCACGGCTGCTGGCTGGTGCTGGCTGTTGGCAGGAAGCCTCAGTTCCTCATCCCGCGGGCGCTGCCTGAGTGGCCTCACAACATGGCGGCTGGCTTTCCCCAGAGCCAGCGACCTGAGAGTGTGGAAACCACCGTGTCTTATGGCCTAACCTCGGAAGTCACACCTTGTTATTTCCTCCATGCCACAGTCCTATTCGGTGTGGGAGGGCACTCTACACGGAGGCAGGGGTCCCCGGGGGCCACCGTGGAGGCCAGCCTCCACAACGAAGACAGTAAGAACACCGTATGTTTGGTGCACAGTGGTTTGTGGAAGTCTTTAGAAGGTCACGCAACTACCTAAGCACACGGTGCCTGTTTCAGTGAACACCTCTGAGAGGAGATGCTCTTTGTGGCTTGTCCCTTACAGGTTCCTCCCCGTCTAAGAAATCTTACAGGTTCCTCCCCGTCTAAGAAATATATTAAAAAATAATAATAATTACCAGGTGACCAACAGGAGTGTCCATTGAGTTTAGAAAAAGGCCTTTCACTCCCTCCCACATCAAATATTTTTACTGAGTTCCTGCTGTATGCCAAGCATTGTTATTGGCACCAGAAACACTGGAGTGAGCAGAGCGAGGTCCCTGCTGTCACCATCTAGATCAGTCTGTAGGGCTGCCGTAACCAAGTGCTATAGACCGGATAGTTTAAACGACAAAAACTTACTTTCTCCCCATTCTGGAAGCTAAGAGTCTGAAATCAAGGTGGCGGCAGGGAGGAAATGGAATGGTTTGTTCTAGATCTCTCTCGTTGGCTTGTGATTGGCCACCTTCATGTTCGCGCGACGTGTTCCTGTGAATACGCGGGCTCAAATTTCCACTTTTTATGAGGACACCAGTCATAGTGGATGAGGGCCCACTGCGACGACCTCATTTTGACTTCATCACCTCTGTAAAGACCGTATCTCGAAAGAAGGACACATTCTGTGGTCCTGGAAGTCAGGACAACAGCATAGGAATCCAGCAGCAGGGCTGGGGGAGGGGGGAGGACACACAATTCAACAGGGTGAGGGAGACAGACAAGAAACACAACACCTCTGGGGGATGAGGGGTGTAACGGAAAGAGAGAAAGCAGGGCGCAGGGGTGAGTTGGCCAAGGGAAAGGTGTTGCTCTCATCTATGGGATGGGAGGTTCCAGCGGCTGAGTGGAGAGGGTGGCCTGAGGGCAAGAAGCAGAAGTCAGGCCCCCCGGAGACAAATGGGGCTTTGAGGAGGTTTGGCCAAGGAGAGGAGGAGGAAGGGGTGGCAGGAGGGAGGCGTGGGATCAAAGAGAAGGTTTATCTGATTTTCTGATGGAGAATTTTGTGAGCTGAGAAGACAAAAAAATTCAGAAAAGGCAAGAGCCTCTTCTGGGAGCTGAGAAGAAGGGAGGGAGGCAGAGGGGGAAGAGGCAGGTGTGTGTGCCTGAGCATCGGAAGAGAGAGAAAGGAGGAGAAGGAGGCCACTTGTTGAGGGTGGAAGTACCAGAGGTGGGAGGCTGGGGGGAGCAGACAGCCCCAGGGTTTGACTGCAGGACACAGGAAGTTGGGGGTGGGGGGGGCGTTGTATGCTCAGTTCCCAGGCTTCCCTCCCAACCCCACCAACCCCCCCCCCACAGCCTCTGGCTCCCCCCCCCCCCGTTTCCTCCCTGTGTCCCCCAGGACCCTGTGACGACCGGCTGTGGGACTCTCCCTCCCCACCCGATGTCCACTCTGATCAATGGATACTGTGTTCTCCCTGGCTCGCCTCCACGCGTCCCCCCATCACAGGGACTCACAGGGACCATGGTCAAGGCAGTCTCCATCTGGCCGAAGGGAAGTTCTGCCTCCACATCTCTGACAGTATTTGAGACTCTTAAGAAGCTGTGTTTTGTCTTTTCACATCCATTGGACTCTGCCCCACCTTCTGGAAACCCTCCGTTGACCCCACGGCTCACAGAACAGAATCCAAGTTCTTCAGAGGAGTTAGTCTCCAAGTCTCTGCATGGCTTGACTTCTGCAGTACTTGAACAGGAATCTTTTTATTTTGAAATAATTTTAGGCTTGCGGAACAGTTGCAAAGACAGTATAAAGAATTCCGATTTATCCTTCACCTCAATTCTCCTAATGATAACGTCTTGCACAATCATAGCACGTTTGTCAAGTTAATGTTGGTACAATGATGTGTTGCTTTTACAGGAAATAAAAATGATTATGGATTTTTTTCATTTTTATTGTGGAACGTACCACAGAAAGAAAGGCGTGTGTGTGCAGTTTGGAGAATAATGACAAATGTTCCTTCTTTTATGAAATTTCTGTTCACGTTTTTTTGTTCATTTTCTGTTGTGTTATTTATTAGTCTCTTTGATTCATAGATGTTGTTTATATATTATGGATGCTACTCTTTGTCTAGTAATGAGAGTTGCAAACATCTTACTACAGATCGTGAACTGGCCTTTTTATTCTTTTAATGGGGTTTTTGATGAATGGAAGTTTTCAACTTGAAGGTGGCCAAACTTATCAAATATTTCCTTTATGGTTTAAATTTTTGGAATAATATGTTTAAAAGCTTTCCTCAAGGACCTATCTGTAAGGAGGCTGTCCTATATTTCATTCTAAAGCTGTAAGTTTCACCGTTTACATTTAAATCCTTAATCCATCTGGTATAGATTTTTAGTGTATGGCGTGAGTTAGGGGATCACTTCCATTTTCTTCCGTCTGAATAGCCAATTGTTCCGGCACTGTTTATTTGACAGGCCATCTTTTCTTCCCAGATTGGCAACGCAGGTTGGGCTGAATATCAGCTGCTCGTCTATGCAAGAGAAAGAAAAATATGAAAGAAAAAGTGAAATGAAATCAACTGGCCTGTGACTCTTAATGTCGGCAAGTCCACATCTAGGAATTTATCCTAAAGAAATAACCGTCAATGTGAAACAATACTTAGTTGTAGGATGTTGTTTGTAAGAACCGAAAAATAAAAACCATCTACTTGTCTGTCCAACAAGAGGGGATTGTTTAAATACATTTTTGTGTATCCATACAACGGTATGTTGTGCAGTAACCCAAAAAGATGTGGTGGGTTTTAACGCGGTAACACGGACGTACTGAAAACAGCAGGTGGTAGGACCACATATATAGTATAATCCTCTTTGTGTACTCCAGAAGCTGTCCATACACACATTACAAAGAAGAAAGGATTTACAGTAAGCTGTTAGTTTTTCCTCTGTATTATTTGAATCATTATAACAATATGAAAAAAACACAAATAAAGGGCCCCTGGGTGGCTCAGTCGGTTAAGCGTCCGACTTTGGCTCAGGTCATGATCTCATGGTTCGTGGGTATGAGCCCTGCATCGGGCTCTGTGCTGACAGCTCAGAGACTAAAGCCCGTCTCAGATTCTGTGTCTCCCTCTCTCTCTAACCCTCCCTTGCTTGTGCTCTGTCTCTCTTTCTCTCAAAAACAAATAAACATTTTTAAAAATTTAAAAATTAAAAAAAACCCACAAATAAATGCAATTCGTTTTTTTTACATATTCCCCCCCCCAAATGTGGTGTGTGTTTAGGCTCATACCATAGGATCTGGCAATCCCAACCTAAGGAATTTCCAAAAGAGTAAAAAAGCATAAGTTTACACCAAAGCCTGCACATGAATGTTTACAGCAGCTCTAATCATAATCACCCAAAGCCGGAAACAACCCAGATTCTTCACCTGGGGAATGGATAAACAAACTGTGGTATATCCATACAGTGGATTATTACTCAGCTGTAAAAAGAAACACTGCTGATAGATTGTAGCTCCATGGTTAACCTCAGTGCACTATGTGAAGGGACAGAAGCCAGACTCAAAGGCTGCATACTCTGTGATCCCTTTTATATGACTTTCCGGAACAGGCAAATTTCTGGGAAAAGAAAACACCAGGGGTTGCCGGGGGCTGGGGAGTTGGGCGGGGCTGACTACACAGGGGTACAGGGAACTTGGGGATGAAGGCGATTGGCGTTGATTATGGTGGTGATCACACGGCCGTGAGTTGGCTCAAAACTGAGACCTAAACGCTAGAAAGGGTGGCTCTTCCTGTAGGCGAATGACGCCTCAATAACAAAATGCAAACTGTAAGACGTGCCGCATGTTGTAAATGAAATGAGCCGGCAATGCGAGAGCTAAAAAAACACCTGCTGTGCGAGAACAATTCAATGAGATGGAATTAACATCCACAGTATCGTCAGATGAATATCCATGTCCTACAACTGTAAAATGAGCTTCCGTGTGTGTGTGTGTGTGTGTGTGCACATATGCACACACTGGTAGAAAGTCAAACTGCCAGATAAGCATCCTAAACGGTGTCCAGGAGTCTCTCTGAGCGCAGGGGTTACAGCTCATCTTTATTTTCTTTTGCTCCTGTGTTTGCTCATTTTCCCACGATGAGCACACTTTGTCCTGGCTCTTTGGAGCCGCTGGAGTCCAGGGCTGGCTTGGGGACGCTGGGAGGAGACGGCCACTCTGCAGCTGGGAAAACAGCAGCCCCCGAATGAACCCTGAGTCTCGTCCTGTCAATGTTTATTTTTCCTCCCTGGGCAGACAAGGCCGGGGACTGGAAAGAGGGACAGAAATTCAGACTCAGAAGTCTCGTTCAGGGCAGCCTGCCCCTCAGAGCCAGCTCACCCCTCCCTCGCTCCCCAGGCTCTTGTAGATAACTGTTAAGGTCAAGAGGGTGGCCTCTGGCGCCCGCCAGATCAACTCCCACTTCGTTACTTACCGCTGTGTGTCCCTGGGCCAGTTACCTAACTTCTCTGTGCCTCCGTATCTTCCCCTGTAACACGGGGATAAACATGGTGTGGACATCGTCAGGATGTTGTGTGTGCATATGTGCGTGTGTGCACGTACAAATAGCTTAGAAGGATACCTGGCTCATTTAAGTGTCAGTAATGTTTAGAAGGATTGTTGCATCGGGCGCCTGGGAGGCTCAGTCGGTCAAGCTTCCGACTTCGGCTCAGGTCATGATCTCACAGTTTGTGGGTTCGAGCCCCACGTCGGGCTCTGTGCTGACAGCTCGGAGCCTGGAGCCTCCAGATTCGGTGTCTCCCTCTCTCTCTGCCCCTCCCTCGCTCACACTCTCTCTCTCTCTCTCTCTCTCAAATAAATAATGAACATTAAAAAATTTAAAAAATAAAGGGATTGTTGTGGGAATCTAGCCGATAGATGCATGAGCCTACTGGCCCCATCCCAGGGCATGTGGTGGTCTCAGGGTCACAGACCCGACATCCCCCGGATGAATTTAAAACGGCTCAAGGTCTTCATGGTGATTTAGAGCATCCTGAAGGGAATACGCGCAGTCTTACAGAAACACTTTCTAATCTTTCTGTCTCTTCAGCCAGCCGCTTCCCTCGCCGCTGTCTCTGCCATCTCTCTGGGGGTCCTCCTGCTCCAAACTCCCTTGGTTCAGCCAACAGGCACGTACTGAGCACCTACTGGGTGCCAGGAGCCATACTTAGGATAAATCAGGAAACAGGTAAGAATCTTCGTTGTTCACATGTAGATTCCAGATCTGTCCCCAGAGGGGACCCTAGAACCTAGAACCTTGGTCCTTCCCCACCCTCTTCATCCAGAACTCCAGAAAACCCTGCAGCCCCCTCCTCAGGTGGCAGGGGACAGAAGAAGCTGAGTCGGCGAAGCCAGACTCTTTTCAGCAGGCAGGGCTTGAGCAGAGACTGAGTATCTCCAGCCATCAACAACGGTGTCCCATTACGCGTGCAGAGCGCCGGCTCTGGCCCAGCAAGGGTGGCCCCAGTTTCCAGCAGTCACCTCATCCCCAGTTGGACTGGCAGCAACTTGCGGGCAGAGCCCCAAAGTTGTTCACCCTTTGAGGAATGCATACCACAGGACAAGGGGCACAGTAGGCTCTTGATGGCCGGCAGGGCTCTCTAGGGCGCCCCATGGACTGATCCCTCTTGGAGCCCATGGATGGCCCACGTCAGAACCCACTGATGTGCTGGGAGACGTGTGGTGGCGGGGGAAGGGAGGCGCTCACTGGCCCAGCCAGGGTTTCCTCTGGGCGACATCACAGAGCTCTGTCTCCCTCAACACCCACCTAGCTACCTCCCCGGCCACTGAGCCCTCAGTGCGTCAACGTCATGGGGCAGGAAGAGGGCGCGGTGGGAGCAGGCCAGGGTGTGGACTTCTCCTCAGCCCCACCCCCTAGTCTCCTTAGAGCCACGCGTGCGTGCTCTTGTACACAGCACAGACGCGGGTGTCGTTCCTAACTGCAAACAACAGAGAGCAACTGTGGCTAATCGGAGCAGAAAAGGAATTGCGCCAAGGATAAGAGTTTGACTTGTGGAATCATAGGAAGTTCTCCAGGCCTCTACCGCGAAGGCAGAGTGAACTTCTTAAAAATTAATTGAGCGGCTCAGGCGGCCACTGTGTGCGTTTGCGTCGAGTTCGTGTCCCATAAATGTTACCCCATAACGAAAGCACATCTCTGTTCCAAGTCCTTCCATGGTCCCAACTGTCACCAAGGAAGCCTTGGCCTCTAGGCTGTGGGTATGCGCAGTGGGCACGGGGATAGAGGCTCTGACTTCTTTCCAAGGGTCTGCAAACCCACGTGGCCATGAAGCATTGTCTGGGGGGCTGGCACACGTCCTCAAGTCAGGGGGAAGAAACACTCACCCCACCTGCCTCTCTGATCTCTGGCCCTTCCCCGACCCCTAGGAATTTGGAATTACTGCTCCGATCAGCTAGATTTAGGACACCGCTAGGCCTTGGTGTCCTAGCCTCTGTGGCTGGAGGCCCAGGGTCCCTTTCTCTGTTCTTCAAACTATGTGACTGGTTAGTAATCGCAAACTCTCTCCCTCTCTCCCCCTCCAGCCAAGCCAGCCATCCTTGGGATTCCTCCCCCACACGCAGCACAGAGGCCAGCCCAAGGCCGGGACGAGAAGGGCTAGGCAGGGGGGAGAGGCCCGTCCCACTGCCTTCTGGCTCCTGCCCAGCCCAGCCACTGGCCACCGGCCCAGATGACAATGAATCAATACTTTGTTTCTGAACAGGACGGTCTCTGGGTTCAGCTCCCAGGTGTAGTGAGGGCCGGGGGTGGGGGGTGGGGAGGTTGGGGAGGGGGGCAGGGAACGGGCAGGGCAACTTTTGGGCATTCAGAGGTCCCTTCGCCAAACCATCAAATATCATCAAACATGCCCCCGGCTCCTCATGTCAAATGCCTGCAAAGGGGAGGCCAGAAAAATGCAAATTCATTTAAAAGAGTTGCTAAATTTGCGGTGGTTTTCCTCGGCCCACCAGCTGCAAATCCAGCTACGGGTCGTGGGCCGACCTTCGTACTTGAAAAACTTGGGTGGTCCCTGGTCCCCAAGAACAAGACCACGGCCTGGCCCCACGGCCCTCCCCCAGCACCTTCCCCCTTGCAGTCCACACTGCAGCCCCTGGGGATCTTCACCCTCCGTGCCTTGACTCAAGCTGTTCCCTCCACCTGGTCTGCCACCCCACGACCTGGCAGGAGGTCCTCTGTCCCCTCATTCAGAAGCCCTCAACATCCCTTTGCCACCTCTCAGCTGTGTGGCCCTGGGCAAGCTGGTTCACTGTCCTGAGCCTCAAGCTTCTCATCTGTGAAATGGAGCCAAGGAGACCTACTTTCAGGGATGGGGGAGGATTAAAAGGGAACGTTAGCCAAAGGCTTGGCTTCATTCCTGGCATGGTTTAAGCCCTCCAAAGATGGAGGCTGCTCTTATGGACGGGGACCCTGGAGTCCAGAGAGGCAGGGCCACGTAGAGGCAAAGCCAAAGCCAGGCCCTTGTCCGTCACTGGCTTCCTCTCATCCCCGCCTGTCTGTGTCCCCGGCCCCGTGCTCTTATCACCCTGGGTAGGGCCAGGCAGGGATCATTTGCTCTTTCCCAGCAACAGTTCTCCTTGGGACCACCACCCTCGGCCCCCGGGGCTGGCTGAGCACAGGCACCGATTTCCGCATGTGGCCGAGGGGACTTGGCTTTGGCTGTTGGAGGCCCTTGGCCATTTGGCAACCGCATGTTGCCTTACTTCCTGTGACCCTCCCTCGGGCTGGAAGAGGCCCAGACTGCCAGAGCCCGTGTCGTAACAGAGGTGAAGCTGTTCGGAGAGAAAGAAGTGAGAGCCACGCTCTGTCCCTGCCGTCCCCTGGGAGGGCGACTCACCTCTTTGCAGTAACCGACCTCTGTGCAGGGCCAGCGCCTTCAGTCTCAGAGGCCGGCTTTCCGCCAGCACCACACTCGGGTGGGCTGGCTGGCACTCCAGGGCCAAGGTCGCCTCCTTCTGGAAGCCTTGGGGGATCGTCAGGTCAGGCTGCGCTTGAGCTTCTCAGGCTCCAAACACGCATCGTCTGGAATTCACGCTCTAGGTTCTGACCCTCCTTTCATTTGTTCACCATTAAATACATCTTGTGATCTACTCTGGGCTTTGCAGCAATTGCAACCACAACAACAACAGCGGCAACAATAATAATAATAATACCATAAGGAAGATCTGCCCACACCTCCCCGACCAGAGAACCCCAAAGGGCCCGTTTATGAGACAGAGGCTCAGAAGGAGGCACTTCCTTAGTATAACAAGGTCGGGGAGACACCCTCTCAAGGGGTCATCCACACAGTGCAGCGTCTGATTGCCTTGTACATAGTGCACGTTGAGGTCAGACCTCCACGAAGGACTCTCGCTTGAGGATAAAGTGGGGACCACGGGGGAACGCGGGGTTCAGCAAGGTTAGGCTACCAGCCGAAACTCACACAGCGGGCAGGTGGCGAGCTGGGATGTGGGCCCAGGTCTGTAAGGTTCCCAGCCCACACTCTCGACTGCTGTGTGGCAACCGGCCACTGCTCACAGCACCAGGGGGCTCCCCGAGGCGATGCGAGCCACGGACTCCTCTCTCTTGCACACGTCAAGCCCAGACCCAAGGCTCAAGAGGACGGAGAGCTAAGTCTGTAGCGCCCCTGCCATGTTTTCCTGGCGGTTTCAGGACGCTCCAGCCAGCCAGTGACTGAACTAAGACTACGTACCGAGCGCCTTCTCCGTGCAGACTGATTCACACATGAGCTCAGCCCTCAGAACACATCACATGACTGGCACTTCTCCCCATCTTTCAATAAGGAACCTGAATTTCGGAAGGGATTCTGTGATCAGGGTCGCACAGAGAGTGGGGTAGCCTGGGGGCACGACGGACCCACCTGCTCTAAACCCGATGCTCTTGCCTCTGGGAAAAGTCAGCTTCCCAAGGACCACAGAGTAGAAAGATGGACAAAACCAGCCCCTGAATTAACTATCTTGGATCCACCCCACCTTGGAATTCCTGTAGGGATGCTGTATTTTCCTTATGCTTGCAGCAATGGTGAGTCGGGACAGGAGGAGAGAGTTTGAGAGGACGGTGGACAAATTCTAATCCTTACATATAGCTACACGTGTATTAAAATTCACAGATCGGAAAGAAACTATAGGAGGTAAGCATGGCATAATGTGAAGATTTTATAAACCTGGGTAGTCTATTCCTATCTACATGTTTGGAATATTTTACAATAATGATAAGACCCAACAAAGAGGAGGAAGAGGAGGAAGAGGAGCAGAGGAAGAGGAGACACTGGAAGAAGCTTGCTTAGCTGCAATGGCTGGAGCTGCTGCAGCCATCTTATAGCCATGAAAGAAGCCAGGGTGAAGGTAGATCTGAGACGCCAGGATGACAGACAGAGAGGTGGAGAGATGACAAATGTCTGCTAGCTGCTGAATCAGCATAAACCTGCCTGTCTCTTTGGAGTTCTCTGAGATAATGTGCCTATTGTGGAAGCCAATGTCAACTGGGGATTTCTGTGACTCGGTAGAGAGTCAGATGGGAAGCAGTGAGGCACCTCCGTGGCCAGTGGCAGCACCGAAAAGGATATGGCTGGGCGTGAGCCATCAGAGCGAAGTGGTGGTGGAGGGGTGGCTTGTGCAGAAACTCGCCAGTTGGCTTTAAGATTTCGTTTTGGTGGCAATGTAAGTCACAGTCACATGAATTCCATCATAACGCTCCTTTCCTGCCTGACACCCTCACAGATGCAACATCTGCCTGGGCCCAGGGGACTCGGGAATTTGGGGGAAGTGAGAGCTGCAAGTGTTCAAATCTGTATGAGATCAATTTTTTTTTCAAAATCTAAGTTTTTGACAAATCATCAGTCTAGGTGTCTCGGCTGCTGCTCAGCGCTCTCTTCCTTGTACAGACACAGGCATCTGACTCTGGGGGGCCAAGAAGGTAGAGCCAGGGTGAGGGCCCAGGGTGACCAGTCCTCCTGGCAATGGCTCCAAGTAAGCGGAAGAAGTCTTCTCTCCGTGAAAGGCGGGGTGACCTTGCCAGGGACATGATCGCTCAGTTTCCTCATCTCCAAAATGGAGAATAATCACCCCTCCCTCTCATCCCTCCCTCGAGGGCTGTTTTTAGGCTTGGAGATAATATATGCAAAGCGTCTGGCACATAGTAGATGCCAGGGGTGGCCACCGTTTTTTATTCTTAAGCAAGCCAGAAGGATTCTTGTTGTGGATGGGGGCAGGAAGGGAGAGCCTTTTAGCACCAGGCAAAGAGAAGGAAAAACAAAACAAAACAAAAACAAAAAACCTCGAGTCTCACATCCTCCCGGCTCGGCGGGCGTCATTAGACTTTCATAAAATTAGAGGAGACGAGGAGGAGACGAGGAGACGGGGCACCAGGGGGCTGATGGGGACCCAGCAGGAGAGAAGCTGGCCTCCCCCTCAGCAGCCCCGCCCCTCCTCTCATCACCATGGAGACTGAACCGGCTGCCCGGTGGGGTTCCCGCCCACCCAGGGCCTGAGGCTGCGGCAAAGGGAGGGGCAGGGGCGAAGAAGACGGAGACCTGTCTGGAAAGCTGGGGTGGGGGTGTGGGGAGTGGCTACACCTCCCCCACCTCCCCACCCCCTGCAGGCGCTCAAGGACTCAGGCTGATGTGGGATATGCCTGACAACCTGCATTTGAGTCCCAGCTCTGCCAGCAGCTAGCTGTGTGACTGGGGGAAGAACACTTCCCCCGTCCAAGCCTCAGGTTCCACATCTGTCAAAGGAAGGGGGAAAAAGGAGCAAAAAAAAGCTTGGTGCGGAACACTGTGGGGCGTGGAAGCAATGACATATGGTGCGCGAAGAAGCATGTGGGGCGTGGAAGCAATGACATATGGTGCGCGTAGAAGCATATTTAGTGCTGGGGAGGGGGGGGGGAACATTCACTACGTACCGTTCATTGGAAAAAGGGAACTTTACAAAACTGACCAGTGTGGGGGCGCCTGGGTGGCTCAGTCGGTCGAGTGCCCGACTTCGGCTCAGGTCATGATCTCGCGGTCCGTGAGTTCGAGCCCCGCGTTGGGCTCTGGGCTGACAGCTCAGAGCCTGGAGCCTGCTTGGGATTCTGTGTCTCCCTCCCTGCGTCTCCCCCGCTCATGCTCTGTCTCTCTCTTTAAAAAATAAATGAACATTAGAAAAAAATTTTTTTTAAAAACTGACCAGTGTCATCCCATTTTTCTTTGTTCAAAAAACACGGAAGGGGTACTCTAAAACTCACTTCGGCTTGGTGTCTCCAGAAGTGGGGCTTGCATGCGATTTTTCTTCTCCTAGTTCTTTCCAAATGTTGGCCAATGAACGTGGATTACTTTTAAAGTCAGAGAGACATTACTAGCTACCATTTCTGTGCTTATTATGCGGGGGCATTGTGCCCACTGCTTTGCATGGTTTAAAGCCCTCTCTGTCTTCACAACAATCCCAGAAGTGAGGGCACTCTGATTATCCCCACTTTACCGAAGAGGAAATTGAGCTTCAGAGGGGTTAAGGGGCTTGACCAAGGTCAAACCACCAGAGAGTGACAGGGCTCAGATTTAAAACCACAGCTAAGCTACTAGACTCCAAAGTTCGAGCATTTCATTATCCACTACTGCTTCTCAGGACAAGAAAATACGAACGAGTCTGTTTCTGAAAAATGTTTTACTATGGGAAATATCAAGGATATCAAAAGTAGAAAGAAAACTGTAACTTCCAGTTATGACGTGAATAAATTCTGGGGAGCTAATGTACAACATGGTAAAGTACAGTTAAGAATACTAGATTGTGTGCTTGGAATTTGCTAAACCAACAGATTTTAAGTGTCTCCCCTCACCCCCCCCCCCCACACACACACTATCAAGAAATGATAGCTGTGTAAGGTGATGCCTGTGTTAATCAGCTTGGCTGTGGCAGTGATTCCACAATGTATACATATATCAAATCATCACGCTGTATACTTTAAATGTATACAATTTTAGGGGCCTGGGTGGCTCAGTCGGTTGTGCGTCCAACTGCAGCTCGGGTCATGATCTCACGGTTCACGGGTTCGAGCCCCGCCTCGGGCTCTGTGCCAACAGCTCAGAGCCTGGAGCCTGCTTGGGATTCTGTGTCTCCCTCTGTCTCTGCCCCTCCCCCGCTCATGCGGTCTCTCAAAAATAAGCATTAAGGGCGCCTGGGTGGCGCAGTCGGTTAAGCGTCCGACTTCAGCTCAGGTCACGATCTCGCGGTCCGTGAGTTCGAGCCCCGCGTCAGGCTCTGGGCTGACGGCTCGGAGCCTGGAGCCTGCTTCCGATTCTGTGTCTCCCTCTCTCTCTCTGCCCCTCCCCCATTCATGCTCTGTCTCTCTCTGTCCCAAAAATAAATAAAAAACGTTGAAAAAAAAATTAAAAATAAGCATTAAAAAACAGGCATACAATTTTGTGTGACCATTATGCCTCAAAAGGATGGGGGTGGGGGGAAGGAAAATATCATGAATCCTGATGTTCCTACCCCATAGCTTCAAGAAAGTTTGTAGGTGGAGGGATTTGGGCGGGGGCTCAGAGAAGGGGGTGGAGATACTTAGGGAGGGGATGATCCCCAGAGCCAAAAGTCTCATCCTATTATACACACGCGTGCACACACACACACACACACAGTGCCCCCCTCCCCCACTCCCCCCCCCCCAGCTCTCAGGCTCCACGCTGGCCATCTCTGGGGCTGTGGCTTCCCCCTCTCCCGCCCCTGCCTGGGTTCCTTCCTCCTTTCTACATTTTACTAGTTTGCATTCCCCACACACACACCCCCCCCCGCCACACCCACCCCCACCCCCGCCAGATCCTTTATAGATGCCTGGCTCCCCTCCAAGGCCTCGAGGCTTTGGCGGCTCTGGAGGACAGAACATGGCCAGGGAACCTGACAAGGCACTGACACCAGCGACCCTGGTGGTGCTGGCCACCCTGGGCACAGCTGCGATCGCGACCACGAACCCCGGCATTGTGGCCAGGATCACCCAGAAAGGCCTGGACTACGGTAATCAGACGCTTTCCTTCCCTCCTCTCCTGCCCCTAAGGAGCACTTATCGAGCACCTCCTGTGTGCAGTCCTTTAACTCCAGTGCATGGCCTGCTCACAGCTCCTCAAAGGAGGCCCTCTGACCCCTGTCATGTATATGAAGAAACCGAGGCAAGGTGAGTGGCCCAAGGTCACAGAGCTGCAAGGTGGCCGGCAGGGTTGGGATTGGAGTGCCGATCTGGAGGACTCCACGTCCAGTGCTCAGGCCGCTGAGGGTCCTCATGGTCTCCTCCCTCTCTCTACCCAACTGCCAGCTCAGGCTTCTAGGCCCTTCTCTTCCCCCCAAAGCTGATTCTCAGTCTTGAGATTGAGTTTTGCCTTGAGATTCCTGGCTCCATCTTCAGCGTGGGCAGAGCCCAGGCCCTGTGAGGAGGCTAAGTGACGGGGACGGGGGAGGAGGGCCCTTCTTCACGGTCTCCCCCCAGGGCAGGGGCTTGGCAGCCACCCTGCGCACATTACCCATCTGGATGCACCAGAGAGGGTCCCCCCAGGCCGCTCATCCAGGTCCAGACAGAGGAAAGAGTGGCATAAAACAGCCCCTGCCGCTCCACTCTGTGCCGGTCATTTCATCTTTATTTCAACCCTGGGTAGGACATACCGTCACCAGCAACATCCACAGATGAGCAAACTGAAGCTTGGAGGGGGCACTGGGGAAGTGCGCGCCTAGATCTCGCCTCCAGTCTTGGCTCATGCCCCCCACCTTCCCCGCGCGGGGTTGCTCGACGCTGCCCCCCAGTGGCAGAGAGATGAACTGTGGAACAGTGCGGGAGACCCAGGCGCGCAGAGGTCAGACCGAGGAGAAGGCAGACCCTCGTGGGCTGGCGTGCCGCTGAGGGAATGGGGACAGAACTCAGGGGGACCTGGCACCCCACCCCCGAATTCCTTCCCCAGTCCAGGCAGGACGTCTCTGAATCCCAGGTGCAGGCAGAAGGCTCCACGTGAGCTCGGAGGCAAGAGTACCGGGTGGCCCTGAAGGCTTCCTGGGAGCAGAGGCCTGGGCTCAGCCTTTAAACCCAGAAGTCTTCGTGTTCTGTCACAGCAGACTCAGTTTCCCCATGTGGCAACCAGAGTGGGTGTCCTGAAATACGGCAAATCTGCTCGTGTCCCTGCCGTCAGAAGATGTCCTGATCCTTTAGCATGGCATTTGAGATCCTTTTAAGACCTGGCCCGGTGCACGGGCTCCGGAACCGGAAGGGCCAGGATTCAAATCCTGACCCATCACTTGTCAGCTGTGTGGCCACTTTCCCAAATTTCCTCCTCCTCACCTGTGACTTGGGGGTGGTGACAGGACCTCCTCCCGAGGGTTTTCAGATTCAATAGCTTAATACGTGTACAGAGCTCAGAACAGCGCCTGGCACAGAATAAGAGTAAATGTGGGGGAGACGTCATTTCCACTGGCTGTTGGAAAACACAAAGCCTGGGAATCCTCTTCTTACCACTTCCTCCTTCTCAAGTAACGTGTCTGCCTTTCGACGGGTCCTTGGACGCCATTAGCCACCTAACTGATGGCAGGATTCCTGACTTTGGGCGTTCGTTCATTTATTCACCCGATATTAAGTGCCTTCTAATAGTAAGTGCCAATCACTACGGTAAATGGAGGGGCCACATTCATCAACAAAACGGATGTGGCCGCTGCAAGCCTTGAAGGGTTCCTGTCTAGCAGTTGGGAGAGGTGGTAACCACAGCGTCACATGAATAGATGTACAATTACAAACAGTCATGGGGCTCCTCGGGAGATGCCCGTGGCATCATGAGAATGATAACAAGGAGGATTGCTTTCGTCTCCTGGGTCAGAGAAGGTTCCCGGAGGAAGTGAGGATCGAGCAAACCAGAAGTTAACCAGGTGAAGGTGGGAGGGAAGGGTTTCCTAGGCAGCAGAAATGGCACAAGCAAAGGTCCTGTGGAGAGAGGCCAAAGGTTAGAGAGATGGAGTGTTTGCGAGGGCACAGCACAGAGCGAGGCACAGAGTAGGTGTTCCGTGAATACTCATAGAATGCATGACTGGGTGTTTGGGGTGATATTTTATTTTATTAAAAATGTTTTTTAACGTTTATTATTTTTGAGAGAGAGCGAATGACAGCGCGTAAGCAGGGGAGAGGCAGAGAGAGAGGGAGATAGAATCCAAAGCAAGGTTCCGGGCTGTGAGCACAGAGCCCCACCCCAGACTTGAACCCATGAACCATGAGATCATGACCTGACTGAGCCACCCCGGTGCCCCTTGGGGTGACATTTTAGACCAGGGATTGGCAAACGACAGTCCTCGGGCCAAATTTGGCTGGCCACATGTTTTTGTATGGCCCGTGAACAAACAATGGCTTTTACATTTTACATTTTTAAATGATTGAAAAAAAGTCAAAGAATAATATGTGAAAGTTATCTGGAATTCAAATCTCAGTGTCCGTAAATGAAGTTTTAAAGTTTTATTGGAACACGGCCACACCCATTCGCTTGCTTATTGTCTGTGGCTGCTTTCGTGCAATCACAGCAGAGCTGAGTGGTTGTGACAGAGACCGTGTGAGCCACAAACCCAAAAATATTCACTATCTGACCTTTTACAGAAAACCCTAGCTGACCCCTGATATGGACAGGGACAGGCTGTGCCTCTGACTGTCACCCCTTTTCTCGCCCCTCAGCCTGCCAGCAGGGAGTGGCCGTGCTGCAGAAGGAGCTGGAGAAGATCACCATCCCCACGTTCTCAGGAAGCTTCAAGATCAAGCATCTTGGGAAAGGGCATTATAGCTTCTACAGGTGAGGCCTGTCGAACTCAACCCTCAGTGTACAGAACTTGTAGTGTCCTGGGGCCACCAAGACCTAGAATCACAGAGCCACAAACTCCTAAACTCAGAGAGGTTAAGACCCCCCGTCCAGTGTTGACCCCACCCCAAGGGGATATAGTCCCCCAAGCTGAGTGTAGAGGAGGCCACAGAAGGTGCTCACCATGACTCCCAAGGCAGGGTGAATGTGTCACGAACCCCAAAACTCTGTGCCAGGCCCATATAGCAAGCAAGATTTGGAGGAGGGGGTTCAAGAGCAGAAAGCTTAATCTAAAATGGCTCAAACCAGAATTTATTGGCTCACGTGTCTGAGAAGTCTCTGGAGTAGTCTGGCCTCGGGTTCAGCTTGAGGTAGCCCCAAATGACATTGGCCCCTGTTTTCTCCTTGCCGCTTCTCAGCATCGCTTCCCTTGAGGAGGTCCAGTTCTCAGGTGGGGTGTCCCCTCAGAGATGCAAGGGAGTTCTGTTACCACAAGAAGGGAGTGTGGGTGCCGGGCAGAAAACCCATAAATGTCCACTACGGACTTTTGTACACCTATTCACTCAACAGATATTTTTGAGCTCCCACTATGTGTCTGACACAACAGGCTTGGCTACAACAGTGAACCGAGAGAAACACACTCCACCCTTTCATGGAACTTGCAGTCGGGCGAGGTTACATCTGTTATCCTCGTTGATGGTCACACTTCCCGCAAGATGGAGGTTATTGTGGCCCAGAAAACTGAGCCTCAGGATGATCAAGTGGCATACTCAGGGTCACACAACAGTACACTGAGGAACGGGATTCAAATGCAGATCTGTCTGACGTTAAAGCCTGGCCGCTCTGCCCAATGCCCACAGAGTTTCCAAGGTGGCTCTCGTAGTTTCCGGGTTCTTCTGCAGTGGATGTGGTGAAGGGCTGGGGGTGGGATGAGTCTGCACTAACCATTAACTGAGTTCTTGTGTGGGCCCCCAGGAGGCTAACTGAGCATTTCTTCTTCACAGCCTGGCTATCCGTGGATTCCAGCTTCCCAGTTCCCAGATAAAACTAGCTCCCAGTGAGGGCCTCGATCTCTCCATCGCAGACGCCAACGTCAAGATTAGTGGAAAATGGAAGGCACGAAAGAACTTCATGTGCGTTTCCAACCTTGGTGTTGACTGAGTGTGTGGGTGAGCTTTAGGTGATACTTGAAAGGGGTGAGGGCCAGGATCTCAGGAACACTCAATTTTTGCGTTACCCATCACCACTTGTGCCCACAGGGCTCCTGGGGGGGATTTTTCATAGCCCCTGGTTAATAGCCGAGCATTTGTCCGTGTCAGAACGCAAGACATTGACAAGATTGAGTTTGGTACGTGAAGCGTAGGATGGAAGGCTCAGCGGGACCTATAATTTACCCCTTTATCAGTTAGCTATGGCTGTGTAACAAAACACCCCAACTCAGCTGCTGAAAACAATAGTCATATATTATCACTATGTATCTGTGCGTTAGCTGGGGTTCCGCTGATCTGGGTTGGGCTCAGCTGAGGCAGCCCTTCTCCACACGTATCTCTTCGTCCTCCTCCTTAGACCTGCGGGCTACTCAGAGCATGTCCTCGGTGGTGGCAGACATGCGAAAAGGGCAACCAGAAACATTCTAAGGTCTAGAATTAGCCCGTGGTCACTTCTACTCACTTCCACCATTGGCCAAAGTAAGTCACGTGGCCAAGCCCAAAGGCAAGAGCCTGGAAACGCATGCACCTCCCCCCCAAGATAGGCAAAGGAATGGAAAATTGGGGCAAATCATCCAAACCACAACTCTGAATCGAAATACTGGGTTCTCACCACGGTGAGCCTGCCCTCTAGGGGTGGCGGCTCAGAACGACCAATCACTTCAGCGACTTTGTGGCGATTCCAGGGGGATCACGGGGGAGAAGACACTTTGGGGAGAGGGACGTGAGTCTGCCTTCCTGTCCCTTCCCCACAGTAAACATCGCTTAGCTCTTCGCGTGGGCTCTTTTGCATCATTCATTTCACTCGCTGATGGCGCCAAAGGTAATGTACTTCATTATGTTAAAGGAGAGTTGGCAAAACACACTCACGTCCACCGTCTTACCCCAAACTCGTTCCATCCCTGAAGGAGCCCATTTCATGAACCCATTTTATTGAACCCATTTATTGACCCCATTTATTGAACCCATTTATTGACCCCATTTCATGAACGAGGACATTAATTAGTGAAAGTCTCCAAACATGCAGATTCTTAGGGGCAAAGCCGGTGATCAACTGCCGGTCAAGGGTCTGGGCGAGGAAACTGGAAATCAGAGCAGTTGAGAAACATACCCAAAGCCACTCAGCAAGGGCAGAGGCAAGGGGAGAGAGCAGCGTTCTGCCGGGCAGACACGGATCCACGCGTCCCTCCGTGCTGTGTGACCTCGGGCAGGCGGCCTCCCCTCTCTGAATTCCATCTCAAGCAGCAAAACCTACCTTCCGGCCCAGGCTTGAAGTTTGAATGGCACTAGGGAAGAAACGGCTTGCTCTGACTCTGATCTGTGTTTCCCTTCAGCAAAACCAGCGGCAACTTTGACCTGAGTGTGGAGGGCGTCTCCATCTCGGCCGTTCTGAAGCTGGGCTTTGACCCCGCCTCCGGCCACTGCACCGTGTCCTGTCCCAGATGCAACAACCACATCAACGGTGTCCGTGTGCACATCTCAGGCAGCAGCCTGGGGTATGGTCTCCTAGGGCCGTGGGCGGGAGGAGAGACCTTAAGAAGCACTGCCCTGCATTCAGAGAACGTCCCAAGTGCACCTCTTGCCGGGCCTTGTTCAGAGGCCTCCGTTGTAGGGGAGGGGCAGGGTCCGCAGACAGCACAGAGACCACCCCCGCCTCCAGGAGTCATTTGATCATCCGACATTCATTCAACAGACTCTCCTGAGCCCTGACTATGCCCCGGGCTCTGGCTAACCCCTTGACGTGCGTTGAACCGCACAACCCTCACCACAGATCTGTAGGCGTTGATTCCCCCATTCAACAAATGTCCACTGAGAATCTGCTGTGCACCAGGAAACAGCAGTGGCCGATAAAGACTTAGCAATAGCGAACATCAGCGGGACGTCAGCTAGCATTACCGTGAGCCAAGCGTGCTTTTCAGCTTGTGAATTGTCTCAGTCGAGCCGCACGGTGAAGTTAGTCCGTTATTGCCCCCGTTTTCAGAAGGGAAAACCAAGGCAGAGAGGGGATAGAAAAGAGCCTGAGTTTTCATACCTCGTGGGTGTTGAAGAGGGATTCAGCCCACGGCTATCCGGCCCCAGGCTCCGAGCCACTCAGCCCCTGTTCTCTTGAAGCTTCCGACCCACTGGAGGAGATAGACATTAATCAAATCATTGCGTTAATGAATGATTCACAAAGGATCACAAAAGAATGTAAGAACTAAGAAAAAGGGGTACAAAGTGCTATGAGCACATAGAACGGAAGGGTCTGACCCAGTCTGGCTGCTTCTTCCTTGATGAAACGACATTTGAATTGAAATGAAAAGAATAAGTAGGAGTTAATTAGGCAGATGTGGGGGACAGGGGGTGTTTTCAGTAGCAGGAACAGCATGTGCAAAGGCCTTGTGGTGGGAGGCAGCATAGAACACAGGAGGATACTGCAGAGCAGCGCGGCTGGAGTGTCAAGGGGGAGAGCAGCAGCGACGAGAGAGGCTGAGACAGGGTGGGGCCCCAGCCGTGCACCAGCTGAGGAAACAAACTCATGAACAAGTCACTGCACCCCGAGGGCCAAGTATCTAATGGGGGTGTGCACAGTTAAAGCCCGGGCACGAGGGTGCCTAGGTTACTTGAAGGAGGGAGGAAGGTGTCCCAGATGAGGCAGCCTCCAACGCAGCCCAGGGACACCTGGGAAGCCTCACGCCTGTCCCCACATGTCAATCTCCAGGTGGCTGATCAACCTCTTCCACGAAAAAATTGAATCTTCGCTCCGAAACAGGATGACCAGCGAGGTAAGACGGGCTCAGAGTGGGCGGGGCCCTCAGCGCAGGCGTCGCTGGATCCTTCCGCTCTCGGACCAGAGGACTGGAAGCCGTCCTCATAGCTCTTTGAGACCTCCGGCTCGGCTCTAGAAACCAGTCGTGAGGAGTCCAGCAAGAGACTGAAACGAGGGTCACAGCACACACCCACAGAGCGTGCACTCGCCCCACGCCCTGCCTGGACCTCCTCTGCTCTTCCCCCTGCCTTCCTCCCGCAGGCAAACTTCCTTCTCCCCAAGTCCTTTCTCCCAGCTCTCTGGCCTCCTCCCCCATCCCTGCCATCCCCCAACCCCCCCTGTTGGTGCTCCCCACCCGGAAACCACACGATTGATGAAGCTGCTAGGCTAGAGTGCCAGCAAAGTATCCCCTGGGGCTGGAACAGAAAAGGGTCACTGGCTAGCGTTCCCCAACCCTCCCTCGCCCTAAATCCACCCAGGCCAGCTTCTTCGGCTGAGAAAAGGGGCCATTCATCCGGCTGGTTTTCCATGAATAAACCATTAGCTGCCAGGAATGCCCTGCGCCTGTCTCCCAGGCCAAGTGAGCTGAGGAAAGCGGGGAGCCACTGAAGATTTTAGGCAAGGGGGTGACCCGGCCAGATCTGTGCTTTGGAAGAGTTTCTGTGGCTGCCGTGAGAATGACTGGAGGAGCCAAAAGATGGGGCAGGGGACCTCACGGAGCCCAAGGAAGCTGTACAGTCTTCTAGAGGGCAGCCACTGGGTTCTCCGTCAAAGGCACTGACAGTGGGGACAGGGAGACATCAGTCAGATCAGATCATTGGTCTGACGGCATTCTGTCAAAGTTGTAAAACAAAACAAAACAAAAGCAGTGCGTGGTTGTCGAAATGTGTACCACAGCAGATTATAAAATGGGTTTTAGCGGCAGAATCCGGCCCCCGGGTCTAATTCGTTTTGCCACTTTGAGCAGATTTCAGATCCTCGGTTCGACCATCTGTAAAATGGGGACATTAATACCTCCTTGCACCCAGCTGCTCAGGCAACGCAGGCGGTGCACTCACCCACCAGCCTGACTAACCCGTGGTTCAACTGTCCTTGTAGTTAAATCATAGTACAAGGGCAATGGCAGCATTTAACATTGGAACTATTAAAACAGAGCATTTCTTGGTGACACCTTCAGAGTGGCCCTCAGGAGCAGCCAAGTTAAAAAGTAATGATGCACCTGTTGTTAGACAACAACGTGAGAAGGAGGAGGAGGAGGGGGGGAGGGGGAGGGGGAGGATGTCTGCATACACGGAGTGCTTGCAGTGAAATTGGTCCTATGTCTCGAGCTGTCTACAAGGATCCCAGCATTTAATCCGCACAAAATCCTTATGCTAGGGGGTGTCATGGTTTTCTCCATTTTACCGATGGGTAAACTGAGGCTCAGAGGGGGAAGTGATGGGACTGGGGTTCAAATCCAGGCTATCCCCCCCTCCGAGGTGAAGCTCTTGATCATAGCAAGATACTCTTTAGAAGACAGTACTGGCTTGAGTGGACAGGCGGATGGATGGGTGGATGGATGGACGGATGGACAGATGGACGGATGGATGGATGCATGGATGGATGGATAAACGAGGTACCAGGGTGTCCATGATCGTAGCAAGGGCTGGAAATGACGAGGAGTGAGCTGGGCAGTTAACTCCTGGGAATACAGAGTGAAGGGTGGGCATCTGAGGGAAGGAAGAGCCCCGGTCTGCGCGAAGTGTGTGGGGGGGGGGGGGCGGAGAGCGGGGGACGACACAAGCAGCCGCTGGAAGCTGGGCTCTAGGCTGTGATGCGATTTGCTGTGGTTTGGAGCCATCTGGTGGCCCTCGTCGGGGAGTGGCACTGGAGGCCAGCAGCCCAGGGGCAGGCAGCCCCAGCTCCCAGATGTGCCACCCCCTCCCCACCCCCTTCCCCAGACCACTCGCGGCAGAGGTACCGGCTCCTCAGAGGACGATATTCTAGGCGCGTGCAGAGTCTTGCGCGTGTGATAGAAACACACTCAGGGCAACCAATTTTCTCCCTCCGCCACTTCTTTCCTCCCTCCTACCCTCCCCCCTTCCTTCGAAGAAGCATTCAAAGAAAGCAAAACGTGCCCGGTTCCTCATTCCCGAAAGACATTTTCCGCCACGGGAAGCCCTCACTGGCCACTTCTTTGGTTCTTTCCAGATCTGCAAGGTGGTGACCAGTTCTGTGTCCTCCAAACTGCAACAGTATTTAGAGACACTGCCAGGTGAGCGCTGGGCGAGGTCAAGGAGACAGGGAGAGAAGGGGGAGGAGCACAGGACAACAAGGAGAGTGTGATGGAGCCTCCAAGTTTCCCAGACAGGCTTGGGTCTGGGTGGAAACGGGTAGAACGGACGATTTTCAACCGGCAGCTCGCATCGGACCCCAAATGGGCCAGGCCCTCGTGGCAGGTGCAAGAACAGCCCATGCCCATTCATTCCCCCACCGGTGGTGCCGGGGCCAAATAACAAACAGTCCCAGCTCTCTGTGGTCGGGCACTCATAGCTGCCCTGAGATCTGACGCTGGTCATTTCGCCTCTCTGGGCCCCGGTTTTCACATCTTTAAAATGGGGACAATTCTCCATACCTCCCAGTAACTGAAGAGCTGCAGGTTGGGGGGCAGGCTCCCGCTGGCTGAGTGCTTCCCATGTCCTCGCACCCAGAGGAACTGTCTCCTCTCAGCCTCCCAACGCCTCACGGAGGTTGGTGTAGTCTCCCAACTTTACCGCCAGGAAACTGAGGCTCAGAAAGGAACTGTGACTTGCCCGAGGTCGCAAAGCCAGAAAGAAGCGGAAGCAGGATCCTAATTGGGGTTTTCTTACCCCAGAGCCTGTACCCCAACCTGCTAGCCAGGCTCCCTCCCGGTGGAGCAGTCATGGCAGCCCATGGTGCGAGCCCATTCAAGATGCATTCCTTCCCCAGGCACAGCCCCAGACCCTCCAGGGATGGGCCCTACCTGGGCATGTTCAGTGCAATGACACTGTCCACATTTTGGCCTCAGCAGGCAGGAAAATGACTTTGGTTTGAGTCCCGGCTCCATCACTCTCCAGCTGTGCCATTTGGAGGAGTGACATCTCCGAGCCCCGTGTCTTCCCCCTCTGATGTGGGAAGGAAGGGCTTAAGGAAGGACCGGCATTTATTTAATTCTCATTCGTTACTGCTGGGAACCACAGACACTGTTCAGACCTGAACCAACCTGGGCTCAGCCTGGGATATTATCACTGCTAGTAATGGTCCCTTTGGCTTTTGAGCCCCTCCCATGTCCGGGGCATCTGTGGGGTCACCAGTACTGCCCCGTTCTACACGTGACAAAAAGTGGCTTAGAGTAATGAAAGCAACTCGTCCAAGGTCAGATAGAGTTCAATTCAAGCCCAGGTCTCTCTGCTTCTTGACCCTGTGTTTTAGCTACATCTCGGGGCTATGGAAGCAGGGGAAGAGATAATGTCTGTTTGTGTAGGGTGGGGGTTCATTTTCCTTTAAAGGGAGCCCAGGGAGGGCTTCGTGGAGGAGGTGGGAATGGAACCTGCACTGCAGTTCCTTGCCGTTCAACTCTGGCAGATGCCAACACTGCATCTCAGGCCCTAAAGATGCTGCCATGGGAGGCAGCTCATGGCTCATCTTCTTCCCATCTAGTGACAACTCGAATAGATCATGTCGCTGGGATCAATTACTCACTGGTGGCACCTCCAACAGCCACGACTGACAACCTGGATGGGCAGCTGAAGGTGAGACTTACACTGGGGAACTTGTACCCTCATGCCTTTGCCACAGGCCCTCCTGGGGCTCCCCAACATCCTAATCTCGGCATCTTCTCCCTGCTCTGGTCACACTGGCTGGCCTCCCGCTATTCCTGAACCACTCTATCCCTGCTCGCTCCCTAGGGCCTTTGCACCTGCTCCCTCTCTGCCCAGAATACTCTCACCCAGATATTCACATAAACTCTCCCTTCTTTTTAAGTCTTTACTTAAATATCCCTCCCACTAAAGCCCACTCCCACTGAAATAGCTCCTTCTTCCCCCCCCATATCCTGATTTATTTTTCTCAACATCACATATTATTAACAACCCCCCAACACACACACACACACACACACACACACACACACACACAGAGTCACATGTCTGTCTCCCTCACTATGATGAAAGAGGAGGGACTATAGCTGCTTTGTTCCTGACTATAGGTGCACACCCAGAACCATGCTTGGTATCTATTAGCTGCTCAGTAAATATTCTGCTTGGACAGACAAATGGATGGATGGATGGATGGATGGATGGTGGATGGATGACAAATGGATGGATGGATGGATGGATGGATGGATGGATGGTGGATGGATGGATGGTGGATGGATTGTGGATGGATGGATGGACGGATGGATGGATGGTGGATGGATGATGAATGGATGGTGGATGCATGGATGGATGGATGGATGGATGGATGGTGGATGGATGGATGGATGATGAATGGATGGATGGTGGATGGATAGATGGATAGTGGATGGATGGATGGATGGATGGTTGGTAAGATGGATAGATGGATAGTGGATGGATGGATGGATGGATGGTGAATGGATGATGAATGGATGGATGGTGGATGGGTAGATGGATGGTGGATGGATGGATGGATGGATGGATGGATGGATGGATGTTGGATGGATAGATGGTGGATGGATAGTGGATGGATGGATGGATAGATGGTGGATGGATAGATGGATAGTGGATGGATGGATGGATGGATGGTTGGTAAGATGGATAGATGGATAGTGGATGGATGGATGGATGGATGGTGAATGGATGATGAATGGATGGATGGTGGATGGGTAGATGGATGGTGGATGGATGGATGGATAGATGGATGGATGTTGGATGGATAGATGGTGGATGGATAGTGGATGGATGGATGGTGGATGGATAGATGGATAGTGGATGGATGGATGGATGGATGGATGGTGGATGGATGGATGGTGAATGGATGATGAATGGATGGATGGTGGATGGGTAGATGGATGGTGGATGGATGGATGGATGGATGGTGGATGGATGGATGGATGGATGGTAGATGGATGGTGGATGGATGGATGGTGGATAGATGGAGTATCATTTCATGCTACTTTCCCCCCACTCACCACCCTCCAACCAGGAACATGGGCTTTGCACTTTCTCAACACACCAAGCTCGTTCCCACCTCAGAGCCTTTGTCTTACCCATCCCCTCTGCCTGAACTGCCTTCCCTCACATGCCCCCCTCTACCCACTGGCTTCTTCTACTCCAGGTGAGTCTGTGCTTGGATGTCACTCCCAAAGCAGTCTTCCCTGACCACCCCAGCTGGAGTGGGTCCCACCCTTGAATTCCCTCTGGATGTACTTCATTCAGTCCCTCCACGATTGGTGATTGGCTTGTTTGTTTACTGTTTACTTGTTGGTTCTAAAATACATTTGATATAAAAAAGAAAATTTAGAAACTACAGAGAAGCAGAGCAGAGAAATAAACAAATAGGAAGGAAAGGAGGAGGGAAGGGAGGAGAGGGAGAGAGATTACCCAAATATTACAACTCAGAGGCTAAAATTAACAACTCAGGAAACAACAGATGTTGGTGAGGATATGGAGAAATGGGAACCCTCTTGCACTGTTGGTGGGAATGCAAACTGGTGCAGCCACTCTGGAAAACAGTGTGGAGGTTCCTCAAAAAATTATAAATAGACCTACCCTACAACCCAGCAATAGCACTCCTAGGAATTCTTCCAAAGGACACAGGGGTGCTGATCCGAAGGGGTACATGTACCCCAATATTTATAGCAGTGCTCTTAACAATAACCAAATTATGGAAAGAGCCCAAATGTCCACCAACTGATGAATGGATAAAGAAGATGTGGTTTATATATACAATGGAATACTACTTGGCAATGAGAAAGAATGAAATCATGCCATTTGCAACCACATGGATGGAACTGGAGGGTATTATGCTGAGTGAAATAAGTCAGTCAGAGAAAGACAGATACCATATGTTTTCTCTCATATGTGGAACTTGAGAAACTTACCAGAAGACCATGGGGGAGGAGAAGGGGAAAAAAGAGTTACAGAGAGGGAGGGAGGCAAACCATAAATAAGAGACTCTTAAATACAGACAATAAACTGAGGGTTGATGGGGGAGGCAGGGAGAGAGGGGAAAACGGGTGATGGGCATTGAGGAGAAGGGCACTTGTTGGGATGAGCACTGGGTGTTGTATGTAAGTGATGAATCATGGGAGTCTGCCCCCCAAACCAAGAGCACACTGTATACCCTAACCAGAACTGCCGTGAACATCCTTGTATCTGGGTCTCTGCCCATCCTTGGCTATCTCCTAGAAGTGGCATTGCTGGACCAAATAGTATACTTTAAAAAAAAAAAAAAATCTAAGTGGTACAATGGAATAAAGGATGAGAATAACCTGTTTATTGACCCCCCCAGTCTCCTGCCCAGAGGTCATGGCTGTGAGGCTCAGGGTGTGTTATATGTGAATCTCCAGGCTCCCTGGTTCTAAACATTCACATAAATGCAAGCCCATCCGGTTTTGCTGGTAATCTGTTTGCATGAATGGATACATAGCATCTTTTCACTTGCTTTTCTCGTTTAAAAATCTGCATTAGAGTTGGCACATGGGTCCACTTATTTATTTATTTTGAGAGAGAGAGAAAGTGAGCACATGCATGTGAGCAGGGGAGGGGCAGAGAGAGAGAGAGAGAGAGAGAGAGAATCCCAAGCAGGCTCAACGCTGTCAGTGCAAAGCCTGATGTGGGGCTCAAACTCACAAACCATGAGATCATGACCTGAGCCGAAACCAAGAGTCGGATGCTTAACCGACTGAGCTACCCAGGCGCCCCTCACTTATTTATTATTTTAAAGAGTTGCATGGTATTCTGTAAGATAGGTGAAAGGGTGGTTAATTTTTTATGACGAAACGATTCAAAGGTACAGAGAAGATTACACACTGACGTACCTACCACCGAGCTTTAAAAAATGTTACCATTAAGGGGCGCCTGGGTGGCTCAGTCGGTGGAGCGTCCGACTTCGGCTCAGGTCATGATCTCACAGTTCATGAGTTCAGGCCCCACGTCGGCCTCTGTGCTGACTGCTCGGAGCCTGGAGCCTGCTTCGGATTCCGTGTCTCCCTCTCCCTCTCTGCACGTCCTCTGTTCACACTCTGTCTCTCCCAAAAATGAATACACATTAAAAAAGAGAGAGAGAGAAAGAAAAATGGAAAAAAATGTTACCATTTTGCTGTATTTGCCTCTGATTTTTTTCTTTGAAACATTCGAAAAATAAACACCGAGGCTTCCTTGGGCACCTGTACCCCGCAGGGAACCCACACGGATAAGACGCCCGTGTGTATCCTTCTTACCTGTGGTGTTTACACTTTTACTGCTTATCTATGTGTCGATAATTCTTAAATAGTACGTTTTATATGCCTTTAAATTTTACATAAATGATATTCTACCATATGTATCTACAACTTACTCTTTTATAACTCAGCATTGGGTTTTTTTAGCTAAATAAATGATCTGCTTTGGCAACGTGTGGCCAAGTTGCTCTTCAGAAACTTATAAACATATATTCCCTCACAGCATCTGAACACTCTCCCCCAAAACTGGATGGTGTGAGCTTGAAATATGCTTACACTTAAAACAGTTTACCTCTCCCTTTAACATTTTGCTAATTTGACAGATGAAAGCAAACAAACAGAACCTCGCTGTTCTTCTGGTAGAATTTCCGTGCTTGTTGGCAAGGTTGAAGCTGGGCCGACGGAGTGGCCGGGAGGTTGGGAGTGTCGCACGAGCGGCCTCAGGCAAGCCTCTTCAGCTCCCGGGGCCTCAGTATGCTTTCCTGCAAAATGGGCATAATCACATCCCCCTCGCAGGACTGGCAGGAAGAGGCCCTAGAAACTAGCACCGAGGAGGCGTAGGACATTCTTGTTAGTTTCTGCCATGGCTTCCTCCTCTGTGAGTGCGTGATTGGTACCCCCAGCCCATTTTCTCCTGGAATGAAGACGTTGAATTATAATTCCTGAAGGAAGCCCAGGCTCACCCTGTCGCCTCCGCCCCCAGGGGGAGTTTTTCAGGTGGGCCCACCCCAGTCCCCCTCCCTTTGCCCCTCCGCCACTGGCCTTTCCCAGCGACCACGACCGCATGGTGTACCTGGGCATCTCCAACTACTTCTTCAACACAGCGGGATTCGTGTACCAACAGGCCGGGGTCCTGAACCTGACCGTCACGGACAACATGGTAAGGCCAGGCTGGGGGTGGATGCGGGAAGAGCACGGGGCTCGGAGCACAGCAGGCCGTCTGGACTTGAACTTGTGTTTACATGGGGGAGATCACAGTCCAGCCTCTAGGGGCAGCCAGACCTGAGTTGGAATGTCAGCCTCCTCTTTTCTAGCTGGGTGACCTTAGAGCAGTAGGTCAACCTCTCAAAGCACTCAGCACGGGCTTAGCACATAGGAAGTCCTGGACGAGGATAAAAGTCACAGCCAACACCGCCCTTGCCCTCGCCCTTGTGCCCTGATCCAGTTTTAGCCTCAAACCACCATTATCATCAACCTCAGTGTCTCTATCGATATATTCAAAGCTGAGTCCTGCTCTGGGCCTCAGTTCACTCATCTGTAAAATGAGGAAATAACCATCCTGTCCAGAGTCCAGGTGCAACCAGGTCACCAACCATGTGTCCCCTGGAAAGATAAACAAAGACCTCCCGAATGAGAACTCTTCCGGGTGAGAGAGTCAGCCACCAACACCTGCATTTAGCAGAGACTCAAACACACTCAGAGGAGGGGGAACGTGATGGCTTTATACCTTTACAAGTGTGCTCCTAAGAGAGTTTTGGCACGGGGAAGCTGGAGGTGAGCTAAGAGAAGCTGGGCATCCTATGTGATTGGTTTGGAGAGCCTATCCGAGTTTTTCAGGGAAAAAAAAAAGGGGGGGAAGCTGGCAGTCCTGGCTGTTCCAGGCTGATTGCTGCAGAAGTTGGGGGTCCCCATTCTATTGTCACGTGTAGACTGGCCGTTGTGCATTTGTGGATTCAGTCTTTCTCCCCTCCTACGGACCCCCCCCCCCAATCTATAACATAATCCCCCAAGATCTTTTTCTCTTCTTTTCTTGCTACAGATACCAAAGGAATCCAAAGTCCGACTGACAACCGAAGTTTTTGGAATCCTCATACCCCAGGTAAGAAAGAGTCTGTTCCCCTTTTGTCCACTCACGAGGCATCCTGGGGGTACCGGGGAGTACTAAGCTCTGCCGAATGGCTTGATGAGAGCCCCCCTCTCCAGATCTAGCGGCAACCCAGCCTGGGAGTGGAAGTAGCCTTGTGTAGTCCGTCCTCAATGCAGAGAAAGGCACCGAGCACCCAGGTGACCAGGCATGAGGGTAGACACTGGGGGCTTTTCCATGCAACAAATATTTATTGGGGGCTCACCGTGTGCCCAGGGCCCTGTTCTTGGCGTCTAGCAAAGCAGACCATCTCCCTGCCCTCCTGGAGCTCCAGTCCAGTGAAGAGAGAAAATTCTTATTCAGGTACCCAAAACAAATAAGAAAATGCACGCCAAGATAAATGAAGCCAACAGATTGATGAGGTCACTTTAGACAAGGACCTCTGTCTCAGTCTGCTCAGGCTGCTATAACAAGGTGCCACGGACTGGTGGCTGACACAACAGAAATAAATTTCTCATGGTTCTGGGGGCCAAGAAGTCTAAGATCAAGGTACCCACACATTTGGGTTTGGGGGAGAGCCTCTTTTGGGCTAATAGATGGCTGCCTTCTTGGGGCGCCTGGGTGGCTCAGTTGGTTGAGCGTCCGACTTCAGCTCAGGTCATGATCTCACAGTTCGTGAGTTAGAGCTCCGCGTCGGGCTCGGTGCCGACAGCTCAGAGCCTGGAGCCTGCTTCCGGTTCTGTGTCTCCCTCTCTCTCTGCCCCTCCCCTGCTTGCGCTCTGTCTCTCTCTAAAATAAATAAACATTAAAAAAATTTTTTTAATAGATGGCTGCCTCCTTGCTGTGTCCTCACATGGCCTTTCCTCTGAGCAAGCAAGCTCGGGTGTCTCTTCTTACGAGGACACTAATCCTGTTGGATTAGGGCCCCACCCTTATGACCTTGTTGAATCTTAATTTCTTCCTTAGGGCTTCATCTCCAGCTACAGCCATACAGGGGGTTAGGGCTTCAATGCATGAGTTTCGGGGGACACAAACATTCCATCCATAACAGCCTCTCCAGTGGTGGCCCTTCCAGAAATTTCTATACAGGAGGTACTGGTGTGGGGAAGTGTGACTGGTAGGGGGACCAGGGGACTCTCCTTGAAGCTTTATGGCCTAACCATGAATTGCCTGGGGGAGGGTTGGAAGCTAGGAGAGACAGGGGCAATGTCACAAAGCCCTCCTCAGTTCCCCCAGGAAGCCACCACTGCTCTGTGACATTTGAGCTGACTCCTGAAGGAAGGGAAAGAGCCAAACTGGGAAGGAACGGGGGGGGGGGGGGGGGGGAGGAGGGAGGGGAATGAGCATTCAGCAGGGGAACTTGGACAGGAACAGAGTGGGTCATATATTTGAGGAACAGAAAGGAGTCCCGTATGGCTGGAGCTGGAAAGCAGGGAGTGGGGCCCGTGGGGTGAGGTCGTGGACACCGAGTGCAGAGAGTGCAATCTTTCCAACAGCAATGGGAAGGGGTACCTGAGGGGCTCAGTCGGCTATGCATCCAACACTTGCTTTCGGCTCAGGTCATGATCTCATGAGTCGTGGGATCGAGACCCGTGACGGGCCGTGCACGGAGCGTGGAGCCTGTTTGGGATTCTCTCTCCCTCTCTCTCTGCCTCTCTCTCTCTCTCTCTCTCTCTCTCTCTGTCTCTCAAAAATAAATAAATAAATGAACAAATAAATAAACAAACTTTTTTTATTAAAAACAATGAGAATACATTGGAGGCGTTTATGCAGGGCCAACACAAGATAGGATTTAGAAACAGTTTAATAAAATCGTCATTTTGTTTGTTGTCCCCACTGGGGACTGCAGGTGGCCAAGATGTTCCCCAACATGAAGGTGCAGCTCGTCTTCTGGGCCTCCTCCCCGCCGCACCTCACCATGCACCCCGAAGGCCTTGTCCTCACCCCTACCCTGGATGCCCAGGCCTTTGCTGTCCTCCCGAACTCCTCCTTGGCCCCCCTGTTCATGCTTCGCCTGGTAAGCGGTTCGCAGGTGTGGGCAGACGAGGGCAGCGCCCTGGGAGTTGGGGGACCAGGGTGAACCTGCCCAGGTTCAGACGCTCCAGGGTCTGAGACCAGAGCCACGGTACTGTTTCTGGCTTCTGCAGGCATTCATACATTCAACTCTTCATTCTGTCGCTGCCTTGAAATACGTGTACCGTTTCAGGTTCATTCGCTTGTATCTTTGGTCATTCAGTTAAGCGTTTGTGTATTTGCTCATTCATTCAAGTATTCATTAGATTGCTGACTTGAAACGCGCTAGATCTGTTCTGGTGCATACATGCATTAATCTGTGCCGTTATTCATTTATTCATTTACTTATACCTTTGTTCAATTAAACATTCATGTGTATATTTGTTCATCCATTCATCTTTTATTTGCTGACGCACATCTCTGTCGATTCCTTCATCTGCATGTGTAAGCCCTTGCTCGTTCAAGTTTGGGTTCTATTGCTGGTGTGCGGGTTCATCCTCTCTCTGTCTCCCCGTGAACATTCGGTGGCACCCGCTGTGACCATGGAGGTGAAGGCCAGACCTTCTCCCCACCGGGGGGTGCTCGCAGGCCTCAGGCAGGTCTGCCGGCTCTCAAGTCGAGACCCATTTCCCCATTTTGCCAATCAAATGGGCTCCCGGGGGGGTCGTCCCGGGTCTTACAGACAGTGGGCAGGAAAGCTGAGGCGGGGAGCTCGGTTTTCTGGCTCCGTCCATATTTGTTGAATGAATGAATGAATGGATGGATGGATGAATGAGTATCTTGACATTAGGGCTGGCCTGGACTCCAGCCCCGAGGTCTGTCTCACCTAGCCTGTGAGAATGGCCTGGGAACTCTGGAATGGAATCCAAGAGCAGTGGGAGAAAGTGGTAAGTGGTTGACAACCCAGGACTCACCGACAGGCACGGAGCAAAAGGAAGAGCCCCTCCCCCTCGGGTTCTGCGTGGGCTCGGGGACCTCACTCTTCGGCTTGCTGCTTTGCAGAGCATGAACATTTCTGTGACGGTCGGAGCCACGCCTGACAGGCTTGTGGGACAGCTCAGGTTGAACAGGTAAGTGGGCCTGTGGGGACGACAGGAGTGGCTGCCCATCCGTTCTCGGGGCCCGTGGGCCAGCAGTGGCCCCACAACACCACGAGCACAGTGTCGTTGCTTTCTTGTTCATCGGTGGCAATTAAGCCTCAAATGGTGCACAGCGGGCCCCATAGCCCTGTTTTACAGACAGTGAAACTGGTGTGCAGAGGAGAAGGGCCCCGCCCAAGGTCATACATGTAGGTGACTGGTCATCTTGGTTTGCCCGCAGCCCCCCGCCGTTAGCACTGAAAGTCCTGCACCCTGGACGGCCCCTCCGTCCTGGGCAGACGCGTGGCTGGGTGATGCCAGCTGGTGCCTCCAACCCGCGCTGAGCCACGCCAGCGCCCAGCCACCCGCATCCCTGATCTGCCTTAGCGCTCGGAAAACCCACAGCGATTTCTTCCTACCCCATCCTTGGGACTTTGTCAGCCGCCTCGTGTTGGAAAAACCCCAACAGAGGCCACTGTGGCTCAGCGCGGGCTCTGGTGTTGAGGACGCCTGCCCTCAAAGCGCAGCTCACCTTGCAAACACTGAACTCACCAAGGTCCTGTCGCCCTGGCTGCAGAAGAGGCCATTGATTTAGAAGAAACAAATAAGTAAGCCCAATAATTGTTCCTGGCCAGCAGCACTGTAGGTGAGAATGAAATCAGGTATTCAAACGCGTCAAGATATTGAGAACACAAGAAATCTAAGTGCTCAGTAAGCAAGACAGAGAGGCACACGCGGAAAAGAGAAAGACAGCAATAGGCGAGAGACAGAGAAAGTCAGAAACGGAGACACATGGAGAAACTCTCAGAGAGAGATACACACAAAGGGGGGGTGGGAGAGACAGAGAGGGACAGACAGACAGATGATGGAGAGGCATGATAAGAAAGAGACCGAGAGAGAGAGAGACAGAAGGGGGGAGAGAGAGAGAAGGACACACACACACACAGCAGAGAGGGAGATCCTCAGAGAGCAGATGTGATGGCCCCAACCGCTAGACCTGCTGTCTGCCTCTTAATCACGCTCGCGCTGCTCGGATGGAGTCTTGACCTACATTCCTGCCCATTTCTGCCCTCTCTCCAGCACAGAGCTGTCCTTCTTAACCTTGAGACTGGCTCCTGAGGTTTACACGCGGCTTATTTCTCCGGGCATCATTCTGACAGGTGTTACTGCCTCAGATACATGTGGATTTAATTTTCCTTGAACGCCCATGGGCCTCCCAAGTAGGGGAGCCGGAGAGGATACAGCTGGGTGAGGGCTGAACAGACTCTCAAACACGCGGGGCTGGGGTGCGAGAGTCCACAGGGCAGGAGTCCCGGGGCTCCCACCTCTCGCCGAACAAGGGTGAGTTTGCAAGCTCCCCTTCTAGGGTATTCGAGACAAGAGCTCAGGCATCAGAGAGATTGGATTGAGATTCCACTTTGCTGATTGTTAGTTGTGAGACCTTGTAAGTTGCCTAGCGGCTCCGTCAGTTTCCTTATCTGTGACCTGCGAGTGTGATGGCCCTTGCCTCCTGGGGGCTCTATGATTTCCCATGGAGGGTAGCACACAACATAGTGAGGGATGGAGGTTCAACAAGGAGCCACGTGGTCCCCCCCCCTCTTTGATCACTGTTAAAATGTCATAAAGACTGTAAAGAGGGGACAGTTTATTGGTAATTGAGAAGTCTAAGGATTTCAGGCAAGGGTGGATCCCAGTGCTCAAATGATATCCTGAGGATTCTGACTCTCTCCATTTCTTGGTTCTGCTCTCCCCTACACGTGATCCATTTCACAGCAGGCTGTCACCAAGGGGCCACAAAAATGGCCACCGGGAGCTCTCCTTTCCCGGAGGAAAGAAAACACCTCCTCCCCAATATTTCCAGAAGTCCTAGGGCCAACTCTCGTTGCACCAGCATGGGTCACAGGTCCCTCCTTCCAACAATCACGATGGCAGGGAAGGTGGACTCTGCCCTTTCGCCAGACTACCCCAGAGCTCAGGGCTAACAACGTAGGATACCCTAAGTACCCTAAAGAAACAATCAGGGGGCTGTGACCAGAGGAAGGGGAATGAATACTGGGTGGGACAACCAGACGGCATCCACCAGAGAGGGCCCCTTCTCCCCAGCAACTGGGCTCTAACACAGCTCAGCCAAGTGCTGGTCTCAGTTTCTTCCTCCCCTTCTCACAGGCTGCTCCTAGAACTGAAGCACTCAGACATCGGCCCCTTCTCGGTGAGTCTGAGGCCCTTGGTGGCTCCTTCCGTCCCCCTGATTTGGAGAGAACTGTCCTCAGGGCCCCTAAGGCTCATGAACTGTCCTCAGAGCCACCAGGGCTCATGGCATCCGGTGTGGAGGCCACCTGGCCGTTTGCATGTAATTTGCATGTGACGTCACGGCGGGTGGAGCTTTGTGGGCCCACAGACCTAAGCTCCAATCACTGCTCCACACTTCCCCTCTCTGAACTTCCAACCTTCCCCCAAACCCAGGATAATCCTTCCTAATTGCACGAAGGGCAAAATGAGGGTGTGGTAGCAAGTCGCGGGGAGGGCTGAAGGCTCAGAGAGGGAAAGCCTCTCTGAGGAGGTAATATCTGGGCTGAAAGAGCCAGCAAGGTAAAGAACTACTGCAGGCAGAGGGAACAGCGGGAGCCAAGGCCCTGTGGTGAGAACAAGTTCCACATGTTTGGGGAATGGAGGGAAGCCTGCATGGCTGGAGCGGATCAAGTTGGGTGTGGGGGTATAGGAGGAGATGCGGCTTGAGAGGCAGGTGGGGCTGGCTCATCCTGGGCCTTCTGGCCTGGAGTAGATTGTGTTCAAAGGGCAGTGAGAAGCCGGTGAACTGTTCCACGCAGGGGGCGGCCTGCTCTGGTTTGTAGCTTTTTAAAGATGCCCCTGGCTGGGGTGGGGGGGAATGGATTTGGGAGGACAAGAGCCAGCCCAGGTGGATCAGCAGGGAGACGGAGTGCATTTGTGGGTGAAGAAGGAGAAAAATGGTGGATTGGAGCCACACTTTGGAAGTGGTATTCGAGGCCGCGTGGTGAGAACTTTGATGTGGGCGGAGGGGGTGGTGAAGAATGATTCCTAGTTTTTCGGCCTGAGCAGCTGGGTGAAGGGCGGGGTCGTGTAGAGGTGGAGAAGGGCAGGTGGGAGGGGAGACAGTAGGTATCTCGCCAGCCCGCTAGATGATTCCACTGCCTGCAATCACTGACCATCATTAAGCAGACTCACCCCTGCCCACCCCCCTCACTCCCTCTAGGGCACTGGAGTTGCCCAAGTAAATAGCAGCTTAGCACTCTTCACCAGCCACCTTGAATGAGCGTTGCCCTTGTGACTTCCATTAGAAGCCACGGCATGCTGATTCTGTCCTACACACGGCCCAATCTCCCAGGGGGGCGTCCTGTTGAACCCCTGGAGAGCATTTTCTTGGATCCCTGAAATGCCCCCCAAGAGCCCCACCAAGTGGGTACCTTGGAAGCCACCTGGCCCCGACGTCAGACCATCCCAACATCCCTCCACATTGGATGGAAATCCAGCCAGCCATTCCCACCCAAAAGGACTACAACGAACAGAAGGACCCAAAGTGTCCTCATTGTATTTTCACAGACTTACTGGTGCCAGAGTTTTGTGGGCCTGCTTCTTCCCAGTATTTCCAGAATATTGGGAATATTCCAGATATACAGTGGCTTGACTCTGTCGGTAACCAATGCCTGCTTCTGCATAAGATCAAAATTTAAAGTTCTCAGATTCATGGGAAGAAGGGCACCACATTTTATGAGCCCAGGGATTTACAGCCTGGAGAAGGAAAGTCAGTTGCTCCCAGAACAAAAATGTACATATTTACAAGCTGTAAATGTCACCGGGCAATCATCTTGAGGTGCCACGTTACCTTTGAATAGTGTTTTACTATCGCAAAAGCAAAACATGTACGTTATAGAATAATCAGAACCTACAGGTGTGCAAACCAAAGAGAATAAAAGCCATTCCCACTTGATCATTGGGAGTATATCCTACCTGACCTTTTGCTGTGCATAGCCAACAACACAACAGAATTGTGTGGTTTCCATAGCCTGCTTTTCCTCACTCAAAAATATAACATGAATATCTCTGTGTGGACAATTAAATTTCTACGGTACTATTTTTAACAGTTGCATAGTATTTCCTAGAATCAAAGCGCCCCCGGGCCCCCTAGGAAATTCCCCCATTTGTTAGACATTTCGAGCCCGATGCAGGGCTCGAACTCACGGACTGTGAGATCATGACCTGAGCCGACGTCGGATGCTCAACCGGCGGAGCCACCCGGGCGGGCACACACATTTTTAAGGCTTTTGCTGAACATTGCCAAACAGAGCCTCAGAAGGGTTGAACCAGTTTGCCCCGTCGCCGGCAGTGTCTGAGGTGATGCATTTTCTTACACAACGGTTTTCATGGTTAAATACTCTCTGATGAATGACCTTCCTTTCTTTGGCCTGGTACCTTCCATCTAGAACACGCTTCACATCTGGAACCTTTGGGTGCAAAAGAGATCACTTGGGTGACCTGATTGGGCTGCGGAATCTGCCTGGCATCACCTGGGTGCCAGCTCGGAGGTTGTCCTATCGGGGAGGGAGGCTGATGCCCGGGCGCCCTGACATGGCTTCTGTCCTTTTCTTTTTTTTTTTTTTTTTTTTTTTTAATTTTTTTTTAACGTTTATTTATTTTTGAGACAGAGAGAGACAGAGCATGAACAGGGGAGGGGCAGAGAGAGAGGGAGACACAGAATCTGAAACAGGCTCCAGGCTCTGAGCTGTCAGCACAGAGCCCGACACGGGGCTCGAACTCACGGACTGTGAGATCATGACCTGAGCCGAAGTCAGACACTCAACCGACCAAGCCACCCAGGCACCCCGCTTCCGTCCTTTTCTGATTTGCAGGTTGAAGTGCTGCAGGCTGTCATGAACTATGTTGTACCCATTGCTGTGATTCCCAAGGTCAACGGTAAGGCGCTTTGGAGAAACGGTTGACTTTCAGTCCTAGGGGAGGCGGAGGGAGTTAAGTCCTACAGCCGCCTAACACCTGGCCCCAGTTATGGAGGCTGGAGGGTGGTCACTCCAATGAACCTCACGTGGCATCTGACCCAGAAAAGGGGATGGAAAAAAAGGGGACCCCACGGGCTGAGCTCCTATCATGTGCTCATCCACCATTTCACCCAGTCTTTAAGACCGCCCCATGACATGCGGGTTAGTAATCTCTCCAATTTTTGTGGGAAGAAATGGGAGATCCGAGAAGTCACAGGGGGCTGGTTGCAGGTCCCGGGGGAGGGTGAGAGATGAAGCTGGGATCTGATCCCAGCTCTGAAGCCAGAGCCCTCAGCCCCCGCCCACCTCTGGGAGAAGGGCCAGGGAAGAAGGGCTAACCTCGGCTAACGGCTTCCGCTCATCGCCCTGATAAAAGCCTAACCTTTGCAGAGCCAGGGACAAGAGAGCACATACCTCTCTTAGAGGACCACATACCACGGGACTAGAATAGTTCGAAATTGTCAATTGAGACAAAAGTTATGATATAGGCTACGACATCTCCCACCTTGGCAAATGTAGCTTCCTAATGATCTGGGAGGCCAGGTTTGAGTTTAGAAGTCTCCAGAGGCTCACATCAGAATATGGTGGTATGGGGGGGGAGGGGTCCCGGGCTACCACCCGTCTCTAGTTTCATCCTAAACATCGAGGGGCTTCGTGTGCACACGGGTAGATACCCCCAGTCGCATGCCACGGGCTGTCTACCCCTCCCCCCCCCCCACCCCCAGCAAGCAGCCGCCCCTGACCTTGTACACCAGCATTGCCATCAGCCTCGGGAGGGGGGTCTTGGGGAAGAGGTCTGCACGCATCCTGAATGTGGGCTGGGGGCTGACGGGGCGAGAGGCAAGGCTCTGGGTCCCTGCGCGTGGTGAAGAGCGTCTCTGGGGCAGCCTACTTGTCCAGCCTGCAAGTAGTGCCAGTCCCTACCCAGAGCCGGGGACGCTGGTTCAGGGAGGCCGCCCCCTCCCCTCCCCCCTGCTGACCTCCTCCTCCACGGCAGAGCGGCTGCAAGAAGGCTTCCCTCTCCCGATGCCCAAAAACGTCCAGCTCTTCAATCTGGTGCTTCAGTCTCACCAGGTAGGTCCGAGGGGCTCTTTCCGCCAAATGTCCCCCAACACCAGCAACCTGTTGCCACAAAGCTTCCCGCAGGCCAGCCCTGCAGCAAGCACCCTCTGCCCTTACAACACCCCGCGAGGTGGGGGACTGTTCACCCGCAGGGAAGAGGAAGGCTCAGAAAAGCCACGTGGCTATTCAGTGGAGTCCAAATTCAAAGCCAGGTCCCCCCTCCCCGCCCCCGCTTTGAACCACTGGCTTGGAAGCGTTCCCACACTGTGTTCGGTAAAAATGGAGCTCACTTGGGGGCCACAGGGCCTCTTTTATAAGTGGATGTATTTAAATATTTGGCAAGTGGGTATCGCATGACTCCCTCGGCGGCCTGGCAACATTCTAGGCCTGGGGGAGAGGAGGTGGGGGGGGGTGGTAAAAAGTGAGGTACCAAGAGGGGACTTAGTCCCAGAATGGAGACCTCCTTTTGTCTGTCCCCCAGCCAGACCCACAACAACATCTGAGACTACTTAGGGATGCTTTCTTCTCCTCAAAGGCTCCCTCTCCCGATTTCCCAGCTGCCTCTCACGGGGTCAGTGCCGGCTTCTTTCCTGGCTCCTTCTTCCCTTTCCTTCCCCTTCCTTCCTCCCTCCCCCTCCCTCCCCTTCTTCCCTTCACCTTCCCTCCCCCTCCCTCTTCCCCTCCTCCGCCCCCTGCCCTCACCCTACCAGCAGGAGTTCTCCAGAGTTCCTGCCCAGGCCTCTGCCCTCCCCCACTCTTGGCTTTCCCTGCCCACTTGCCTCAAGCCAGCAGCCGCCTTTGTGCCACCCAGTGACCCAGCTGCACTTCTAGATTCTTCCATGCTCCCAACTTGTGCATTCGCTGGTGTCCCTGGAGTCTCGGCCCTGAGGCCCCTTAACCCAGCATGTCTACTGGGTAATGACACTGCCACCCCACTATAGCTTTCCTTAACTTGCTCAGTGGCTTTCCTGTTAACCTCGTGACCTTCGTGGGGCCTGGCCACGTCGCCCAGATTCCCCGCCCTCCCTCACCCCCAGTCCCCAGTTCTTCAGGCAGGCTACCAATGGGGCTGAGACTACAGAACAGTAGCCAAGAAAGCAGAGGCCGCACATCCCCCCATGTTCCCCACGTTTTACCAAGTTCATCCTTAAAAAAAAAAAAAATGACTCCATGGTACCATGTAATTTCTTCATTTCTGAAAATGCTGAGCAAAGGGCAGGAAGGAGCAAAGAAAAGTGGTTTTGCAGCCTTGATGGGAAGGAGGCTCCCTTGAGCTGCCATGAGGCAGGGATGACAAATGAAGGCCTGTGCCGCAGCCCGCGGTCCCCCACCCGTGTCTGGGAGGGGACAGCTGCCAGGGCGGCTGCTGATAGGATCACGGCGCTGACATGCAGACCCCGGCGGCGACACCCCGAGTGCCCGCCCCCCCCCCCACTCCTGCCTTTCTGTCAGCAGACAGGCCCCGCTCTGCTCTCCTTCCCGTCGGGCAGGTGCTCCCAAGGTTTCCTTCAGAAACCCCAGCAGCCCCGCGCTCACAAACCAGGGCGCACGTCCTGCTGATGGCAGCGTTCTCCTCTCTCCCTAGAATTTCCTGCTGTTCGGTGCAGATGTTCACTACGGCTGAAGTGGCCGTGGGCGCCAGGAGGGGAGAGGTTGTCCGCACCTGCTCCTGACGTGCCCGTGGGGCAGAGGCTGCCTTTCTCCAGCCCTTGCACCAGAGGCCCTTGCAAATTTCTCGGAACTCAGATTCGGAAATGACCTCCATACAGGAACTGTGTTCCTTGAGAAAGCGTGGGATGTGTATTTCAGGGATTATGAGCATCCTGCGAGGCCTGAGTCCCCCATCCCCGCCCCCCAAAAAGCACTGCTTTCTCTGTGGAATTCTGTGTGATGGTGTCGTTTCTTGTTTTATGTCCATTCTTTTGTTCACCGTCTGTACCCAGCATGCTCTGCGGTGCTGACAGCACAGCCCCCACACGCCCTTCTCAGTAGAAAGTCTTCTCCCTTTTTGGGGACACCCCTCATGCCACACTTCCCAAGAGTACTTAGAGTTTACTCAGTCCAAAGGGAGCGCATCTTGCCTCCTAAGTAAGGTCAGGCGGAGTGGATCCACCTGCTGGGCTGTTGTTTCCGCCACTGCCACACGGTGCCGCTGTTGAACAGCTATCCTGTGCAGCCTGTCGTCTTGACTACAACCTCCGGAGCCTGTTGCTCCTGTCACCACCACACGGTGTCGCTGTTGAACGGCTGTCCTGCACAGCCTGTTTCCTTTCCCCACCCTTTGCTCTGATGTGGCTCCCTTTTCCCAAGCTCTCCTGCTCAGCCGTTGACCCCAAAGCAGAACACTGGGCCAGGGCACAGATGCCATTAGAAGTGTTGGTCACATCCTTAGCTGCAATAGCTCTCCCCCATGACGTTCAGGGCTGGCACCAGACCCCTAGCCCAGACTACCCTCGGGCCCTTGGTGAGTTTCCTTGGGGGCTCTGGGCCATTTCCCCTCATGGCATACCAGCGGTGGCCATCTCGGGTCATTAGCCAGGTCCTGCTAGCATTGACCGAGCAGTCCTGGAGGGCTCTTGCACTGTTGACATTTGGTCTGAGACCAGAAAGATGAGTTCGAAGCAGGCGGTGGGGTATGGGATGACATAAGCAGATTTAGTTTTAAAAATGTTTGCTTGTGACTCCTGAAAGCATTTGGAGGGGCAAAAGTGGAAGGAGGTGGGCACAAATTAGGAGTCAGACTTCATCCAGACTGTTTCGTAAAAATGGAGAGGAGTGTTTGTAGTGAGGAGAAGCGGACAGAAGACTTTAAACATTTTTTGTTTTTAAAGAAAAATGCATATGCTCTGCTAACATCATTGATTCGCTGTTAAATGGAGGTGGGGATTCTGGGGCCGCACAGGGGCAGGGAGGGACATTGATCAAGCACAGCACACCAATGATTTCATTTAATCCTCAAGGCACTTTCCATCCGCCAAGGTGGGAATCACTCGATCCTTTTAGACTGAGTCACCCTCCCTGAATCACACAGCTGGCAAGTGGCAGAGCTGGGATTCCCCACCATCTGCCCTCAGAGCCCACACTCGGTCAAAATCTTGTCTGTTGGGGGCTTGGCGTATTTAAAGCAGGACTGCTGCGTTCAGTTGCATACGTTGTGTACTATAAAAAGGCACCAGGCTGAGAGAACAAAATCCTTCCTCTAATTTGTCCACCAAGAGGGTCCACATTTTTTTCTCTTTGCCATGGAGGCAGACTACGACCAGAAAAGCAGCCAGTGAGGCTGGAAGAAAGACCATGAGTGGGAGTAGCAGCAGGATGAAACTGGTGGCCTTCAGACTACTAGGGACTCTGGCTTGCCTTCCAAGAAAGTAAGGGGGGGGGGGTCATTGGAGAGTTTGATCAGGAAAGCAACAGAATCCAATTCACATTTCTAGAAGAGCCACCTGGCTTTGGTGGGGGGACAGTGCTGTTGAAGATGGGGACCCCTGCGCCCCCCACCCCCATATCCTCTCCCACCACCTCTCTGAGGATAGTTGCCCCCCCCCACACACACACACACTGACCCTCTACTTTCTGACGTTCAGGCAGCCCCTGCCCCACTCTCTACAGAAAAAAAAAAAATGCCATTATTTCTTGGACCTAAATATCGGTGAATGGAACACACCGAGCCCCACGGACGGCTCTCGAATGGGGGAAACAGGCAGTTGTCTGAGGCGTGATTTGAAGAGTATTGACCACCACGCTCCAAATGATCCACCGCGCTGCCCCCAAAACCACTGTTTGATCAACGTCTCCCTGCAGGCTAAGCATTGCCCGCTCCAAATTGATTGCTAAAGTGTAAGGTTTCTTTGGGGGGTGTTGGAAACGTTCTAAAGTTAGCTAGCGGTGCTGGTTGCACAACTGTTTGAACACGCTACGAGCCGCTGAACCGTCCGCTTGAATGGCGAATGTCACGGCACGTGAAATATGTGTCAATAAAGCCGCCAAAAAAAAAAAAAAATCGCCACTCCAGACTGCCTGAAAGCTCACCATTCAAGCAGTTTCCCTTCTGGGTTAAGCATTGCCTTTGGGGGTTCCTTTTGGAAATGGTGAGTTGTTAAATATGAAGGGAGGGTACCCTACGGGGGGAGAGAATGGGGAGGGGTCCCAGGGAGACTAACCACTATGTTCACCGTTTGCCACATCCCATTGGTGGCCACGGGTGGCCCTGCCTTGAGCCAATGTCCTCAAACTTTAATCCTCATGGCCACATCCAAAGGTAGACGGCCGGGTGCAGGACGGAGGGCGTGCGAGGTTTAGACAGCCTACCTGGCCCTCTCGAGGTCACTGAGCTCAGAGCCTGGTTTCAAACATCAACCCAGCCCCTCGTGGGTTGCACAGCTTTCCAAATGTTACTTAACCTCTCTGATCCTTCTCTGAAAAGTAACAATGAAAACTTGCCCTCCTCTTTGGCGTGAGACGGTTGGGAGAAATCGGTGGTACAATTACTAAGTTCACGGCATGGAGGTTTACAGCATGAGCTGTGGTCCCGGACATGGTGGTTTCAAGTCCCAGTTCCGCCACTTCCCGCTGTGTGACCTCGGGCAATTAGCTGGCCTTCAGCTATGAGGACACAGGAGTCCCTACCTCACCGAGTTGTTATGAGAATCAAACATACGTGTGGCACGGGACCTGAGGAATAGAAATCAAAGCAAACTGGGGGAGCCAGAGTGGTGCAGGCAGTTAATTATCCGACTTCAGTTCGGGTCATGATCTCTCGATCTGTGAGTTCGAGCCCCACGTCGGGCTCCGTGCTGACAGCTCAGAACGTGGAGCCTGCTTCCGATTCTGTGTCCCCCTTTCTCTCTGCCCCTCCCCTGCTCTCTCTCTCTCTCTCTCAAAAATAAACATTAAAAACATTTTTTTTTAAGAAATCAAAATAAGCTGTAAAGATTAATAAACCCGGGAATTCTCCCTGTACTGTAAGGACTGTATCTGACGTGCCACAGTTGAATTCCTGATGCCTGCCCGACAGTTGGTGCTCAAGACTTATTACTAATTTTTTTTTTTCATGATCTAGGATTTGAATCCACCTCCTTGTGACTCAAAGCCACCGTGTTATGATTTTCAAAGTATGATCTGGGCCTGCCTGCCTCGACAGGCTTAACCCCAAGCATCAGAACCATCAGCTGGCCAGAAACCTGGGTGCAGTGACAAACTCATGGTATGGCCAGTCCTTCTCCCTCTCTAGGCCTCAGTTTCCCTATCAGGGGAAGGGTCCTCAGTTTCCAGGGCCCTCTGGAAATCCAGGAAAGGAATCCACTAAGGTGGGTTCTGGCAAATACTAAAGAACCTTTCCCTGCTGAGAAATTTTCATTTTAACAGAAGCTCCTTAGGGTCCCCAAAGCTAACAAGACCCAGTGAAACGAGGCTATGGCTGGGATTTTTAGATGCCGCCACAGTTGCAGAGGCAAAGGGAGGGCGGAGGGAGAGATGGGAGGGTCCTCAGGCTCCTTAGAGTCCCCCTGGGGTGAGGGGCTACGAATGCACACGCTGCTGCTCCAGAGGGCCTCCCGGCAGCGCGAGTAGGCGACACAATTTTCAAATCACACTGGCTCATCACCGACCGTACTATTCTCTTCTGTAAATCTGAACGCCCAGATCTGCAGATGATGGGGCTGGGAAGGAGGCCGCCATAAATATCAAACTCTCCACTCCAAAGTACCCCGCAGAGATCCAGAACCACGGGTCTTGATAACATCGGTCTCTTCCAGCTAGAGCTGACGTTCTCAGGAGTGTGGGTCCTGTCACAGACAGCTCTGCATGAAATAGGAACGAACAGAGTTATAGAATCGCCGAGCCTGGAGGGAAATCGGAGCTGGTTTTAGTCCCTTGTTCTCAAAGCACAGTCTAAGGTGGGACCACCAGGGAGCTTGTTAGAAATGCGGAGTCTCAGGGGTGCCCGGCCACCTCAGTCTATAGAGCATGCAGCTCTTGATCTGGGAGGTCACGAGTTCGAGCCCCACCTTGCATGTAGAGATTACTTAAAAAAAAAATTAAAAATGAATAAAAAATAAAAACAGAAGAAGAAATGCAGAGTCTCGGGCCCTAGAGGAAACTGATGAAGCAGAATTGCATTTAACAAGATCCCTGGTATATATATACAACTTTTTAATCCATTCATCTGTTGGAGGATTAGATCGTTTCTGTGTCATGGCCGTTGTAGATAATGCCGCAGTAAACATGAGGGTGTAGACATCTCTCTGAGATCCTATTTTCGTCTCCTTTGAATATACACCCCAAAGTGGAATCGCTGTACATAGGGTAGTTCTATTTTTAATTTTTTGATTTTCCGCAGTTGGAAAAAGTTACCTGTTGCAATTTGCATTCTTACCAACAGTGCACAGGGGTTCCTTTATCTCCACATCCAAAAGTTGTACACACACATACACACACACACACACCCCACAATGGAATATTATTCATCCATGAGAGAGAAGGAGGTCCTGCCACTCGAAACAACATGATGGAACTAGATGGCATTGTGCTAGGTGTAATTAGACAGAGAAAGACAAATACTATATGAAATTACTGATATGTGGAATCTAAAAAAGCCAAACTCAGGTCATGATCTCACAGTCTGTGGGTTCGAGCCCTGCATTGGGCTCTGGGCTGACAGCTCAGAGCCTGGAGCCTGCTTCCGACTCTGGGTCTCCCTCTCTCTGTGCCCCTCCCCCACTTGCTCTCTGTCTTTCTCTCTCTCCCTCTCCCTCTGCCTCTCCCCACACACTCTCTCTCAAAATAAATGAATGAACATTAAAAAAAAAATAAAAATAAAAAAGCCAAACTCCTCAAAGCAGAGAGCAGAGAGGCTGGGGGTGGGGGAATTGGGGAGATGTCATTTAAGGAGACACATTTGGAACTAGTAGATAAGTCCTCTTAAAGGACTTCACAAACTTCAAAGTTGCTAAAAGACAAGACCTTAATTGTTCCCATCGCAAAAAAGAAATGATAATCACGTCACCTTGTAGAGGTGGCACTTAACTCTATGGTGGCCATCATATTGCAAAATATAAACGTTATCAGATCGACACACGGCACATCTTAGATTCATATAAAGATAAATTTAAAATAAAATAAACAAGATTCCTGGGTGATTTGAGAAATGCTGTCCTGGTCCAACGCCCTCATCTGGATTGGCTGCGGAGGAAAGTGAGGATCAGAGAGGGGCACGGTTTGTCCCAGGTCACACAGCCTGTCGGGGGCAGAGCCTAGACGAGGACCCAGGCTTCCTCGCTGCTAGTCCTTCCCATGTTCCTATGGCTCTATGTCTCCAGCACACGCTGCTCCCTCCTCCTGGACTGCCCTCTGCTCTCTCCTCTGCAAAACCTCAGTGTGACCGGCAGGACGCGGCAGGATGCTACCTTTCTAAGAAGCCTTCCTCGGTGACCCGCAGAGACTCCCCTGGGGGCAGAGCATGGGTCACTGTGTATTTTTAGTACCGTCTTTTGCAGCCGAGTCTCCCCACAAAAGGCCCGTACAGACTTTGGAAAAGAATTCAAAGCTTTCCACAAGAGAAAGGCATTTGCTACAGATCAATAAATGCGGGAGAAATGCTCTGGGTGGTAATGGTGCCCATCGGGGCCCAGGCAGGAAAAAAGAGTCCGACTCAGATGGTTCTCGGGATTTGAATTAAGGGGCTATTTATAGAGGTAAGGGACAGGCTTAAGGACACCGGCAAAAGATGCTGAGGTCCCCAGGAACTAGCATCCCTGGATCCTGGCTTAAAGCAGCAAAGAAAGGGGTCCGGTGTGCAAGCCCAGGGAGGGCTACAGCCACTTTCGGGTGGAAGGGACACAGCCACTATCAGACTGAGATCCAAAGCAAAGAGCGAGCGGACAAGTGCCCTGTTCCCTCTCTCTTCCAGACCTCTGACTTCCTGCCATACCGCCCTTTGGCTGAGCCCAGCTACAAATGAGGAAACTGAGTCACAGAGTGCCCAAGGTCACACAGGGGGCAAGTCAGGATTCAACCCAGGCCGTCTGGAGCCAGAGTCCACACCCCTAACCATTATGCTGCTTCCTGCTTCCTGTTCGTTCCCTCTTTCAACAATGACCCGCTATGTGCTGCTCAGTCTCCAGGCACTGCGGTTTCCAAATGCTGGGTTTTCCAAACTCTTTCAACCTGTCCTTATGAGAAGGAAGGGCGCTCTCACTGCTGTGGGACTTAGCAGTGGCAGGAGCTCAGTGGCACCCATCACTGTCACGGAAGCGGATGGACAGCCTGGGAGAAGAAAGGCCCGGGGGATCTGAGCAGTGTTGGAATCATGCTGGCCCCAGGAGCCTCTGATGGGTTCTGGGTCACCAGCAGGGACCTTGAGCGGGGGGTGGGAACCCATGGGGGTGGAGGCCTGGCCCGGGACCGTGGGGCATGTGGCTGGCTGGGCAGGTCTAAGGTCCAAGGGTCACTGCTGTGGGAATTCCCACTTCTGCAGACGGCCCCCAGCCCGGGACATCCTCAGACTCCTGCCATAGAAGGAGTGACACCTGTGTCCCCAGGAGGTCCCCACTCTCCAGACTGTCCCCCCCTACTCCACATGGGAGTCACCCGTTCTGTCCCCGTCCTTTTACAGAAGCAAACTGACGCACCAGGAGGACACGGACTTCAGGCTTGCCGTGGGTCACGCCAGGCAGGAGCTGAGCCACGTCAGAACCAGGGTTCCCAGCTCCCGGCCCAGGACCCCTCCCCACCACCACAGGCTGAGTCCCGGAAGCAGGGCCCCCTGGCACGTTGGGGAGCCCTTGCTGGCAGGCTGCTTGCTTCTTCGCTCTCTGCTCAGCCTGAACCGACTCTTCCAGAGCCTGGCCCTCTCTCATCCTTGGGGGCTCAGCTCAACACGTTACCTCAGAGAAGCCTTCCTTGACCATCGTATTGGATTGGCGCCCACAGATCTGGGTTCGAACCCCCGGCGGCTGACTGTGGCCAAAATCACCTCACCTCTCCGAGACTCGGATCTTTCCACTGAAGTAAGACTGAGACACCCGCGTTAGAGGGCCGACAGGTGCACACGACCCGCACAGTGTCCCGCACAAGGCAGGAGCTCGCAGCCTCTCGTCCCTGCCCCACCCCGCCCCAGGCTGCAGGGCTCAGGATTCGGAAGCCTCGGCCCTGCCCTCAGGAGCACCCAGGCTGGGGCACAGGGGACAGAGGAGCCGAGAGGCCTGGGCTGGAGGCTTCCCCTGTGCTCATCGCAGGAAATTCTGATCCAAACCCCGATGCCAGTGCCTTTTATGACCCATTGGGAAGAAACTGTTCCTCCCACCATATTCGATCTCTTGAGGCGGTCGCAGAGACCCGCCCAGGGTCAAGGGGAGGATATAGAGACTCCACGTTTTGATGGCGTGTATAAAAGAATTTGTGGACATATTTTTAAAGGACCACAATTACCAAGAAGCAGAGAGTGGTTAATGCTATGAGGGAGGAGGTGCAGATATTCTGGGACCTCAGAGGAGGACCTCTCTCTAATCCAGGGAAACATGGGGGTGATCAGGGAAGGCTTCCTGGAAGTGGAAGCAGAACAAAACTCACAAATATAGGATCCGTGGGGTGGGGGGAGGGGGGGGAGGATCCTTATGTATTAAGCACAATCCCTACTATAAATTTTGTTCTCCAAAATGAAATTTTATGATCTTTACTTACTGCGGATGCAGTGAATCCCCAAGAAAATAAAAATTTTGAATATCAACAAACAAAAAGATTTTCAAAACGCGCAAAATCCTGCCCCCCCAAACAGAGACAATTCCTCAAAACTCCTTGCTAAACATTTTCCAGACCGGCAAACGTGGGAACAGAACCTCACTCTGTGGTGTCATTGGAAACTGTCCCTCCTGAGCATCTTTCTGCATCAAGAAATAAATATACGGAATCAAGAAATACATTTATGATACATTCAAGGGAGGCATTACTTTCAATGTATGGTAACTAATTTGGCCAATCCCCTTTTGTTGGACACTCCGGATTGGGTCCACTGCTCCCTTGCCTGTTTCATGCTGCACAGCAATGAGCATTTTGTTGCAGTGACATATTTCACGCTGACTTTGATTATGTACTTACGTTCCGGAGGTGGAACTGCGGGTTACCGGGAATGCAAGTGTTTAGAGATTTGCCAAGTTGCCTTCCAGAAAATTTTACCACCAGCAAGGTTTGAGAAAGCCCATTTTTCCATGGGGGCGTGGGGGGAAAGATTTCTTCATACTCAACCCTGTTTATTTAAAACGAGAGGAAAGAATTTGGGTGGTGCCCAACCTGGCTCGGACTCCCAGCTCTGCTACCTGTCAGGTGTGTGACCTTGAGGGACGGACGTGGCCTCTCTGAGCCTCGGTTTCCTAGTCTGTAACATCGGGCTTTCCTAGCAATGCATGTGGGGTCTTTTTGTGGGAAGGGTGGACGGAGATTGTCACCCAGGGTCAGGCCAACCCACCCTCTGACCCGGGACAGCAGCAACCACCTTCTAAGCATGACCCATGACCCCAGCAATGTTGCAAGCCAGTTCCAGTCTCTGTACCTCCCATTCCCGTTGCCCCGAACCGGATCCCAGGAACCCGCCCCCACTCGGGAGCCACCCCTGCCCCAGCCCTCCTGGTATATGGGAGCCGGACCCGGCCTGGGCCACTCCACTGGGAATCCAGGATGAGGGCCTTGGCCGGGGCTCTGCCCTCTCTACTGCTGAGATTGCTGCTTACATCCTCCCCTGAGCCCCTGGGTGCCAACCCCGGCCTGGTCGCCAGGATCACTGACAAGGGACTAGAGTATGGTAAGAAGCTGTGGCTGTTGGCTGGACTGGGGACCCGCTGGGCACCAGGCTGCTCTGGGAACGGTGGAGGACACCAACGGGGTGCTCTCCCTCGGGGCGGCGAGCCGAGGTCAGGCCTTGTCACCCACCTGCTGTGCCACTCGGGCGCGTTATTTGTCTGAGCCAGGGGTCTCCCCACTAGCCAACAGGGATAAGGATTTAGAGCAAGCAGTTGATTTGGGGGAGGATGCCAGGAAACAGCACAGGAGAGTGGGAACATGAGATGAGAAAGGGAAGGCAGCTGGGGGACAGGAGAGGTGTGTAAGGACAGGAGAGGTGACTGGGACAAGTCCCCTGGAAAGTTCTCGGTAGAGCTTGGAAACCTCTGTCTTAAATCCAGAAGTCAGAATGGCGGTTACCGCCAGAGAAAGACAGTGACCCGGAGGGGACGGGAGGGAGCCCGCCGGGTGCTGGGAATGTGCTCTGGGTGGTGGTTACACGCGTATACGAACATTTAAGAATTACCCGGCAATGCCTTGTATCTATGTCATAGCTCACTCTTAAAAGAGTGAGAAGTAGGACTGCTTTGCTGAAGCCAAGCGTCAAAATTAACCCATCCAAGGGCCAGGGTGCTGAGGTATTTATACACCAGTCCCCACAGTCACCGCACGGCTGTCCTCACATCCATGGAGCCTCAATTGCCTTTTCTGTTAAATGGGGTGATAATGTTCCCTCAGGCAGGGCTGTTGGGAGACGAGAAAAGGAAATCAGGGAAGGCTTCTTGGAGGAGGTTAGGGGAGGCACAAGAGGTGAGTGGGAATTAACCAGGGACGAGGGGTAGCGTTCTGGCAGAAGGCCCGGCACACGCACTCACTAGAGACAGGAGTACAGCTGGAAAAAGGGAAGACCACCGGTCCTCTGTGCACACATGCCGTCCTTGAGGACAGAACCCTGGGTCCCTCGTGTACCCGAACAAAGGGGCCTGGTAAATGCTGTGTGTTTTGAAACCCTAAGTCAGGCAAAATTTGCCTTTGGTTCCTTTCCGCTGTGTGAATGTATCATGTTTACTTAAGCCAATCGTCTAGAGTTGGACATTTTGGTCCTTTCCATATTTTTAGAACATAAACCCTGCTTTGCTGCTCCGGGGCCTTTCCTGAGCACCTACTATGTGCACCACACCCCAAGCTAGGAGTGCTTGTTATCTGCCCCCGGCCCCTCTTTGCTCTGCAAGGGTCTCCTGTAATCCTCATGCCAGCCCCGAGAAGAGAGTTCTGTTACCATTGCCATGGAGAAAGTGAAGGCTGAAGGCTTGCTCAAGGTCAGCCAGCTAGAAAGACCTCAATGCCGGGATTCAGTCCTTAAGTCTTTACATCTAGCACAGGCTAGATGCCGGGAAGGCCAGGACAGAGGACCACCCACCCACACCCACAGCACTCCTCCCCTGGTGGGGTTGCTGACAAAGACAGTTTCCTCACCCATCAGCTGGGCACCCACATAACAGCACCACGTGAAACGGGGTGATGCGCCTGTTTCCTGAAGTCACATGGTACGCAACAGGGGCTCAAGATTCCGTAACTGTCATTAATACTTATAAGGAAGTCGGCCTGTCTCCCTAGAGCAGGCGGGAGCCACTGAAGGGTTTAGAGGGGAGGCAGGCAGGCAGGCCAGGCTGACTCATAGCTTTTTCCTGTCCACAGTGGCCCGCGAGGGATTGGTGACCCTGCGGGAGGAACTGCTCAGAATCAGGCTGCCTGACTTCACCGGGGACTTCAAGATCAAGCCCTTCGGCCGTGGGCACTACGAGTTCCATAGGTGGGACCTTCCTTCTGCAGGGGCCCTGAGAGGGTGGGGAGGGGTGGGGGTCAGCAGGGGAAGGAGAACCCCAGGACCTCCCTGGGGCAGCAGTGGGAGAGTTCACTGCAGCATTCAGAGGGAGGTCCTGGGGAGGAGTTGGGTTCCCCCATTCATTCATTCATCCAATAAATATCAAAGAAGACCCACCAGTTGTGTGACCTGAGCCTCAGTTCCCTTATCTGTAAAATGGGGATGACACTGTGATAATCTAGGCTCCAGTCTGGCCCCTGGATGTAGTCTGGAAGGGAAGATAGACCTTAAACTTTAAAGACAGTAGCCCAGCTCTTAGAGCTGAGGGTTGTACATCCGGGGGAGTCAAGGAAGGCTTCCCAGAGGAGCCGGCATTGGAACTGAGCCTTCAGAGGATCGTTAGACATGAGCAGCTGATGCCAAAAAAGGGCATGAAATGCTTATTGAGGCACAGCCAATGGAGGGGGGCAATCCAGTCACAGCTCATCACCCCCTCCCTGCCCGCTACCACTGATGGCTTCATTCTTTCTTTCTTTTATTCAGTCCATCAGCAAACATTTATTGAGCACCTACTATGTGCCGGGCAAATAAAATGAAATGACCATTGTTTTCCCACTGACGGCCCCACGATATGTGTCGTCTTGGTTTGCTTCTCCCAGCACTCTGTGTCTTTACTTGAGGCTGGCCCCAGCCTTCCCTGGATCTGATCCCTCAACCCGGATCTGTCAAGGGAGCCGCAAAACGCAAAGGGGTGTGCCTGTGGGCCCAATTCCAGATCCTACCCAGGACCACGAGATTCATGGGCTCTGATCCCAGCTGCGTGACTTTGGGCAAGTGCGGCCCTTTCAAGAGGTTCTATTTCCCCCTCTGTAACAAGGGAATGAGGACAGTGCTGTCCCCTTTGAGAGGCCTAAGTGACATAATGGATGGAACGCGCTTAGCATGGCCGCACAGTCAGGGGGAGCCACACGCCTGCCTGAAGCAGGCTCTGCCCGCCAAGTCCCCGTGGGGTGGGGGTAGGGGGTGGTGGAGGTCAGAGCAAGAGCCCTGCTGAGGAGGGACCCAAGCTGGGGCTGACATGGCACTCCGTGCCTCTCAATCCTTAGCCTGCAGATCCACAGCTGTGAGCTGCCTGGCTCCACTCTGACACCCCTTCCCGGCCAGGGTCTGAGTTTCACCATCTCTGACTCCTTCATCAGAGTCCAGAGCGAATGGAAGGTGCGCAAATCTTTCGTGTAAGTAGACTCTGCCCCAAGGCTCTTGGGACCTTGGCCTTGGTCTTTCTCCCATCCTTCTTGAGCCCAAGGTATTCCCGGCTCATCAGAAAGGCCACTCGGTAGATGAAAGGAGCCCACAGGGGCCTGAGCCCTGGCTCTTGGTTAAGACTTAAGCTTTCCTGGTGGGGTTATGGGAGAGCTGAATGAGAGAATGCTGTTTCTTTTCGGTTTGCTTTCCCCAGGAGCAGACCCCAAGGCAAGAATTCAAGTGCAAGTACTTTACCTGGGAAATGACTGAAGGAAGCATCCGTGGGGGTGGAGAAGGGAGGCAGGGAGGGAAGGAAGTCGGCCTGGCAGCTGATGGTAATTCAGCCCTCCTGGGACTTCTGGAAGCCATGCAGGCAGAGCAAACCTCTGAGTTACCCCAACTCAGCCATTACGACCCCTTCTTCCTTATTTGCTGTTGGTCAAGGGCAGCTCCCAGGGGCACAAAATCTCTGGCTCTTTGAACTGTTCTCCGACCTCCAAGGTCCTTGGATGGAAGGTAGATGAGTCTACTTGGGCTGCCATAATGAAATAGCACAGACTAGGTGGCTTAAACAAGCCTTCTGGAGGCCGGAAGTCCAAGATCAAGGTGTCAGCAGGCCTACTTTCTCCCGGGGCCTCTCTCCTTAGCTTGCAGATGGTGACCCTCTGGCTGTGTCCTCACATGGTGGTCCCTCTGTGTGCAGGCACCCCGGGTGTCCCTCTGTGTCCTCTTTTCAGTGTGTGCTTTTCCTATGAGCGCACCAGTCACATCGGATTCGGGCCCACCCTAATGGCCTCATTTTTTTTTTCAAGTTTATTTTTTTAAGTAATCTCTACACCCAACATGGGGCTGGAACTCACAACCCTTAGATCAAGAGCTGCACGCTCGACGGACTGAATCAGTCAAGCATCCCTCTAATGGCTTCATTTTAATATCATCACCTCTTCAAAGGCTCTGTCTCAAATGTAGTCACATTCCGAGGTCCTGGGATTCAAGCCTTCAACATTTGAATTTGGGGTGGGGACACACAATTCAGCCCATAACAGGAAGGTGGACCAGTCTCTTCTGGGTGACCTGACTGTATTGATACTTTGGACCTGCGCTGTCCAATATGGTAGCTTCTAGCCACGTGTCTTTCCTGAGTACCTGAAAAACAGCCAAGGGCGCCTGGGTAGTTCTGTCGGTTGGGCGTCTGACTCTTGGTTTTGGCTCAGGTCATGATCTCACAGTTTCGTGAGTTCGAGCCCCGCACCGGGCTCTGCGCTGGCCAGGAGGCTGCTTGGGATTCTCTGTCTCCCTCTCTCTCCGCCCCACCCCCACTCGCACTGTCCCTGTCTCTCAAAATAAATAAATAAACTTTTAAAAAAGAAGAAGAAGAAAAGAAAAACGGCTGGTACCAGTTGAGATCTGCTGTAAGTGTGAAACACCAGATTTGAGGATTCGGTACAAGAAAGAACATAAGAAATCCCATTAATGATTTTTATGTTGTTATATGTTGAAATGGTAATATATGCTGTTAAAATTAATTTTACCTCTTTCATTTTGCCTTTTTAAACGTGGCTCCTAGAAATGTTTTAATTACCTACGGGACTCACATTATATTTCTATTGGACAGCAGGGCTTTAGAAAGATGCTCAGTAGACAAGTCACATATTTATTCACTTCCCTGAAAGGAATCAAGCCGTGCTCTTCTGTCCTGGCTTTCTTCAGTTAAAGATCTCAAAGATCTTTCCGTATGAGTATATGAAAATCTACCTCATTCTTTTTTTTTTTAACCTTTTTTAATGTAATATTTTTTGAGGTGAAATTCATATAGCATAAAAGTAACCATTTTAAAGTGAACATTCGCAGTGTTGTGCCACCACCACCTCCATCTAGTTCCAGAACGTTTTCATCCCCCCACGAGATAAACTCCAGACCCATTAAGCAGTCACGGCCCATTGCCTCCTCCCCCAGCCCCAGGCAACCACCAATCTGCACTAGATCTCTATGGTTTGCCTACTGGGGACGTTTCATACAATTGGAATGATATCGACATGGGACATTTTGTATCTGGCATATATTATCATCATGTTTTTGAGGTTTGTCCACAACATAGCATGCGTCAGTGCTTTATTCCTTTTTAAAAATTTTTTTAATGTTTTTTTTTTTTACTTTTGAGAGAGAGAGATAGCACACGAGGTGGAGGGGCAGAGAGAGAGGGAGACACAGAACCCGAAGCAGGCTCCAGGCTCTGAGCTGTCAGCACAGAGCCCGACACGGGGCTCCAACCCATGGACCGCGAGATCATGATCTGAGCCGAAGTTGGACGCTCAACCGACTGAGCCCCCCAGGCGTCCCAGTGCTTTCTTCTTTTTTATTGATGAGTACTGTTTCATTGTATAGACAGACCACATTAGCCCTCATTCTTTTTAAAGGCCGCAGGGCATAGATGCCCACGGCTTGTTGAACCTGTGCCCCACCAGTTGACATTTAGATTGTTCATCACCTTCTGCTATTACCCATGATGCTTCTGTGAGCTGCCCCACGCATATAACTTGGCAGGAAGAGCCACAGAGTAAAGTTCTAGAAACAAAATCTCTAGGCCAAAGATGCGTGTGTTAGGATGGATCCCACCAGTCTATGTTCCAGATATGCTCTCCCAACCACGGTGTCTGGGACTTCTGTTTACCCGTTACCTTCACAAGCTTCAAGAACGTTCACCAATCTGATAGGTAAAAACTGGCATCATTTTATTTTCATTTTTAATAACTTTTCATATGTTTATTTGCAATTGAACTTCCTGTTTGATATCTTTGATCCCTTTTTTCTTCTCTTGGGTTGTTTTGCCCTTTCCTTATTAATTTGTATAAGCCTGTTCTTTGTGTATTAAGGAAATTAGCTCATATGTTACGGAAATTAGCTCTTCGGCTGGCTCACCAGGCAATTTTTTTTTTTTTACTTTGAATATGGAAGGGTTTTTTTGTTCACTGAAGTTTTAATTTTCTATCCTGGCCAGTTTATTAACCATTTCCTTTATGGCTTTTGAGACTTGGATCCTACCTAGAAAGGCTTTTGCCCACTCCTTCCCATAAATAACTAGACCCAGTCTTTCTTCCTGATCATTTGTGGTCTTATTTGTAATAAATCTTTACTTTGTAATAATTTTTGTAATTAAAGTTTTGATCCAGCTCCATTTATTTTGGGGTGAGAATTGAGCTTCCTATTTTCCCCCCAGATGGTGGCTGATCTTAGTCTAGGAATCAATGACTGCTTCTCTCATTTCCTCCAGGAGACTACACGGCTCCCTTGATGTGGAGGTCAAGGGCATTACCATTTCAGTCAACCTTCTCTTGGGCAGAGAGCTCTCTGGGAGGCCCACTGTCAGTGCCACCAGCTGCAGCAGCCACATTCAAGATGTGGAGGTGGACGTGTCGGGAGATTTGGGGTAGGTCACCATCGGGACCCTGGCCAACTTGATCCCTGGGTGCAGCCCGAGATCCACCCAGCCCGAAGCCTGGCTTCTGATAAGCATAAGTGTCCAGGCGTCATACACAGGCACATCACAGGCACTTAGAGGTCATTCCTTGGAGGACCCTGCTGAGATGAACAGAGGTAGTTTCAAGCCAGGAATGCTGGTGGGGACCACCATCAAGGGAGTGAAATCTGATCATTGGAAGAACACAAGGGCCTTTGGCCAAAGGAGAGGGTGCGGACAATATACAAGTGCTTGAGTACATCTCTTTGAGTCTCAGTTTCCTTGTTTAGAAATATATGGATTCTCGGGGCGCCTGGGTGGCGCAGTCGGTTAAGCGTCCGACTTCAGCCAGGTCACGATCTCGCCGTCCGTGAGTTCGAGCCCTGCATCAGGCTCTGGGCTGATGGCTCAGAGCCTGGAGCCTGTTTCCGATTCTGTGTCTCCCTCTCTCTCTGCCCCTCCCCCGTTCATGCTCTGTGTCTCTCTCTGTCCCAAAAAAAATAAATAAAAAACGTTGAAAAAAAAAATTTAAAAATAAGAAATATATGGATTCTCAAGCCTCTCCTCCAAATCTACTGAGCCTGATCGGGGTGCAGCAGGGGGCTGGGAGACCAGATGCGCTGAATCAGTGAACGTACTGGGAGCTGGGGACTCTGGATTTTCATCCTGTCCAGAATTCTGTCACACAGCAGGGCACCAAGACGGGTTGAGAGGGCTCCATTGGAGACTGGCCTGGCCCCTCTGCTGCCTCACTGCCCCTGCATTCGGCGGAACACAGCTGACCATCCTTTGTGCTCCTCTCCCCAGGTGGCTGTTGAATCTCTTCGACAACCAGATTGAGTCCAAGTTACGCAAAGCGTTGGAAAACAAGGTAGGAATGTCCACGCGGCTGGTATCCCGCCGTGCCATGCAAGGGTGAGGTGTAATTCCTCACCGACTTCTGGTCCTAGATGGTCAGGAGGGCTGGCCCAGACATACTTAAGCCCAAGGCCCAGAAAGGACAAATCACTTGGAGCCAGTGTGCAGTCAGGCTGGGGCAAAATGTGGGTCTCTGGACTCCAAGTGGGTGTGGTCAGGCAGAGAATGGTAAGAAGTTCAGCCAATGGTAAAACAGCAGGGACCGAACAGACTCCTCCCCTTCTCTCTGCTTGAACTTGTTCAGGGCGTGCTCCCCCCGCCCCCTCACTGCCCTGCACACCACAAGGCCAAAAAGGAAATTAACACTTAGGTGCCTGCAGACAGCAGGCAGGAAACTTGGGGAACGTGAGAACCGGGTGTTCATGAGCCCCTGCCTTGGACGGGAAGGCAGCCACAGAGGGTCGGTTTTTCCCATTTAAAAAAAAAAAATTACGTGAAATCTCCAAATTTTGAAACCTCTGGCTAAAACAAAGAGGTTTCACGTTAGACACTCATTTCATCCCCAAAATCCCATTCCTGAGGTATTATGAATGTGGAGCTGTGTCTGTAGCAACGATTGTGCTTGAGAAGGGAGAAAGTAATGAAGGAAGAAAGAGGAAAACACACACACACACACACACACACACACACACTCACACTCCACTTGGTCCAACGTCTGGTCTTGTTTCATAAGTTTATTTATTTATTTTGAAAGAAGGAGAGCACAGGAGGGGCAGAGAGAGACAGGGACAGAGAGAATCTTAGGCAGGTTCTGCATTGTCAGTGCGGAGCCCGATGCGACGCTCGAACCCACGAACTATGAGATCATGCCCTGAGCTGAAATCCAGAGTTGGCCACTTAACCAACTGAGTCATCCAGGTGCCCCGGTCTTGTTTTGAGTGCCCCCTGGTGGTTGAAGTGGGAATAGCAGACAGACCCCACAGATGGGAATGGCAACCTGGATTCTGTTCCTTTCCTTTTTCTGGAGTCCTGGGGTGTAGGTGAGCTGGGGACATATGCTAACCTCCTTATTGTGCGCCCCATTTCCACGATGCCATGGCTTTCTGAATAGGACACAGTATTCTTCCGCAGTGTGGGTGCAAATAATGACTAGTATATTATATAATATAGTAATACATTACAAGTAGCGTTGATATAATAATTGTCATGGTAATTTATTAATTATTGTTTTGATCAGTTAATATAATTAATGTGAACCGAATATATCACTGTATAATTATTCTTTTTTTAAATTTTTTTAAACATTTATTCATTTTTGAGAGAGAGACAGAGACAGAGCATGAGTGGGGGAGGGGCAGAGACAGAGGGAGACACAGAATCCGAAGCAGGATCCAGGCTCCGAGCTGTCAGCACAGAGCCCGACGCGGGGCTCGAACTCACGAACCGTGAGATCATGACCTGAGCTGAAGACGCTTAACTGACTGAGCCACACAGGCGCCCCTAATTATTCTTATTTATAGCAATGGCAGCTATTTATTGAGCCTGTGGTTTGGCCAGAAGTAGTGTGCTAAGCACTGAACCATTGATATGCCATTGAGTCTCAACCACAACCTTTGAAGAAGGTGCTGTTTTCTACATTTGATAGAAGAGGCTCTGAGAGGTGGAATAACTTGCCCGGTGGTCACCTTGCTAGTGAGGAGCTAGGTTGGGTTTAGAACTTCCTAGAACATGGAGCATCTTGTACCAAAGGCCTCACAGGGGCTGGGTGTCTCGTGAAAGATGGAGATCTCACCTGACCCTGACCTTTATGGGTCTTCAGAAATCTCCTTCTTCCAGGAAGGCTAAGAGCCTGATACAGGACCTTTCAAATTCCTCACTCAGGAAGGGATATGGTATCTGACCAACAGGGTTAAGAATAAGCACTTACTGGGGCGCTTGAGTGACTCGGTTAAGCGGCCGACTTCGGCTCAGGTGATGATCTCGCGGTCCGTGAGTTCGAGCCCCGCGTCGGGCCCTGTGCTGACAGCTCAGAGCCTGGAGCCTGTTTCAGATTCTGTGTCTCCCTCTCTCTGACCCTCCCCCGTTCATGCTCTGTCTCTCTCTGTCTCAAAATTAAATAAACGCTAAAAAAAAATTTTTTTTTTAAATAATAGGCACTTACTACATGTTTGCTCTCTGGGCCGTATATACGTACTGTCTCATTCCCCTAGTCCCCCCAAAATCCCTGGGAAGCAGGGATTGGCCTTGTCACTGGATCCTGTGTGTGAGGACTCGAAAGCAGGGAAAGATTCTTCAAAGGTCACACAGCCAGCGGGGGGACCGAACAGGATTTGAACCCAGGTTTGCTCAGCTCACGTACTACACCCTTACCCCGCCTCTCTGGGAGGCCCTACTACAGGTCTGGGCCTGAGGGCACAAGGGCCTTCGCTCCCCGCATCGTGCAGGTCCCCTCCGGGGGGTGGGGCATCCAGGGGGGCCTTTAGGAAGATCCGATGGGCCTTTGTCTGAAGGAAAAACAAGAAGGGGACAGGCTCCAGTGAGGGCAGCAGCATTTCCTTGTTCATGTGAAATCAACCATGACTATTGTTCACCACACCTTTCTTTGCTCTTTAGCAGCAACCTGATGCCAAGCTCCTCTCCCCAAACTGAGCCAGCTACGAAGGGAGGCTACGATCTCACCTCTTGCCTGCTCTGCCCCCAGCGTAGTTCCTTCCCCACAACCTTGTGCCTGATTTATGTCTGCTCACCCTTTAGCCTTCCCTTAAAATGTCACCTCTTGAGGGAAGGCACCTGCAACCCCCACACAAAGCCAGGGCCCCACCCCATGCTCTCAGAGCTCACCCCGCCATGTTCCTCTCCTTCCTATATGCGTGGATCCTTCTTTTTTTTTTATTTTTTTTTAACGTTTATTTATCTTTGAGACAGAGAGAGACAGAGCATGAACGGGGGAGGGTCAGAGAGAGGGAGACACAGAATCCGAAACAGGCTCCGGGCTCCGAGCTGTCAGCACAGAGCTCGCTTCGGATCCTCTGTCCTCATCTCTCTCTGCCTCTCCCCCGCTCACGTTTTCTCTCTCTCTCAAAACACGGAGTAAAACATTAAAACAAACAAACAAAATGAAAATAGTCTCTTGATTGATTGACAATGGACTTCGTCTTTCTTGCATAAGACATTGATCTGCCCCAAGTTCCGGCTCAGATTTCTCTAACCACAATGAGAATTTGAAGACCTTTGCAAAGCAATCCCAGTGCAGAATCCTTCTAGATTTTGATGACTTTTTTTCCTCCTAAGCTTTTTCCTGTTCACACCAAGAACGTCTCTTGGTTCCCACCAGCATTTTCTTTAAGCAGCTCACCTTTCCAAGGCATTTATCTTTGGATTTCTCAGCCACATTTCGTGGGTTTACATAATAAATAATTTGAGTGATTACAAGAGCAAGTATGGCAAACTGGCTTGGGAACATACGTTCCCTTTTCTTGAAAACCATGCCGCTCAACAAAGGGGAAACAGAATACTGACCAGTCCATCCAACTTGTCGAGTGAAGTATCTACTAATTATGCAGCTATCTGTGTGGTTATTGCTCCTGACGGTCTAGTTCTGCTATTCGATTCTAAATTCTGGGAGGCCAACGCCTCCCAAAGGAAAGTATCTTTCGTGGTAGTATTTCAGGAAGTGCCTCCGGCCGACGTCCCCTCACCAGGCTGGGTCACTGACCACCCAGCTCAGATGTCCAACCCCGGGAACAACTTTGAAAGATCCAGTTGGACCCTATTGAGGTCCACATGGGACCTACATGTTTTTGATCGTTTCTGTTTCCTGACGCACGGCACATGGTAAGCACTGATACATTTTTGTAGAATCGTTGGTCAATGAGCAAATACGTGAAAGGCCGTGACTAGAGCGATTAGCACGATGGCAGACCAAAGCCGGGGGACCTGCTCAGGCTTCTCCTCCTGTGTTTTGCAGATTTGCGAAAGGATCCAGAAATCGGTGGCCTCTGACCTACAGCCGTATCTCCAAACTCTGCCAGGTAGGCCATCCCACCCGTCCCTGGGATACTCGCGCATATACATACCTCATAAAACATTAAACGGGACAGAAACATGGAAAGTAATCATTTTAAGTCCCCTTTTCTCCCCCAGTTTTCTCCCAAGAGGTAACCTCTGTTTAGGGTGTATCCTCTCAGAGATTTTCTTTTGTATATGCAAATATAAATATACACACGCAGGGGCGCCTGGGTGGCTCAGTTGGTTGAGTGTCTGACTCTTGATTCCGGCTTAGGTCATGATCTCAGGGCCATGGGATTGAGCCCCGCATTGGGCTCTGTGCTGAGGGTGGAGCCTACTTGGGAGTCTCGCCTTCTGCCCCTCCCCCGCGCGCACGCGCAAGCACGCGCGTGCGTGCGTGTGTGTGTGTGTGTGTGTGTGTGTGTAACCCTGGAACCCATTCGGGCCCCAGGCTGAGCATACTACCCTCTTCATGGCTAATCCACCAGTGGGACAATAGAACCATGCCATCTCTTTCTTGGAGAAGCAGCTCCTTGCTGTGGGGCTGGGCTGGGTAGAAGGTCTGGGGGCAGAGGGGCAGGGAGCCATGAAGAAAGTTACAAGGGTGTGGGTCAATCAGATCCCCCACCACCTGGCTCCTGATTCCGCCCCTCTCCTGGTTCACAGTCACAACAGAGATCGACAGTTTCGCTGGCATCGATTACAGTTTAACGGAAGCCCCTCGGGCAACAGCCCAAATGCTGGACGTGATGTTTAAGGTGAGAGGCCCAGAGGAGGGGCTGGGGTGGGCTGGGCCCCAGGGTGGCATGCCCTCAGGGCCGGCCCTCACTCGGGGCCTCCTGTCTCTCCGGCTTCAGATCTGGCCCCATCTCCCCAGCGGTGCCCACTGTGTTGAGGGCAGGGCGATATGGAGTGATGGGGAGGGTTTCAAGAGCCAGAGTTCCAACAGGCATCTTACAACCCTTAGACCTTGAAACCCACGCTCTTCCCTTCCTTCATCTTGACCACCATGCAGGTGAGGTCAATCAGAACCCAGCTAGGTGGTGTAGACGGTGGTGTAGAGGGTACTATGGGTTAATATGCCAAAGCTGGGGAGCTTGTCATTAAGGGATTCTGGACCCTTAGGAAAATGCCTTTCGTGGTAGAGTTTCAGGCAGTGACTCTCGCCAGTGCCCCCACATCAGTCTATGCGAGCGATTGCCTAGCTCAGCTGTCCAGCTCTGAGACGGACTTTGAAAAGTTCAAATGCATCCTATTTCTCTTTCCAGGGTGAAATTTTTAACCACGATCGCTATTCCCCAGTCACCTTCCTTGCTCCTGTCATGAGTCTTCCTGAGGAGCACAACCGAATGGTCTACTTTGCCATCTCTGATTATGTCTTCAACACAGCCAGTCGGGTTTATCACGAGGCAGGGCACCTGAACTTCTCCATCACAGATGACATGGTGAGGGTGGTGGCAGAATAGCACTCACGAGTGACAGTGTAACCTGTCCTTCTTCCTTCTTTCCTTTCTACCCCATTTACATCAGTGAAATGGGAAGCTGTCGTGAAAAAAGATTAAGACAAGGAAATATACAAATTGGCACAATTTCCCTTTTCTCTTTGGCCACCAGAAAGCTCAAATCAAAATTCTTTCTCCCTTAGAACTGTGAAAGACTGTGGCTTCCTTGTCTGTGTTTTACTTTTGCCCCAGTCTAGACCTGTTGCTCTAATTCATATTTTCTCTCATGCTTGGTTGCGGAGGTTTAAAAAAAAAATGAAAAAAATTTAGTAAATGAGGCAGGATAATAAATACCCCGATAAATGCATATAATTACATGGAATAGGAAATTAAGACCAAGTTACAAGTAAAGTACAATTAAAGAAAACACTATACCCCTAAGTTGATTTTTTTTTTTTTTTTTCTTTTAAAAGACTGAGGCCGTTCTTGTGCAGGCCTTCTGTATTTTTTTTTTTAATTTTTTTTCAACGTTTTTAATTTATTTTTGGGACAGAGAGAGACAGAGCATGAATGGGGGAGGGGCAGAGAGAGAGGGAGACACAGAATCGGAAACAGGCTCCAGGCTCCGAGCCATCAGCCCAGAGCCTGACGCGGGGCTCGAACTCACGGACCGCGAGATCGTGACCTGGCTGAAGTCAGACGCTTAACCGACTGCGCCACCCAGGCGCCCCAAGTTGATTTTTTTTTAATAAAAAATCTCTCTGGGAGCTTCCTTGTAGCCAAAGTGAAAAAGGTCCATGATCTAGTGATTCATGGTAGAAAGAAAGGCAAAGTCTTCCTAGGACTTACCTTTAAAATACTTGTCTTAAATGGGATTTTTTTTGTCAGGAGTCTTAAATTTTACCATGGATGACATCTTTAATAATTCTCAAGTTTCTTTAGTATTTCTGGGTCTCAGAAAATTATTTCCCGTCGCTTTTTGTAAAGCTGAGGCCTCGTGAACAGCGTCGGGATAATGGGGGAAGCACAGAGTGCGGGCCGGCTTGGAAGGTCCAGCCGGCTCTGATGGTAGATAGGGGCCGTGTGGCGGGTGGAGGGAGTGGCTTTTTGTCTTTTCATTGATTTCTCACACATGCACACAGGCCTTTTACTTCTGTTATCACATTTGAGTAACCCACCCTGCCTGTGGTGCAGTCCCTTTTTTTTAGTGGATCGGATCAGAATAGCTGTGTTTTACAATAGTTACGTGCTGGGCCTTGGGCTAGGTGTGTTGTTCACACTGTCCCATTTAGCCCTCACAATGACCTGATAAGCAGGGACTACTATTATCCCCATGCTACAGATGAGGAAGTTGAGGCTCAGAGAGGTGAAGGGAATGGCCTGAGACCACACAGTAACAAAGCCGGGAACTATACCTACTACAGTCTTTGTGACTGCAGATTGCACCCTCACTCAGGACACCGCATGTCGCCTGTGTCCCAAGGAGAGCAGCCGGGACCCTGGCGACTGTTGCCATAGTAACACAGGCAGTCAAGAAGCTACTGTCTTGAACATCTCCCCCCTCCCCGCCACACCTCCTTATTCTTACACCTTCAGCTCCAGCGGGAGTACCCTAAAACCGTGTCTCTTTGCTGCAGGTTCCTTCTGGCTCTACCATCCGGCTGACCACCAAGTCCTTCCGCCCCTTTGCACCCCGGGTAAGCCTTCTCTCAGCCCTGGGCAGGTGCAGGCCAGGCTCACTAGCCTCCGGGGGGTTCTCTTTAAAACCTCGGTGCTACTCTCAGCTGACCAAGGCCAGCAGTGAAGCCCCCAGCGGGGGCGGTGCTTCGTTCTGGAGGCTTGGGGGCTTCTCTCCAAAGCCCAAACGACAGACGCCAGAGCCCCATGTCTCGTGGGGCCACAGGTGGCCCGGTCTTTTACCGATGGTACCTGAGAATCCCAAAGAATGCCAACACGTCCTGCCAAATGCACCCTAATTAATACCATCATTAATAATACCATCATTATTAATGACATTAATAATTACAGCAGGCACGTGAGGGACCAGGCACCCTAACAGTAAATAAGAAATTTGTTTATAACCACACTAAATTCTCATAGCTCCACATTCAAAACACATAAAAGGTTCTAGAGTGGAAAATTTTCCCATCTGCTCCTGGCCCCGAACCCCCCAGTGCCCACCCCCAGTATATATCCTTCTGGGGATGTTCCGTGTGGATCCAAACAAACGCCGTGAGTCTTTTCCATTTTTTTACACAAACAGAAACATACCACACACGTGATTTTGTACCTTCCTTTTTCGCCTTACTGGCCTGGGAGATCATTCCGTCGAGGTAGATAAGGAGCTTCCTCACTCTTGTTTCCATTGGGTATCCAGCCTGCCATCCGGTGGACTTCTGTAGCTTAACCCGTCTCCCCTGAGGGACCCGGGGGGTTGTTTGCCCTCATCGCTACATCAGTGCTGCAGGGACTATCCTCGCAACTCTGTCACCGTGGGGCTAAACCTCACTGTGCATGGCATCTCATCTAACCCGACAGCAATCCACCTGTCCTCTCCCCCACCTTCCCAGCCCCCCGCAGGACACAGCTCAGACAGTCAGGAGTGTTGAACAGGCCTTGGAGAAGCCTTGCAGGTGGCTGAGGGGGTTATAACGGGAAAGTTTTTAAACTTAAGGTCCTGCAGTGCCTGGGTCGCATCCTTCCATAAGGTGCCCCCCATAGGCTCCTTCTCTCCCTTGAGCTCCGGAACCGCTTATCAGGCTACCAAGTTGTCAGATTTGGAGAGCCCTCGGTGGCTCCAACCTCCTTTTAGCCCTAGAAAGAGGAGCAAACTCTTCCCCTCGCACTTCCTGCTTACATCAGCCTCGACGACGTGGCAGACGCAACTCAGCCCAGCTTCTCAGTAAAGCCTTTTACCTCCCCAACCTTCTAAATATCTCCCTTTTACTGTAGGATGCAGGTTTTATATTTGCATAACAAAAAAGACTCACAGGGACTGTTGTTCTTTCCCCTAAAAAGGAACAAGTCTTGCCCCCCAATTAAATTCCAGTTAAACAGCAAACCGTGAGCACTGGTGAAACTGTGCCATCTAGTCTGGTCATATTTCAAAAACGGACGGCGGTGGGGAGGGGGGGGGCGGGTCTGGTCTCCGCGTGCACAGTTTCCCCGAGTGCAGGGAGGGCCCGAGACGCAATAGGTCTCTCACCTCACGCCCCAGGAGGGATGGGGCATGAGAAAATTGGCCCGACCTTTCTGGAGGACAGTTTGACAATACCTGTCAAGAGCTTGAAAAATATCCCTGCCCTTTGACTCAGCAATTCCACTTCTAGGAGCATCTTCCACCCACCTCCCCAAAATAGCCAAAGGTACACACAAGGGTGATCGTTATCATGGCGAAGCCTTGGAAACCACCTGCTTTTCACTGTGGTTAGATCAGTTACAGACCCACGCACAATGGACCCAGTGCAGCCACCAGATACGTGATGCAGACTCCAGATGTCTGATGATGGGAAAGATCTCCAGGTGACCCATTAAGAGAAAGAAGAACAGAGCATTATTTTGTGAAAATAAAATCAATCAAAAAGCATTCTCAGCTTTATCTGACTCCCTTTGGGGCACCCTTGGCAAACTTGCATATTTCCTTCTCTTGGCATAATCTCCTCATTCTGTCCCCGCAGTTAGCCAGACTGTACCCCAACATGAACTTGGAGCTCCAGGGAACAATGGCCTCAGCCCCATTCCTGAACCTCAGCCCTGGGAATCTGTCCTTGACCCCCCAGATGGAGATTGAAGGCTTTGTGCTCCTGCCCAGCTCCGTCAGGGAGCCTGTGTTCAGGCTTGGTGTGGTAAGGTGCAAAGCCTTTGCAAATGCTGTTCCCTTTTTCTGCATGCTCTTCCCCCTACTCACCACCTGGTTAATTCCTTCAGATCTCAAATCTCACTTCCTCAGAGAGACCTTTCTTGATTACCCCTTACCCTTGACCCACCTTAGGCCCCTGTCATTTTTTTTCCTTAAAGCACCCTATTATTATAATTGCATAGCAATTATAAAGATACTTATATAGCTGTTGGCAGGTTTATTTGTTTAATGTATGTGTCTCCCACCAAGTGAGACTGGGCTATTGTTAGAAGGAAAGTGGAGGGGGTCTTTGACCTGTTTACTCTGCATCTATATCTGACCCCTGAAGATGACATTTCCCAGGCGCCCTTGAACGCTGGTTTCAGGCGAGGTCAGCCAATGGAATGTACCATCAAGAGGCTACAGGTGGGAGGAAGGAAAAAGCCAGAATATTTCTTCCTCTTTCGATTCTGGACAGAGACTCAGGCATTGACTATTTCTCCTCGGCGGTGGCTTTCCTAACCCTAATTCCTCCTTCGGTTCTTCTAGTCCTGGGGTAGAAGCAGCTTTCTGCCTTTGGTAGTCTCTGAGTCACCCCTCTAACTTTTTTTTTTTTTTTTTTGGCTTCTTGGCAATTGCATCACTTGCATAACCAATTCCCTATATTAAAGTCCCGCTGAGTTAAATATTGAGAGTGCTCTCTCCTTTCTCCCGTCCAAGAGAGAAGGGATTCTGAGTCCTTTTGGGTTCCTGCCCACCGGATGGAGAACTTTGCTCTCTTGTTTCAGATCTGAAACTCAACCACACCGATTTCTGGCAGGGTAATTGCTTCTGGATGCTGTATCTGCAGTTTGATATTATTGTTACAGTTATCAAATTTGTTGTTTAATGGATTGTACATTTAATCTATTGTACATATTGTAAACTAAAACAAAATTTTATCATTATTATTTTTTATTACTGTCACCACTAGGGCTGATTCTTAGCCCTGAGATAGCTAAAAGCGATCCCTTTAGAGATATCCAGGGACAGGCACCCTACACCGTTTCGCGGTAGTCTGTTCACAGTTTAAACGCGTTCATAGTCAGCAGTTTCAAGTAAAAAATGTTCAAGTCCAAGTTCAAACATTTATGGAGTACCTGTGATGAGCCTTCTAGGAGCCTACAGTCTAGTGGACAAGTTCCTGCTTTAACTTGCTCAGCTGTTTGTTTAAAGGAAACAGTTGGTACTAATAGGTACCCTTCCCATAGGGGACAACCTTTCTCATATAAAAACCTGTTTTCTTCTACTGGAATTCCCAGGCTACCAATGTGTCTGCCACGTTGACCTTCAACACCAGCAAGATCACTGGGGCCCTGAAGCCAGGAAAGTAAGTCAGCCTCCCGCTCACATGGGGATACTCAACTAGGCTTCGTCCATCTGGACCCTCTAGCTGATTCTCTGTAGCTGGGGATGGGGCTGTGAGCAGAGCCTCCTCTCAACGTTGGGGCCCACGACTAGGGAAGGAAACTTAAATTTTACATGAGTAGTTGCCCCATGGGTCCTGCCTCCATAAACTTCCTTCCCACCTAATCCCCATTACTTCCAAATTTCTAAAGAATTTTTGAAAAAAATTTTTTTAAAAACTGGGGCACCTGGGTGGCTCAGTCGGTTGAGCACCCAGCTTCGACTCAGGTCATGATCTGTGGTTTGTGTGTTTGAGCCCCACGTCCGACTCTGTGCTGACAGCTCAGAGCCGGGAGTCTGCTTCAGATTCTGTGTGTATCTCTCTCCGCCCCTCCCCTGCTCACACTCCATCTCTCTCTCTCTCTCTCTCTCTCTCAAAAACGAATAAACATTAAAAAAGTAATAGTAAAGAATTAACTAATACTGCTTTTGTTTAGCCTGTGAATTTCAAACATCAGCTCTGTTGACTTTCTAATATCAGATAAAGATTGAGTTCCTCTACACGACCCATCTCCCCTCTGCAAGCCTTCACGATAAGGGGGTATCACAATAAGGGGGTTTTGTTATTTAATCATCTTTTTCAGTCCCATCCTTACCCCATCCTTGGCTCTGTGTCTTCTCAAGCCAGTGCCTCCTTTCTGGGGACCCCACATCACTTGAGTGGAAATTCCCATGGGCATAATGACCACATCTCTGAATCTTCTCGGATTTGTTACAGGGTACAAGTGGAACTGAAAGAATCTAAAGTTGGAGTATTCAATGTAAGTTCTTATTGTTTTTATTGATGAAATGTTTAAGGTATTAGTGAATTTCATGCATTTACTAAGCAATGCTATGGCACCCATTAGTAGAAAAGGGAAGAATTAGGGACGCCTGGGTGGCTCAGTCGGTTGAGTGTCGACTTCAGCTCAGGTCATGATCTCACAGTCCATGACTTCGAGCCCCGCGTCGGGCTCTGTGCTGACTCTCAGAGCCTGGAGCCTGTATCAGATTCTGTGTCTCCCTCTCTCTCTGCCCCTCCCCTGCTCATGCTCTGTCTCTCTCTGTCTCAAAAATAAATAAATAAATAAATAAATAAATAAATAAAATTTTTTAAATATAAAAAAAAAGAAAACAGAAAAATTAGAAGATCTGCTTTCTGCCCTAGAAAAGGGTAGAAGTTCTCAAAGACGTGAAACATAGGGCCAAGGAGCAGTTACATCCCAATACAAGATAAGATATCGGGTGCTAGCTCTCATTGGATTAATCTGAATCACGTGGCCGTTCTTTAGACACTCACTGTGGTTAAAAATTGGACAAGGCCGATTGACCAAACATGGGTTTCATCTGGACTCCTGGGGCCAGGATGTGGGGTCTCAAACCGTACGGACTGAGCCTGGAAAGGAGGGGGTCCCCAGGGGAAAATAAGAGCTCCGTTATTAAAACCAGAGGAATGGATTGTGGGGCAGGCTAACCCAAGAGGTGATTCCACAAGGAGGAACAGACAGTGAAATGGATGGCCCCATATTGAAGGAAGAAAGACTGTGGGAACATCAGTATGGGAAGAAGTAATCAGGGAAAAGTCTCTGACAAGAGGGAAGACAGGAGGACGGCAGTTCCTCCTCAGGCCAAGCAGGAGATGGATAGACTTTAACTTGCAAACACCATCCCGCCCTCACTGGCCCCTCTGGCCAACCACCCCCTGCCCTCTGCTGCCCAGACCTTCCCTTACGAACTTACCAAGTAGAAACAAGCACATAAACTGTGGGGAGAGATGCTACCCCCAAGGACCCCAAACAATGACCTCTTTCCGTAACAAAGGAGGAAGGGAATAATGACACGCTAATATTGCCTCTGTGCGTGGCATGAAAAAGTGTTCCATGAGGTGGGGCGCCTGGGTGATGCAGTCGGTTAAGCGACCAACTCTGGCTCAGGTCATGATCTCATGGTTCATGGGTTGGAGCCCCGCGTCGGGCTCTGTGGTGACAGCTCAGAGCCTGGAGCCTGCTTCTCATTCTGTCTCCCTCGCTCTCTGCTCCTCCCCCGCTCATGCTCTGTTTCTCTCTCTCCCTCTCCCTCTCTCTCAAAAATAAATAAACATTAAAAAAATTAAAAATGTTCTATGAGGTGAACAGTCAAATGTAAAAATTCACAAAAAGTCATCTTACCAGAACAGAGGATGTAGAAAGCAAGAATAATAGAATCAGATAAATTCAGGTTCAAATGTGGCCCCTGCTGCTCAGTTTCTGAAAGTCACTTTCATTCTGTGGGTCTCGGTTTTCCTGTCTGTGAAATGGGGGCAGTAATATCAACTTCAAAGGGTTATTGTGAAGATTGAATCAGATGTATACGTCATGCTCTGAGCCCTATACTGGGCGCATGGTGAATGTTAAAAGTTGGGTTTCATAACTTTCGTTTTGAAATTTTTTCCAAAAAAAAATTCATTCAGGAAAACATTCTTTGAAGGAAAAATTAAATTGTAAAAAAAAAAAAAAGAAGAAGAAGAAAATTAATACTAAAGATAAGGCTAGGGGCGCCTGGGTGGCTCAGTCAGTTAAGCGTCCGACTTCGGCTCAGGTCATGATCTCACGGTCCGTGGGTTCGAGCCCCAGGTCGGGCTCTGTGCTGACAGCTCAGAGCCTGGAGCCTGTTTCAGATTCTGTGTCTCCCTCTCTCTGTGACCCTCCCCCGTTCATGCTCTGTCTCTCTCTGTCTCAAAAATAATAAACGTTAAAAAAAAAATTAAAAAAAAAAAAAAAAAAGATAAGGCTAAGCCAAACCCTGATGTTCTTTCTGAGGAAGGACAGTTGGGTGTGTAATCTTTCAAATGTTTCTATCCCTCTGCACGCACGTAAATGTGCATCTCAAAATAGTTTTATCTCCTAAAATAGCATGATGTAACCATCTATCTGAAGTTTGCTTTTTTTCCGTCTTTTTTGCCATGGCAGCACGTAGAGAATTAGCTGAGCCCAGGCAAAATGGCGCGTGTGGTCACAGTTGTATCTCTCCTGTTCTCCACCAGGTGGAGCTGTTGGAGGCACTGCTCAACTACCACATTCTCAACACCCTCTACCCTCAGGTCAACGGTAAGAATCACTATGGATTTTTCCAAATCAAGGACAATACTCTTTGGGGGGAAAGGAGCTGGACTTGGAGATGGGAAACAGGGCTCTACTGCAGGTTGAGTGACCTTGGATTAGTCATTTCTCCTCTGAGCTTCAGCGGCCCGTCTGTGAGATGGGCCTATTGGAGGTGGCCTCATCTCCCTCCAAGGCTCTAGCGAAATTTGGACACTGAGGCAGCTCTTTGGAGCACAGGAAACCTCCTCCTGAGAGAGAAGGAGGGGCCCACAGAAGTGCCCCCTACACCCCAAAATGGCAGGCAAAAGACAGAGGACCAAGTTAATACAGAGGGCACGAGGCGGCCCATCTCTGAATTTCCCAGTCGGTTGCCAACTCCCTAATCAGAAAATAAAGCATAAAGCCCTAAACACTGTTTCCACAAGGACCTGCTTCATTTGGCTGCGACAGAGGGCAGGACAGGGGCGGAGGGCAGAGAGCAGGTGCCCACTAGCTTAGCATGAGCGTGTGCTGCCCCATCCTGGCCACTCCTCCCATACGGCACCGTGGCTGGTATTTCAGGCTCCTGTAGCAGCCTGCCTGGGTTGACATTCCAGCTCTGCCAGTTTCTGACCTCGAACAGGTTCCTTGGCCACTCTGCACCTCAATTTCCTTATCGGTGAAATGGAAATAATAGTCTTATCTACCTCATAATCTTTGGTGATAACTAAATGGGAATACACCGTGTATAGAGTTGGCAGAGAGGAACTTACCTTATAATTGTTGTTTATTAACAAATCTCTCTCAATGTTATGCCTCGACCTCCAGAGAAGTTGGCAGAAGGCTTCCCCCTCCCTCTGCTGAAGCACATTCAGCTCTATGACCCTGTTCTCGAGATCCACAAGGTCAGTGGGCTCAGGTGGGCTTTTGAGGATTTGGGGCAGGGGGTTGATTAGTTTTCCAAGTTCAGGGGCCATAGCTCAGTGGGGTCGGAGCCAGCCCAGCCTTACAGCTCAGAAGGCCTGGACTGGGGAGGGATGCCCCGGGCATGGCTAGATGCCATGCAGTGATCGACGTGTCCTTCAGAGGTGGCACCCCTACCGGGGCAAGAGGCATTTGACACGGTCTGTTGCCCCCACTGCCTCCCACCCCCTCCCACCATGGGGAACTTCAAGACCGGCTCATTTTGAAAACACTGCCATGGCAACAGCCCAGGTTGTGAAAGCCATTTGTAAGCTTTGAACATTTCTTCTAAATTCTTAAGTGGAGGAACGTTATTATTAACATAGGTTTGATGTGCTCCCGCTCATAGACCATCACCCCATACCCCACCCCCCACCCCTACAGTTACTCGCGGACTGCGAGATCATGACCTGAGCCGAAGTCGGCCGCTTAACCGACTGAGCCACCCAGGCGCCCCTCTAGGTATTTCTAAAATGCGTTCGTTCGTTTGTTTGGGATAGTTGCACTCCTGGTGCCCAGACCCTTTTTCTTTCTTTGCTGTTTTTCTTTTTTGTTGTTGTTGCAAACTAGTCCTTGGCGCTCCAACGTTAAATACCGTTCTGGCCATCAGAGACCATAACCTACTGAACGATTTCAATACCAAGGAACACGTCTGATTGTTCACTCTCCTCTTCACTATGCTGTCCAAGCATGTTCTGGTCTGTCTGTGCCCACGGTTCAGGCTATCTTTCTAGAATAGCATCTGCAAGGTGGGACAACTGGGTCGGCAGCCCTGTGAGCAGTAAAGGAGATGCCAGATCGCATCTGGTCCATCGTCAATATCCAGCAAATAACAGTCACTCAAGGGAGTGAAGGGCAGCAGAGTGGTCAGGGACACTGAGACACTGACCAACTGCTATATTTGGAAAAACAAATATCCAAAGTCCTTTTGGGCCCAGAGATGCTCAACATCCAACTCCTGCTGAGTGATTACAAGGAGTCAGACAGCTCGTTATTGAAGTCAAAACTGACAATTCACACAGCTGGCCTCAGGATGGCACGTGGGAAATCATCAGAAGATTTATTCTACACTATCATGCTCATTAGAATTTTGAGGTCGTTTGTTTGACCTCCAAAGGCATGGGATGGATCACTGTGGGAGAGAATTGGACTTCGCCTGGAGTTCAGAGTTCCCGCCCCTTCGGGTGATGGAAAGTCACCAGGAGGTAGGAGAGTAAATCCCAGCCGCGCACAATTTTGTGTTATTCACGAAGGAGAGAAAATTTAGGTGACACAAAGGACATTTATGAGGCCTGCCAGGAAGCAGCAGCTTGGGAAATGACAGATAAATTGCCACCTTAGAGAAGGTGGCTGGCAAAAGCTGTGCTTTATGGAGACCTTGGGGATGGAGGTACGTTCGCGATTTATGCACTGACCTGTTTCTGCCAGAGCTTGTGTTTCCCCAGACGTGGGCCTCCCTTTAAGTGGAGATACATCTTTTCGGAGTAGAGGATGCTTTTACCATCTTGTCCTGTCTTGTCTCTCCTAGGACTTCCTGTTCCTAGGTGCCAATGTCCAGTACATGAGAGTTTGAGGGCAAGGAGAGAGACGGGGGCTTGGAGGCCACAGCTAGATCGGCAAGTTGCTTTTCCGATGTGCAGCATATTCCCGGAGATTCTGAGAAGATGAAGATTTTTCCGTTCTCAGATCTGGGGGAGAGGTCTGCCTGGCCCCGGCCCCCACACCGCTCCTCTTCAGCAGGTGCACCCACACCTTCTCTGACTCTGGACTTCACTTTCCCCCAAGATTGGACCATCTTCCCCCACTGGCCTATACTATCTTTAAGGGCAGACACCATCAGGTCCCTGTGCCTGGCACGTAGTAGGTCCTCAATAAATATTTATTGAATGGTTCAATGAAGGAACCACTTGGTACTCTCGCTGAACCTCCCTACCACCCACCATCTTTTGACTGAGGGGTCTTTGGATGGTCAGCCCCATCCATGTTCTGCAAGGCTCAACCCCGACCACATTCCCCTTTCTCACTGGCTGCTACTATGGGAATTTCAATGAGGAAACAAGGGGTTCTGCTCCCCACCCAGCCCTGGACCTGGTAGTGACACCCGGTCTGTAAGGCACTTTGTCTATCACCGTGCTTGGGCAGCTCATGGGCGCACCTCAATATGTGCTCCCGTCCTCACTTCCTGCCTGCTGCAGCCGAGGGAGCCGCTGGGTCTCCCAGAGCAAACCCTCAGCCTCCCGCTGTTCTCCCCACTGAAATGGGTGTAAATTAGGAAGAAATGGATCCCTCTAGGTTTTCGGTCCGACCCCCATAAAAAGCTCATCCAACTGTTGTTTACGAGCCCCCAGCCTGGAGGAAGAGGCCATGATTTCTAATCACTGAACAACCAGCCCTTGATCAGACTTACTAAAGAGTCATTTCCAAGTTATGTAGTTGGGCCCCCGGGGACTGGGAATCAGAAGGCTCGTTTGATATATTTTTTTTATTGGGTTAATGAGCAGATGGATGGAGCTGCCGGCTAAGAGATAATTCACGGGGAATAGACCCATTTACCCTGTGTGTGACAGAGCTGCGTTCCGAGATGGGACAACGCTCTGTCACCCAGCTGCTGGCAGGGTGGGCCATGGTCTCACGTGCCCCCTCCTCTTTCCTTTTGTTCACTTGTCTGCCTGCATCACCCATCCCTATGCTGCACGGGTGACAGACCTGGGCTTCGTCTATTCCTAGCCACGTGGCCTCGGTCAGGTCCCTTCCCCCTGCCTCGGGATCCTCATCTATAAAATAAGGATTGGGGTGCCTGGGTGGCTCAGTCGGCTGAGCGTCCGACTTCAGCTCAGGTCCGGATCTCGCAGTCCGTGAGTTCGAGCCCCACGCCGGGCTCTGTGCTGACGGCTCGGAGCCTGGAGCCTGTTTCAGATTCTGTGTGTCCCTCTCTCTCTGCCCCTTCCCCACTCATGCTCTGTCTCTCTCGAGAAAGTCTCTGAAAAATGAATAAATGTTAAAAAAAATTTTTTTAATAACAAATAAATCAATAAATCAAATAAGGATAATAATAACAGTAGCCACTTCCTGGGGCGGTTATAATGGTCATATTAGGTAACCCACGTAAAAGGATTTATTTAGCTGTAGTGGGGATTCGACATTTCTTGGCTGGACGTGATTACCGATCATCTCCTCCTCGCAGGCTCAGCGTGAGGGAAGTAGAGGCAGCAACTGACCCAGTTCCAGTCCCCACTTGCAAGAGTGTTGCCCCGGGTTCTGTGGAAGCCTGACTCCAGTTTACTTGCTTTGGGCCCCCAGGCAAAGCCTGTCTGACTCTGTTTCCCCACCTGTCAACTGCGTCTGGGAATCCCTCCTTGCCGGGTGACAAGGGACTCCATGAGTTCACGTCAAGCCCTTGGGGGTGCGGGGGTCATACTAGGTCCTGGTAAATGGCCAATGTGACTACCCGCCATCTTCCTTTGGGGTCCTCAAAAGCAGACCCTGACACAAGCACGTGAGTACAAGTAGTTTCTTTGGAAGAAGTTCCAGGAGGAGAGAAAATGGGATGGGGAAGGGAAAGCAGCCTAGAAAGGGTATGTGATCAATCCAACGGTGACCAGAGCGTAATCCCACCGGGGAAACTCTGGAAGCCAGCACAGAACACTCCTCAGAGTATACACCCAAGGGCCAAGGGAGCGTGAATATTTATACACCATCTCCCATCACTCGCTGGTTGAGGGGAGCTCCTGGTGGACATTAGTCCCCTAGTTCTTCCAGTCTTGGCAGAGAAGGTTCTGGCAGCCGTAGGAACCTCTCAGGCAAAGAAATACAAGTGCCAGCAAGCAGAAATGGGGTCGGTGTCCACGGCTGTGGGAAGATGGGTTGGGGCACTGATATGGTCCTACAATGGGGTAAGAGCTCACCAGCTTTAAAATCCTGGACAGGCTAGAAAACGGTTTGCTACCATGCCTGGAAAAGTTGTGAGTTGTTCTCCCATGCACGTGTTTAAGACACTCAGCCTAGTTTGCAAGCAAGCCTGCATTCTGAACATTCTAGAACATTCCAGAACTTCCCAGGGGACGGCTCCAAGAAAAGACTCAGGGAAGCCCAGGCAAGTCCTTGATGAATGTGGGGCAACCGTTTTGCTATGAGACAGGGGAAGAACACTTACTTGTAAAAGAACAAGATATTTGTGATTCCCGAAGCAGGGAAAGGCTGTTCTTGCCCAGTGAGACTGAACACATTCGTTTTGTAACGGTGTCGTCGCACCTTGCTGGGATAGGTGCAGGGCAAACCACAGCTGGCCCATAGTGGGTTCCAACACCCTGAAATCTGACTGTGGACATATAACTGTTCAACTCAGACCTGTATAGATGAGCTGGCTTCGGGACAGGACATTCTGCTATTAATGATCAAAACTCTGAGCTGTCGAAGAACCATCCCGAGACCACAGTCTCATTGCACCATGGACCTCATCCGCACACCTAAGATGCACCCCGGAGACTCTCCTCTTGGCTACGAGCTCTTGCTTCTCCTCTGCTCTCCCCTGACTTCCCCACCACCCCTCCTTACAGCTACGCAGAGTTCCGTGCTTGTGAATGTACAACTTCCTCTTTCTTTTCTATTTTTAAGTTTATGTTTTTATTGTGAGAGAGACAGAGACAGCACAAGGGAGGGAGGAGCACAGAGAGAGGGAGAGAGAGATCCCAAGCAGGCTCCGTGCCACCGGCGGGGGAGCCTGACGTGGGGCTCGAACCCATGAACCGCGAGATCACGACCTGAGCTGAAATCAAGAATCGGCCGTGTAACCAACGGAGACACTCAGGTGCTCCACGACTTCCTCTTTCTGAAAGACGCATAGGATTTCCTGGCGGGGATCTACCACAACGTCTTTAACCAACCCCCTACTGACCGGTTCTTAGTTTGTTTCTAATACTTTGCTTTTATCAGTAAGGAGTCCGTCCACCTCCTCATTTTAACCAAATTCTGGCATTTTTGCCAAAAACGTACATGTGCTTTCTGAGGCCGGACCATGGGCAATTAGAAAGCCTTTCCCTGACAGGCCTCAGGGAGGAAGGCTGGCCTCCCCGCACCAGACCTGGTGAACAGCCTGCGTGTGGCAGCCCGTCCCGCTCTTAACATAACCTGCGTTCCTAGCCCAGCCGCCTGCGGTCCTAAGTGTCTCCATCTAAGACCTTCATCGCAGGGCTTCTCTAGATGTCCTTCTTCTTCCTTTGCACCCCTGCCACACAGGGAGAGAAGAGAGATGCCTGGCAGACAAGATTCCCACCCCCCACCCCCGGGGCCACTAAAGACTCAGTACTCAGGACTCAGGACTTTCTACCTCCAGCCCATCCCCCTGGCCCTCTCTCCCCTGGCCCAGGGTCCATAAAACTGCCAGAGGCTTCAGTGTGGGTCTTCCTCTCCAGTGAGACAGTCCCCACGTCTACACTGACCCCTCTGCATTCCAACCCACGGTGGAAAGGGAACAGGGGGGTGGCGGTGCTTTCTCTGGTGTGAGCCTCTTGCTTGGACGATCAGAGTGAATGACTGAAGACTTCACCGTCACTTTCATGTGGGCTCGTTGTCGCTTTAATCCACTACCCAGGCACACGGCAGGCCAGCTCCCTCTCCAGCTCTGCCGAGCTCTTGACAATAAATAGGGCTTCAGTGAAGAGCTCGGGCCATCCATCACTTCTCTTCACATATCCACTCATGTATATGTGCAGGTACATCTGTGAAATCAATATCCAGAAATGGGATCCGATAATTGGAAGAGACTCTTCCACGATTCAGCGATTGAGTATTTGCTCGTGGTCTCTCCTCTCACACACTCTCTCCTTCTCCTGAGGTGGGGCCTGAGCGCCCACGGAATCATGGCAGTGGGGGTGGGGGGTGGGGGCGTTGGTAGTAAATGATTCAACCTTGCTCAGAGAGAGGTCTGATATTCGCCTTCAGGCCAAGAGGTAACCTCTAAGCCCTTCGGAAGTCTTGCTTCATCCGAACGTCTTTGCCTACCTGGGGGCATTGGGCGTGTCTACCAGTGTGATCTATACTGGGGGCTTTGGGTCCCATGGCATCATCTGGAGCTCCCAAGGGGCTGGAGACTACAGTCATTGACATGGGGCGGGGTAGGGGGTGGTCAACCAGTGCCCACAGATGAAACCCTGGACAACAGGGCTCTGGACAACAATGCTTGGGTGAGCTTCCTGGTTGGCAACACTCTGTGCACATTGTTATACACTGACGGGGGGAGGGGGGTGGGGGGCGGGGAGGGGGAGTAAGGCCTTCGCAAATCCGCAAGGAGAGGTCGACCGGAAGCACTGTGTTTGGAACTTTCCTGGGCTCTGCCCTCCGAACCTCTTGCCTTGGCTGATTGTAACTGGTATCTTTTGTTTTTAACAAACCGTCACCTTGAGATGCACAGCTTCCTGCGAGTTCTATGAGTCCTTCTAGCAAATCATGGAACTTACGGGTGGTCTTGGGGACCCTCAAACTTGCGATGGGGGTCAGAAGTGAGGGTGGTCTTGGGGACTGTAGCCTACCTCTAACTTCACAGGGGATCTTCTGTTCTCCGGCTCCTTTGGCCACGAGACACATTGCTGGCCTCAGACGCTTGATATCTGTTTTCTGTGGCTTGGCGGGGCCTGGGAGACCCCCACTCCTGTTGCCAGCTGACTCATCCTGAGCTCTGCTCTTGTGGCCACTGCAAACTCTGTATTCGTCAGACTTCCCAACTACAAACTCCAGAATCCACTCTGGTTAGTATAGGCAGGAAGGGGGTTTCAGCCTCCAGAGCTTTGAAGATCATCTGTTGCAACGACCCTTCTGTATATGTCTCGAGTCCAGACCTCTCCTGAGACTCTGGCCTATCCCCTAACTACAGACTTGACATCCCCCTTGAGCTAACTGGATTTGGAGGGGGGGGGAGGAGTGGGGAAGAGGGGGGGTGCACATGGCCCGTGTGACAAAGGGATCTGTAAAGGCATCCTGAGGATTTCCACTGGAGTCTGGTGCATAAATCCCACCCCCCGCCCCGGCACATCCGCCCGGGCCTGCTTCTCCCAGCCCGCACGGGAACGCTGGTAGTAAAACACAGCAGAACAGACAACTGTTTTATGGGCCAGAAGAAAATGATTTCCCACCCGAGGCCACTAAAGAATCTAGGGCTCTGTTCTCCACATCCCTTAGAGAAGGCTTTCCTCCCGCCTCAAGTGATCTCGTGGGGCCCTAAGAGCAGACCTATCAGCAAAAATCCCAGGGACAGGCAGGCTGTGTTTCAGAGGGTGCTCTTGACATTACTATGTTATGTTGGGGTACAGGGGTAGGCCCATCACCTCAGCCCCCAGACCCAATCAAGCCCAGGTCTCCTCCAGCCCCACCCCTCCACTGCTAGCTAGATTTCTAGAACCTGTCGCGCCATCAAGAATGGTCCTCCAAGGGGCGCCTGGGTGGCTCAGTCAGTTAAGCGTCAGACTTCGGCTCAGGTCGTGATCTCATGGTTCACGAGTTCAAGCCCCACACCTGGCTCTCTGCTGTCAGCACAGAGCCCGCTTCAGATCCTCTGTCTCCATCTCTCTCTGCCCCTCCTGTTCTCTCCCTCTCTCTTAAAAATAAAAAAAAAAAAAAATAGGAAAAAAAAAAAAAAAGGAGCGGCTCTCCAAGAAATGCCCCTGCAGAGAATCATTTCAAGAGAAATATGAAAGGGGCTCCTGGGTGGCTCAATTGATTAAGCATCCAACTCTTGACCTTGGCTCAGGGTCCACGACCTGAGTTCAAGCCCTGCATCAGACTCTGCCCTGGTAGCACGGAGCCTGCTTGGATTCTCTCTCCTTCTCTCTGCCCCTCCCCCACTTGTGATTTGTGCGTGTTGAGGGATCCTTGCATCCCCATAGATACATCCCATTTGGTCAGGGGGTCTGGTCATTTTAGGATGAGACTGAATTTTATTCGCTATTATTTTGTTGAGGATTTTTGCATCTATAGTCATCAGAGGTGTGGTCCTGCAGCTTTCTTTTCTTGTGCTGTCTTTGTCTGGCTTTGGCATCAGGGTACCACTGGCCTCAGAAGCTGAGTTTAGAAGTGTTCCCTCCTCGGGCACCTTTTGGGATGAGCACTGGGTGTTGTATGGAAACCAATTTGACAGTAAATTTCATATATTAAAAAATAAAAAATAAAATAAAATAATAAAAAAAAAACAAAAAACAAAAAACAAAAAACTGAGAACAAACTGAGGGTTGATGGGGGGTGGGAGGGAGGGGAGGGTGCGTGATGGGTATTACGGAGGGCACCTTTTGGGATGAGCACTGGGTATTGTATGGAAACCAATTTGACAATAAACTTCATATATTGAAAAAAAAAAAGAAGTGTTCCCTCCTCTTCAATATTTTGGAAGAATTTGATAAGGATTGGTATTAATTCTTCTTTAAATGTGTGGTAGAATTCTCAGTGAAGCTGTCTGATCCTGGGCTTTTCTCTGTTGGGAGATCTTTGATTACAGATCTAATCTCCTTACTAGTTATGGGTCTGCTCAGACTTCCTGTTTCTTCCTAATTCAATCTTGGTTGGTTGTATGTTTCTAGGAATGTATCCATTTCTTCTAGCTTACCCAATGTATTGGCATATAATTGTTTATGGTGGTCACTTATCATCCTTTTTATTTCTGTCATCAGTTGTAATGCCTCCTCTCTCATTTCTGATTCTATTTGAGTCTTCTTTTTTTCTTCGTCTAACTAAAGGTTTACCCATTTTTCTGATCACTGTTAAAAAACATCTCTTGGGGCGCCTGGGTGGCTCAGTCGGTTGGGCGGCCGACTTCAGCTCAGGTCACGATCTCGCGGTCCGTGGGTTCGAGCCCCGCGTCGGGCTCTGGGCTGACGGCTCGGAGCCTGGAGCCTGCTTCCGATTCTGTGTCTCCCTCTCTCTCTGCCCCTCCCCCGTTCATGCTCTGTCTCTCTCTGTCTCAAAAATAAATAAACGTTAAAATTAAAAAAAAAAAAAACATCTCTTAAGTTTCATCGGTTGTCCCTGCTCAGTTAACCCCTCCTTTCCCCCCAGCAAGAAAATAGGCACTAGCTAGATCATAAACAAATGATATCTCCTTGTTCAGAATTCTGAAAGCTTGTCACCACATCCACAGTTCATTTGGCACCTGATCTTGTAGTATTGTGGATTACTATTTAAATATTTGGTTACGTAACTTCTCCCGAGTTTTACGTCTAACCTCCCTAAGTAAATTATAATTTCCTTGAAGGCAGGAAACAGATGTTATGTGTCTTTGTGTCACCCATGGCTCATTGCGATACCGAGTTGGGCACTTAACATGTACCTGGTGATTTGATTTGAAGTCTCTTATCACTTAACCTAATACTCCAACCTTTTCCCCAGTTATGGGCTGCCTTAGGCCCTCACCACATAGCTCTTCCAATTTACAGTCAGTTGGGAATTATCTCCACAAGCCTCTGCTTGTGCTGCACATGCTCAGTTGCCCCTGCCTTTCACTTTCATGGCACTGCTGTTCAGACCACAGAGCTCCTCAAAGGATTTCCTCACCGTCTTCTCACTCTTTCAGATGATCCTAAGCTCTCTGTTGGGGTTCCGGAGAGTACTTGGGCGGTGGGGGGAATGAGCCATGAAATGTTAAGTTAAGAAGATGGAAACCCGGGGCGTCAGAAAGCAAGAGAGGACCCAGAGGACCTACATTTTGGAGATTGATCAAAGGCTGCAGGGATGGGAGACCTGGTAGGTAGATTGAAATGACCTTTGCCATAGTTAATGTTTTGGTGAATTTCCTTAACAACTTTCCATTTTAGGGGACCCTATTCATGGTTAAAGTCGTGTAGAGGGAGTACAGAGTGGGGTGGCTCCAACAGAAAAAGTCCCTCTTAGCTCTAACCTTCCATGATTTGAAGTCCCTTACTGCTATGGGTTGAACCGTGTCCTCCAAAAAAGATGTGCTGAAGCTTTAGCCCCAGAACCTCAAAATGTGGCCTTATGACCTTATGAGGAAGTAGGGTCTTGATAGACGTAATAATCAATAATGGGGTCATTAGGATGGGCCCTAATCCAATATACTGGTGTCCTTAAAAAAAGGGGGGGAAATTTGGACACAGACACAGACACACACAGAGGCAAGATGATGTGAAGACGGCGATCTGATGACAGAGACAGAGCTTGGACTGATGTAGTAGCAAGCTAAAAAAGTGCTTGAGGCTCCCAGATGCTAGGAAGAGGTAAGGAAGGATTCTCTCCAAAGTCTCAGAGGGAGCATGGCCCTGTGGATACCTTGATTTCAGATTTCTGGCCTCCAGCACTGAAAGGCAATAAATGTCTGTTCTCTGAGCCACCCAATTTGTGGTCCTTTTTCACAGCAGCCCTCCCAAACGAATATACTTACCTTCTCCATGCTTCCTTTCCCTTATCCATAAAATGGGCTCCTAACGTCAACCTCACAAGAGTGGGAGGGTTTCAGCGGAGATAAACATACCAATGGGCTTTAAATTCGCCACACAAAAGTCTTCGCACTGAAATAAGCACAGGTGTCCCAGGGATCCTCTTGAGAGGAAAATCTTCCAGAGCGTTCCCTGGGAGAGGGGTTCCCAGGTGGCCCTGTTCTTTTCTCAGGGCTCAGCTCCCTCAAGACCATCCCTGCCTGCCCAAGTGAGTTGCACATGAGCTGAGGCAGAGAAGCAGATGATGGTGGCTGTTTGGTGCTCAGTTATTTGGGAAAAAAGGGTTTGTTTCCGTGAGAACATTCAGTTTACCCAATCTACGTGCCAATGGGGGAAGAGAGAAAGTTTACTCATTCTACAAATATTTATTAAGTCTGCACTATGCGCAGGTGTTGTTATGATACTTGGCATATATCAGTAAACAAAACAGACCCCCAAATCCCCACCTCTGTAAAGCTTATATTCTAGTGGGGAGAGAGAGGCAATAAACAAAAACATAATATGTTAATTATGTGGTTAATTAAGAGATGATAATGGCTATGGGAAAAAACAGAGCAGGGTTATAATCCAGTCTTTATTTCGTTGCTCAAATAGTCCGTGCTTTAAGCCATTAGGAGCAATTCACTTCTGTCTTTTCACTATGGCCCCAGCTTTTTCTGTGCACTTCCTTTCTCTCTAGCACCATAATATGTTTCAGGCTCATCTTTATGCAAGCTCTGGAGTTAACCATATCTTCAAAGAACTTTGGTTTTTTTAATAGGAAAACGGTACATAGAAGCCACTATCTGGGCACTAAGTATCTCTCACTAAATATCACTAAATATAGTTCTGAGAGTCAAGGCTATACCGAAGGGCGCAGTCGCCAGCCCTTGGTATTGTCAGTATTTCTAATTTAGCCATCCTAAGAAGTATGTAATGGCATCTCACTGTGGCTTGAATTTGCATTTTCCTAATAGCTATGTGAATACCTTTTCATGTGCTCATTGGCCATCTTTACATCTTCTTTGGTGAAATATCAGTTCAAGTCTTTAACATATTTTCTAATTTGATTATTATCTTAAAGTTGAGTCTAGAGAGTTCTTTCCATATTCTGGATACAAGTCTTTTGTCAGATATGTGATTTGTACCTCTTTTCTCCCAAATTGTGGCTTGTCTTTGCACTTTTTTAGTAGGATCTTCCACACATCAAATGGTTTTCATTTTGATGAAGTCCCAGTTATCAATTATTTTTCTTCCATGGCTTGTGCTTTGGTCTAACGTCTAAGAACTCGAGTTCACCAAGCCCCAGGTCATGAAGATCTTCTCCCATAATTTGTTCTAAAGGTTTGGTAGTTTTGCATTTTATGCTTAGATTTGTGATTCATTTTGAGTTAATTTTTGCATACAGTGTATAGTTTAGGTCAAGGCTCATTATGTTTCCCTTTGTAAGTAAGTCCATTCGTGCCAACGCTATTTTTTGGAAGAACTATCCTTTCTCCATTGAGTTGCTTTTATACCTTTGTCAAGAATCTGTTGGTCATACTTGTGTGGGTCTGTTTCTGGACTCTATTTTTTTCCCCTTGGTTTACGTGTCTTTCCCTACACTAACACCACTTGCTTGATTACTGTATCTCCATAACAAGTAGTAAAGTCAGGTAGGGTGATTCCCCCAACTTCATTCTTCATTTTAAGTGTTTTAACTATTCTGGTTCTTTTGCCTCTGCATGCATTTTGAAACTGGCTTGTCTGTATTTACAAAAGCTTTTTTTTTTTAATGTTTATTTAAAGAGAGACAGAGCGTGAGCAGGGGAGGGGCAGAGAGAGAGGGAGACACAGAATCCAAAGCAGGCTCCAGGCTCTGAGCTGCCAGCACAGAGCCCAAAGTGGGGCTCAAACTCATGAACGGCTAGATCATGACCTGAGCTGAAGTTGGCGCTTAACCGACTGAGCCACCCAGGCGCCCCTGTATTTACAAAAATTCTTACTAGAAATTTGATAGAGATTATGTTAAGCCTACAAATAAATCTGGGGAGAAATATCATTTTCATTATGCTGAACCATCCAATCCGTGAACACAGTCTATCTCTCCATTTATTGAGGTCTTTTATTACTAGATTTTACTTCTTAATCCTTCATAGAAATATTCTGCTTCAATATCCACAGATGAAATTAGTCTGTGAATTTGTTTGCTGCTTTGTCTTAGTCAGCTCAGGCTGTGTAACAAAATACCATAGACTGGGTGACTTACATCGCAGATATTTATGTTTCACAGTTCTGGAGGCTGAGAAGTCCAAAATCAAGGTGCTGCTCAATTCAGTTCCCAGCTAGGGTCCAAATCATGCCTTACAGATGGCCATTTTCTTGCTGTGTCTTCATATAGCAGAGAGAAAGAGAGATCTCTCATGACATCGTCCACACGTAACCACCTCCTGAAGGTCCCACCTCCCAACACCATCACACTGGGAGTCAAGGCTTCAACATAAGACCGTGGGGGGAGGGCACAACCCACAGCAATGTCGGTACCCTTCATAAAAATAACGGGGCAGTGTCCCTTATTTCTTTATGCTCTGGAAGAGTTTGATGAGCTCTGGAATCACCTGTCACTTGCAGATTTGGGAGGAACTATGCAGTTCACTTGGATAACTTTCTCAGCCACTGGCACAGTTATGAGTCTGTTTAGCCGTTCTGTTTCTTCTTAAGTCAGTTTTGGTCATTTGTTTTGGGTTTTTTTTAACTCCTGTTGGTTTGAGATCATCCTAATCTTCAAGCAGATTACCACTGCATTCTGCTAAATGCAACAATTAAAGAGAATAAAGTAGATCTATATAGGTTGACGAGGAAAAATCTAGAAGATGTAAAAATACAGAATCCAGTTTTTAAAACAATGTTTTATTTTGAAACGAGACTCTAATGCCAAAATAAAAGTTCGTTGTAACAGTATTATATTACTCTGAGACCTGAGCGAGAGGTACCTTCTGCCTTGGGCTTGCACTTTTGAGGCACCTGCTCAAGTTCCCTCCAGATGTATCCCACCCCACAGGGGACACATCCTTCTAGAGCCTGAGACTTCCTTCTAGACCAGGCTTCCTACTCCTGGGAACTTCAAATTCATTCCAGGGTCCGTGAGGGCCTCCCCTCCTGAGGATGATGTGACCCCTGCCAGGTCCAACCAGTATTGAGGTGGGGGAGGAGCTCGGATGTACACGTTGGAGTCCCCCCTTACACACAGGCGTGCACAGGCCCTCGTGGTGCAGACAGAGTCATGTGTGGAAGGTCAGGGTGGCCTCACTGCCACGTTCTGGCAAGGAGCTCGGGAGAGTCCAGAGATTCTAAATCTGAACCCGGTTTTCCAGGTCTATATGAAGGTATATTTGTTTAGAGGTAGGAGGATAGGACATTTTTATTTAAGGGTTTATTCGCTGGATTTACCAAAAAATATGCAGACATTTGCTATGTGAGCCTTGGCTGAACATTTGTTCTGGGCTCCACCAATGTCCTGTGAGGGCCTAGTCATGTTACTTCTGGGGAAAGAGGTAGGACTTGCGGGGAAGAAGGTGAATGAGGGTGTTATGGGCTAAATGCTGTCCCCCGTCAAATTCATTTTAAAACCCTAACCCCGGGGCGCCTGGGTGGCGCAGTCGGTTAAGCGTCCGACTTCAGCCAGGTCACGATCTCGCGGTCTGTGAGTTCGAGCCCCGCGTCAGGCTCTGGGCTGATGGCTGGGAGCCTGGAGCCTGTTTCCGATTCTGTGTCTCCCTCTCTCTCTGCCCCTCCCCCGTTCATGCTCTGTCTCTCTCTGTCCCAAAAGTAAAATAAAAAAAACGAAAAAAAAAATAAAAAAAATAAAATAAAATAAAAAAAAACCCTAACCCCCCAGCACCTCAGAAGGTAACTGTGTTTGGAGATAAGGCCTTTAAGGAAGGGATGAAGTTAAAACGAGGCTGTTAGGGTGGGCCCTCATCCAAGCTGGCTGGTGACCTTATATATATATTTTTAAGTTTATTTATTTATTTTTAAAGACAGAGAGAGCGAGTGTGCACAAGTGGGGGAGGGGCAGAGAGAGGAGAGAGAGACGGTCCCAAGCAGGCCCCGCACTGTCAGCGCAGGGCCCGATGCGAGACTCCAACTCAGGAACCATGAGATCATGACCTGAGCGGAAACCAAGAGTCGGATGCTCACCCGACTGAGCAACCCAGGTGCCCTGGTTGGTGACCTTACAAAGAAGAGGACATTAGGACACACAGAGGGACACCAGGGGCACGTGCACAGCCAGACAACCACGTGAAGAGACAGTGAGAGGGCCACCACCCGTACCCCAGGAAGAGAGGACTCAAAGGAAACCAACCGTGCAGGCACTTTGATCTTGGACTTCCAGCCTCCACGATGATAAGCAAGTACATTTCTGTCGTTTAAGCCCCCCAGTCCGGAGTATTTTGTCAGGCAGCCCTGGCGGGCTAAGACAGGGCTTTAGCTGTTGACTCGATATTTTCTTCTTGTTTGACTCTTGTTTCTAAAGCACACGTATCCATGCATTATTTATGCAATTAAAAGATACATATTAAAATGTCCTCTTATCATGCTTATCTGTCATTTCTCATTCCTCATTGTGCCTTCTCTGTCTGTCTTCCCCTTTGATTAGGCTAGCTGGCGGCTTATCTGTTTTCCTGTGTGGGGCTCTTTTCCGCAACAAACCAGCTCCTCAACTTACCGAGACTACCTTTGTTGTGTTTTCCGACTCAGTAATTTCTTCTTGTCTTCATTCTGTCCTTTTTCCCTCGGGTCGATTTTCTTGCTCATTTTATATCTTCCTGGGTTGAATGCCGGATTCAGTTTTCCTTGCTCTTGGTAAGGTTACTGGGGTCTCCCTACAGGTTGGGTTCCCACCACCCTGGGGCTTGAAGACAGGCCCAAGGTGTGACCTTCCCTAACTCAGTCCACCTGTACCCAGAGTCATCATCTTTCCAAGTAAGGATGTTGGCCTGACCTTTCCAGGTCCTCTCACTTACTTTTGGGAAACTGGCACCTCCTTAATATCTGGGACATAGGCAGGGGCTCTCGAGATCGCCCTTAGAGGTGTGGCCGATATCCCTGTGTCTGGAAGACGCTCTTGCCAGTTTGCGCACATCTGCCAAATTCACCGTAGACAGCATGTTCTACTGTGACTCCCTCCTCTGTTTTGTCTCTGCTGGTGCTGCTGGAGAGGGTCACCAGGGGGCTTTCACTCAGCCCTCTTTTCCTCCTCACACCCATTCGAGTGCATTGCTTCTGTCTATTGCCACATTCTACGAAAGCCAGTAGCTGGATCCTCACGAAATTGAGAGACTATGTGTTGAAGTGTCTGACTCAAAGTAAAAGCTATTAACTTTGTGGATCCCTGGGGACACCTCAAAGGTCACTCTGAAACCGGAATTCAGTGGGAAGTCCTTGTGCCCGCCGATGAGGACAGACGAGGCATGTTAAGATGCTGTTGGGAGAGAACGCAGTGGCCTCAAATCATGTCTCTTGGACAGGGAGATGCCCTGAATTGTGTCTCACGCAGGCCACTCCACGTGGTCTTTAGGTAAAGCGGCCACCAGGCTTTACTGGTTTAATAATATTCCTTTTGTCTTCCTGGGCGACATCAGGGAGTTCGTTGAGTGGTATAGAAACACGGTACTCTCCAACTTTCTTTGTTTTTCCTTTAACGTTTTATCTTTCTCTTTCTCCTTTCCATTTTGTTATTTTCATTCCTTCTCCTGATCCTGTAACAAATTTTTAAGCACCAGTATTTCTGATGCCCAGGAGGTGTTTTTATGACTCTTTCCCTTTTCCTTTGAATAAGAGCTTATGTGCTCTTCCTTTAACCATAATTCTTACCTTCTCATAGTCTTTTAAGAAACAGAGTAATCTTTGATTTACCCGAACTGGCAATTATTATGTAAAACATTCTTTATGTGTCTCGGTCAGTTTTCGCCAGGTTGTGCTGCGGAACAAACAATCCCCAGATCTTCGTGGCTCATCCCCACCCTGGTTTATCTCTCACTCACATCACATGTCAGCTGAAGTCCTGCTCCAAGTTCTCCTCCTTCTAGATCCGGTCTACAGGAAGAAAGAGAAAATCAAAGTGCAAAAGGGACGAGCCAGCCAGATCTAATCCCTTTTAAAGGCTTTTGCCAGGAGCCCACCCCTTCCTGGTTCGTGTGCGCTCATTCTGCAGCCTCCTACGGCATAAGCAGCTTCTCCAGCACCCAGTTCTGCAGTGTGTGGCAGCCAGCAGCACTGAGGGGCCGGCAGCTTCCCCCTGCATCCCCACCTGGGGCGATTTTACATCCCAGTGTCTCCACTGGGATACCTTCTGTGAATAGCTTTCCCCAGCACCATAGAAGGCAATTTTCTGGCAAGTTCCACTAACACAGACCGCAGTGACTTGTCTACCATCTGGTGACCCACAACCGTGCCCTACTAACAAAGTCTAGATCTCACCTCTGGGGGGAGAAAATGGGGGAGGTGGGAGCTCTAGCTCAGCTCTGAGAGTAGCGGCTGCTCCTTATCCTGTGTTCTCTTCACTTCCCACTAGCCCCTCCCTCAGGACTGCAATCCCCGTGATAGTTTGTCATTCTTTATACTAAACTTTCCCTGTTCCAATTACCGTGTGGTTTTTCTCTCCTGATCGAATTCAGATTAATGCACCCACCCAGCATTACTGGCTCCCATCTCATTGGCCAAGACTAGCTCAGGGCTCTTTCACTGGACAGGCAGCCGCTTCAGCCAACCCAAGATTCTGCTAATCAGAAAGAGGGGACATGAGGTCTTACGTAAGCAATTGGCAGTGTTTGCTTCGATAGCAATATATCGATAAGGATATTGCCCAGAGCTCCAATTACTCTTTCTTTCTTTCTTTCTTTCTTTCTTTCTTTCTTTCTTTCTTTTATTTTTTGAGAGAGAGAGAGATAGAGTGCATGCACGTGAGCAGGGGAGGGGCAGAGATAGAGGGGGACAGAGGATCTGAAGCGGGCTCTGCGCTGACAGCAGAGAGCCTGACGTAGGGCTCAAAACTCAGGTACCACGAAGTCATAACCTGAGCCCAAGTTGGCCACCCCGGCGCCCCTCCAAACTTCTCTGTTCTCTAGGACACTTCTCTTGACCACACCCATGGGTAAAAACTCCCCCCTGACCCCATATCCAGGCTCATTTCACACCGTGCATGCTCCCAGGCACTATGGATCCCCTCAATGTAGTCTATTAGAAAAGGATTAAGTAAATAGAAACAAATGTAACAAGTACGATTTGCACTGTTATGGGTATCACACCGACCAAATGTCTCACAATGTCCCTCCAGCCTTTGAAAGCCCCCAGCCCTTCCAGCCTTTCAGAGTCCGCGAGCCACAGCAGTCCCGTCGGCCCTCCGTGTGCTGTGACCCGTGTTGTTCTGCCTCCCTGACCCTTTGAGCCCCTTTCACAGGGGGGCTGACACAGTGTCTGTCCAAGGCAGCTCCTGGCCCAGTCACACTGGCCCCCGCAGGCAGGGATGAGTATCATCTCCTTTCTCAGAACACTCCCGGGGCTCTAGGGCACGTCCCTGCGGCGCAGATACTGTTCCATCCGCTCCTCTGACTCGAGTACAAGTTTCAGCTGACATGGAAACTGGAGGCGGTGACAGCGGCTTCCTGCGTGACTTCGGGCAGGTTATTTCCTCTGTCCTTACTCAGGGCTTGCTGTGAGCGTACAGGAGACAGTGAATGAGTCACGTGCTCGTCACCGTGCCCAACACAGAGTAAGCTCTCAGTAAATGCTAGTCGGAGGCATTATTCCTTCTATTTTTTAAGAGTTCCTGGTTACCTTATCAGAAAGAGGGGCGTCTCCCCCCAAGAGCGGGTCCTCTCTGGCTGAGGAGCCTCCAGGTGAGTTCTGGCTGCTTTGAGGTCTTGCGCATCAAGAGAGGCCCCTCTGAAGGGACAAAAAGGGAAAGCAGGAGGCAGGCAGCTTAAGGAACCAAGCTCTTCGGATGGATGTTAGCCTGAATTCGCAGGAAACCTGGTACCCTGAGATCTTTCCAGAAGCCCAAGAACGGCATTCAAAGTGCGGGCTACACCGCCACCTGCTGGCCATGTCTTGGAGAGGTAGGCTTGAAGGAACGTAAACAACTGGTCACCTAGGATGCTGGTTAACCAGGCAGGTTTCTGACCCACACGCTCGGGGTGCTGGGGGTGTCCGCATGTTTAATGAGTCCTTCGGGCAGTCCAGTGCTCCCCTCCTCTTCCTACAAGGGGCCCCCACTGTTAGGTTGAGAACAAAAGTGTTCAAAATGATGTGATGAACTGAGATGGACTTCTGCCCCCAAACACCTAACCTGAAACTAACTGGGAGGAAATAGCAGACAAACCTAAATAAAGAGAGTGGCCTGTACTCTTCAAAAATGTCAAGCTCGTGAAATACAAAGAAAACTAGCGAACTGTTTCCAACTCAAGCAGACTAAAGAGACAGGACAACTGAATTGCAAGATATGATCTAAGATTTTTTTTCTTTTGCTGTATAGGATGTCGTGGGCAATTGACAAAATCCCAACGGCTCTTCTGACAATATTGTATCAATGTCAATTTCACGATTTTGATCATTGTACTGTGACTTTGCAAGAGAACATCCTTGCCTTTCGGGAACACACCCAGAGGTCGTTAGGGGTAAAGGGTCACCAGGTCTGCATCCAGTTTGCCCACAGTTCAAAAGGAAAATATATGCACACGTGTAGTCTTAGTGAAGGGTGTTCAGGAATTCTTTGCACCATTGCTGCAACTTTTCTAACAGTCTGAAATTGCACTGAAATCTGTTTAATTTTTTTTTCACAGCCCTCCTGAGAAAATACAGAGTGACATAATGCCAGCATACATTCAGTTACGCAGTCATTACACCAGGAACACCTCATAGATGGTAGCTACTCTTGTGGTGAGCGTTGCACCCCATATAGGCTCGCACAATCACCGCGTTGTGCACCTGCAACTAATATGACGTTGTGGGTCAACTATACTTTTGGAAAAAAAAATAATAATGAATCAGGGGCGCCTGGGTGGCTCCGTCGGTCAAGCGTCCCACTCGTGATTTCGGCTCAGGTCATGACCTTGCAGTTTGTGAGATCGAGCGCTGCGTTGGGCCCCGTGCTGACAGTGCAGCGCCTGCTTGAGATTCTCTCTCCCTCTCTGTGCCGCTCCCCCCACCTCTCAAAATAAATAAATACACATTTTGAAAATAAATTAATTAAGTAAAATAAGTAAAACACCGTAGAGTGGAAAAACAAACAAATAAATAAAACAAGAGCACCCCACCTTTTTATGAAGCCCTCGGTAGGGGCCGGGCGTGTCCTAAGTACTTGTCGAGATTTATCTTGTTTGTCCTCACAGCAATCCTATGGGAGAGATGCTTTTATTCCCCCTCAGTTGTCAGACGAGGAAATCTTCACTTCAGACAGCTGCGTGCCAAGGCCTCCCAGCTAGTAAGTGATGAAACTGGGATTCGGAGTCATCAAAACCCACCCAGTAGCAGGTAGGGTCCACAACACGGGACGAATACAGTCCACCTCGGTATTGAAAGGACCGGGGCCCGCTCCTGCGGCTGCCACATGGGACCCCACAGTCTCGGCCCAACTCACCTGGGCCCTGGCTCTGTCTCTGCTCACGTCGCTGCCCCTGGCCGCCCTTCTCACCGCCTCCAGTAGCCCTCCCCTCCCTCCTCTTCTGCGCTGAGCCACCTACGTTCCTTCCATGCCCCCTCCCTGGGAGGACACTGTACCTCTTCTGCTCTCCTAGGATCCTCTAGCTGCCCTCCCTCCAAGACTCTCCGACTCTCCCATCTCCCGCCATCATTCCTTTGGCGGAGGCAGAAGAGTGTATTGCTCGCTCCGGCTACGGACTCAGGCCTGGATTCCAAACCGACCCTGCCACTTACTGGCTGTGTGATCTCGAACAAGTCACTGCACCTCTCTGAGCATCTTATAAGTCAAGCAGAGCTATTATAACCCAACTCATTATGAAGAGAAAGTGAGCCGAGCCATACCTGCAGCCCCTTTCATGTGACGTCTGGCAAGCAGTGAGTGCTTAATAGACGCCAGCTCCTATTCCTGTGTCCTGTCTCCATCGTGACGGCGTTACATTTTTTCGGTTAAATTCGTGATAAGCACGTGTCGAAGTTTTATTTCAGTCTTGCCACACAGCCACGTCACAGTTCCCTTTTGTTAAGGACATTTTGCAGGAAAAGAGAGTGGCTGGATCATCACCATTAAACTGGATACAAGACAAAGGATGTCTAATAATCAGCTGGATGTGTGGGTAGCTGATTTCCCCAAAGAGGTTTTAATCGTGTTAAAGCTTATCAGAAAATTGCTTAAGCATTTATCAGGAATGCTAATTTCCTCCCACAGGGACTGTGTATTGCATCAAGCGAGAGAATTCTACACCAGACCGTGATTGGGGCACCTTCTTCTTAATCACACCCGCAATAATCAAGGCTGACATTTCCTGAGGCCTTACTATGTGCCCAGCCTGGAGCTGCGTCCCAGGCCCAGCAGGTGCTGTTAGCAGATCCTGGATGCATTCCATCATTGCCCCCCATGCCCATGGAGCATGCTCCCACCCAGTTCAGGGCCGGACGGTTCAGGCGGCTACTAAACGCCAGTGGAATGGGTGAATGGGGGTAGCGGCCATCATGCCCCAGGCCTTCGTGCAATGTGGCACGCATACCCTCTGCTGCCCTCCATGCCACCAAGATAGAAATAAACGGGATTCTGCAAGTAGAAACTACCCACCGCTCCTCCGATTTAGTGGGTGTGTTAAGTAGGTGCTGTTCAGGAAAGTGGGACGGGGTTAGGCTTTCTGGTCCACCACCGTCGGGTGAGGCCTTTACCAGCCAGCTGACAAGGTGCTTCATTCTGGCCACAGAGCTACCGAGGGCTCGTTAGTTACCAAGCATGGATGCCTTTCCTCTGACAGACAATAAAGAGTTGGATCCAAGTTGCTCATTAGCTTCTTTGGGGATTTGTTGGACATCTTGCTGCCGTACGAACGAACAAATGGATTTGGCTCCTGGCTGCGAGGATGTTTTGGAAGGAACGGATCCACCTATCCATTGTAAAGAGCAAAGCACTCTATCTGACTGGGGTGCGGTGTCTCCAAGTTAGTCTGGGATGAAGTCGGTGGTCCTCAAAGTGTGGTCCCCTGACCGGGACCTTGTGAGAAGTGAGAATTCTTGGCTCCCCACCCCAAACCTACCGAATCAAAAACTCTGGGGGTGGGGCCCAGATATCTGTCTTAACAAGCTGGGCTGCGTGTCCCAGTTGGAGTGGAGTCCAGCTACGACGCCTTCTCTTCTTTCCATCTTTACTCGCTTCCCACCCCCCACGCTTCCTTCCTGTCCTCACCCATCTGTCCTCCCCTCTAAACCAACACCGTCTCAGAAGCCCCTGGGGTCGATCGAAGCACTCCATCGGGGTGGTGAGACCCCACGGATCACGAGGAAGACGGAAGGTTACCAAGCTCCAGAAAACTCTCACGTTCTCCCAGCTGAATGTTGGAGAACAAACCTGCCTGGGTGAACTAGAAAACGCTGTGATGGCCACCTGAGGCCACGGCTCCATGCGCTTCTGGGGCGGAAACAAGACCAGGCCAGGGTCTGGAGTCTGTGCTGTCCTGGTGTCAGCTTTAGCATCACAAGGATGTTTGGAGCAGAACGGCTTGGGCAAAGAACAGCACAGAAGAAGTTAAGAAAAAGCCGTGGGTGACCACAGAGAAGCCTGGAGCACTAGAGCCATTCAGAGAAAAATCCAACACACAGCTATAGGACAAACCTAGTGAAACATACCAGCATTTTCTAAAGACTCAAATGGATTTCCTGCAGAGCTGGGGGGTGGGGGTGGTATTCAGTGGATTATTCGAGGAAAGAGTGACTCCTGAAGGCTGGAGAGCTGGAGACCGTCATGCACGCAAAAAGAACTTACAACGGATTCTTTCAATAAACATGTGCCCAGGGCCAACAATTCACCGTGGCACAGGCAGGATTTTAGGCAGAGGGCAGATCTGGTCCCTTCTGGCAAGCCCTGCAGCCAGCTCCTCCTATGGTTGGGTCTGCTCAGACCCCTCAGGCTCTCAGGGTATCTCAGGGAAACTAAATTCCAAGGCCCCCTGCTGTGGACTTAACTGTGTCCCTTCAAAATTCGTATGTCGAAACCTAACCCCTAATGTGACTGTATTTGGAGGAAGGAAGTAACGAAGGTAAAAATGAGGTCATCAGGGTGGAGCCCTGATCCAGTAGGATTAGAGTCCTTATAAGAAGAGACCCCAGAAAGGTCTCTCTCCCTCTCTCTCTCTGTCTACTGTGAGGACACAGTGAGAAGGTAGCCGTCTGCCAGCCGGGAAGAGAGTCCCCGCCAGACCCCAAAGTGTCTACCACCTTGACCACGACTTCCCAGTCTCCAGAACCACGAGGAAATAAATTCTGTTGGGACGCCTGGGTGGCTCAGTCCGTTAAGCCTCTGACTCTTGACTCTGGCTCAGGTCATGATCTCACGGTTTGAGCGATCGAGCCCCGCGTCGGGGTTTGCGCTGACAGCGTGGAGCCTGCTTGGGATTCTCTCTCTCCAGCCCTCCCTGTCTCTCATGTGTGCTTTCTCTCTCGCTCTCTCTCTCTCTTTTTTTTTTTTTTTTAACATTTATTTATTTTTGAGACAGAGAGAGACAAAGCATGAATGGGGGAGGATCAGAGAGAGGGAGACACAGAATCTGAAGCAGGCTCCGGGTTCTGAGCTGTCAGCACAGAGCCCGACGTGGGGCTCGAACTCACGGACCGCGAGATCGTGACCTGAGCCGAAGTCGGCCGCTTAACCGACTGAGCCACCCAGGCGCCCCTCGCTCTCTCTCTCTCAAAATAAATAAACTTTAAAAAGAAAAGAAAGGAAATTCTGTTGTTTCAGCCACCCAGTCTATGGTATATTATTACAACAGCCCAAGCAGACTCAGACCCCCCTCTGCCCAGCCACACGAAGCTGTCCGGTTGTCCAGGCTGTGCTACAGGTTAGCGCCGGGAACGCCTCGGGAACATCCCGGGGGACGCCTCCTGCAGACTGCTGAACCGCAAGCAGGGCCAATGACCCCCTCCTTGTCTTCTGTGTTCTCTCTAATCCACCACCAACAACCCGCCACCACCACCCGCCCCCCCCCCCCCCGCCCCCGGCTTCAAACCTGAGTCCCAAGCAGGGAAACTGGGACACCAGCTTAGCCTTTCATCTCTGCTCCTCTGTTCATCTCCTTCCTCAACCTCCCAAGCTCAAGAAGACGACAGGCTTTTCCTCTGTGGCTCCTAATTTTATCTTCTGTCTTCCTGCACCAGCTAAGCCTTCATGGTGGACCGCAGTGCCTCTCCACATCCCTGAAAATTCTACTGGGACAGATTCTCCGAGTTGGCTTATCGATATAAGAATTTGGAGAAGTCGATTTGCAAGGCGTGTGTCCTGTTGTACAATCCAGTGTGTGAATGGCAAAGACTGACGGCTGCGGTCTTTCTTGGCCTTCTCTCTGCAACAGATTCGAATTTCCCCCTGGCCACACAGATATCTGAGGTGTAATGGAGAAAAGATTATGGCTGGGAAGGGCAAAAGAGAAAAGCACATCAAAATGAAAAGATTACTACCCCATTCTGAGTGTATAATCTTTAACAAAAAATCATATCATGTTTTACCTACTTCTCTGCTCCTGACTTCATTCACCTGGAAGGACATCCTTACCTTTCACGTTGGCACGGAAAGATCTCTCTCATTCTCTATCTCTACCGCCCCAGTCTCAGCCACCAACATGCCTCACCTAGATCACTGCCTCAGTCTCCTACCTGGCCACCCTGCTTCCCACTCCTGTCCTGCCTCGGTCTGTTTTCCAAACAGAAAAGAAGATCTTTAAAAAATAAAGACGTCAGAGGCACCTGGTGGCTCAGTCAGTTGAGCGACCAACTCTTGGTTTCGGCTCGGGTCATGATCTCATGGTTTCGTGAGCTCGAGCCTCCCCTCGGGCTTCACCCTCACGGTGCGAATCCTGCTTGGGATTCTCTGTGTCCCTCTCTTTCTACCTCTCCCCCACTAGCGCTGTCTCTGTCTCTCTCTAAATAAATAAATAAACTTAAAATAATAAAGACAGCAATAAGACAAATCTCCTGCTGAGAACAATTGGAAAAAGTAGATAAAATATAAGAAGCATGTTTTTAAAGACATCGGAGAGCTTTGGAGTCCAACAGCACTCGAGAGATTCAGTTGTGGTGATGGGGAGAGCCTCAGTCCCTTCTGGGGAGCTTGGCTGAGCGTGCACCCCCTCTTTCTCTCTGGGACACTGCTAAACTCATGGGGGGCTGGAGGCTGTGGGTCCGGGTTTGACTCCTGGTAGAAATCCAGAAAATTTTAAATTACACCTGTGGCTCATGTTACATCTCTACTGCGCAATACTGACCTAAACTAGGGTCACGAGGTTTAAGGAGCAAGGACGGCGTGAGGCTGCACATGTCAGGACGTGCCCATTGTGGGAGGGGCTCCAGGCGCATTGTTTTATAACAGCTTTACTGAGATGTAATTCACACACTATAAAATTTGCTCCTTTAAAGTGTGTGATTCAGTGGTTTTTTTTTTTTTTTTTTTAGTATTTCGTACACACATCACCATTATCTAATTCCAGAACATGTTCATCACCCCCAAGAGAAATACCCATAACTGTGAATAACCTAAAACAGCTTGGAGCCTTTTAACAAGTTTGGACCTTTTCCATTTGGAGGTGCCCGGACTGTTTTAAAAAATGAAGAAATTCTGAATAGGTTTTCAGGTTTGATTTACAAAATGTATAAAATTTAGATACTTATGGAGCATCTGGGTGGCTCAGTCAGTTGAGCGTCCGACTGTTGGTTTCGACTCAGGTCATGATCTCACGGTTCATGAGTTTGAACCCCAAGTCAGATTCCGTGCTGACAGTGTGGAGCCTGCTTGGGATTCTGTCTCTCCCTCTCTCTCTGCCCCTCCCCTGCTTCCTCTTTCTCTCTCTCAAAATAAATAAATAAACATTTAGGGGCACCTGGGTGGCTCAGTCGGTTAAGCGTCCAACTTCGGCTCAGATCACAATCTCACGTTTCGTAGGTTCAAGCCCCACGTCAGGGTCTATGCTGACAGCTCAGAGCCTGGAGCCTGCTTCTAATCCTGTGTCTCCCTCTCTATCTCTCTACGCCTTCCCTGCATGCGCTTGGTCTCTCAAAAATGAATAAACATTAAAAATTTTTTTAAATAAATAAACGTTTACAAAATTTAGTTACTTATGTGTAACATATAAATGCTATTAAACTGTCACACAAAAAATGCCATGAAAAATAAGTGTGCTTGGGCAAGTATAGGATCCTCTTTTTTTTTTTTTTTTTTTGAGAGGGAGAGTGCAAGCAGAGGAGGGGTACAGAGGAGGACAGAGGAGCTGAAGTGAGCTCTGTGCAGCAAGCCTGATGTGGGGCTTGAACTCACAAACTGGGAGATCACCACCCAAGATGAAGTCGGATCCTAGACTGAGAGAGCCACCCAGGTGCGCTGGATCTGTTTTTTAGACATTACTTTGTAGGGCACCGGAGATGATATTGGTCCAGTGAAGAGACACAAATTTCACTTTGAGGATTAGTTTCCTGACAGTCCAAATCCAGAGGCCCTTTGGGAAAAGGGACCCAATCATACACGGCGTTTTTCCCACTGCTGCACACCCATAGCATCCTAGGCTTTGGTTATTTGGGGATTATGAAATACTTTGCTAGGTATTATAAATACAGACAAAAATATACCAGGAAGGACTGACTTTTATTAAAAGTTAGGGGGGAAGTCTAATTTTTCTATTTCAGAGACTATGTGATGAGTTTTGCCCACCCCTCCTTAGAGCAATGCCAATTTTCTCAATCCCACCTGCCCAGCGGCCCCTTCCCCACCAGTTCCAATGTTCCTTTACCGAGAAGATACAAGGAATAAAGAAATTGGGGCATCTCTTGGCTGATGGACTGCAGTAACCAGTCCCTACGTGAGGCCAACCTTTCTCCCTGGGTCCGTGTAAGGATTTGTGGGGCTTAGGTTTTGTCCTAAGAGATATGGGGAGTCATCCAAGTGTTTTAAACAAGAAAGTGACATAATCACGTTAACTTATTTTAAAGGATGGTTCTGGCTGCTACACGGCAAATGGGCTACAAGGAGCAAGAAAGGCATCGGGGAGACGAGATAAGAAGCTATTTGTCATAGTCCAGGTAGAGATATTGGGGAAGCTCGGATGAGCAGCGATTAATGGCAAGGAGTGGTCAGATCTGGACACTAGCACTGCCAGAACTTGCTAATGAATTGGAGTGAAGTCCAACGGGAAGACGATTCCTAAGTGCTTGGCTTAATTACTGAATGGATGTGTGAAGGAGCCCTTTGGGATGCCTACCAGACACCCACGTGGAGATGCTGGGCCGAGATTTAGTGCTATGAGTCTGGATCCCAGGAGAGAGGAAGGAGCTGGAAATAGAACATGAGCCTTATACGTATAGAAGACACGTAGAGCCAAGAGACTAGATGAGGTCACCTAGGAAGTGAGAGAAGAGAGGAAGGCGAAGGCTGGAGCCCAGAACATTCCAACATTTAGAGGTTGAGAAGAGGAGCAGGCATGAGCAAAGGATCCTGAGAAGAAACGGTTAAGTGAGGTAAGAGAAAATGCCAGAGAAGGTATTGTCCCCAAAGGCAGGTACGCTTGAAACTGGAAAATTTAAATATGAATTGCAAGGAAGGGAACGGAGATTCTTCTTCTTCAAGTGTTGGCCCGGTAGCTCCGACCTGACCACCCTCTCTTATAGAACAACTTTAAACGCTGGACAAAATGTACAGAACGGCTCTCTGAAGGCACCGGGCAGCAATCCAAAGCTGGAAGATACCAGAAAGGAGTTAAAACCTGAAATAAGGGGGGCGCCTGGGTGGCTCAGTTGGTTAAGCGTCCGACTTCGGCTCAGGTCATAATCTCACAGTTCGTGAGTTCGAGCCCCACACTGGGGCTCTGTGCTGACAGCTCAGAGCCTGGAGCCTGCTTCAGATTCTGTATCTCCCTCTCTCTCTGCCCCATCCCCACTCATGCTCTGTCTCTCTTTGTCTTGAAAATAAATTTAAAAAAAAACATTAAAAATAATTAAAAATAATTTTTAAAAAAACCTGAAATAAGGGATCAACACTGGGTGAGTTTCCCACTTTTTTTATAGCTTTTAATTTGAGGGAAGGGGACAGTCTTGCTGGTTTGAAGAACCAGAAGACAGAGTTTGGGGCAACCATAGTGGCTGAAAATAAAGAAAGAATCCTCTCAGAAAGAGAGGAGCCTCAGGGGTACCTGGGTGGCTCAGTCAGTTAAGCATCCGACTCTTGATTTCAGCTCAGGTCATGAGCTCACAGTTCACGAGTTTGAGCCCCGCACCGGGCTCCACGCTGGCAGTGAAGAGCCTGAATGAGATTCTCTGTCTCCCTCTCTCTCTGTCCCTTCCCTGTTCACTCTCTATTTCTCTCTCTCAAAATAAACAAATAAACATTTAAAAAAAAGAAAAGAAAAGAAAAGAAAAGGAGGAGCCTCAAATTCTGTGTATAAAGTCTGCCTAACTCTCTGGCTGACACCTGATCTAGGACACATGCACAGTGCAAACTCTAAACAGCCCGAAGGTGGATGAAAGAACTGAACTGAGATTTCAGCTGCTTCACAGCACAGAGAAGACCAAGTTTTCCACTTAAGATCAACCAAAGTAACTGCCTGCTTTAAATATATATATTTATATATATGTGTGTGTATATATATATATTTATATATCATATATAAATATATAAATAATATATAAATATAAAATATTTATTTTTTAATTTAAATTAATTTAATTTTTAATTTAATTAAATTTATTTAATTAATTTAATTTTAACTTTAATTTAATTTAAAATATATAAATTATATATAATATAATATATAAATATATTTATATATAAATAAATAATATATATTTATGTAAATAAATAATATATACTTATATATAAATAATATATACAAATTTATATATTTTTTTAAATTTATATATAAATATTTTTAATATATATATTCTTCAGAGGAACATAACAAAATCTAAAGCTTTCAGATCATTCACAATGTCTAGAATACATCCTAAATTACTCAGTGTGCGAAAAGCAGAAAAACATGAGCTGCACCCAAAAGTAAAGACAATCAAAAGAGACCAACACTTAAAGGATCAAAGTGTTAGAATTAGCAGACAAGGATTTTATTTTATTTTTTTAAAAATTTTTTAACGTTTATTTATCTTTGAGACAGAGAGAGACGGAGCATGAACGGGGGGAGGGTCAGAGAGAGAGGGAGACACAGAATCCAAAACAGGCTCCAGGCTCTGAGCTGTCAGCACAGAGCCCGACGCGGGGCTCGAACTCACGAACTGTGAGATCATGACCTGAGCCGAAGTCGGACGCTTAACCGACTGAGCCACCCAGGCGCCCCTAGGATTTTATTTTTTTTAATGTTTATTTATTTATTTTTGAGAGAGAGAGAGAGAGAGAGAGAGAGAGAAAGAGAGCACGTGAGAGAGAGCATGCATGCCCAGGAGAGGGGCAGAGAGAGAGGGAGACAAAGAATCCCAAGCAGGTTCCACCTTGTCAACGCAGAGCCTAATGCAGGGCTCAGTCCCTGAGATTCATGAAGATCCATGAGATCATGACCTGAGCCAAAATCAAGGGTCTGATGCCTAAGTGACTGAGCCACCCAGGCGCCCCGACAAGGATTTTAAAGTACCTCTTGTAACTGTGCTCAGGGACATAAGGAAAATACACTCATGGTGTAGGAACAAATAAGACATCTCAGTAGAAACTTTTAAGAAGAAGCAAATGGAAATCCAAGAGCTGAAAACTTACAATATCAGAAATCTTAATGCTCACTGGATGGATTTAACAGCAGATTGAAAATGGTAGGGAAAAACAGGAGTGAGCAACCTCAGGAAAAAGTATCCAATCTGAAGAACAGAGAGAGCAAAGATTGGGGGGGAAAAAACAAAGAACTGAGCCTCAGGAACTAATATAACGATGTCAAAAGATCCAATGTGCATGTAATTGTAGGTCTAGAAAGAGAAAACAGAGTGAATGAGGCCAAAAAGGTTTTTTAAATAATGACCATAATTCAGAAGTGTCACAAATTTGGTGAAAAATATAAAATTGCAGGTTCAAGAAGTTCAGCTAATCCCGGCAGGATAAATGCAAAGAAAACCACACCCAGGGGCACCTGGGTGGCTCACTCGGTCGAGCATCCAACTTCTGCTCGGGTCATGATCTCATCGTTCATGAGTTCGAGCCCCACGTCACGCCCTGTGCTGACAGCTCAGAGCCTGGAGACTGCTTTGGACTCTGTGTCTCCCTCTCTTTCAGTCCCTCCCCTGCTCACACTCTGTTGGTCTCTCTCTTTCAAAAATAAATAAACATTAAAAAAAATTTTTTTTAAAAAAACACACCCAGTCACATCATAATACAACTGTTAAAAAACAAAGATTAGGAGAAAGTTTTGACAGAAGTCACACACAGACACAAAGTCACAACAGGGGCACAGTGATTTGAAGGATCCATGAATCCATGACTCATCAGCAACGAGGGAGGCCAAGAGACAGGCTCCATCTAGCATCTCCATCTAACATCTTTAGAGGGTTGGAAAGAACAATTGGATTCTATATCTAGCAAAAATGTCCTTCAAGAAAGACAGTGCAACAAATTAAGGAATGAAGAGTTCACTGATGCACAGATAGAGCATGTTGGTGGTGGCACAGGGGTGGGGCCCCTGGAGGTGGGGTCACCCAGGAGAGCCTCACTGAGAGGGGAACACTGCCAGCGGGAACCCGACTGCTGAGTCGCAGCCAGCCTTGGGACAAGGCTCCCATGACACCTTTGCTCTAGCGCGTGCCGGGCAGGTGCACCATGAATTTGTATGGGATGAGCAAAGGGAATGGTATATGGATGAAACGTATGTGAAAGGCATCAGACTTTGTCTTGACAGTTCTAGAGTCAACTAGAGTCCCGGGGCCAAAGTGTAGAGTTTGCAGGCAAGAGGAAAGAGTTCTCAGTTAGAATTCTGTTAGTAGAAGAGTGTGATGGCTGAAAATTCCCTGGGGTGTAGAGCAAACTGGTTACAGAAGCGACAGAGACTCTAGTAGAAGGTAGGGGAGGCAGTGCTGGCATAAAACCTCACCCACCCATCCTCAGCCTGTCAGTCTACCCTTGGCTGGTTCCCCTCAATATCCCAAGGTGGCTGCCACAGTTCCAGGTATCACGTACTTCCATGACAACCTCCAACAGCCGCGGGCTATGTCTCCCCACGCAGCTTATGTACTGTCCGTTAGGAAACCTTCCTCAGGGGGACTTCTACACCTGTCGGTGGCCAGGATTGGATCGCATGCCTTTTCTAAGTTAATCACTGGCAAAGGAACGATACTGCCTGCCTTCGACAAGTCAGAATTTACTAGAATCACATGGAGGAGGAGTGGACATAATAAAAACCCAGATTTAGGCAACCACTTGGTGTTCCTGCATAATGTTTCTTCATTTTGTTCACTTGAGTGTGAGAGATGAAAAGTCAAGGTCTTAAGTTTACTAGTGTTCATTCTTTCATTCATTCATTCATCAAATATTTATTGAGTGCCTATTCTGGGTCCAATGGTGTGTTGGAAGGAAGTTGTAAATAAATATGTTGTAAATAAAATATGGAAGACCGTCTTTACACCCGGTATATGTATTTTAGCATGTGGTTTTGACAGTATAGAACCAAATACTTTTCAGACGGGGGAAAAAGTGATTTTTAAAAAAAAGAAAGGTGGTCCATGTGGACAGGAAGCAGATCTGAGATAGGCCACAAACGAGCAGTGGGTTCTGGCTCCTGGCCCAAGTTTCGGAGGCAAAGCCCCCAACCTTTCCCTAGATGAAACAACCTGATGTGAATGAGTTCAACTTGATAGAAGGAAACATAGCAACAATTTGGCAAAATTTGTAAATGCAAATATCCCACCAGCCAGCGTATGTGCTTCCAAGGAGAATTCCCACAGACATGCGCACAAATACATCGGCACGACGATATTGTTCGCAGTGAAGTTTTGCCCCGGCAAGAATCGAACTAATCCAGATGTCCATCAAGAGGAGACAGGTCAAACGAACTGAATTTCCCTATCATGGGATACTCTGCCATCATTAAACTAGATGGGCCAGATCGGCATGTGCTGTTATGAAGCCATTTCCAAGATCTATCAAGTGCAGAAAGTCAGACATAGAGAATTTGTGTTACCATGCGTGCGTCTGTGGTCACCAAGTACGTCTGCAAGGATGAGAAAGACACTGCCTCTGGGGCAGAAAGCCGAAAGACTGGGGACAGGTAGAAGGAAGAGTTATGGTCGCCCTTTGATATCATTTGTTCCATTTTTATCGTGTATAGATACTGCGTATAAAGATATTTTGCAATCAGGTGAACTAGGGCGTTAGCCCAGTCCTGGAAGAAGCTCGGGATGGAATTGAGCCCAAAGGATCAGTGACAGACACAGTGCCCCTGCTGCAGGTCAAGGTCTATGCAGGCCTGGGATGGACCTAAGAGAGCGGTCAAGCGGTTCCACTGAGGGAGAGAAGTAAAATGCCGTGGCTAGGCCTCCCGTGGGTGTTTGCAGGTAGGTGTGCACCCCCTATCCTTGGAAGAAGAGGGTCTTGGGTGGGAGGCAGTGAGGAGACCAATCCCAGGATGAGGTGGCGGAAGGAACACTGAGACAGGTGCAGGAGGCCCTGGGGGGCCCGATGAAGAGGGCAGTGCCTGTAAAAACGTCTCGAAGGCGTGTTTTCAGCACAGAGCTTTTGCAGGGCTTTAACCCTGGAGCTCTGACACATGAACTTCCAATCTCCTGGCTATGACCTCAAGTTTCAGCGCCAGGAGAAGTGAAAGCCACAGTTAGGAGTTTTCCTCTGCTGCTGGCTTCACGTCTCTGGCAAGATGAGATGTCTCAGGAGATCGGCTCAAGGAACGGTCCCCAGGGCACACGACCTCACTGCCTAGGCTCAGCAGGCACCAGACATTCAGGCCATTCCCAAATGTGCTCCTGTTTAATCCCCACACAACTCCTACAAGGTCAGTAGCGTTAGGCCCATTTGGGGGATGGGATACAGGCTTACGGAGAAATAGTCATACGGGACCTTGACTCAGATTTCAGCACTGCCACGACTTTTGCTGCCATCCTCACTCCTTACAGATGATGGGACACTCTTACGAGTTGGAGTGTGCCCCCTGCCAAACTCCCATGCTGAAATCCTCGCCCCCAGTACCCCAAAATGTGATGTTGTTTGCAAATAGGGCCATTGCAGAGGTAACGAGTTAAGATGGGTCAGTCGGGTGGGCATCTAAGCCGGTGTGACTGGTGTCCTTATGCAAGAGAAATTTGGAGACAGACGTGCACAGGGAAAATGCCACGCCACGATGAGAGCAGAATTCGGGGTGATGTGTTTACAAGCCACAGAATGCCGAAGACTGGCAGAGAGCCGCAGGAAGTGAGGGAAGGGGACTGGAGCAGATTCTCCCTCGCAGCCCTGAGAAGGACCCCGCGCCACCCATACCCCAGCTCAGACGTCGCAGCTCCAGAACTGTGAAAAAACACACTTCTGTTATTTAATCCCCCCGGTTGTTCACGCGGTCACAGGGGCCCTAGCCAACTACTATGGGCAGTATGATCTGTCCCCCGAATCCTTCCGGAGGCCAACCACATGGGCACCCTTAACTGAGATCTTCTCCATCCTCCCACTGCTGCTGGACCTCAGGGCAGAACCCAAACCCCACCTGGCCAGGCTCCTGGTGAAACTGTTTCCAGGAAGTTGTAAACAAAGCCCCCCTCCTATCCCTTCTCCCTACCATCTGATGGGAGAGAGGGAAAGACTCTTGGCTGTCCCCCTAAACAAAGTCGAGACAAAAGGGCCCCCAGGAGAACCACCCCTAGAAATGTCGGCTCGATAACAAGCAGACGAAGAAGAGGCAAGGACTACCTCCCTGATGTCCCGTCTTCCAAAGGGGAAGGAAACCGGACTCAACTCTGGCCACAGGCCTCGGGTTGTGGACGTGAAATTGGGGGCCGCAAATAGAGGACAATTCTCCCAAGGGTTGAGTTTTGTCTGGGGCAGCTGCTTGGAATTGAAGTCTGTCACTAACAGGACCTATGGGGGCCTCCGTTTACCCACTCGGAGCTGAGAGATACCCGGTTTGGTGGGTGCTGATGAGTCTCAGCAAGGGTCACCTCACTGCCACGGAGATAAACACAGAGGACTTCCGGTTCCCCCGGGTAGCCCCTCCCCCCCTCCTTACAGGTCAGAGCAGGGAAGAGGGAGGGGTGCGGGAAAGAGAAAACCGCCCTGCATGCACACGCATACAGGCAGACCCATGCAAGCTCACACACGCACGCATGCACACACACACGCTCGTATACAACCACACACGTGTGGACATGCATGCACACACGCGCGCACATACGCGCTTGCTCGCTCCGAGCCACGAGAGCCTCCGGAAGTCTGCACGAGGCAGAGGGAGAACATTACGTGGTAGAATATGAGATGCAGGTTTACCTGGACAGGACCAAGTCTTCAACCGACCGTGATGGAAGGGTTTGAATCAGGACTGAGATGTCATGAAAGAACCACCCCCCCCCCCCCCCCCCGTGCAGGACAAAAGGGGGATTTAACACAACATAGGGATTGTCAATTACAGGGAAATGAAAACTCTTGCGTGTTCATACTTGACCAAGGTGCTTCCAGAGGAGATTCTGCCCGTGTGTGCTCCTCGTTCTCCATCACTCTCTCCCCTCCCCACACACCCCTAACCCTTTGCTTTCCCACAGTTCCTTGTGCTTTCTGGAATGCACAGTGCTGCCTCAGGCTTCCGTGCTCCGGCTGGTGCTGTTCCCTCTGTCCAGGATACCTTTCCACCCTGTGGCCGTCTGCCAGACTCCTGCGGGTATTACTTCGAAACCCAAACCAAGCACTGTCTCCTGTCTTGATTGCTCCCTCTCTGGGCTCCCACGGGCCCTGGAATAGAAGCCGTCGAAGCACCTTCGGTGTCTCCTAGCACTTCCCACAGTGGAATTTTATGTTGATTCGACTGGAAGGAGATGGGAGCCGGGAAGATGCAAAAGAGGGTCGAGAGCCAGGCTGCTCGCTGTACATCTTGTTACATTGATTGACTGTTGAGCCATGTGAAGGTACTTCTTATTTGAAGAAAATTAAACATACAAGACAAGGCAATAAACGGATTGATCGTGCTGCTGTGTAAAGCACTACTCTACGAGCAAAAGGAGGGAAGTATTGACACATAAATAACACGGATTAATCTCAAAAACAGAATGCTGTATGGAAGAAGCCGGTTACCACAGTCAGTATGCACACTGCATGGTTCCACTCACACGAAGTTCTAGAACAGACAAAATGAATGGATGGTCACAGGAAGCAGGCCAGTGGTTTTCTGGGAAAAGAGGGGGGATCAGCGATTGGCTGCTAAGAAACACGAGGGAGGGGCGCCTGGGTGGCTCAGTCGGTTGAGCGTCCGACTTCAGCTCAGGTCAGGATCTCGCGGTCCGTGAGTTCGAGCCCCGCGTCGGGCTCTGGGCTGATGGCTCGGAGCCTGGAGCCTGCTTCCGATTCTGTGTCTCCCTCTCTCTCTGCCCCTCCCCCGTTCATGCTCTGTCTCTCTCTGTCTCAAAAATAAATAAAACGTTAAAAAAAAAAAAAAGAAAGAAAGAAACACGAGGGAAATTCCCAGGGTGATGCAAATGTTTTTATCCTGACCGTGATGTGATCACACCGGTAAATACCTGCGTCAAAACTCATGGAACTCTACACTTAAAATGTCCGTGTTTTATTGCATACAAATCATATCTTAATAAAGTTGCTTTAACGCAATGTAGGCAAGGGGCACCTGGGTGGCTCAGTCGGTTAAGCATCTGACTCTTGATTTCAGCTCAGGTCAGGATCTCACGCTCCGTGGGTGCGAGTCCCACGACTGGCTGTGCGCTGACAGCACGGAGCCTGCTTGGGCTTCTCGCTCTCTCTCCCTCTCCCTGCCCCTCCCCTGCTTGTGTTGCCTCTCTCTCTCTCTCTCTCCCTCTCTCTTTCTCAAAATAAATAAAGATATAAATATACGTTAAAATTAAAAACAAAAACAATAAAAAACAAGAGAAAATTTACAACTGTCTGGAGCCTAGAGTCGCAGAATCCATCTGTCGTACGTGTGGCCTGACTTGAGATCATCTTGCAAGACGTCAGCGGGGAGAACGCGGGGGGGCCCGTGGAGCCAGAGCACAGGCCTGGCGGGCTAAGGCAGTGGAAGGTCTGGTTGGAGAGGCGCGCCAGAGCCAAACAACGGGGCGTTGACATTTCAGTCTGTAAATAACGGAGAATGAATGGAGGTGTTCATCACGAGAGAGGTGTGGCAGGAAGGCTCCTCTGGCAGCACTGGGCAGGAGAGTTTAGAAGAGGAAGAGGGTGGGGGTTGTGGTCCCACTTCCGCTACCCTTAGGCCAGAAATAAACCTCAAACGATTCCACAGGCGACTTTCTCCCCGTCTCAAGTTGCTAAAAACGGGACTGGCCCAAAGCCTTGAACTTTCCCCGTCTTCTCTTCCAGCTGGCTCAGTTCCTCCTCTGGCCCCTGGCTTTATAAGCACCTCAGTTCTGCTGTCACCTTCAATAAGGGAGGCTCCTACGGAGAGAGCCTGGCCAACCTCTGCCCAGGACGCTGCTGAAAACTGGATGATGGCCAGGCCGTCCTCTGTGGTGTTGGCCCTGTTGCTGCTGGCGGAGGTCTCTGGGTTTGCAGAAGGGGCGTCTAATCCTGGGTTCGTGGCCAGAATCACCAGAAAAGGCCTGGAATACGGTAAGGGGGTCGGCCATCCCTCTGGTGCGGCTGTTGCCCACCAGAGTGGTGTCGCAACCAGGACAAGGGATCTTAGAAACCTTGGGTATGTCACTCTCTGGGCTTCAGTTTCCTCATCTTGAATAGCGGAGGCTAAGGGTGGGGCTAGACCGCCATTTTCCCCAGGGGGGCCAGCGGACTGTTCTGGAATTGCTGGGACACACGGTAAAATGTGGATTCCGAAGATCCGCCTACTACCGACGGAAGCGAGGCCTGGGAATCTGCATGGGTAACACAGGGTCCAGGCGATGGTGAAAACCCCGAAGGTTTGACTACACTGCAGTAACTCGTTCCTCAAAAGCTCCCACGGTATTGTATCATTGCTTCCACGACCTTGTTGAATGAATAGATAACAATTGCCACTTACCTGGCACTTGGAATTCATGATCTAATTTCATTCTCAGGCGTAGGGTGGTATCATTGTTATTACCATTGTACGGGTGGGGGGAAGCGAGTCTCAAGGAATTCAAGGGGCTTGCTTGGGAGCACACCAATAGTAAATGACAAGTCCTACATTCAATCCCAGGCCGTGTGATTTCAAAGCCCAGGCATCCGACTGCTACGCTTGGCTGCCCCCCAGGGAATGAGCTGACTCCCCCCATTTCCCCTCAGCCCACCGCTATGGAATAGCCACCCTGAAGAAGGAGCTGTCCACGATCAAGTTGCCTGATTTCTCAGGAAGCTTCAAAGTCGGTTGGATTAAAAGCGTGAGCTATGAGTTTTACAGGTGAGGTCTCCATTCTCCACTGCAGGGGCAGCGGAGGAAGAAGAATGGGGGCCTAGGTTCACGGGGTGGGAGGAAATAAACATGGAATCATCACTTGGGTTAAAGGCAAAAGGATCACGGCCAGCTCTTGTGGGGCTTCTGGAAGGTTCTATATGTTTCTTGAATCATCAGGATGGGAAGGAGAGCCTTAGAAACCATTTATGAGCCCCGCGAGGTCAGTCCTATAGAAAGTACCCCTAGATTTTTGTTCTGCCAGAGACCCCCAGGTACTCTCCTGATTGCCCAGATGAGGGATCAGGCCATGCCACTTAAAGGTCAATAGCCCTTCCCACAGCCCTACAGTATCCTTGCATCTGGTTTTCGCAGTGAGATACTTTTTAGTTTGTTAACACATCCAGATCTGCCATCCACTGGGAGTTCTTCAAGGACAAGGGCTGAGCTGTGAATCTCTGTGTCTCCTGTGCCTAGAACCGGGTCTCACAGAACAGGGTCTCAATGGATGTTGGTTGAGTGAACTAATGAGTGTTGATTTGACAAGAGCCACGAACTCAAATGGCCACAGGGAGGGGTTATGTACCGGGTAGGGTGACTGTATCCATCACGGACCAGCCGAAAAAGCAGAATCCACACGAGGAACTTCGATGGAGGGAATCTAATATAGGGAACTTTCTCCAAGGTGTTAAAAGAACCGAAGAGCCAAGTAGAGGATAGTGAAGCAGCCAGAAATTCATAAAACCAGCGAATCACTAACAACCCTAGAGCCGAGAGCCTCGTGTGGAGGACTAATGGGCACCTGGCTTTTCTGGGTTTGATAGTCTGCCTTCCTTCTCCAGACTGAAGATCCATCGCTTCGAGCTCAGGAACTCGGATTTGAGACTACGCCCAACGCAGGGGATCACAGCCTCCTTGTCCAATAACTACGTGGCTGTCAGCGGGAACTGGAAGGTGAAAAAGGCTTTCATGTGAGTGGATTTGGGTGAGACTTGGGCAAGGGCAGGTCCTCCCACTCTGGGTTTCCATTTCTGGGTTCTTAACCCGTCTAGGAAGGACCCAGATATGACTATCCTTAAGCCTCTATTTTATCATCTGTAGAATGGGGTCAATATTAACCCATCTCATAGATGCAGTTGTGGATTTAATAACAGAGCAGATGTAAGGCATTTAGCAGCGTGCCTGCCTGGCACACAGCAGATGTTCAATAAATGCTCGCTGTTTTAGCTCATGACAGAGTAGAGGCTCAGTTAGGATACACAGCTAGTTAGTGGGGAACTGGGGACTGGTCTAGTTAGTGGGGAACTGGGGACTGGTCTGCATTCTATTGGCTCCTCTTCCTACAGGGGACCGATCACACATTTGCTTCCCATTTCTCCCAATCAGCACCCTCGATGGTACTTTCGACGTGCGCGTGGATGGCATTTCCATCTCGGTTTCCCTGAACTTGGGCAAGGACCAGTCTGGACGACCCACTGCCTCTGTGACCCACTGCAGCAACTCCATTGGCCACGTCAGCATCGACATTTCTGGATCTCTAAGGTAAGAGACTCCACATGCTTGCTGGAGATTCTCGGAGATGCCTCGACATCCGGCCCACCCAGGGATGCTCCCAGTGGGGCATAAGAGCAAGATTTAAGGTTCATCAAGATCAGAGGTCAGTGAACCTGCAGGCCGATCCAGTCTGCCTCGTGTTTTTGTAAATAAAGCCATGGGCACTCAGCCACACTCACTTACTCCCATGTCGTCTACAACTGCTTTAGCGCTGCAAGGGCAGAGTTGAGTCGTTGCAACAGAGACCGTGTGGCCTGCGATGCCAAAAATGTGCACTATCTGGCCCTTTAAGAGGGAGTCTGCTGGCACCTGGGCAAGAGGGCCTTTAATGGCAACCCAGGATTCCAAAGTGACTTGCCCGGAGGAGATGCTCAGTGAACATCGAATGAATAATGCCAGTCCCCAGATGACTGCCTTCCCTCCGCTGGGGTTGTCACTGCATCGCCCAGATCCTGGCAGGACACAGGGCCTAACTGATAAGAATCTGATGAAGAGAATCTTAACTGGAGTGTGGACAGGGCTAAGGGGTGTTCAACAAGGGGTGTTGAAACTCCTGGAGACCGACGACAGTAGGGAGCTGTTACCACCCCTAGGGGTGAAGGTGAAAGGGGAGAGAAGGGTGTTGCCAGAGCCTAGAAAGAGCTGGAACCTTGGAGAAGGGGCCCTGGGGCAGGTATACTCACACACCCTGTCCCTGTGGCACAGCAGGGACACACCCGGTAAATACCCCAACCCCTCGCTCATTCCTGCCTGCACCCCCTCATCAGCCAGACAGCAGGGGAGCCTGAGGGATGAATCTCCAGAGGCCAGCCCCCAGGACACAGAGGAGAGCAGAAGGGAACTGGCAAGGGAGCGGTGGCAAACAGAATGAATAACCAATCACCTCTTTGCTAGACATGAATTCATTGGATGACCACGTTGGGGGAAAAAATGTCAACAGAAACATGGGGTCCTTTAATCCTGTCAGCTGCAGGGGCATTTGTATTTCAGGAAGCCCAGAGACCGTTAGCTGTGCATTTACTCTACTGACAAATGTTTTCTGCACAAATACGAGGGGCTTTGAACTTAAGACTGCCATTTGGAAAAGGAAACTTTTAGCTGAGCCTGGATGGCTTTAAACCACTGTATTGTTTTATCTATTTAATTTTAATTTGTTCATGTTTATTTATTTTTGAGAGAGAGAGAGAGAGAGAGAGAGAGACAGAGTGCAAGCAGGGGGAGGGCAGAGAGAGGGGGAGACAGAATCTGAAGCAGGCGCCAGGCTCCGAGCTGTCAGCACAGAGCCCGATGCGGGGCTCGAACCCACGAACCGGGAGATCATGACCTGAGCCGAAGTTGGACACTTAACTGACTGAGCCACCCGGGGGGCCCCACTACTGTATTGTTTTAACTGGGTGGGCATAGTACCCCATTTCTCAGGAGCAAAGCCATGAAATTCTGTGTAGTTTACACACACACACACACACACACACACACACACACACACACACACACGATGGAGATGAACACAGTGGCGGCCAGAGAAATATTTTAGCTAGTTTGTTATGGTGGTGATAGCTACATGGGTGGGTGCCACTGATAGGGACACAGAAGTATGATTACCCATGGTCTTGACCCAAGTGGGGAGTTGGTAACTATTTAATTGTTCATTCAACAAATATTTATTGATCCCCTATTATTTGCCAGATCCTGAGCTCAATGCTAGGAATACGAGATGATACACAACACACAGGGTCCCCACCTTGGTGTAATTCGTATTCCAGTGGGGGGAAGGAGACATAAAGTATATTAATATCTATTGAATTGCTTTCAACATAGTTGTGATAACACGCTTATAAGGAGAGAGTCCAGATGCTGTGAATATAATTTGGGCAGAGACAGATTCTTCACGGAAAGGATATCTGAAACGAGCCTTGATTCTTAGCAAAAGAGGAGGAGGGGGGATCTTCTCCGGTGGAGGAAGAAACATGTGCAAAGATCCTGAGGCATGAAAAGTCTGTACTTCCCAGGAAGGGAGCGGAGGCCAGTATACCTGAAGGGGTGGTGCTTAATTAGAAAGAGCGAAAGGAATAGGCGGGAGCCAGACTCTAGTCTTTATCCCAACGTCAGGCAGCGGGGAGCCATTGAAGGATTTTAAGAAAGGCAGTGATATAATCAGATTGGCTTTTTTTAGAAGATCACTCCCTAGGAGATTAGAGCTGGGCAGAGTGAGTGGAGGGAGACCAGAGAGGAGAGAGGCAGTTGTCCGGGTGAGAGACGATAATGTCCCAGGCAGGTGATGGCAGGGGACGTGGGGGAAAAGGCATGGGACAGATTTAGGAGTTGGACCGAATCTGGGCAACAAGAGGAAGAATCGGGCCAGGATGACTTTATGAAGTCTGTGACCCAAGGAAAGTTTCCTACTGCTTTAGTCTGTTATGCTTCTACTCAGTGTTGGAGGGGTCCTCAGAGGTGTCAGAGGGGGTGGGCTTTTCTGGAAGCAACACCCCACCCACAGCTGTCAGGGACTCCAGCCGTGCTCTCTACAGCCAGCATCATTCAGATCCACCCAGGGGGCCAACGTTCACCCAGGCTATGAGTCCTGGGGCTTGCTCAGGGGACAAAACCCTGGAAAGTTCAAGATGCTTTCTGCAGAATCCCAGGGAATACTTGTGTCCGATTTTACTGCATGAATTTATAATATACCTACATTCATAATACACATCACCCAATCAGCAAGCATTGAATGGCAAAGAAAAATCTATGGGAGAAAAAATTTTTCCAGACATAATTCCACGGACTCACTCATTTCCTACAACCTCTTACCCTCACCCCGGGAGAGCACATAGCGTGGGATGTCTGTTTGGGGGCACAATTCTCACCGAGTGCTACCTGGGGTGGGGAGGGTTTCTCTGAGAGCAGCTTTACCTGAAGTGGGTTAGACTCACAGCATGAGCCCAGGAGGTTATTCACCAGTGGCCCCTCAACACCTAACTCAGTGCTTGGCCCATCAGAGGCGCTCAGTAAATGTTTGTTGAATGAATAACTACTTGCTAAACTGCCAGGTAAGTTGTTCAGTGGATTTTGTAGGGTATAGAGAATGGACCTTACTCTGCTTGTTTTTCTTTTCTTGAGGTATAATTCACACATGACGTTATAGTAGTTCCAGGCGTACGACACAGTGACCCGATACTTGTATAGATTGTGAAATGATCACCACAGTGAGTCTCGTTAACATCTGTCACCACGCAGGGTTGCACGTATTTTTATTGTGATGAGAACTTTTTTTTTTTTAACATTTATTTATTTTTGAGACAGAGAGAGAGACAGAGCATGAACGGGGGAGGGGCAGAGAGAGAGGGAGACACAGAATCAGAAGCAGGCTCCAGGCTCCGAGCCATCAGCCCAGAGCCCGACGCGGGGCTCGAACTCACGGACCGCGAGATCGTGACCTGAGCTGAAGTCGGACGCTCAACCGACTGAGCCACCCAGGCGCCCCTGTGATGAGAACTTTTAAGACCTACTCTTAGCAACTTTCAAATATGCAATAAAGCATTATTATCTATAGTCACCACGCTGTACGTCATAGCCCCATGACTTATTTGTTTTGTAACGGATGTTTGTCCCTTTTGACCTCTTCCGCCCATTTTGCCCCCTGCCCCCGCAACCACCAATGTGTTCTCCGTATCTCTGAGCTTGATTGTTGTGTTTTTTTAGATTCCACGCATAAGGGAGATCGTATGGTATTTGTCTCTCTCTCTGTCTGACTTATTTCACTTAGCGTAATATCCTCAAGGACCAGCCATGTTGTTGCAAATCGTAAGACAGCCTTCTTTTTTATGGTTGACTAATATTCCTGTGTGTGTGTGTCTGTGTGTGTGTGTGTGTCTGTGTGTGTGTACCACATTTTCTTTATTCATTCATCCTTTGATGAACGTTTAGGTTGTTTTTATATCTTGGCTCTTATAAATAATGCTGTAGTTAATACAGAGGTGCCGATAACTTTTCAAGTTAGCGTTTTCAGTTTCTTCAGATAAGTACCTAGAGGTGGAATTGCTGGGTCATATGATAGTTCCATTTTTAATTTGTTGAGGATCCTCCATACTTTCTCCAGAATGTTTGCACCAATTTACGTTCCCACTAAGAGTACATGAGAGTTCCTCATCTGGCTGGGTCCCTTCTTGGGACAACGTGGGGGAAGATCAGACCCGCGAATGGCCCTCCTTTTTGGAGTCCTAGTTAATCACAAAGTGGATCCTGACTTCTTTCCTCTTTTTTTCCAGCTGGATCCTGAACCTCTTCCATAAAAGAATTGAAAACAATTTCAAAAACATCTTGGAACAAAAGGTAAGCAAAAGGATAAGTAGATTTGTGATTAATACAAGGACGGTTTGGCACGTACATAGGTACATATTTGATATTTGGAAAGAGCCTTGCCTCCTAAGTATGCTGTCATTTGAATGTGCTTCGTAAAACTTTCTTCATTTATGGTGCAAAAGCAAACTTCAAGGCTTTCCTAAGTTTGTGGGACCACGTATGCTAAATTGGCATTTGTACCTGGCAGAGCGTTTGATATCTAGTTGTAGATAATATTACAGACATACGGACGAGTGACTTTGGTCGGATCCTTCCCTCACACCATACACAAAAATCAAGTCCAGGTGTTCTAAGGATTTAAATGAATGCCAAACCAAATCCAAAACTTTTTCGGAAAAATTTTGGATATCTTTTCCACCATATTTAAGGTGAAACTTAAATATGACTCATTCTTAAATATTCTTAAATATGGCTCACCCTCCCCCCACCCCAAATGCACCATATTGAAAATCATAGTGGGGCTGATCTTCAGTACCTCTCACCTCCGGAAAAAGCCTTGGAGGCAAAGCATGCCTCTTCTTGGGAGTGCCTCTTCCACTTACCTGGTGTGTGTCTTTGGGCACACTGAAGGACCCCCTGGAACCTCACTCTACTCATTTGTTAAATTGGGACAATGAGCCCTACCTTGAAAGGGGCTGGTAAGGATTTGATTCGATAACCACTTAGCGCTCCCGGCACACAGGCTGTGCTCAGAGCACTCACCAGCATTACTGTTGAGACTCATTTCTCAACTGCATTTCACCTCCCGGAATCTTTGCTCTTGACCACATGAGTCCTGCAGTCAGACCTCTGGGGTCTAAATCCCAGCTCTGCAACTTGTCTGACTGGGATGCTGTGGTTAACGGGCTTACCCTCTCTGAGCCCTGGGATTTTTTTTTTTCATGTTTTTAAATGTTTCATTTATTTTTGAGAGAGAGAAGGAAAGAAAGTGTGTGTGAGTGGGGGAGGGGCAGGGAGAAAGGGAGACACAGAATCCGAAGCAGGCTCCAGGCTCCGAGGTGTCAGCACAGAGCCCGATGCGGGGCTCGACCTCATGAGTTGTGAGATCATGACCCAAGCCGAAGTCAGTCACCTAACCAACTGAGCCACTCAGGTGCCCCTGAGCCTTGGGATTCTTATTTATAAAACAAATAATCACAGCGTCTACACTGAAAAGCTGATGGGAGGACCGTATGACATCATGCACCCAGGCACTGACGAGTGCCTCATACAGAGGAAGGGCAGAGGAACTGACACGAGGCTATTTTCATTGCCATATATGCCCCAGGAGCCCTGTGCAGCAGGCTGAGGTCAGAGGCAAGTTGTGGTCTCTGCCCAGCTCATATAGGAAACATGGGCCAGAAAAATCTGGATACCCTGCGTCCAGTGGGGAATGGGGCAGGTGTCGGAGAGGCTGAGCCCAAGGACTGGTCAGTTTCCCGGGATGGGAGCCCTGGCTGCGGCCCCCACGGGACTGAGGGTGCAGACAGAGATATGAAGACAGAGAGGACCTCTGACCCAGGGGCTTGGGGTGGGCGAGGTCAGGCCCCAGCAGGGCCAGCTTCCTGGGTGGCGCTGCCCTTTCCTCGTGCTCCGGGAGAGGCCAGGTCAGGCCCACCTGATGCAAGCTGGCTTGGAGTTTGCACAAAACAGTGGCTCCCAAAGTGGGGAAACTTCCCCCAAACAAAGTGTTGATTTTAAGTGATTGTGGAGCCTCGGTATTGCATCGTGCAGAATGATGGCGTGAACGAGTGATCCCCTTTGCAGTCCTCTCCCTCTTTCATCAAAGGGGAAGTCTCCGTTTGGGGTCAACGTATCCTGAACGCTTCTCACAAAAAAAAAAAAAAAAAGGGAGCATGATCCAACGAGGCAGCCGTATCTAGCCTGGCTTTTTTTTTCAATCCCTTGTATTCTTTTTTCCCAGTTATATCGTGTGTATGCCAAGGGAGGCCTGATGAGTGCTTTTCGCTGATGAGTGCTATAACATTTCTGTATTTTTTATTACGTGTATGTGATTCTTGAAAGGCCCCTTGATGCAAAGTGAACATTAAGTAAATGAAGAGGTGAGAAAGGCCAAGTCAGAGAGGTGGTGTAGGAATAGCAGAAGTTGGGAAATTGGAAGACTAGGGACTTCTGGGATCGTGCAAGCCGGAATTCTGGACGTTGGGAGCAGGCTGGTGGCCACTGAGGAACTGGTCTCAGGACTCTCCTTCTGGCTTTGCTTTGGGGCCCTCTGGTGGCCCTCATCAGTACTGCCTGCAGACCAGGCACCTTGCTCCGTAGGATCCCTTATTCCCAGGTAGCCGGGAGCCAGAGCAAGAAGAGGAAGCCAAGGGGCTGAGGAAGGAGGGGCTGGAGCCTCTGGTTCAAGAGCTGCCTCCTGCACCTAACGGCTCTTCTGCTTTACCCCTCGCTCTCTAATAAGCGCGTCTACGTGCTACACTTCTTGCCCCTCAGCTGCCAAGACATTGAACTGAGGACCATGACAAGGGCAGACCCCGGGGCCAGACTTGGCCACCGTCCACTTTTAACATGGGTTCCAGAAAAGTCTAGGAACTTAAGCTGGGCCCCCGTGTGTGGCCCAGCCCAAATGGCACAATGACCAAGTGTTGCGTGTTGATGAAGGTAGCGGCCTCTTCTCCCTTTCGACACGCTCCTCCCCCCCCTCACACACCTACCTACAGGGTGGGGAGATAACCCAGGTTTCCTGGAGGGTGGTGGGGGGAAGGGCAGGACCAAGGAGACAGAGGGTAGAGGGAGACTCACCTGACTTTCTCACGCACTTTGGACAGATCTGTGAAATGGTCCGGAAGTCAACAGCCTCTCACCTGGAGCCCTATCTCCGGACGCTGCCAGGTTTGGAGGCCCCCTCCCTTCTCTGGGTGCCATCAGATGCCGGGACACCTGGCACCCCTGGAGCCATCACCATCATTTCCCAAGAGCCCCGGGAGAACTTTCCCCCCTAAGGACCTCTCCACCTTAGAGTTGGATACGGGGTAACCCCCTCTCTCGGGGGTCTCTTCCGGAGGTGGGGGACTCAGGAGGTTAAGGGTAGTGACTCGGAAACCTGCCGGGAGCACGAGGTGGGCAGAGAATGACAAACGCATGGGAGAATCACGGGTCGGCTCTGCCCTGGCTGCTTTAACGAAACAGGGATGCTCTGAACTCCCCGCGTAGGGCCGGGGGTCCACCCAGCCCTGCCCCTCTGGCTGCCACAGGGACCTTTTACAATCAGGTCGGGTCTCCCCCTCTTCTTGGGACCTAGCAAAGATTCCTCTGACTCGCAGGACACTGAGCCCAGCTTCGAGTGACAAGGCCTTGCGTGGTCCGGCAATGTGGCCGGCCACACAGTCCCGATATGCCTCTAACATCGCCAACTCCTCTAATACACCCTACGTGCCTCTAATACGCTCTGTACTGCTACAAGGTCCTTGCACATATCGTTCCCTCTGCCAGGAACGTCCTGCCCCACTTCCACCCCCCTTTCACTGAGTCAACACCCACTCCTCCTTCAGATCAGAGCCCAAGCAACCCCTCCTCTGACTCCCTGTCCAAATCAAGCTGCAACCCCCTATTTCGCCCTCTATTATACGGCTGATACCATCCAAGGGACCTACGCTACCTAACAGAGTTGCACTTTTGCATTTACTTGCTCGAGTATTTGATTGTCTTTCCCTATCTTCCTCCCCACCCTGGACTGTCAAAGGACAGGGATTTGGGCTCTCTCGCTCAGCTGTTTCATCAGCCTCTTGCATTACACTTGGCACATAGCACATGCTCAGTAAACATTGAATGAACGAGTGAACGGATGCACACAGCACTCTCTTTGTGACTGAAGGTACCATGGGTCGGCCCCAGCCCCATGTCCATTCTCCAAAGGCAAAAGTCCACGTGAAAGGAGAGCCCTGAAACTGTGCAGTGCACAACGCACACAACTGTGTCTGACTACCCTATTCATAACACTGTCTCTTTCCTGTTCCACAGTTATCGCCATGATTGACCAGGTTGCCGGCATTGACTACAGTTTAGTAGGAGCTCCCCAAGTGACTTCTCAAGTCATAGACACACCCTTCAAGGTAAGTTGCTGTGGAGAGGGGACTTTAGAGCTCAGGACTAGCAGAAAATCAATTCTACCTCCCAGAGTCGGCTCCTCCCCTCCTTCTCTAGTCCATCTGCCTATAAGTCCCCATCCTTGGCCAGTGTCCACAGCAGCAACAGGAAAGTAATATACCTTCTCTAGATTCCAGTCTCCTCCAGGATTCCCCGGGGGGTTGAGCCAGGCCCTAGAGCGCCAGCCTCCTCCAATCGTATTTACGAACCGAACACATCTGCTCCTTACTATGTGCCAGATGCTGAGTATTTGTACGAATATTAACTTATTTAAAATTTACGCCACCTAGAAACCATTGGCCCCATCCTAATTCGGCAAATGAAGCGGTCGAGGCACAAGGAAGCTGGGGACTCACCCAAAGTCCCAGAGCTAGTAAGTGGCAGGCCAGGGTTCAAACGGATACAGTTAATCTCCAGACTCCATGCTTCCTACATGCTTTCCACGTGCCACATCCTGAGCCTGGGAGAACACGGCACATACCTCCCCACCCGGCTCGATAACAGGGAGATTTGGGACGGTTGTCAGGGTCTAAATATTGTGGGGCCAGAAGGACACTTTCAGGACCCCAGGCCCACATTCTGGAGAGGAACCACCACCCAGGGCGCAGGAGACTTCCCTAGGCAGGCTTTGGATGCCTCTGCCGGGCACCCTCTCTGGTAGGAACCTTAGGTGGGTGATGTGTCCCTCTGTCTCCAGGGTGAATTCTTTGGCCGAAACTGGCGCTCCCCAGCCCCCTTCGATGCTCCTCCCATCAGGCTGCCTGAGAAACAGGACCACTCGGTCTACTTTGCCGTCTCCGAGCATGTCTTCAACACAGCCAGCCGGGTTTACCACCAGGCTGGGCGCATGAATTTCACCATCCAAAACCAGCACGTGAGTAAGAGAAGGAGGAGCCTGGGGGTCCCAGGAGAGAGCGTCAGGCAGGACAGTAGACCAAGGTTAGCAGTGTTCAGGGAAAGAACGTGCCATCTGAAACCTGCCGTGTGGGTTCAAATCCAGTCTGTGCCTCAGTTTCCGTCTGTGCATGTGGATCCCAGAGCTGCCTCTTCCCCAGGGATCTGTAAAGAGCGCGGTGTCTGACCCACGATACAGATAAGCTACTGTTGGTAGTGCTTTCAAACGTAAGCCAGACTCTGCGGTAACCTGTCTGGTCCTCCGAGTGGCGGATCCCAAGGCGGAGCTGGACTTGGGAGAGAGGGATGCGGGGCAGCGCCCGTGAAGGATAAAGGGGAGAGGAGGGGGGAGTAGGAAGGGAGAGCCCTCAGCGGGAGATGCAGTCCCGACACCGACACCGTGGAGGAGGGGGCAGGCGGGCGCGCTGGGTAGGAGTGCTGGAGGGCCCCCAAACCCACAAACCGTGAGATCGTGACCCGAGCCAAGTCGGAGGCGTGACCGACTCACCCACCCAGGCGCCCCTGCGTCTGGCTCATTGTCTTAATCCCGCCTGTGACCACCAAATTCTCCAGATCTACATACACCCTGGCTGTTCTCCGCCGGGGGCTGAGGGCTGTCTGGGAGAGTGTGGCCCCAGCACGAACGGTGTGGGGCCTGAATGAGACAGCAGGATGCTGCCAGCCGACCCCCCTCCTGGAAGTGGACCCCCTGAAGTCTGAGCCTCGCACCCCCACAGCCAAGCACTATGATGAGTGCCATACGAGCAGCCCGCGGAAAGAGGGGATCGTGAGGGAGGAGAGATCCAGCAAGGTGGGCTGCGTGCAGGTGCAGGCAGCGTTCGCCAAGCCGGAAAATCAGCAAGTCATTGGGGCCGGTAGAGGATGGCACCATGAGAGAGGTTGGGGGGCCAGCCATCTCTGGCAGTAGATTAAATCCAGGTCGCGCTGGTTACGAGACCTCACTGGTCTCCCTTGAGGGGAGCATCCTGAGAAACTATGAACAACAAAAACCGACTTTTGTTAAGAGTTTACTGGGTTTCCAGGCACTTAGCGCTCTGCCCACACATGGTCTCATTCAATCCTCGCACGCTCTGCTCGGCGGGTGCTATCACGATCATCCCCATTTTCCAGGCACAGGACCTAGCAAGGGGTGCCGGAAAGTAGTCCGCCAAAAAGCTGGCAGCAGCGGTATTTGAACCCAAGCTGTCTGACCTCCAAGTCCACATCGTGTCCTGCGTCTCAAGCAGCCTCGTGCTTCTTCTACTGCAGATTCCCCTGGACTCTCCAATCCACCTGCACACCAACTCATTCCGGGCCATTATTCCTCAGGTAAGACCCGCGAACACTAATCTCGGAGTATAAGGCAACCCCTCGACCTAGACCAGATGCGGAGATTGTACTGGCGTGGCCGCGAGCTGTGCCTACACTTCCTCCAAACAGCTTACCTATTAGAACGGTGGGTAGAGATAAAAGCTATTAAGTTTTGCATGCACCAGTCCCATCATTCTCTGGCCCCTTGTGGCATAAAGTCTCAGGATCTGGATTCGGATTGATTGCCTGTGTTTGAACCCCGGGTCTGCTGTTCTCCATCCCTGGAACTCTAGAGAGAGTTCTCCATCTCTGGAACTCTCCAACTCTGGAACTCCGTCTCGTCGGGCCTCAGTTTCCTCGTCTGTCAAACGGGGACAATAATAATACCTGACCCGCCGGGTCGCTGGGAGGGTCACATGGGAGATGATAGCACCGAACCAGCGCAAATGTATAAGATCTTTCTGGGGCACAAGGGGGGAGGGCACATCGGGCCGGCTCATAATTTGGGGCTAGGCCACTAATTGATATTTGTTTGACGTTTATGTAAAGCGTAGCTGAAAAGTGGCGGAAGCCCAGTGGAGGACAATCGGTGCCCCCTCTCTTGAACCAGGCAATTCAGCCCCAGCCCCAAATTCACACTGTAGTCAACACAAGCTGGCCCGCATAGGCAGCAGTATGGTGACCATCGCTGTTACTGGAGCGTGCCCACTGGGGGTGTCTCTCACTTTATTAGAGTACACTTTCCAATCACAACACCTGTCTATTGGAAAGAGTTCTGGAAAACACAATGCCCGCCCTCCTGTCACATTTCCACTGCTGGTCAAAGGCCCTTGGAAGTTTGGACTTTGGGGATCTGCCCACCTGCCCTTCCCTGATACAGCTCGGGCTCCTTCTGTCTGTCTCCTGCCCTCCCCTGAGTCTCTGCCCTCTTTCTCCAGCTGGCCAGGTTGTACCCCAATACGGAGCTAGAGCTCGAGACGTCTCCCGAATCGGCCCCGTTCCTGATGTTCACCCCTGGAAATGTGACCCTCAGTCCAGTGATAGACATCCAGGCCTTCGCTCTCCTGCCCACCTCCTCTGAGCGCAAGCTACTCTTCGAACTCAGGGTGGTAAGTCTGATCCCAGCTCCCCAGAGGAGCAAGGGGTTCCACCTGCCACGGTGTAAGCCTCTCCCTCCTCTGAAGGACCGGGAGACTGCACAGTTCGTAGACGCTGGAGGCTGCTTCTTCTTGCCAGCGGCGTGAGGGGACCTTGCATTTCAGGCTTCCCAAGGGCATACTTAATCACATCATACACTGTCACAATTGCGAGAAAGCTTAAAAGTCATTCCCTCCAGCTACGTTGGACAATTTTAGCTTGCGCACTCTTACATTTGCTATAAAAACGTGTTTGATTTAAAGCACAACCCTTCTGAAATTAGTATAAATAAAAATCATTAAATTACCTTTTTAAAGAAGGTATAAAATGTAAAGAAGTCTTACGATGGCAATACTCTCCAAACTGAGCTACACGTTCAACACAATCCCTATCAAAATCCCAACTGGCTTTTTTCGGCAAGCTGATCCTAAAATTCATATGCAAACTCAAGGGGCCTAGAATAGCCAAAACAATCCTGAAAAAGAAAAACAAGCTGTAGAGCTCCTACTTCCCTATTTCAGAACTTACTAGAAGGCTACAGTAATCAAGATAGTGTGGTGCTGGTGCAAAGAGAGACATACAGATCAACGGAATAGAATTAGGAATCCAGAAATACATCACCATATTTACAGCCAAATGATTCTCAACAAGGGGACCAAGGCAATTCAGCGGAGGAAGAATAAGATTTTTTTTAAGTTTACTTATTTTGAGAGAGAGAACACGCACAAGTGGGGAAGGGGCAGAGACAGCAGGAGAGAGAGAGAATCCCAAGCAGTCTCCCCAACACCGGGCTCGACCTCATGAACCATGAGATCACGACCTGAGCCGAAATCAAGAGTTGGACGCTTAACCGACTGAGTCACCCAGGTGCCCCAAAAAGAAGCTTTTAAGAAATGGTGCTGGGACAACTGGATATCCACATGCAAAATGAAATCAGACCCCTTCCTTATACCTACACAAAAAATTGACCAAAAGTGGACCCCAACCCAAAGGTGGGAGCTAAAACTACAAAACTCTCAGAAAAAAAAAACACAGTATTAAATCTTCTTGACCTTGGGTTAGGCAAAGGCTTCTAAGATGCAAATCAAAAGCATGAACAACAAAATTAAAAAATGGGTAAATTGGACGTCACCAAAATTAAAAACTTCTGTGCTTCAAAGGACATAATTCAAAAAAGTGAGAAAACCCACAGAAAGAGAGAAAATGTTTGCAAAGCATATATATGGGAAGGGATGTGCTTCCAGAATATATAAAGAACTCTTACAAGTCAGTCATAAAAACAACAAGCCAGGGACGCCTGGTTGGCTCAGTCGGTTAAGCGTCCGACTTTGGCTCAGGTCATGATCTCACGGTTCGTGAGTTCGATCCCCATGTCGAGCTCTGTGCTGACAGCTCAGAGCCTGGAACTTGCTTCCGATTCTGTGTCTCCCTCTCTCTCTGACCCTCCCCCGCTCATTCTCCACCCCCTCCGTCTATCTCTCTCTCTCAAAAATGAATAAACATTAAAAAATTTTAAATGACAATCCAATTTCAAAAGGGGCAAAACACTTCTGCTTCTGGGAAGATGGGCTAGATAGATGTCCATTTCCCCCACTCCTGCTGAGTACAACCAAAAACCTCACACATTACATATAAAATAAACAAGAAAACTCTGAAAGGCAGAGAGAAAAAGGTGGATGGGCCAGGGGCCTCAGGATCGAAGGAACGGCATGATGATGAGTGCCCTGGGTTTTCTTTTTGCCCTACAGAGTTCAATTTGGGGCAAGGTGGAAACACTCCCAGGCACAAGCAAAAAAGAGCCCCAACAACATCCTCCTGTCTCTAGCCAAAGGACCAAAAACGGGACAGCCTCGTAAGACAGAAAACTTATAGACAATCCATAACTCGCTTAAGGCTATACCAACATGCCCAACACCCCTGCCGGGGTGTGTCAGTGGAACAGAGAAAAGGAGTGAATTAAAAGATAGGACGATAGAAATGAGCCAGTCCGAACCCGCAGACTGAACAGACGTAAGGAGCCTCAGGGCCCCGTGGGACTCCGACAAAAGATCTCACCTTCATGTCTTCAGAGTCTCAAAGTAATAATGGCTGGGAATTCCCCAAATTTGGCAAGAGACATAAATCCAGAATAGCGAACCACCCTAGATGTCGCCTGGTTCAACCCCACCCCTCGACGGACCAGGCCCCGGGGTCGGCTGGTGGTATCTTTAAATGTCCCTAGGGCTCAGGGACTCTCTGAACTTCTCTTAGTAGCCTGCTTCAAAGCCCAGTCATACTTGTCGGTGGACGGTCTCCCTATTCGAATGTTCTGTGTCTTTAGCTCCGGCTTATTTCCCCTTCTTGATGCTTCCATTAAGACCTCTAAAACCCCAGCTCACCTTTCTTAAAATCGGCTGGGGAGCCACCAACATTCTGCATCCCCAGCCCACAATCCTCGGGTCGCTCCTTTTCACCTACATGTTCCACATCCCGCCGTGGCTTCTATTTCTTTTTTTTTTAATTTTTTTTTTAATGTTTATTTATTTTTGAGACAGAGAGAGACAGAGCATGAATGGGGGAGGGGCAGAGAGAGAGGGAGACACAGAATCGGAAGCAGGCTCCAGGCTCCGAGCCATCAGCCCAGAGCCTGACGCGGGGCTCGAACTCACGGACCGCGAGATCGTGACCTGAGCTGAAGTCAGACGCTCAACCGACTGGGCCACCCAGGCGCCCCCCGTGGCTTCTATTTCTGAAGCATTTTCTCCTGGACTGGGAGCCAACCGGACTTCTACATGGGCTGAGAGTCTGGGTTACCCCCCTTTGCTTTTCTAGACGACCAACATCTCCGCCACCATCAGTGTGAGCTCCGGCAGGATCGTTGGTTCGGTGACCACGGGCAGGTAAGAGGCCGCAGGATGAGGGGAGGAAATAGGGCAGGATGGGGAGAACCCGGCAGTGGCTAGAGCATCTAGTCTGTTCGCTGATAGGACTGGCATTGACCCTTGGAAACAGAGATCTCCACGGGGGCTGGCCTATCCTGTAATCCAGGTGCCCCTTTGGAAAGGCATGTTGACATGGCATGCATGAAAGGCATGCTTCCCTGTCCCCTCTCAGGCATCAGTGGAGGAGCCGGACTTCCGCAAAGGGATAACTTAGGAACCGTAATCTACCTGGAAGACGGGGGGCTCTGCAGGGACTTTGTATAAAAGATTGAGAAAAACTATCAGTAACCTGCACAGGAGAAAGGGAGATTTGGGATGCAGGGTTAAAGACGCCCCAGCCACTCCTTGCTGCTCCCCTGTCCAGACACCCAGTCAGTAGGCAAGTCCTTACCTAACCAGGGGGCCAGTGGGGGGGGGGGGGGGGGGGGAGGGATGCAGGCTTTGGGCGGGAGGGAGTATATCCTCAGCGAGGGCTGGCGCTTCCCCTGGCGGTGTCCTCCGTCTGGAGCCCTCACCTGTGTCCCGTGTGTCACTCGCTCTGGGTGCTGCTGCCTGCTGGGGAACAGGTGCAGCGGGTGCGTCAGAGGAACTGATTCCGGGCTTCGGGGCTAGATGTGTGTTGGCTGATAAAGTGCACTGACCCCATTAAGATGAACATCTCCTTTAGAGGCCTTTAAACAGAGAAGCCCATGGTGAAGCTGTGGGCCGTGCAGAGGTCCCGGAATTTGAGTTTATGCATAAACCTGGCCTGGGGCGGGGGTGGGGGTGGGGGTGGGGCGGGGGTCGCAGTATCCGAGCGGACAGACAACGGCTTGGGCTGTGGAGAGACGACAAAATGAGGGACGACGTAAGAGGACCTCACACAGTGGTTTCATCAAGGAATTAGCAGAACGATTCTGCTCCATGAGAAGAAAGCAGAGATCAGCCCAGGGTAGTTAGAATCCCTGAACAAGAGAGCCCGGCCAGCAGCCAGGAGGTTCAAAGGTGGGGGGGGGGGGGCGGGGGGTTGGCTGCTACAGCGACAGCAACCGAGGTCCCCCCGGAACAATATTGTCTGTTCCCAGACAAGAACAATGATAATTGTTTGCATAATTATCATGCAAATAACGCGTGCTCATGGCAAGAAAAAGTTGGAAATTGCAAAGGTGTAAAAGAAAACCACCCCGAATCCCCCCTAACCCTGCCACGTAGTAATAGTTTCCCGCTTCCTTCCATTTTTTGTGCCGTTTTACATAATCGGCCGAGCAGAGCATTACTTTTTGTATCCCACTTGTTCCAGTCAGTGTTTGTATTGTCATAATTTATGTAAATTGTTGCAGATGCTCTGCCAGCCTTATTTTTAACAACGTCGCTTCTTCTTAAATCACCGGGCATGCTTGAAGGCCTTAAAGGCACCACACTGCAGAGAAACGCTGGGGTGCCCAGGCCCCCGGGAAACGGCCTTGCCCGTGGGCACTGGGTGCTCCCCTCGGGTAACGGCGAGGAAGTAGAGGTCACGGCTCGCGGTGACCCGTGCCTCTCTTTCTCCATGCAGTAAGCTGAAATTGGAACTGAAACACTCCAACGTCCGTTACTTCAACGTGAGTTGTTTTCCCCAGCACCTCTTCTGTGTGTTCTCCGAGCAGGGATTCGGCACGGGGTGGGGGGGGGGGGAGGCCACAGAAGACGCATCATGGAAACGGATGCCGTGTCTAAAAGTTAATCCTCCAAGAAGGGCGTTGCCTGAGGGCCAACGGAGGCAACAGGACGTGGACATCAAGAGCGTTGAAGGAAGATAGATCTGGGCGCTTTTACCAGATGTGCCGCTGGGTTACTGCGTGACGTGGGGAAAATGACTTAACCTTTCTGGGCCTCAGTTTCCCTGACCGTAAAATGGGAATACTGATACCCACCCCAGCTACTTCGAACGGGAGCTATCATGTGACGTGGGGCAATGAAGTTAGTAAGACCCTTTGACAAAGTGCCTCAAACAGAGTAAGCTCTCGGTATATATTCAGTGTCGTGATATCATGATAACAGGAGCCCAGGTCCACAACACCTTACCCAAAGCCCTTAGAGCTGATGGGCTTCAGAATTGAGAACTTTTGACAGGAAATCTGGGGCGTCCAGCATAGCTTAGCTAACTCTTTCAGGGGGATCTGGGGCAGCGCTCTATCACCAAACACATTAAAACTTCTGCAGCAAAATTTTAAAGTGTTTGCACCGAGTGGAGTAAGAACCACGAAATATCCCGACGGCAGTTCAGGTCCGGGGTTGCCATAAGATGAGCCTGTACGTCCTGATGGCGAAGGAAGGTCAGAGACTGGGGTTTAGGAGATCGGGAGTAAGGAGCTGTTTGTTCATCGGCAGCCAACCTGCTTTGGGAGTGGGGTGGCATGTCGGTGTTTCTGGAGGCGGGGGCCAGGCAGATGTCCTTCCCTCGGACTCGTTTTCATTCACATCCTGTTTGTTCCCTTTGCTCTGTGCCGCCCCCCCCCCCCCGCCAGGTGGATCTGATGGAAGCCATCCTCAATTACTACGCGCTGCACACCCTGTACCCCTCCCTCAACGGTAAGCCTAGCTGCTACCGTGCAAACGTTGAATTCACCCTTTCTGTAGGAGTCAGGGATCAGTCGGCCTGCCACTTACCAGGCTGAGCCCCTCTTCTTCCGGGACCCCGTGCTCATGGAGCTCACGCTTTGTTGGGAAGGCAGACGTGTAACAGGCAGTGACAACCTGCGTGACAAATGCCTTGACAGAGGAAGCACAGGGTGCTGTGGGAGCTAGGAGGAGGCACTGAACATGACTTAGAGGTCGGTCCAGGCTTCCAGGAGGTGAGGGTCAAGTTGAGTCCCAAAGCACAGGGAGTTGGGTCAAGGGAGGAGGGGCATTCCAGGCAGCACCTGGAGAACATCTGGAGTTGGCACCAGGGCCAGGTTGGGTGACTGACTTGCTCGGTGACCTTGACCTTGATGGAAGCAGCGCTTGGCCCAGTAGCTGCCGGAGAACCAGCCGGCCTCCTTCTACGCCACGGCCTTCTCCAGCTGGCCTCACCACCTGCCTTTTACCACCATGAGGTTAGAGCAGGAAGTCATCCTGGAAAAGAGAGAGCGGCGGAGATGATGGTCCTCGGGGACGAGTCCCTGGTTATAAGTACAGCATGTCCCATCCCGGCCACTCTGGCTGGTGGAGGCTGTCCACATCTGTCCCCTCCTGAGGAAGCCGCATTTGCCGGGCATTTTCATCTACATGCCCCGCTCCCCACAGAAAACCGGCCCCGAATCCAGCAGCCTACCACATTTCAAAGCAGCCCGCCCTGTCACCGGCCAGCGGCCAATGCAGTGAGCTGTGTCCCCACACGTCCTCAGCCTTCTCCGTCCAACCCGTGTCTCTCTGCTGTTTATCTTCCAGCAAAGCTTGAGGAGGGCTTCCCTCTGCCTCTGCCAAGGGACACCTACCTCAACAGTTTGGAGCTCCACGTCCACAAGGTCAGTGAGACGCGGGGTCTGGATGGGGAGCCCTAAGGCCTCCTGGGAGGGCTGCTTTCGGGGCTGGTAGATATTAGGGGGGGCCCCTGATTCCCACTTATATCCTGGACTTAATGTTTGTAGGGACAGATATTTTTGTTTTAAATTTTGGAGTGCAGATGCAGGTTTGGATTATGTGGAATCTTGGCTTCGTGTAGAAAGGCTCCCAGTAATTCAGTTCAAAGACCTTAACTGCACATCAACAATGTGGAGGGCCCTATACCCACGTGTGGCAGGAGGAAAGCGTGCACAGGGGTCAGATTAGACGCACCACTTCCGGGTTGAAGAGCCAGAACCTCCTTGGTGGTGTGAGAGTCCCCGCTGGGCCACCAGCCAGCCTTCCCTCCCACAGCAGCAAGGGATGTTCCCGGAGAAAAACTGACCAGGCCTTTTAGCGCAAGAAGCACGTCAGGGGCAGGGACAGGGACAATGACAGTTTATAACTCCAGAGACACCCATGTCTTCAGTGTTCATAGCATGTTCTTACTCCAAGGTAATTCTAGACTACATCCTTATAAATTAATTATGCGAGGGGAGTAAACTGAGGCAGCACCCAGAGGCACATTGTTCTCCTGGGAGAAAAAACTTCTGGGGGACGGACAGTGACATTCATGCGTGTCTTCCAGAACTCAGCAGATCGGGAAATGCAAATAAATTCCCGGGGGGCAGGCAGCTGAGAGGGACAGTGTTTCTAAAAACCTCCAAGACCTGGGGCGCCTGGGTGGCGCAGTCGGTTACGCGTCCGACTTCAGCCAGGTCACGATCTCGCGGTCTGTGAGTTCGAGCCCCGCATCAGGCTCTGGGCTGATGGCTCGGAGCCTGGAGCCTGTTTCCGATTCTGTGTCTCCCTCTCTCTCTGCCCCTCCCCCGTTCATGCTCTGTCTCTCTCTGTCCCAAAAATAAATAAAAAACGTTGAAAATAAAAAATTAAAAAAAAAACCAAACAACCTCCAAGACCTAAAGGCATGGCCTTTGCACTTGACCTGGTGTTTCGGTTCAAGTGAGAACGTGCCTCTAGACCCAGTGGGGGTTCCCCTTTCGGGAAGCTCCTCTCCTACGCTGCTCACAAAGTGAGCTTTCTTGTGTGTCCTGTTTGCCTCCTCTCCAGAACTTCTTGCTCTTGGGGGCCAACCTTGAAGAGGCCGAACACTGAAGAGGAGTACCCATGGCCGGAGGAGGGGACGGCATCACAGCTGGGGCTGCCCCTGCCCCCGTGGGGGTCCGGAGGCTGCAGCCGCACTGCCTCCACTCCCGTGAGGGCCCCCTCCACGTGGGCACTAGTCACCGGGGAGCCTGTGGCACCTGAACACAAGCCTGAACAGGTGACCCCTTCCCCCCCTCCTTTCTCCTCCTCCTCCTTCCCGTGTCCCTTCGTGGTTTCTTTACGGCTGTCCTTAGCCTTACTCTGGGTGGCTTGCCCCTGGCTACCTACCTGCCGGCCACCGGAATAAACCTCAGTAAAGGGTTTGGAAAGCATGAGCAATGTCTGGTCGCCACACAGCTCAAAGCACCTCGCTCACCACGAAACATGAACTTAGTCCCCTGTGTCCTTTGGTGTCGTGGTTACAGGAGCAAGAGTCAGACAGAGGGGGCTCAGCGCTTCCTTGATGTGTGATATTGATCGAAATGGGAACGGGGCGCCTGGGTGGCTCAGTTGGTCGAGCGGCCGACTTCGGCTCGGGTCGTATCTTGCGGTTCATGGGTTCCAGCCCCACATCAGGCTCTGTGCTGACCGCTTGCTCAGAGCCTGGAGCCTGCTTCGGATTCTGTGTCTCCTTCTCTCTCTGCTCCTCCCCAGCTCACGCTTTGTCTCACTCTGTTTCTCAAAAACAAATAAATGTAAAAAAAAAAAAAAAAAAAAAAATGTTTTTTTTTTAAAGATCCTTTAATACACTAGGAGTTGGATGACAGACTTCCAAATTTTAAATAAATCTGTCTCGAACCATCAACCAACAGCATACCTCTGATGAAATCATCGAAGTGTTGTGTTTTTTTACCTCGGAAGGCCCAGGAAATGAGCCAGCAAGGTCCGATGACCTTACCCAGGAAAATCCAGGATGTCTAAGAGTGAAGATGGGAGATGGTCAGCAAGGATGGTGAAAGATAATGAACCAAAGTGAAATATTTGCCTTGAATGCTCAGTTAGTTACCAAAGGCTGATGTCCAGCCTACTCTGTTCTGTGCTGATAAACTCCCTGTCCAGCTAGCCCCCACTGTCCCCTGAAGGCAGGAATTCCTGCCTCTCCAAGCCAGGCTCGGGCATAAGGTCTTTTGTCCAAGATCATTTCCTCTATCATCTCCATTATTAGTCTGTCACCATCTGTCATCTCTCATGGAGAAGGCAGCTTGATGAGGGTCTCGTCATTGTCATGTGAAAAACCTACAACCTACACCATCCCCTTCCAAGACAATGGGTGACTTTTCTGATCTGACCACTTCTGTGTCCCTAGACTCTGACTTCCAACCCCAGTCCTTCTGGGACAATTCAGCAGGAGTCCTCCCGAAAGCCTGTGGGTCACCCATCTTCCTTTTCCACCTCCATTCCTGAGGGACCTTTCTGAAGCCGGAAAAACAGCTGGGCCCGTCCCTGGTGCTCCCTTGTCTGAGCACACGGGACAGCCCATTCAGGATTTTCCTAACTGGCTGCCATCAGAACGCTTCATTTTCAGCTGAAATCTGTGATCAAAAATTGACCCATTCGTATTTTCAGAGCTCAACATGTCACCCTGATCGCCGGATGCCTCGGTTTGGTGGCATATTTTCTTAAAGAATCCTGTTGAAAGTTCTGCCCCTGGGTGGCGGTGGGGACAGCCTGCATTCAGAGGGGGTTAGGTATTAGGGAGCCCTCCCCCACCAGCTCTTACGAACAACAAAGCTGACATTTTCGTCTCCTTCTGCCTGATTCCTGCTTCTCACCTGGTGTGACTCAAGAGAATTTAAAGTGACAAGATCAGGGGCGCCTGGGTGGCTCAGGCGGTTGGGCGGCCAACTTCGGCTCAGGTCATGATCTCGCGGTCTGTGAGTTCGAGCCCCACGTCGGGCTCTGTGCTGACCGCTCAGAGCCTGGAGCCTGTTTCGGATTCTGAGTCTCCCTCTCTCTCTGACCCTCCCCTGTTCATGCTCTGTCTCTCTCTGTCTCAAAAATAAATAAATGTTAAAAAAAAAAATTAAAAAAAAAATAAAGTGACAAGATCATCACCCTTAAAGGACAATGGGGGCACAGACTTTCCAATCAGGAAGGGGATGCTCTTGTGCCACAGCTCAAGCTGAAGCCCTGCAGGGGTTTCAATCCTACCGTCTTCATAGCAGTACCAATCAGAAAGACCACGTTGTAGCTAAAACCGTAATTTTTAGATCCTTGCTTAACTTCTGTAAAACCTCAAGTGTTAATTTGAGTTTGCAGATAAATCTTTTTGGATCGTAGATAATTTCCAAGTTAAAAACCAGTTTTAAACTTTGGTCACTGAACCCAGTTCCAATTTATCCTCAGTCTTCCACGTTTAAAACAGCTATAAATTAACCAGATGGGTGATGTGTGTAACTATAAAAATATTCAATGTAAGCTCAGGGAGAAAAACAGCTCGATAGTCCTCCCGTCATCTAGTTTTCTAGAGTCTAGAGAAAACAAAAGATGTTTACTTTGCTAATGATGGTAATTAGCAGAAATGGCTAAGACAGTATTAGGCATAATTACAGGGAGAAGTAAGATAACACAGGTAGTTTGCTTCAGGGAATTATTAGTTTCCCAGGATGATAAATTCACTATGATACGTACATTGCTTTTTGTAATATGTTCATAAGGTTAATTATATTTTGCAAATAAGCCCCCCACTTTTTAAAGTCTCTAAATAATAAAAATAATATGAAAGGTTATACTGTAAACGTCCACATTTTAGTAAGAATTTTTGGACTTGGGTTATAATACCTACCGTGTTTCAAAAACCAAAAACCGGTATTAAAAATTTTTGACAAAGTTGGCTCAATGACTTTATCCGTAAGGAGAAAGGTTTATAAATCTTTTACTGCACGGTTACATGGTTGGCACATTCACAAAACTAAAATTAGAATTTAGGGGGTTTTGGTGAAATTAACTATTCTGTACCCACTTTTTTTAATCCCTGTAAAATTGACCTAGTGTTATATTAGTTTCAGGTGTACAAAATAATGCTTTGACACTTCTATACTCTCCTCGGTGCTCATCATGGCCAGTGCACTCTTTTTTTTTTTTTTTTTTTAAATGTTTATTTATTTTTGAGACAGAGAGAGACAGACCATGAACGGGGGAGGGCCAGAGAGAGAGGGAGACACAGAATCCGAAGCAGGCTCCAGGCTCTGAGCTGTCAGCACAGAGCCTGACTCAGGGCTTGAACTCACAGACCATGAGATCACGACCTGAGCCGAAGTCAGAGGCTCAACCGACTGAGTCACCCAGGTGCCCCGATGGCCAGTGCACTCTTAATCCCCTTCCCGGATTACACCACGTACCTCCCCACCCACCTGCCCTCTGGTAACCACCGGTTTGCTCTCTATAGTTAAGTATGCTTTTCTTCTTTGCTCATTTTGGTTGTTTCTTAAATTCCATGAGTGAAATCATGTGGTATTTGTCTGATTGACGTATTTCACTTAGCATTATACTCTCTAGCTCTATCCATGTCATTGCAAATGGCAAGACTCCATTCTTTTTTTATGGATGATTAATATTCCACTGTGTGTCCATCCGACATCTTCCTTACTCGTTCATCTGTCGATGGGACACTTGGGTCGCTTTCCTATCTTGGCTACTGTTAAGTAACACCACAGTAAACACAGGGGTGCATATATTGTTTCAAGTTAGTATTTCCATTTTATTCGGGTAAATATCCAGTAGTGGAATTACTGAATCAGGTGGCAGTTCTATTTTTAAATTTTTTTTTAAACTTCCATACCGTTTTCCACAGTGGTTACATCAATTTACATTGCCATGAACAGTGCACAAGAGTTCCTTTTTCTCCACGTCGACAACACTTATTTTTTGATACTAACCATTTCAATTCACATGAGGTGGTATCGCATCGTGGTTTTGATTTGCATTTCCCTGGTTAGTGACGCAGAGCATCTTTTCGTGCGTCTGTTGGCCATCTGTATGTTATATCTGGCATACTCCGGATTCGTTTTAATAAAGCTCCTTATTTTTTTTTTAAAGTTAAGTTTCTAATAGGTATTTACTTTTTGCTGCGAGTTTTAAAATATTGGCTTGTAAGAACTTTTTCTTACATTTGAAAATTGTGTTCATATATTGTCCTCTGACAATTCTTCCCTTTCCCTTTCCCAAATTCAGAAAAAAATAGTGAAAACGTCCTTTAGTCCTAAACTGTCTTTGGGTTTCCTTGAATAGCCACCAGAATACACAAAGATTTGCCCCTTCATCTTAGAAGGGATAAAAGATATAATTACATCTTTTTTTTTAACATGTATTTATTGTTAAGAGACAAAGAGAGACAGAGCATGAGCAGGGGAGGGGCAGAGAGAGAGAGGGAGACACAGAATCTGAAGCAGGCTCCAGGCTCTGAGCTGCCAGCACAGAGCCCGATGCAGGGCTTGAACTCACAAACAGTGAGATCAGACCTGAGCCGAAGTCGGATGCTTCACTGACTGAGCCACCCAGGTGCCCCAAGATATAATTAGATCTTATCCATTCTCTAAGTTTTAATCAACTCAAAACTTGTGAGAGCTCTTTGTTTTCCAAATTTAGGATTAAAAAAAAAAAAACCACGCAAAGCCAACAAAAGAAGTTCCATTTTCCTGAGTTATTTATGTATAGACCATATTAATATGAAAACATTTGAATAATTTTGTACTTTTCGACTTAAAAGAAACATGCTCCTGCCAAGCACAAAGACGGGGACAAGAACGGTCTACAGAGTGATTTGAAAGTTTCAGCATCCCTGTCAATCAGTGACAGTCAGGGTACACACTTTAGGATATAAGCCTAGAGCTCCTAGTCGATCAATGTCTTAGCAGCGTGTATGTTCTCAGTCCAAGGTAATCCTTCACTACATCCTCAGAAATCGTTACCCCTCAAAAGAGGCTTTCACTCTCTTCCACTCTGACCACCTGTATTCGTTATAATTGTTCAGTCTTACCGCCAGGAGAGGTAAATGGCTGTGGTCTTCAACACTGGTGGGAAAAATTTAAAAGCCTGACCAATGATGTTTCTCGTGCATGGCCTGTCTACAGCTGAATTCTGAGAAAATTGTGTAGTCTGAAGCCAAAGCCTCATGGCCCCTATACACCCCTCCAAATGGATTGTATCAATGGTCTCCAATAAGGAGATAAGTGTTTGCGTCATTATATATTCATTCAAGGACAGATCCAAGATTTCTTTTCAGAAAATCACAGCTTTGATAGGGACCGAGAAAAGTTCATGTTGTAACAGGCAAATAAATCTTTATTGAGCTCTGTCCCCCGTGGTCTTTATCAGACTGTTACAGTTTCCCATTTCTCCTTGAGGCAATTTCGTTTGATGTTTTCTCGAAATGTGCTCATCAAAATATAAATTTTTACATACAAAAAGTGATCTATATCATTCCCTAAATTTGGCTTTACTTTCTGCTAATTTTTATTCGCATTACTTCCATTTTCTTTTTTATTACATATTAAATCTCAGTCTTCTATTTCAAGCATCGAGGCTTAAATTTCTCCTTAGTAATTACTTGAGCTACAATTCACAAACTTTGGTATGTAAATTTTTATTATCATTCGGTTGTTACTATTTCTAATTCTGCTTACGGTATCATCTTTGATGAGGTATTTTCAATGTTTTTAAATTTCCCAAACATAGGGATTTTTTCAGACCTGTTTTTGTTGTTATTGCCTTTCTATTGCAGTGCAAATGTAGTTCATAGGACACAGATTCTTTGGTATTTGCCACTTGTTTTATAACTCAGAATATGAACAGTATTTATAAAGGCTCTTTACATGCTTGAGAAAAGCATGTATACTCTAATTTGGAGATAAATGTTTTTAAGCATCTATTATTATGCAAATCTTCTGCTGTAAAAGGAACGGAACTATTTTTTTTTTCTTTTTTTAACGTTTATTTTATTTTTGAGACAGAAAGAGACAGAGCATGAACGGGGGAGGGGCAGAGAGAGAGGGAGACACAGAATCGGAAGCAGGCTCCAGGCTCTGAGCCATCAGCCCAGAGCCGGACGCGGGGCTCGAACTCACGGACCGTGAGATCGTGACCTGAGCTGAACTCGGACGCTTAACCGACTGAGCCACCCAGGCGCCCCTAAACGGAACTATTTTTGATTGCCCACAAATTTCAGCATTAGAAGTGAAATAAGTCAGTTAGAGAAAGACAGATACCATGTTTTCGCTCCTGTGGAGCTTGAGAAACTTAACAGAAGACCATGGGGGAAGGGAAGGGGGGAAAAATTGTTAGAGAGAGGGAGGCAAACCATAAAAGACTCTTAAATACAGAGAACAAACAGGGTTGATTGGGGTGGGGGCGGGGAGAGGAAAGGGGAAAATGGGTGATGGGCATTGAGAAGGGCACTTGCTAGGATGAGCACTGGGTGTTGTCTGTAAGCGAGGAACCACGGGAATCTACCCCCAAAACCAAGAGCACACCTCACACACTACATGTTAGCCAATTTGACAATAAATTATATTTAAAAAAAAATTAGGGGCTACACCATGAAAGCCCCCAAGGCCCAAAAGAAGTATGATCAATTTCGGTATGGTGCAGAGAAACCTTCAATAAATAATAGTAATAGCTATCAGTTACTAAATATTTCCTAAAGGGACACACTATTCAGGCTTTCACATGCATCGGTCTATTCAATCCCTACCTCACCCCACTCTTGTAAAGGTGTGGGTCTCATTTTACAAGAGGAAGTCGAGGTCAGGTAGTGGAAACTTGCCTTATGCCACCGGGGGGGGGGGGGGGGGGGACAGACTCAGGTCTGTGTGACCCCAAAGCCAGTGACCTTACACTCCTGCAGGTGGCCGCCCCAACTTTGTCCGCCCACACTCAGAACTACCCTAAACATCCCGGCAGGGGATGTCGCACCACTGTGGGCTCCTAGAGAAACAGCCTTTCTGTAAAGGTGTCCAGCAACACTCTTCGTTCACGTAATTAGCCCTGAACTCACCTTCTAGACCAGCGCTGTGCTGTCTGACTTCACGTTAAACAAAATTCAACCTGGTCAATTTCAAGATCTAGTCGGCTTTATTAAACAATGAGTGGGGCAGCATCCCACCCAGCCTGGAGAGAAGAGAGGTAGGGCAAGAGCCATTTGCAAACGAATGCTTCCAGGCAAGGTTGCTTTCCCTGAAGGGGAACAGGAGGGGAGTCTAATCATGCAGATTATTTCATCTTCCTTTGGGGATGGAGAGAGCCCATGCAGTGGACTCACAGGCACCCATCAGAAAAATTTCTGACCGGTTAAGACTGCACTTCCGCGGCGAGCTGACGCTGCATTTCGATCAGGTATTAAGCCTGGGTTTGGGGACTTGGCCTACGTGACGCCATTTTGGGCCTGTGAGTTTTCTTTTTAACACTTCTTGCAGTGACAGGAACAGTCTATGCACCTGCGCGGCCCCACACAGCAGCCGCTTGTGGCCACCGAACATCTGAAATACGGCTGGTGCAAGGGAAGATGTGAACTTCACGTTTTTGTTATCAATTTAGATAAACAGCCACACATGGCTAGCGGCTCACCCTGAGGGACTGCAGTCCTATAAGCTCCGTGAGGCCTCCTGTGTGTTGTGTTCGGAGCAGTATCCCCAACCTATAGCAGTGCCCAACAGAGGCGCACGTTCCAGACATTAAGCATATAAACAACACATTGTAGAGACCTTTCAGGGATACCGTGAGAACCCAAACGTATTCCCCATCCTATCCCCACTTTCAGCACGGGCTCTGGCTCATACAGAAACGCGCTTTTTTTTTCTCGTAATGAATGAACCTTCACTCTAACCAGCTCTCGTACTCCCAGTTCTTGACTGTACGATGGGAATCTCCCATTACCTGATCCATCGGGCCCTCCGGTAAGCACACAATTCTCGGCAAGAATCATACCTCCCTGGCCTGAAGCCTGGCTCCTGGGTCACCTTGGTTGTTGACGCTCTTCCCAGATTTGTTCAGGCCCTAAAGACTGGGGATGGCTCACGCTTCACACGCCCCAAGCGCCGCGAGGCAGGCATGACCTGGCACCTGGCGTCCCCGTGCACCCTTGTGAAGTCCGGGCCCATGTTGTGCTGCTGTGTCTCCACAGCAGCCAACACTACCAACTTCCGGCAGCTGACCAGAAGTCAAAGGACGGTCCACGGAGAAGGCAGAAAAAAAGACACTTGACTTCTGGATGCCGCTGTCGGGAACTGGCCAGCAGAGTGAACACCTGAGGCGCGGAGAACGCCTGCCTCCCACAGGCGCCCATCAAGGTATCAAACTCACTGAGGCAAGTCCGATTTCCAATGCAGAAACGGGACAACGCGGCCTTTCGTAATGGCCTTTGGGGCCTATTTCCTCACATAGACCCATCCATCTTTAAAATGGGAATTAAAGGGGCGCCTGGGTGGCTCAGCCGGTTGAGCGTCTGACTTCGGCTCAGGTCATGATCTCACGGTCTGTGAGTTCGAGCCCCGCGTCGGGCTCTGTGCTGACAGCTCAGAGCCTGGAGCCTGCTTCTGATTCTGTGTCTCCCTCTCTCTGCCCCTTTCCCGCTCATGCTCTGTCTCTCTCTGTCAAAAATAAATAAACATTAAAAAAATAATAAAATAAATAAAAAATAAAATGGGAATTAAAAAGTTCACGCTTGCACGTCCTTAGCACATCATCACCTTACTGCAATTACTGATTTACCCCAATTATCTCCACAAACACCTGACCTTGAGGATACCCCCCAGGTCCACCGATGACAGTTACTCCACGCTCACCCTGCCCCCACCTTTACTCAGTAACCTGCCCTCTGAGGCTGACACCATGTATTTTATACCCCAGGTAAGTTGACTAACTCGTCCCAATTTGCCCAGGACCTGCCCGGATTTAACAATGAAAATCCCAGGTCCTGGGAAATCCCTCAAACCCAGCCAAACTAGGACAGCTGGCCACACAGGCAGGCATTTATACTCATGAGCCAGGCCCCGGAACTCAGGCCACCCCAGCCTCCTCGATGGCATCACTGCCTGCCTCACTCCAGCCCACCCTGTCACCCGTCCCCCCTTCCAAAGCCCTGGCCTGTTCTTCAACACCCTTGACTTTTTCATGGGCCCTCAATCTGAGCCAACTCTACCAGCACCTGGTCACCTCCTTGTCCTAACTGAACACCTCGGACAGTAGCCTGGGTGCCAAGCCTCAGGAGCCTAACAGGAAGAGGCTCACGGGTGAAAACACGACTGGAAGGCGATCCATTTCACGTCCAGCCTCGGCGGCACACAGCTCGTTAGATGACTTAAAAGGCAGACGCGGCAAGTCCGTAAGGTTTATTGAATGGGTAGGCAGAGGGGAAAGTGATGAGCAGCTGGAATGTGAGAGGAAAACGTTCGCTCATTCAAGTCATTCCAGACACAGCAGAGGGACGCGGGGCTGACCTCCCGTCTACGGCTTCTCGGGGCACGGCTGTCCCGACTCAGAGCCAGCCGGAGCGGACCCGGCCGCAGTCCCAGCACCTGCCCTCTGATGTCACGCGCGGAGCCAAGAGCTGCTCCGAAGTGCTCTGAGCGGACGGCACGGGGTGCTCTGGGGATGCTTCGCATAGAGGACTCCCTCTCCGTTCTCTGCCCCTCTGGTGACTACTAATGGCACCGAGAGAACCTACAAGAAAGGACAAGTGAGACCGACGATGATGATGATGGTTTGGAGTTCCCACCCACACAAACGCAAACCAGCTTCCCCGCTGCCTGTGGGTCTCCGGCACTCGGCACTAACTCACCTCGGAGAAAAGTCTCAGCGAACACACATCCCACGTCATCCCGAGGGTCGACGACTCACGGCCTTGGGACTTACTTCAACAGCCTCCGGACCGAAGGCTGACCTAAGAGGGAGAAGAAGCATATAAGCATTTACTCTCCAGGCTACCTTCTCCCCAAGTGACATCACGGAGAAGGTCCGCATCAACCAGGCCTAAGCTCCTAGTTTACATGCGCCAAACTAGATTGTCACCAAGACAGAAAGGATGATAAAAGAAAAACATCTTAAAAATCCAGCTTTTATAAGAAATCGCTTTCTTTCTAGGAGTTCACGACCAGGGCAACTGACCACAGAGAGTAATTCTCAGGGAGACAGCTCAGCGCTCACTGTTGGGAGCCTGGCATGAGGAACCACTGCATCTTGACCAAAGGGATGGACCCTCATCCTCAGCAGTCCTCCCACACACGTTCACGACTCGTCTGCCCAGCCTGCCACAAGGCCCCAGCAGCTGCCATCCTGTTCCGCGGAGACCCACTTAACACGGCCCGGCCGTAAAAGGCAAATGCCAGATAAACTCCCAACAAAGACTTGTTCTGGTGAGGTGCCCCGGCCTTTGAAGGTCAACACTGCCGGGCCCATTTGAAGGATACATGAAAACACGTCATGAACGCTTGAGAAGATTACACAAGTGACTCCCAACTCAACCTGCAGGACTCCACACCCAGGGGTCTGAATGGCCAGGCCTGGAGTGGGGGGTAGGGGTGATAAAAAATGTCTTCAGGATGGTCGCCATTGTCCCTTGAATCCTCCAGCCTGGCTGAGGAGCCCAGGACCAGGAACTAGGCTGTGGGACAGGACAAGCCCCTGACGCAAAAGGGGTGGAGAGCAGGTCTGAAAGGCAAGGGGACCTCAGGGTCATCAGAGGACTCCTGGGCACCGGGTGGTTCACATACACTATTCTCACTACCCTCCACATCATCGTGAGACGGAACAAAAACATGTGGCCCGGCAGGATCCCACCTGCAAGCACGAGACCTGAAGGCAAACGGAAGGGGTCTCAAAACTAGACAGGAGCTCCCAGGCCAGAAGTCTGGGATGGATACCTTGACCTCGCCTCCAACCTCACCTCACTTCTTACCCGGGAGCCAAGACGCGCCTCCCAGGGGCACCCGTTGTATCTGAGTCTACCAAGCGAAGGCACCGTCGCAAGGTTTCTGCCTCCCTGAACACAGGGGCAGCGCACAGAATGAGACGCAGACGGTCAGCCTGCTGTTGACGAGGACTACAGAGTGCCCAGCCTGCAACATACACCCTCGCTGACACGAATCAGGAAGCAAGCTGGGCAATCTGGAGTCTACAAATAGATTTCAAAGAGCCACAGGACTCAGAATTTCTTCTTCAGTCAACCCCCGGGGTCACCCTTTCCAAAAGAACCCACAAAGCACAGATTAAGTCAGTGAAGGGAGACCTACAAAGAGGGTGATCCATCAACACATCCTTCTCCTGTCGGCGGGTGACAAGAGAACTCCTCGGGCTTCTGGCTGACCGTGACAAATGAGAACTATTTCTATTGACTCAGAATTGATAGAACTCCTCCTTGCCCCTACAGCAGGCCCCACCTTTGTTTTTCTTTCTCCATTTATTTAACGTTCCTGACACCTCCTGGAGAAGCAATGCATGCTGTGCTCAAGAGACAGTCAAGGAGCAAAGACAACAGACACACGAGCGCTGAATTCACACACTGCCTTGACCGACGTGTTCTTGCGGACTGGCCTCGGCTCCTGTAAATTCAAACAGCAGAAGCCATGATTTCCAATTCTTACGTGTGCCCTCGGGCGCCATGTGAATTTATTCCAGTGTGAAGTCCAAATTAAAAGGTAGGCTTGTTTCTGACAAGAAAATCCGTAACGTGGAAAGATAGAATGAGCCCCCACAGGTTGGGGGGCTAGCCCAGTTACCACCTCACAGGGGGCCAGCAGAGGCCCCAGCTCAGAAGGGAAGGGCAAGGGGAAAAAGCTAGTGTGGGAAAGCTCCAGGGTTCGGAAAGGATGGCTGGACCCTTCAAACATGGGAACTTCTCTTGGTGACTCCTCTCCCTGCACTACCAATGACCAAGCCACAGGCAGCCTGCAGTCACTTTCAGATACGGGAGCAGAAAAGGACAGAAAGAGCGCCAGGAAGGATGGCTCACAAAGCCAGACATGCATGTCTCAGAAACTGGACCAAGGTCTCTGGTGCCTAAATCTACATGCTTTCCCTCACAGCACGGTGCTGACTCCAGGAAGGAAGCCCTTCACCAGCGCAGCTTTCTAGAGGCCTGTCCCCTCTCACTATGTGGGGGATTGCCTCCCAGCCAGGACACAACTGGGAACTCATGGATGCCCACTCTCATCTCGCTGCCTCATCCAGACCCCAGGGCACACGTGTGTGACTTTACAGATGCAAAAAGACCCAATTCCAGAGAAGGCTCCAAAACCTTACCTCGGGGCATTTGTGGCCTCGTGCCTGGCTGTAAGACACCTCTCATGGAGCCTCTGGACATGCAGATCCACCTGCAAGAGACAAGGCGTGAATGAGCACTCACAACAGGCGGGGGGGGGGGGGGGGGGGGTGCAGAGGGTACCTGGCACAGCGGCCAGCGGATTCCAGCACCCACAAACGTGGGCCATTGCTACCAGGACTTGGACAGCCACACTGCTGTCTCAGGAACAAGAACAACTTAACTCTAGGAAGGGACCTGGGGAACATGTGTGACAGAAGTAATGTCAGTGTTATCCTATGTACCCACAATCAATTTGTTGCTAAGCAATCTGTATCAAAAAGTTGTCAAGGCCAGGTTTTGGAGAGCGAGCCACGCTGACCGGCAGCAATGAGCCTGGAGCAGGAGGGGTAACGGGTGGTGGGAGGGCCCCACGTTCTCCATCTAGTGCGTAAGGGCTGCCTACGTACGCATTCTCAACGACGACGTCCTGCCCAGCTGGGGTACTACTCCCTTCCTTGCTCCTTAACCTAAGAGCAGAGGGAATGTTACCCCCAGTGGACCACAGGCACAGCCCGTGGCCAGGACAAGAGAAACACTTCCAAGGAGAGCAGGATGCCTCAGCCTTGAGCAGGTACGGTCTCCCCACTGACAGTCCAGAGTGGGAAAAGCCCATTGCCTCACCATGTAGCATCTCGATCTCCCCTACCTTGTTCTGTTTTGACCCACTGCTACGTGTCAGACACCAAGACGGAGGCACTGCCCTCGAGATCACAGCATAGGGGAATGACAAGCAAATCACCGACATCCAATGTGATCAGGGCTGACCAACGGGGCTGAGGGTGTGGGAAGCGGTGCAATGAGAAGGCAGAGAATGCTTCCCAGGGAGAGCCTTGGGGGAAGAGGGACCCCTGTCAGCACTCCACCACCGGCCCATGAACAGAAACACGCTGAGGCAGGGCCCTCCCTACTCGGCAAAAGGGCACTCGGTGAGCCACCCAGCGCCAAGTACCAGAAAGCAATACAAATCAGCGGACAGAGAGATGTGTACGAAAGCTCCAGAGTTTGGAAGGGACAGGATGGGCCCTTCCAACACGGGGAAACGCTTTCGGCAATTCCTCTCCCTGCACTATCAATGACCAGGGCACGGGCCGCCCACGATCACTTTCGAATGCAGGAGCAGAGAAGGGCAGTGAATGGGCCGAGAAGGGAGACCTCGGACAGCAGCCCAGGAACTGAGTTGAACTAGGAGCCCAGCAGACAGGCCAATGGCCAGATTTACAGCCTAAGATCACAGAAGCTTCCCCTTATTTGCACGGACGATTTACCGCTCCCTACCAAGAGGTGAGGAGACTGCGCAGAAATACTGAGGATTCATGGTTCTGAAAGACTGGGTGTGGGTGATCACAGAAGAGCGCTCAGGTTCACGTAAGAGCACTCAGCTGGGAACCGGAAAGGAGTCTAGGTTTGCCTCTAAAACGCAGCCCTCTCTCTGTCCATCCCGACACCGCTGCTTGCCTCTCAATGTCACAGCAGCCTTCATCAGGGGCTCTCAGGAGCAGAAGAGGGACCTGACCTGTGCCTACCAGCCTGAGGGGACACAGACAGCTGGGAGCAGCGGGAAGAAGGCACTCTTTCCCACACCTCATCACCTGAACCCCTCCAGCCTCACAGCCCGCACAAGACCTGAGCTCTAGAGAATCCCACTTACCTGGGACCTCCCGATCCACGTTCTTCTCCCTGAGGTCGCCTTTCACAAACAAGGAACAGCAGTCACGACCCACTCCTGTAAGAGACAAGAAGCCCGTGGCACTGCTTACCCGCCCAGGAACCCACTATCTTTACCAACAGGAAAACACTGAGGGAATCTGGGTCTTAGGAGGTAAGCACACTGAAAGCCTGCCTCCCTCCCTCTACCTTGTGCTCGGTCACCTAAGGTTGTCCCATTTTGGAACCTCTGAATATAGAAAGAACCTTGCGACTTTTCCTTTGCCTGCGTTACCAACGACCAAGAAAAAGGCAGCCTGTACTCACTTCAACGCAGGAGCAGAAAAGGACACCGGGCTGCTGAAATTAGAAACCAGTGTCAGAAGACCACAGCTGTGGCTCCGCCACCAACTCAGACACACAGACACAGGACCCACTCTCGTTCTCCCTTTTTAAAGCCTCACAGAAACTGTGCTGAGCCAGGCATAGAGCGTACAACAAGACAACAGGTGCCAAGAGGCACCTAAAAAAAAGGTGGTGAGAAGTGTGGGAAAGCTCCAGGGTTTGGAAGGGACAGAGGGGACCCTCCAAACACGGGGAAGTGCTTTCTGCAAGTCCTCTCCCTGCACTATCGATGACCAGGACACAGACAGACCATGATCACTTTCGAATGCAGGTGCAGAAAAGGCAGAAAGTGAGCCAGGAAGAGAGAAGGCCCTATAAGCCCCCAGCTGCCCAGCGAAGCCCAGGACCCTGAGCGCCATCACCATCTCATGTAAAGACGCCATCTCCCGTCATCAAGAGGGGGCACGTGAAGACCAACTCGCGGCAAAAACGCCTACATTGTTTAGTCCCCCACAGATACAGACGGACGATCTACTATGTGCCACCAACCGTGGGCTCAAAGACAAAGAACACAGACAAGACTTCTGTCCTCCCAGAGCTCTGGCACTTTCCCCACTTAAAACACAGCGGAGCTCAGAAGGACCTAACCTAGCCAACGTGATGCGCTCACCACAGGCTGAGGCAGGATCTGAACCCAGACCTCTCTGGCCCCCAGACACACCCCCATCCACCACACCAGGCCTCCTGGGGGCTTTCTCAGAACCCGCAGGAGCTCCAGGACGCCCCCCCCAACCCCCCACCGTGGTGTGGCAGGAAGGCAACGAGTCCCTGCTCAAGGATCTCCTGAGCAGCAGCACTTACCCAGGCCTCACCCCCTGGACACCGCGGGGGCACATCCGGCGCTGCGGCTCAGGGTCCTGCAGCAAAGAAGGGGGCGCTGCCTGACGCACAGCCCCCAAAGCCGTCCAACGGAGAGTTTCCATCTGCTTCCAACAGAGCCCCGGAGCCCGCAACGCCTACGCAGGAGACAGCACGGGGAAGGGGCTTTAGTGCAAAACAAAGACACCGGAATCGGCCTCTGCCGCTCTGGGGCCCCGCGAGTCCCCCAAATGAAAACTCACACAACCGCTCTGCACAACGGGGGTTTTAACGCTTTCTCTCAAAGGCTGTTTGTTGACGAGAAAACGGGTTAACGCTCACATGGTCACTTCGTGGGCAACCGATGAAGCGCTTTGGGGGATTCGAGGCCCAGAGCCGGAGGTGGGTGTGTGCGTGAAAATCACGCGGCCCCGGGAGCTTTTCAGGCCCGGGGCCACACGGGGCTCCGCACCACTGGCGGCGGCACTCGGCCCGCGCGTCGCCGGACCCGCTTCTGGTAGTTGGCGGGACCCGAGTCTCCCCGGCGGAGGGGTGAGGGGGGCTGAGGGCGAGTGATCCGACCCGGGACACGCATCCTGAGAGGTCCGCACCGACCTCTCGGTGGAGGAGCTGGGCCCGAACCCAGGGGCGAGGCCTGGAACCGCGGCTGACCTCCGCCGGCTCTCCCCGACTCCTCAGGCCTCGGTTTCCCCGAAAGGTGGTGGGGGGCAGACCACGCGCCCAGCGATCCCCGCAGTGGACTCACCCCGGGCAGCCGCGACCTATGGCGCGGGACAGCGGCCGTAGACACAGCCGACAGTGCGGGAAGCTGCGGATGTCTGGGGATTGCGGGAGACGGAAACCGGCGGCGTGGACGGCTCGGGAGATCCGGCCGGGCGACCACAGCAGCAGGAAACTCCTCTTCCGCCCAGCGCCGGCGGAAATGCAGCCGGAGCGCGGGTGGCGTCCTAGAGCGGCGTTTCCGGGAGGCGGATCCCGCGCAAACGGCGCTGCCGCGCCCCCTGGTGGCGCGGAGCTCAAATTCTGACTCCGTAGGGCTTGGAATAACTTCCAAGAGCAGCCTGAAATTTGGGAAATAACATTCACTCACTTGTTTTTGCTTTTCTCTTTATTCTGTTTTTGCCACTGATTTGTCATTAACTTATAGAAATGGTTGCTTTTTCACGTGAGCAGCTGTTATTAGCAAGAGCTCATGCTGATTGCAGGGAGTTTGGACCATAGGGTTCTTGCCTGATTGACTGCTGTATTCATAGTACCTAGTTTAGTGGCTGGCACAATTGAATAAATGAATGAATTCTGACCATATATTTGGACATTGTCAGAATAAAATATCGTTCTGATGCCCTGAAAGTAGAACGTGAGAGTAACAGGGAAAAGTGGGCAAGTGCTTTGCTAAACTTAGTCCTAAAAATGAGTCTTGGAAGCAGTAGGGGTTTGATCAAATTTGCAGAGTGGCAGAGAAGATGGATAGAAGCCCCATGCTCCCGAAAGGAGACTGCAGACAGGCATGAGACAGGGCTCATGGCTCCCAAATCTCACAAGCACTCACACTGCCAGCATCCTGGGCCACGTGTACCTCTCGAACCTGCCCTGCCGCAACCCTGCCATTAACTCAGCCCACATTCTGAAGTGTAAACTTCCGTGTGCCTGGGGAGGGGGTTCCCCTGGTCGGATACCTGGTGCTAACCAGGTCAGCACAATGTGGAAATCCAGGCCTGAAGGATGCAACCGAGGAGGGCGGTGGGGGGGGGGGGGGTCTCTGAAGGTGAAGCACAGAGCAAAGATCCAAAGCATGATAGTTGCTACCCTTTAGTATTTCTGAGAAAGTTTCTGTCACTGTGAGGACACTGTGGGATTGTTCAGGAGGTTGAGAGAACGTGCTGTGTTTGAAAAGGCAGCACTCTCAGTAGAAATACAAGGCTATCCACATGTGTAATTTAAAATGTTCTAAGAGCCACGTTAAGAACGTACCAAAAAGAGGTGAAACTAATTTTAATAGTGGATTTCATTTAACCCAGTATAACCAAAATATTATTTCAGCAGGTATTTTTAAATTTTAACGTATTTTTAAATGATTAATGATCACTGGGTGTTGTATGTAAGCGATGAATTCTGGGAACCCACTCCCAAAGCCAAGAGCACACTGTATACACTGTATGTTAGTTAACTTGACAATAAATTATATTTTAAAAAAATTATTGATGAGATATCTGCCATCTTTTTTTCTCTGTACAAAGTCTTTGGAATCCGGTGCGTGTTTAACACTAACAGCACATTTGGACGAGCTGCATTTCCAGTGCTCCATAAGCCACCGTGGCTGCTGGCTGCTGTGTTCATCAGCTTTTGGATCAGCCCTTTTGAGCCAGAGGAGCGAAGAAGCAAGCAGGAGGCTGAGAGCATGTCCCTTCTACAGTCCCCAGCACCCCCATGAATCTGGGACATTCTAGATGGGGCAGGGCCTCCCGCGTGGCTCAGGTTGGGGGCCTTATTGTCCTGAGCTGGAGATTAAGGCAAGGGTGCCCTAAGAAGATTGTGAAAGAGGAGAGCAATGATTCAATCCTAGATTACTCTCCTGCACCCTTTGCTCCCATGATGCCAGGGAAGGGATCTGGGGCAGTTTATTTGTGCACCGCCGGTGGCTGCAAGAGGCTAGGATTCTAAGAGGCGTGGCTGACGCTCATTAATCATTAGCGTAACAGGATGTTAAAATGGCTATTTCAGCAAGACACCAAGGTGGCATACAGAGATAGGATATAGGTAGGGATGAACCGCTGAACAACAACAAACTGCTGTTACGGTAAGCAAATTGTGGCCCAATGTTGGCAAGTTTTGAAGGTTCCATCTAATAAAATGGCAGCTGCCTTCCAGAGAAAGTATTGGACCAGATCTAGACCAGATCTAGACCAGATCTAGAATTTACTGCTTGTGACTCCAAATTCTCTCCTCCAAGTTGACGCTATTCGCAGTATACACAGCCATCAAAAAGAGGGAGAATTATGAATTCTATTTCTTAAGATAGTCCCACCCCCTGTCCCCAAGAGGGAGAACAAGAGGAGTGCCTGAGTACCAGGAGTTCCAGCAGAAACATCTGGGAGCTTGATATAGGTTACCTGAAGGTGGGGAGCACAGGTGAGCCCCGCCTACCCTACGCCTCAGGCTAAGGTGCAGCATCTTCTTCCGCAGGTGTAGAATCTGGGGTAGTGAGGCAGGTAGAATAGGGAAATGTCGGGTAACTTCCGGAGGAAGGACAAGGAACAGGGAACTGGCCTGGCACCTGTTGAATAACAGGATGCCCGTGGCCAGGATTAGCCACCCAGATGCTCAACTGCAGCATAAATCCCCAATTAACCTGCAACTGAAGAGAATGACCCGTCCACTGGGGGGCGCTAGAGGACTCCGCCTAGATCTTGACTGCTTACGAAGGTTCCCAAGAGAAAAATCAAGGCCAGCGCAAGGGATCAGGCTGGCGCATGCCTAATGGTATACAGGGGTCTTGGGACTATTTCCAGAACCCTACAGGAATATTCCACCTGTTGATTATAACTGCCTGTTAATCAGAATCCCACGTCTACGCAGCGCCACTCAAATTCTCTGGGCGTGCCTGCACAACCTCGTCTTCGAGCGTGTACTTTTGCTTTACAATAAAGCTTCTCATTTATGTTTTACTCTGATTCTGCCATGAATTCTTTCTTGCCGCAAAGTCAAGGACCTGGCACTGGCTGGTGGTTGAGGGCTCAGGACCCAAGAACTTCCCCAGTCTCCCGTGTCAGTAGGAATGTCCATCTGCTACCCAAGATGTCCCGCCCCAGAGAGAGCCCGCTAGGGTGAGGAGACCCCAAGGAGAGAGCCTGTTCATGTCCCTAGAGAATGAAGGGTGCAGGAGTGGGTTTCCCCCAAAGAAGCCCTGGAATAAAGAGGCCAAGAGAGAAAGACTTACATTAAATATGTGCCCAACCTGGAGACTAGTCTCCCCCACCTTAATCTTTATTCCATCTGTTCTGATCCTGGAGCTATTGGGGATAGGGAAGTGGGTGGAGTCCTCCTGGTGAAGAGAAACACATTTGGATAAGGGAGAAGTTTCCTGGCCCCTCCCAACAAATAGCAGCCCACCCTATGCTTGGCCCCAGCTGGTGAGAGAAATCTTACCCATAAGTTATCATTGAAAATGTGGTTCGTATATTGGACTGGGCTTTTAAAATACTTGAATAAAAACTATGTTCCCTATTTTTTGTGATTGTGATACTTATTACCAAAGAATGATCAGAAAAGCTATGAGGCCTGCCTTATAGTTTTCCAGGGTCAGGGAAAAGATACTTCCATTTAGAAAGTCTAAAGAGGGGCACTTGGGTGGCTCAGTCGGTTGGGCGTCCGACTTCAGCTCAGGTCATGATCTCACAGTCCGTGAGTTTGAGCTCTGCATCGGGCTCTGTGCTGACAGCTCAGAGCCTGGAGCCTGTTTCAGATTCTGTGTCTCCCTCTGTCTCTTCCCCTCCCCCACTCACGCTCTGTCTCTGTCTCTCTCAAAAGTAAATAAACATTAAAAAAAAAAATTTTTTTTAAGAAGAAAGTCTAAAGAGACAGGCAAAAAAAAAAAAAAAAAGTATGATTGCATACCAGGAGTCCTGCTTTCAACAAACTGGTCACATTAATAAAGGTATGGACTGTGGCTGGGAGGCCAACATTCCACCATGCTGGAGTTTGTGACCTCACAGTGGCTGAGAGATCCCTGTGGTCTAGAGCCCCTTCCTTGGGGAGGTGGAGCTGAAGCTTGTTGGGCAGATTGTTCCAAGGAGGTGGTGTCCAGGGTCCGGTGTGGAAGCCAAGAACCAGCCCTGTGAGAACTGCAGGAGTTCCAGGCCCTGTCCCCTTACTAAGAATGCCCACCATGCTGGAAACCTTACTGTACCTGGCCATTGTCCTCCTTTGCGTCTTACTGCTCCTCTGTTACTGTGTCTTTCGGGAGAAGTAGACTGGCTCCTGCAGGGTGGGACTGAGACCTGACAGAAGCCATAGCCAGTCTAGCCCCTCAGCGCCTCTCAAGCAGGACAAGCTCTTCCTAAGCTGCTCGTGGCCTGAATCTTGGCCTGTTCTGGGGTCTCCAATAGCCCCAGGCCCTCACCAGATGCTTCCCACCATGGTTGGTTTCCACTCACATCTCAGCCTCTCCTGTCTAGGTCGGCTAGCTGGGTCCCTCCCAGCCTCTCTCCTACTAGTTTTGCTTCTGGTTCATTTTTGTCCTGGGCTGAGGACCACCGGTTCTGGAGAGGGACTCAGCATGGGCTCCGCGAAGTTATAATTGGCTCAGGACTCTGCCATGGAGGCAGGCATGAGAAGATGTGGCCCTCTCCGCCTCCAGAGGTTGGCAAGGCTGGGCCCTGGAGAACTGGAGTCCTAGCTAAAGACTGATAAACTCAGCGATGACTTTAGACTTCCCTTCTATCCACGGTGGACAATCTTGACTAATAAAGCTGGATGTTCCGGGGCGCCTGGGTGGCGCAGTCGGTTAAGCGTCCGACTTCAGCCAGGTCACGATCTCGCGGTCCGTGAGTTCGAGCCCCGCGTCAGGCTCTGGGCTGATGGCTCGGAGCCTGGAGCCTGTTTCCGATTCTGTGTCTCCCTCTCTCTCTGCCCCTCCCCCGTTCATGCTCTGTCTCTCTCTGTCCCAAAAATAAATAAAAAACGTTGAAAAAAAAAATTAAAAAAAAAAAAGCTGGATGTTCCTAGCTAATTAACTCGGCTGAACAACATCTTGGAACCTTCCTTGCTAACTGAATCACTGAGATATTTGCGGGTCATTACTTAAACTTTCCTGGCTTGTTAACTTTCTTGCTTGAATACTTGGGCATTCTAGGGTAATATTTGACTTTGCCTCATTATCTTTCAGCATGGTAGCTGACCACATCCATTCCTCACTCTTAAAACCTTGGATTTTCCCGACCAAGAGCATCGGAGCTCCCCCCTCCCCCGATACCACCCCCGGGCTATTTCTCTGGGACTTCCAAGATAAAAACAGAAGAATGCTTCTATGATTCCACCATTATGTATGATATTGGCAAATGGATTGTGATATATATGGTATTTCTAGAATTCTAAGAAATTTTTTGTTATAAATGGATATTAGCGTTTATCAAGTGATGGTGATGATCACAATGTTGATCCTAAAATGTATTAAACCATCTTCCTCTAACTTAGCACCTATTTTTTTCATGTTTATTTGTTTTTGAAAGAGAGAGAGAGACACAAAGCAAGCAGGGAAGGGGCAGAGAGAGAGGGAGACACAGAATCCGAAGCAGGTGCCAGGCTCTGAACTGTCAGCACACAGCCCAACGCGGGGCTTGAACTCACGAACCTCAAGATCATGACCTGAGTTGAAGTCAGACGCTTGACTGACTGAGCCACCCAGGCACCCCACTCAACATCTACTTTTAAAAATTTTTTTTAAAAGTTTGTGGTTTTTTTTTTTTTAGTTTTTGAGACAGAGAGAGACAGAGCATGAGCAGGGGAGTGGCAGAGAGAGAGGGAGACACAGAATCTGAAGCAGCTGTCAGCCCAGAGCCCGACACAGGGCTCGAACTCACAGACAGTGCGATGGTGACCTGAGCTAAAGTCAGACACTTAACTGACTGAGCCACCCAGGCGCCCCGTCAACATCTATTTTTTAGGCACCTGGGTGGCTCAGTCAGTTGAACATCCATTTTTTAAAAAGCACTTATGGTACTAAGTTTCAATGTATTATTTGACCTACCTTTAAATTTTTTAATTGCAGTACAATATACACACCTTACGGGTTATCATCTTGACCATTTTACTTATTTATTGGGGGGCGGGGGAGTGGAAGGGGAGAGGAAGCAGAGCCCAGCGTGGAGCTTGATCCCACGACCCTGAGATCATGCATGACCTGAGATGAAATCAAGAGTCGGGTGCTCTGACTCAGCCCCCCAGGCGCCCCTCATCTTGACCGTTTTAAAATATTCAGTTCAGTACTGTCAGGGACATTCACACTGTTGTGCAACCGGTCTCCAGAATTTTTTATCTTGCATAACTGAAACCGTACCCTTTAACCAACGATTCCCCATTCCTCCCTTCCCCAGCCCCTGACAGCTACCATTCTCCCTCTGTCTCTGAATTTGACTACCCTAAGTGCTTCATCTAAGTGGAATCACGTAGTATTTGTCCTTTTGTGTCTGGTTTATTTCACTTAGCATGATGTACTCAAGGTTCTTCCATGCGGTGGCATAGGCCAGAATTTCTTTCTTTCTTTCTTTCTTTCTTTCTTTCTTTCTTTCTTTCTTTCTTTCTTTCTTTCTTCCTTCCTTTTTTTTAGTTTATTTATTTATTTTGAGAGATGGGGGTGGGGAGAGAGGGAGAGAGAGAGAATCCCAAGCAGGCTCTGTCTGCCCTGTCCATGCAGAGCCCGATACGGAGCTCCAACTCACGAACTGTGAGATCATGACCTGAGCCGAAATCATGGGTTAAACACTTAACCGACTGAGCCACCCAGCTGCCCCATATCTTATCTATTTTATTATTTTTTTATTTTTTTAACGTTTATTTATTTTTGAGAGAGAGACAGAGCGCAGGCAGGGGAGGGGCGGGGGGGGGGGGAGGACACAGAATCTGAAGCAGGCTCCATGCTCTGAGCTGTCAACACAGAGCCCGATGCGGGGCTCGAACTCACGAACCGTGAGATCATGACCTGAACTGAAGTCGGAGGCTTAACCGACTGAGCTACCCAGGCGCCCCAATGTCTTATCTATTTTCAAGTTTAAAACTAATAAAGTTTTAATAATAAAACTGAGGTTCAGAAAGATGAAGTGAATTGCTAATACAGCTAATATGCGGCAGGGAATAATTTTAACTGTGTCTGTTGTATTCGTTTCCTAGGGCTGCCATAACAAAGCACCACCAACTGTGTGGCTTACAATGGCAGAAATTTATTCTCTCATTCTTCCGGAAGCTAGAAGTCTGAAATCAATGGTCAGACGACATTCACAAGATAGGAGCACAGTTCCCGCCCTTCAGGGACATTGGGGCCAAGGCTAATTCCACCTGAAAGTTGCCAATATATTTTTAAAGATGTTTACGACTATTTTCATGAGCTGGACTTTAATTTACTTTCCTTCACTGACCTTGTCTAATTTGGGGGTTATGGTTGTTACACGAACTGAGAACAGCTCCTTCTTTTTCTATTATCTTGGAGACTGTGTAAGTGTAAGAGTTAAATTGTAGTGTAGGGCTAATGCTTAGCTTGAAAAATAACAGCTTTGTGTTGACATTGAAGGTTAAGAGATAACAGCCTTGCTTTACTCTTATAAATTACGCCTCATACTCTTGTAAATTAGGCTTCACCAATTAAGGAAGCAAAAGTTCAAAGAAAAGAGCATCAGAGGCAGGGTCAAGGAGATCCACTGGTTGCAACTTAGAGGCAGAAAGTCTAAAGTAAACACCTCATTAGGCAACTGTTTCTAACTCATCTGGAAATTGTTTCTTTGTTCTGTTCCCAGGTGATGATAAAACGATGTGATCGGTTATAAAAACTCTGTACCCCGGCTGTTCGAGGCCGCACTCTTATCAAGAGTGTTGGTCCCGATCGGTCGGCCTTGCCTCTCATTGTAATAAACTTTGTTGTGACTGTCACTGGTGCCCGTAGCATTCTGTTTCAGGAGTCGTGTGGATGCAACATAAGGCTGAAAAGCTGGGTATGATGGTATGATGTTTTCTTACGGGAAATAGTGTTAACTAATGATTCAATATTTTATTATTTAAAAATTTAAAAAAATTTTCAGTTTATTTTGAGACACAGAAAGGGAGAGAGACAGAGCGCGCGCGCGCACACACACACACACACACACACACACACACACACACACACGAGTCAGGGGTGGGGGCAGAGAGAGAGGGAAAGAGTGAACTCCACGTGGGCTCCTGGAACCTACGAACCCACCAGATCATGACCTGAGTAGAAACCAAGAGTCAGTCGCTCAACCAACTGAGCCACCCAGCTGCCCTGCCTGATTCAACATTTTTAAAGTGTTACAAGATAATTCAGGTTTTCTATTTTTCCTTAAGACAATTTTGCTATATATTTTTCAGGAATGTGTTCATTTTACCTAAGTTTTGAATTTTATATTTGTCTAATTTTTTACTCTCTGCTCTGACTGTACTATGACCCCTTTCTTTTTTTTTTTTTTCTTAAAGTCATGTTTTTATTGAGGCGAAATTCTTCTAGTAGAGAATTAACCATTGGAAGGTGAACAGTTCAGTGGCATTTAGTACATTCGCAGTGATGTGCAACCAGCATTTGTGAAAGCTGAAAGGAAAATAGGGTCACATGTGTCCAGGGGTTTTATTTTTATTTTATTTTATTTTATTTTTTGAAATTTATTGTCAAATTGGTTTCCATACAACACCCAGTGCTCATCCCAACAGGTGCCCTCCTCAATACCCATCACCTACCCTCCCCTCCCTCCCACCCCCCATCAACCCTCAGTTTGTTCTCAGTTTTTAAGAGTCTCTTATGCTTTGGCTCTCTCCCACTCTAGCCTCTTTTTTTTTTTTTTTCCTTCCCCTCCCCCATGGGTTTCTGTTAAGTTTCTCAGGATCCACATAAGAGTGAAAACATATGGTATCTGTCTTTCTCTGTATGGCTTATTTCACTTAGCATCACAACTCTCCAGTTCCATCCACGTTGCTACAAAGGGCCATATTTCATTCTTTCTCATTGCCACGTAGTACTCCATTGTGTATATAAACCACAATTTCTTTATCCATTCATCAGTTGATGGACATTTAGGATCTTTCCATAATTTGGCTATTGTGGAGAGTGCTGCTATAAACATAGGGGTACAAGTGCCCCTCTGCACCAGTACTCCTGTATCCCTTGGGTCAATTCCTAGCAGTGCTACTGCTGGGTCATAGGTTAGGTCTATTTTTAATTTTTTGAGGAACCTCCACACTGTTTTCCAGAGTGGCTGCACCAATTTGCATTCCCACCAACAGTGCAAGAGGGTTTCTGTTTCTCCACATCCTCTCCAGCATCTATAGTCTCCTGATCTGTTCATTTTGGCCACTCTGACTGGTGTGAGGTGATATCTGAGTGTGGTTTTAATTTGTATTTCCCTGATGAGGAGTGATGTTGAGCATCTTGTCATGTGCCTGTTGGCCATCCGGATGTCTTCTTTAGAAAAATGTCTATTCATGTTTTCTGCCCATTTCTTCACTGGATTATTTGTTTTTCGGGTGTGGAATTTGGTGAGCTCTTTATAGATTTTGGATACTAGCCCTGTGTCTGATATGTCATTTGCAAATATCTTTTCCCATTCCATTGGTTGCCTTTTAGTTTTGTTGGTTGTTTCCTTTGCTGTTCAGAAGCTTTTTATCTTCATGAGGTCCCAATAGTTCATTTTTGCTTTTAATTCCCTTGCCTTTGGGGATGTGTCAAGTAAGAAATTGCTACGGCTGAGGTCAGAGAGGTCTTTTCCTGCTTTCTCCTCTAAGGTTTTGATGGTTTCCTGTCTCACATTCAGGTCCTTTATCCATTTTGAGTTTATTTTTGTGAATGGTGTGAGAAAGTGGTCTAGTTTCAACCTTCTGCATGTTGCTGTCCAGTTCTCCCAGCACCATTTGTTAAAGAGACTGTCTTTTTTCCATTGGATGTTCTTTCCTGCTTTGTCAAAGATTAGTTGGCCATACGTTTGTGGGTCTAGTTCTGGGGTTTCTGTTCCATTCCGTTGGTCTATGTGTCTGTTTTTGTGCCAATACCATGCTGTCTTAATGATTACAGCTTTGTAGTAGAGGCTAAAGTCTGGGATTGTGATGCCTCCTGCTTTGGTCTTCTTCTTCAAAATTACTTTGGCTATTCGGGGCCTTTTGTGGTTCCATATGAATTTTAGGATTGCTTGTTCTAGCTTCGAGAAGAATGCTGGTGCAATTTTGATTGGGATTGCATTGAATGTGTAGATAGCTTTGGGTAGTATTGACATTTTGACAATATTTATTCTTCCAATCCATGAGCACGGAATGTTTTTCCATTTCTTTATATCTTCTTCAATTTCCTTCATAAGCTTTCTGTAGTTTTTAGCATACAGATCTTTTACATCTTTCGTTAGATTTATCCCTAGGTATTTTATGCTTCTTCAATCTCCTTCATAAGCTTTCTATAGTTTTTAGCATACAGATCTTTTACATCTTTCATTAGATTTATCCCTAGGTATTTTATGCTTCTTGGTGCAATTGTGAATGCGATCAGTTTCTTTATTTGTCTTTCTGTTGCTTCATTATTACTGTATAAGAATGCAACTGATTTCTGTACATTGATTTTGTATCCCACAACTTTGTTAAATTCATGTATCAGTTCTAGCAGACTTTTGGTGGAGTCTATCTGATTTTCCATGTATAATATCATGCTATGACCCCTTTCTCATTCCGAAAATTGTTTGCCTCTGCTGCTCTACGTATGGTTATGTTCATTTTCTGCCATTTTACTTTCTATTTTTGTAATTTCATTGATTTGCTCTATTTAGATCTTTCGAGTGTCCTTTTTTCTTATTATTTTTTTAACACCTCCAGTGCTATGAGCAGACAGATGGAATTCTTCTTGCATTTTAGAATTAAGTGGGTCCCTCTTTCATAGCAAGAATGAGGATTTCTCTTCTCCTGTGTCAACATTTAAAGCTCATCTGTTGGGGTACCTGGGTGGCTCAGTCAGCTAAGCATCTCACTCTGGGTTTCAGCTCAGGTCACGATCTCATGGTTCATGAGCTGAAGCCCTGCACCGGGCTCTGCGCTGACAGTGTGGAAACTGCTTAGGATTCTCTGTCCTCCCCCTCTCTGCCCCTCCCTTGCTCATGAGCACGTGCACGCTCTCTCTCTCTCTCAAAATAAATAAACATGAAAAAAATAAAAATAATTGGGGCTCCTGGGTGGTTCAGTCGGTTGAGCATCCAACTTCGGCTCAGGTCATGATCTCACGGTTTGTGAGTTCGAGCCCTGGATCGGGCTCTGTGCTGACACCTCAGAGCCTGGAGCCTGCTTCAGATTCTGTGTCCCCCTCTCTCCGCCCCACCCCTGCTTGTGCTCTGTCTCTCTCTGTCTTTCAAAATGAATAAACGTTAAAAAAATTTTTTTTAATAAATAAATAAATAAATATAATAAAAAATAAAGCTCATTTGTTACAGGCCATGCAATGAGATGTCAAGGTAAGACCCCATCCAGTTCCTAACTACTTCGCATACTATTCCTCTGCCCCTTCCCCAACTTCAGCTTCTGATACTTCTTCCTCCCTTTCCCTGAACTTCTTCCTGTTCTCCCTTTCTTCGTGAGCCCTTCAATACCCTACCAAAGCATATCACTTCCAAGAAGCCACCTTTTTGGAAATTAATAGAGGGATAACTCTATTCATGGTTCCACAGCTGCTTTTGGATCCGTACTTCCTCACATTCACCATGGCAAATCAAGGAAGAAAGTATGACCTACCCAGCTTGGGTCTCACATCCAGTTTTTTGTCAGAGGAGGGCAGGACACCATAAGTGACATTTACAACTCGATTGAATTCAACAGGAAGAGTGCCACAAGAAAACCAGGGAGAAAGAGTGACTAGGCCCAAACTCTGGATAGCCCAGCCACTTAATATCCAGATCCTCATGAAAATAGGCAATTTGTTGGTCCTAGTTTTTCCAAGAATACCTCTAAATGTAGGCATTGAAATGTAATGCTGTTGGCTGGTGATGGTCTGTATCACATGAGGAAAGCATTCATTTAATCCAAGTATGCCGAAATACACTTTTCTGATCAGGAATAGAAATTAAGTATTACCAAAAAAAGAGAAATTAAATATTACCAAACATACTTTTAAGCACCTATTAAATTGCTCTTAGATTGATTTCTGGGTTTGAATTTTGACTCTGATATCTTCTGTTTAGGAGAAGCAATTTGCCACGGGCCCTGTGGGCATGCTAACAAGGCAAGGCCTTTGACTCCTTTTTCCCCCAGGCCCTTTCTTAGAGCTGTGTTTTGCAGTGAGCAAACCTTGAAGGATGAGATAAAGTCTCCTCCCACACTAAAAGCAGGCTTACTTCTGTTTGCTCCAAGTGGCAAATCCCCTAAGCTCAGTGTTCCTCCTCTTTTGTAACACTGTAACGCATTGTGTGTCCAGGCAGCCATCATGGGCCCTGCACCACTCCATGGGACCTCTGAGGCATGGGAACCAACAACATCAAGAAACTTAAAGCCCTCTCTGCTTTGCCACAGTAATAAGGTCCTCAGACTGCCTCAGGAATTTTCTGTCCTCTGCCAGCACCTACGAAACAACGGGCTAACTGGTTAGCTCACAAGTAGGGTTCATTCTCAGATCATGCACACTTCTTAACACGTTAACTGCGTGATCTTGTATACATGAATTAAACTTTCTGAGCTTTTGTTTCCTCATCGGCAAAATTAATAATAGTAGGGTTTATCTTACATGATTGACGTGATTAAACGAATCAAAATGCCTGGAATATTGGGTGCATTCAACACTTAGTCATTATTAGTTGATATTATGGTTGTAGCTGTCATCTGTAGCGTTGATGGGATGGGGCATTGCAGTGACAGCATGCTATGAAAAACACTGTTACACCATTTCCTCGGGCAGGCCCTTGCTGTCGGCCCTGGCTAAGTAGGTCCCCACTATTATACCACCATGCCCACTTCCTTTGTAGCACTTGTCATGATTTTAAATTATTGCATTTGCTGATTCATTATCTCCACAAGAATATAACAGCAACAAAATATATCAGAACCCTGTCTTCTGCAATACATTTCCAATGCTTAGCCCAGTCCCTAACATGAAGTAGCTGCTCAGTATATTTTTTCTGTGCGGATGGGAGTCTAGATGAACATCTAGATGGATGAATGGATGAGTGCGTAGGTGGATGGATGGATAAGAAAGTTGGTGCCCTCTATTTTCTCTTAGGGGTAAATGGATGGATGGATGGATGGATGGATGGATGGATGGATGGATGGTTGGATGCGGCGATGGGAAAGTGAAGGGTTGGATACTTGGCGGGTCAGATATTGACCTCCTCTCCACCAGGGGGCGATAAGAGGCAGCGCGCGCGCGTTCAGCCCGGGAGATGCCTCTCTAGGGCGCAGCTCGCCGTCGAGCTGCATTTCCGCCGGCGCGGGCCGGGTGTAGCAGTTTCCTGCGGCAGTGGCTGCTGTCCCAAATAGTCCTGAACGATTAGGAGGCGTGCTGCACCCTCTCGCGCCGTCCCCTCTGACCCTGCCGGCGACAGGCCCGGCTCCCCGGGTGAGTCGCTGCGGGGCCGCGATGCACAGGAAACCCCCCGCGGCCTCCCAAGGCCGGTGCATCATCCACCGCCCCCCCCCCCCCGACAGGAGGAGAAACTGAGGCCCGGGGGGACGGGGAGAGCCGGCGGAGGTCAGCGCCGATTTCAGGCCCCGCTCCTGGGTCCGGGCCCAGCCCCTCCGCCGGCTGCGGACCTCTCGGGATGCGTGTCCCCGAGAATGGGACTCCGGGTCTGATCCCCCGCGCGCGGGGAAGACTCGTGTCCCGCCAACTACCAGAAGCGGGTCCGGCGACGCGCGGGCCGAGTGCCGCCACCAGTGGTGCGGAGCCCCGTGTGGCCCCGGGCCTGAAAAGCTCCCGGGGCCGCGTGATTTTCACGCACACACCCACCTCCGGCTCTGGGCCTCGAATCCCCCAAAGCGCTTCATCGGTTGCCCACGAAGTGACCATGTGAGCGTTAACCCGTTTTCTCGTCAACAAACAGCCTTTGAGAGAAAGCGTTAAAACCCCCGTTGTGCAGAGCGGTTGTGTGAGTTTTCAATTGGGGGACTCGCGGGGCCCCAGAGTGGCAGAGGCCGATTCCGGTGTCTTTGTTTTGCACTAAAGCCCCTTCCCCGTGCTGTCTCCTGCGTAGGCGTTGCGGGCTCCGGGGCTCTGTTGGAAGCAGATGGAAACTCTCCGTTGGACGGCTTTGGGGGCTGTGCGTCAGGCAGCGCCCCCTTCTTTGCTGCAGGACCCTGAGCCGCAGCGCCGGATGTGCCCCCGCGGTGTCCAGGGGGTGAGGCCTGGGTAAGTGCTGCTGCTCAGGAGATCCTTGAGCAGGGACTCGTTGCCTTCCTGCCACACCACCGTGGGGGGTTTGGGTGGGGGGGGGAGCGTCCTGGAGCTCCTGCGGGTTCTGAGAAAGCCCCCAGGAGGCCTGGTGTGGTGGATGGGGGTGTGTCTGGGGGCCAGAGAGGTCTGGGTTCAGATCCTGCCTCAGCCTGTGGCGAGCGCATCACGTTGGCTAGGTTAGGTCCTTCTGAGCTCCGCTGTGTTTTTTTTTTTTTTTTTTTTTTTTTTTTTTTAAATTTTTTTTTTCAACGTTTATTTATTTTTGGGACAGAGAGAGACAGAGCATGAACGGGGGAGGGACAGAGAGAGAGGGAGACACAGAATCGGAAACAGGCTCCAGGCTCTGAGCCATCAGCCCAGAGCCTGACGCGGGGCTCGAACTCACGGACCGTGAGATCGTGACCTGGCTGAAGTCGGACGCTTAACCGACTGCGCCACCCAGGCGCCCCTGAGCTCCGCTGTGTTTTAAGTGGGGAAAGTGCCAGAGCTCTGGGAGGACAGAAGTCTTGTCTGTGTTCTTTGTCTTTGAGCCCACGGTTGGTGGCACGTAGTAGATCGCCCGTCTGTATCTGTGGGGGACTAAACAATGTAGGCAGTTTTTGCCGCTAGTTGGTCTTCACGTGCCCCCTCTTGATGACGGGAGATGACGTGTTTTCATGAGATGGTGATGGCGCTCAGGGTCCTGGGCTTGGCTGGGCAGCTCTCCTCTGCCTGGGAACATAGGCTACTGACATGGGCTGCCTGTGTCCAGGTCAGCAGTGATAGTGCAGGGAAGGGAATTGCTAAAACCGTTTCCCCATCTTGGGAACGTCCACTCCTGTCCCTTCCAAACCTGGGGCTTTCCTGCACTTCCTCTTTCCTACCCACTTTTAGATGTCTCCTGTCACCTGGTGCCAATGTCGGGCTCACTGGTATTTCAGGCAGAGGATTCAGGGAAAGAGTTGTCCTGTGTTTGGAGGGTCCACGTCCACACCTTCCAGGAGCTTTCCCACATCCCTTTCTCTCTGTAGACACCTTGGGTCCCCGGGGCCCTCGGGGCAGTTGTGTGTACATTAGGGTCACTGTTGGAGCTTTCACTTCTGCCCCTGCTGTTGGGAACCAGGCTGTATGTGTCACTTGAGTTCTCCTCGAGGCCCAGCATGGTTGCTGTCAGACAGCCACGGCACTCCCATAAATCCGGCATTGGCGTCCTTTCCAGCCTCTCACTGGTTAATTATGCATTAATCGGCATTGGCCACCCTGTCATAGACCAAGCACTGTCTCCCCCTAGGACAGTAGGGTTAACTACTATCTTCTCTATGAGGAAATAGCATGTCTGTTTAGGAAATAATAACAGCCGATCTTTGTCAAATGCTTACTTTACTATCTGCTAACTACTGTGCTGAGACCTTTCCTGATGCTTGCCCTGCCCTGCCCTGCCCTGCCCTGGTGTGAGCAGGGACATGTTGGGGGCCCATTCTTGGGTTCTTGTCTATTGCAGATGAGCCCACTGTGTGGAGAGACATCATGGGAGTTCTATCAGGAACATTCTAGACCCCAGTGTCCTTGAGGTAAGATCTCTGGTTTGTTCTCTGGAGTGTTGGTTCCTTGCATCTGGTACAATCATGTGGGGGTTCCTAGGGGCTTCCTAAGAAGGTATAGGGGAGCTGAGAAGTGAGACGGTAATGTCCATGAGTCCTCAGATCTGTTCCCCACCTCAGCCCCAGGTAACCTAGATCACATCTGGTCCCTGACATGTCTTCAATGGCTGCTGTAGAGGAAAGGCCTCCAGAGTCTCACTGGGTGATGAGAGCTCTCTGGGGTATCTGCCTTCCCTCCCTGGAGTGACGGCAGAAGCATGTTTTTAATGGGAAACGAGTGGACCCACGCATCAGACACTCCCGTCCCCTGGGTTTGAATCCCCTTCTGCTGCTCTCTAAGTCAGTGATCTATTCAGAACCTTATTTTCTCCATTTAAAACAACAAACTTATGATACTGGTGACTTCTGTGCTGCTTAAAACCACAGGATCCCTATCATTTCCAACCCTAATATTTTCCCAGTGTTTGTGTCCAAAGTGACTTTTCTTTGATTCCACTTGGCAGGGAGGTTCTATGGGTTTCTTTTGCAAGAAAGAGTGGCCACTCACGGGGTCCTGTGCTTGGGTGGTTTTCCCAGATTCCACCTATTCCACAGGCCAGTAGCACCTGCTCCCCTTCCTAGGTCCCTCTCCCCTCTCCCCTCTCCCCTCTCCCCTCTCCCCTCTCCCCTCTCCCCTCTCCCCTCTCCCCTCTCCCCTCTCCCCTCTCCCCTCTCCCCTCTCCCCTCTCCCCTCTCCCCTCTCCCCTCTCCCCTCTCCCCTCTCCCCTCTCCCCTCTCCCCTCTCCCCTCTCCCTCTCCCCTCTCCCCTCTCCCCTCTCCCCTCTCCCCTCTCCCCTCTCCCCTCTCCCCTCTCCCCTCTCCCCTCTCCCCTCTCCCCTCTCCCCTCTCCCCTCTCTCCCCTCTCCCCTTGCATGCACCTGCATTCAGAAGCGATCACGGGCTGTCTGTGCTCTGGTCATTGATAATGCAGGGAGAGGAATTGTTGAAAGCAGTTTCCCGTGTTTGGAGGGTCTACACCCATCCCTTTCAAATGCTGGCGCTTTCGCACACTCCTCCTTCTCCCCAGTTAGTGCTGTGTGGTCTCAGGCATCGAGGGCTGCTGTGTGAGAGTCAATGACGGGAGACTTGAGCTTGGCCTTTCTCAGCTTGGCCTCCTGTTACGGGAAAACGGGCTATGTCGGTGTCGAGGTTTCGAAACTTTCTGGGGTTTAAGGAGCCAGGATGAATTCTGCATGATGACGTTACGCGATGCTGGGTGGTTTCTACTGATTGCCGTAACGTTTTCAAAGGGAAGTCTCTTTTTGGATATGGTGGCCCTGTGCATGCCTTGGATGGGGTGGAACGTGATGGGAAGTAGAAAGGTATTGGGTGGTGCGGGGAGCAACACGAGAAGGAGTTTGACGCAGGGATGAGCACAAGCACTTGGGAGACAGATGTGCAGGGATGTAATAGACCGTGGAGAGAGGCTGCGGTGGTGGCCTTCACTCCCAGCATGGGGGATGGGGGCTCAGTGGGAGGAGCCTCTGAGCTTGAGCCCTCCAGCCACCTCTCCACCAATTACTATATCTGCTCTTGCCCTGCAAAGGCCCAATTGTCAAGAGATCGTTTTATTTTGACCCTTCTCTGGGAACATTGCGATTCATTTTTGAGCTGTGTTTGGTGTGAAACAAAACTGGCAGCTCGTCCCTGATGAATGGGGGCATTCTCACTGATAGCGGCTTGAAGACAGTCGAGAGATAACATTGGAAACCAAACGCATGTTGTGACCCTCTGCTCTGCGACGTCCTCTTCACCCTAGGGATGCTGCCTCGGATCTAGAGATTGTTGGAAGAATCCTTAAGGAGATGGAGCATTGGTCCTCTCAGGATGACCTGGGTCCCGGCTGCCCTGGAGGGACCTCTTCATGGTGAGTTAATGCCAAGGGGCTAAGTTGGCCTGTGTTGGTGATACAGAAGTTCCAAGCACTTGGTCTCATTGGACTTTTCTGCTTTAGATTATTTCGGAGTTGATCATGGACACTGGCGGAGTGAAGAATGATGTCGCCACGTGAACCATGGCCAGACCTTCTTATCCTGTTGCCTCAGCACAGCCTGGAGGGACTTTTCTCTCTGCGTGAGCGGGCCAGAGGGAAAGTCCTGGGACCCTGGAGACTTGAGGTCCAGAGCTAGAGACTTCAGCTGGCTCTGCCGCTCCCCCAGCAGGTGTCACACAGCACCTGGGACCAGGAAGACTGGTTCCCTTCCACCTGAGCCAGGTGTCCAGCAGGCTCCACGTCCCCCTGCCTATTCCTCCTGTAACTTTTTACAACCAAGAGTTTTCTGCACTGTGCATCCTTGTCCCCTCACCCACCCAATAAATCTTGAAACTGCCCTCCTCGTTTTGTTTTGCTTCTCTTTTAAAACCCATACCTCCAGGGGCGCCTGGGTGGCTCCGTCGGTTGAGCATCCGGCTTCGGCTCAGGTCATGATATCGTGGTTCTTGAGTTCGAGCCCTGCGTCGGGCTCTGTGCTGACAGCTCAGAGCCTGGAGCCTGCTTCAGATTCTGTGTCTCCCTCTGTCTCTGCCCCTCCCCTGCTCGTACTCTATCTCTCTACCTCTCAAAAATAAACATTAAAAATTTTTTAAAAATGATAAATTCATACCTCCATGTGCCAACAAGGTAGGTATACAGAAAGTGGGTCACAAGCAGATCTTCCATTTTTTACTCACTGGAATGTTCCATTTAATGCACTCCTAAGGCTCAACTTAGGGGGTAGGAGTTGGGATGTAGGAATTGAAGTAGGGGTTGAACAACCCCAAGTGCTTTTGGGGGGGGCTCAGGTTTGGGAGAAAAGGGAAGTGTTAGAGTCATTGGCTGAAGGACGTCTGGGCCAGGGCTTTGGAAAAGAGGATGACAGTGGAGTGGACATAGAGACAGAGGAGGCAGGAGTGCTCTGAGCTCTGGGGAGGAGGGTTCCCCGGGGGAATTTCAGGGGATGGTTCTAAGCAGGGGTGGGCATGGCATGGACGAGGAACACCGTCCCTTGGAGAACTCTGGGGCTGGGGTAGGCAAAGGCCAGGTGTCGGGATTTCTGTTACTGTTCCCACAAAGTAGGTTTGGCCTTTGAGAGTTCTGTCCGGTGAAGTAATGGCAGTGGTGTGCTAAGCACGCCTGCGCTTCACCACCTGTGGGTAGGTCCACACAGAGGAGCTCTCCCAAAGGTAGCGAGGGAGGGGCTGATTGTCCATTCCTTCCGTGGAAATTGAAATCACTGATGGGGGCTGAGGTCAAACCCAGGTGGTCGGGCCTACCTTTGTGAGTTCAAGGCCTTGATGGCCTCAGTCAACAGGAGGCATTCTTGGGGGCTAAAGGATCTACTCTCCCCACCAGTTCGGGCAGAGATCCTTATTTCTGCCTCGCCCCTCTCCTCAATTCCTACCCAAGGGCCTGTCATCACCCATTATTTCTCTTGAAGAGCCCCCTCCTTCCTACTCCCCTTCTTTCTGGGCCAGTGTCCTCCAACCGTTCCCCTGGCCATCTAGTGAAAAATGAATGCATTTTCCCCAGCTTGGCCAAAGTTCCTTCCTTTTCAGGGACGCCTAACTGTTGGTTGTGGCCTTGATCTCTGTAGACGTCTTTCCGTAATACTGACTGGCCCTTCGTTGCCAAGTAGTTTCCTGTCAGATTCGGTAGCAGATTCCTGTCCGCTTTCAGTAGCAGACCCTTCTTTATTCTGTTTGTTTTCTTAACTCCCTACACCCCCACCCCCATCCCCTGCCCTGCACCTCTGTCCTATGGCCTGGGGGATCTCTGCTGCCATTGTAGGAGGGGGCAGTGACAGAGTGGGAAGGAGGGAAGAGGTGACGTCGCCTTGGTTGCTGAAATGGTCAAGGGAGAGGAGTCTTGGGACTCTTAGAGGCGTGATCACTGACTGGCTTGGCCCAGGTCACCAAAATTTCCTCCCCAGTAAGCCCCACGGGTCAGGCTGTGGAAGGCCCACTCATCCTTTGCACCCTAGTACCACGATGGCATGTGGGGTCAGGGAGCTAGCATGCTGGAAGCAAGTACTGCCGCGTCGGGCACAGGATACGCTCAGAGCACAGCTCTTCTCGAAAAATAACTCGTTTACTTTCAAACTGTAAATGACCCTCACCCCCGGCCCAGCCTCTTCTGTCTGCCCTCCCCCGCCCTCTGCAACCCTTGCCCCACCTGACCCTCAGCCCTAGCGGAGACTGCCCATCCTCCAGGGTACATGAGGGACCCTCCTCACTGCCCATGGCATGCCTGTCCACCCTCCCGTCACACGCCACACCGCACCAGCACCGCAGGCCCCAGCCATGCGACTACTGAAGGTTCCCGAACGTGCTCCCCTTTTCCCGGCCTGCCTGCTTGGGATGCACCCCCCGTTTCAGATGCTGGCCTGACTCAGCTTGCGTCACTTCCTTCAGGAAGCCTTCCTTGGCTAAACCTCCAGCCAGCGTGGATTGTCTGCCCCGCCTTTCATTCATACCAAGTGTCCATTGTGGGAGGCACGATTCTCAGAACTGGGCTGCAAGAGAAGGCAAAAGAGCAACCCCCTGCCTTCATGGTCCTTTCATTTCAGAGGACTGAGACAGACCATAAACAACGTCCTAAACTTTGCTGGAGAAGGGCTGAGCGAAAGAATAATAAAGCAGGGAAACGAACAGGAAGTCTGGGGCAAGAGGAAGAGCAGCATTTGAAACTGAGTGGACGGGGAAGGCCTCACCCGGGAGGTGTCATTTGAGTCTAGGGAGGGCCTCTCACCTCTGGGTGTTCATAGCAGCCTGGCTGCCTCCCTCACAGCATGGATGGGGTGGCAGGAAACTTTCCTCTGGGGTACCAGGCCCAGGAACCAGCCAATGAGGCCACTGCAGGGCTGTACCTGATTATGAGTGGCTGCAATGGAGGCTGTGCCTGTCTTGAGGGCAGGCTCTACACCTGCCAACTCTGGCCCTGTCGCCCTCCCACCCACAGCTCAGTGGATTAGGGAAGCACCCGACAGGCAGTGCTAACCCGTGACCTTGGTTTAGTACTAAGAACAGGTTTTCCTCTGGGGAGATGTGATGAGTATGTGAAGAGCCAGAGTAATCGGTTGCAGAAACAGGAAGAGACAGGAATTGAGTCCCTTTAACCACAGAATCCAAAGGTGCAGAGCACTAAGCTCCCGTTGCGAGGGAGGGAGCCATTTCTAGAACGCTTATGGGGAAAAACAATACTCCAATCTCCAAACCACGTTAATGTTCCAGAAGGCCTGGCGTTCAGCTGTCCCTGAATTTTTGCAAGGCATGGCCAAGTGACCAAAACTCCTGTCTTCCTATTTTTCTTACCAGAGACCTTACATTGACCACCACTGTGCCTTTGCCAGGGGAGCCAGACGAGTCTGCACCTAACAGCCTCAAGGGTGTTACTTACCAGTACAGTGACTGACACACACAAACAGCTCAATCAGCATTCAAGGATGTGGAATGAGGCCAATCGTGGTCTTGACCGTGTGCACCAGAAAGGGCTCATGGAGACCCCTCTGTCCCCGTGATTACAAACACCGTGTCACCAGGATACCTAACTACACCCGCATCAGGAAGCAGCCTGATGAAATCATTTAGAGCCTGTTGAATTAGCGCGTTGTCCCTCAATCGCCGTGGGGGCCTGGAGCCTGTTATTCTGCCTCCTTGGGCCTCAGTTTCTGGCTCTGTGATTTGACCCTGTGCACCTACCCCCAATAGTTAGGGTCAAATAAGACGATGCATGTCGAATGCATAGCACAGTACCTGCCTCATAGTGCACGCTCGATAAATATCAGCTATTTTTATTTGATGAGCACGTCTTGCATGTTGCTAGTTAGCATGAAGAACAAATATGTCATTATGACAGACTCATCTGTCAACGTGACACCATAAATACTTTCCTCTTTGCTCATTTGCAGATATCCCTGTAGGACTTGGTGGTAATCACCACCACCACTGATTGAAATTTGATTGTATGCCACGCGCTGTACTAAGTAAGCCCGTCTATATAATTATCTCATTTCATCTTCGCAACAACCCAGTGAGGTAGATTTAATTATCTTCCATTTTATAAGGGAGGAAACCAAGACTCAGAGAAACGGAGGGACCTGTCTTACTTCTGGTGAGTGGCTCAGCTCGTTTCGCATTTCCTGGCATAGTAAGTAGTGAAAAATGTTGCAGGCCGATTTCATAAATAGCATGCGCATCTGAGGTTGTCAGATGCTTGTTTGGACTGGAAAACTGGAAATTAGGGTACTTTACTATTCTGTCCATCTGCTTCACGTTGCCTGTTTTCCAGCTTTCCTAAAATACTCCCCATCTAATTCAGCAATCTTTAGTCTTGAACTTGTGAACCTGACATGGAGAGAGACAATAGGCATATTTCAGCCAACACCAAAATATCAACTGTCTCCTTCTTTACTGTTGCGTCTTGAAACAGAGTCATCCTAGGTCTCCCGAGCTTAAGGAAACCTTCACCGAGTGTTACCAAAGTGGCCCAAGAACCAGGATTAGGGTCAGGAAGAGCCATGATCCCATCAGAAAATAGGTGCTTGGTCACAGAGGCCCTGATGAAGCAGCTGGTGGGAGTTATATAGCTGAATCAAGCCAGGAGAACAGAAGCTGGAAGAATCAAGGTTCACTTGTCCATTCAAAAAATACTTGTCAGGCTGCTGTGCTGAGAGTAGGGACACGGTGAGGAATAAGAAATTTCTTCCCTCAAGAGGATCACATACATAAGATAGTAAGTTCTATTGCTTCACACCTCAGGTATCTATGGCCAGTCACCGTGTGCTGAGTCTCGCTGTAAGCTGGGCATACAGCTCTGATCTAAAGCAGAGGAGGGGCCTCCTGGAGCTTATAGTCTAGAACAGCACTATCCAATAGAAACGTAGTGCATCCTATATAAGTAATTTAAAATTTTCCTAGTGGCCACTTAAATAAAAAGAAGATGAAATACATTTTAGTAATATATTTTATTTAACCCACTACATTAGAAAATACTGTCATTGGAGGGGCACCTGGGTGGCTCAGTCGGTTAAGCGTCTGACTTCAGCTCAGGTCATGAGCTCATGGTTAGTGAGTTCGAGCCCCACATCGGTGTCTGTGCTGATGGTGCAGAGCCTGCTTGAGATTCTCTCTCTCTCTCTCTCTCTCTCTCTCTCTCCCTCTCCCTCTACCCTCCCCACTCGCTCTCAACATAAACTTAAAAAAAAGAAAATATTGTCATTTCAATATATAACCAGTATAAAAAACTACTAATGAGATATTTTACACTTTTTCCACAAACTGCCTTTGAAATCTACATATTTTTTTTCAATATATGAAGTTTATTGTCAAATTGGTTTCCATACAACACCCATTGCTCATCCCAAAAGGTGCCCTCCTCAATACCCATCACCCACCCTCCCCTCCCTCCCACCCCCCAAAAATCTGCATATTTTATGCTTGTGGCACATCTTGGTTTAGGTGAAGTGCCTTTTGAATGTTTAGTAGTGGCCAGCGGCTACGTTATTGGACAGCGTAGGTCTAGGTGATGAGGGGCTCAAGGCTAATTCCATGTAAGAAGAGTGTTCTGAGGATGCCTCCTTTACAGGAAGGCGGCTGCATCTTGTTGACTCTTAAAGAAGCTTCTGTAGCCTGGGTCCCCCCTTCTCTGGCGGGGAGAGGTCAGAGAAGGTTTCCTGGAGGAAGTAGAATTGACTGGGCAAAGGAGGGGTGGTCCGTGTATACAAGCAATGTGGGGGATGTGGGGGCTCAGAGATGGCCGGTGTGGACGGCGGGCAGCACTGAGGCCTGGGGCAGCAGCCTGCTGTGAGTGTGAAAGTACGGGGTTTGTGCCACACACACGTAGTTCAACCCAGCCAGGGGACTCGGGTGACAAGCTTCACCCTCTCTGGGCCTCCGTTACCTCCCTTGAAAGGATGTGGTCAAGATGTACGAGAACACTTGATATAGCAGATGCCCTGATTCATTATTAAATTGTTGACCTCCGTTAATATTTATTATAGGTTCTTCTGCGCGTATGGAGAAGATGGCCAAGTTTTGCTTTTGTTTCCTTGTCTCGGGAACTTTGGGGTTGAAGGCTCCACAGCAGTTTTTAGAGAAGGACACACCCCTCCCCTTATTTTTCCCCTGACTTTATTTTTGCCAGAAGTTGGATGACACACGTAACAGATTTGAGTTTTAAAAATAAATCTTTTGGGTGTGCCTGGGTGGCTCAGTCGGTTAAACGTCCGACTTCGGCTCAGGTCAAGATCTCGCAGTCCGTGAGTTCGAGCCCCGCGTCAGGCTCTGGGCTGATGGCTCAGAGCCTGGAGCCTGTTTCCGATTCTGTGTCTCCCTCTCTCTCTGCCCCTCCCCCGTTCATGCTCTGTCTCTCTCTGTCCCAAAAATAAATAAACGTTGAAAAAAAAAATAAAAAAAAAATCTTTTGGGGGCACCTGAGTGGCTCAGTTGGTTAAGTATCCGACTCTTGGTTTCGGGCCAGGTCATGATCTCAAGGTTCGTGAGTTCGAGCCCTGCATCGGGCTCTGTGCTAGCTGTGTGGGGCCTGCTTGGGATTCTCTCTCTCTCTCTCTCTCTCTCTCTCTCTCTGTCTCTCACTCTCTCTCTCTCTGCCCCTCCCCTGCCTGTGCTCTCCCTCTCTCTGTCAAAATAAATACATAAACTTAAAAGAATTTTTAAATACAAAATGAATCTTTTCTTCCGGAATAATCTTAGATTTACAAAAAAGTTAAAAACCTGGTACAGAGAGTTCCCTTATGCCCTTCCCCCAGCTTCCCCCATAGGCACCTTATGCAGCCACAGTATATTTGTTAAAATTAAGAAATTAATGTTGGCACACTACCATTAACTGAACTCCAGACTGTTTTTGGATTTCACCAGCTTTGCCTCTAATGTGCATTTTCTGTGCCGGGATCTGAGCTAGAGCACCACATTACCTGTGGTCATCATGGTAATCATGGGTCATCGTCTCCTCTAATCTGAAACAGATTCTCCATCTTTCCTTGTTTGCCCTGACTTTGACGGCTTTGAAGAGTGTTAGCATTTTGTAGAATGGCTCTCAGTTTGGGTTTTTCTGATGTTTTCTCATGACTAGAATTTCGGGGAAGAATATCACAGAGGTGAAGTTCCCCTCTGAACATGTATCAGGGGTATATGATATCTACATGACATCACCAGCAATATTAACCCTGATCACTTGGTTAAGGGGTGACTGCCAGACTTCACTGTAAAGTTACCGTTATTCCCTTTCCAAAGATTCTGGTCTTTGGAATACAGGCTTGATTGTAATACGTAGTTTAGAGAACATGTTTAGAAATCTTTGCCCAACAGTGAGAGAGCATATATTTTTCTCAAGCACATTTGGAGCATTTACAAATATTGACCATGTTTTATGCTGCAGAGCAAGTCTCACATACCAGTGCATTGGAATCATATAGACTACAATATGTGACTACGACATAAAGACATAAAACAAACTTGAGAGAATACTTAGACTTGAATGAAATGAAAATCCTAATCCTACATATCAAAAGTTGTGGAATGCAGCTAAAACCGTACATGAGAAGTATAACCTTGAATGCTTTTGTTGGGAAGTTCCTACCAGTAAGAGAGCGTGTGACCCATCATATGGGAGACTTACCTGTATTGACCTGTGTAGACGGGAGTTCAGAGGGTCCAGAACTCCCCAGCGTTCTGGTCTTGGGCATTCCTTCATAACCATGAGGGAATCAGAACACCAGATTTATTCCCTGGCAGCATTTTTTTTAATGTTTATTTATTTTTGACATAGAGACAGAGCCTGAGCAGGGGAGGGGCAGAGAGAGAGAGAGAGAGAATCCGAAGCAGGCTCCAGGCTCTGAGTTGTCAGCGCAGAGCCTGATGTGGGGCTCAAACTCACAGACTATGAAATCATGACCTGAGCTGAAGTCAGAAGCTGAACCACGACTGAGCCACCCAGATGCCACCCCCCACACCCCTGCCGGAACCTGTTAGTATTGAAGCAATATAACTTACTTTGTAGTTTTCTAATACATTTATATAATGCTTGGTATGTTAGTACTCGTGTTGGTGGAGATAGGCACAACAACTCCTACCAGAGGGGGTAAGGTAACTGCCCTGAGAGCCACCTGAGGAAGGGACTACAGAGTACAAAGAGTAGAGGATCCCTGCTGCCCATCTCCCCCATCACCCTGGCTGCAGTAGGTCCGAGTGGTATCATGGTGTGAACAGAGAAGTGTGAACCAACACTTCGACCCACATCATGCAACTCAAGCCCAGTCATCTTCAGTGGACTGTTGGTAGCTCAGAATCCTAAACTCATCCTGGTTTCAGTGTGACTGAGAATCACCAAAATCAGCCTGCCAACACACTTTGGCAGCCCAATTTCACACAAGCGGGTGAAAGGAATTCTGCACCAGTTAGCAAGAGTGAGTTCTTTGCCAGACTGTCCTCCTGGAACCAGAACTGGCCACGAGGCTCCAGAATGATTCCATATATGTAAGTCCTGGAGCTCTTCGAGGCATCTGGTCAATCTCACACATAAGTGAAAGGAGGAGGTAGTAAGAAAGACGGTTGAAGAGCTCTTCAAAGAGAGGAAATAAAGAATAAGACAGGGGATGGACCTAGTCTGGGAGTGCATCGCCCTGCCTGGATGGCACCCTGGCTCTGGCCAGTCCCAACCACTGGAGTGAGGCTTAGAAAACTTGAAGGTAGAAATTTCTAGCTAACAGGACCCACATGGGACCTGGTCTGGATTGGAGCACCCTACCAAGATGACATTATGCCTCGGAGGGGTGCATGGAAAAATTCGAGGAATACTGATCCAAAGTGCCGTACTCCTTGAGGCACAGGGTCTGGGACGGGGGACCTCTTTTATTTTTAAGCTTATTTATCTATTTTGAAACAGAGAGAGAGAGAGAGAGAGAGAGAGAGAGAGAGAGAGAGAGAATAAGAGCAGGGGAGGGGCAGAGAGAGAGGGAGAGAGATCCCAAGAAGGCTCTGCACTGTCAGTGTGGAGCCCAGTGTGGGGCTCGAACCCATGAACCATAAGACCATGACCTGAGCTGAAATCAAGAGTCTGTCCCTTAACCAACTGAGCCACGCAGGTGCCCCTGGGACAGGGGACCTCTTACCTAGGTGTAATGATGATACTCTGGTATCACTGGATATTATTCACTAAGACTTAACAGTAGAGCAAGAAAGTGGTTAGATGCTGAGCCAGTGCATTTTCCATCCACTATCCATCCATTGTCCCCACATCCACCTACCTATCCATCCAACAAATGTTTCTTGAGCACCAACACTGTGCCAGTATTGTTTTAAGTTCAGGGGAAATAGAAGGGAATCTTCCCAATCATTATCTACCTCAAGCTAATTCTATACATTTTAAAAAGGAAGAAAAAGAAAAAAAAAATGGCTACAGATGAGACACCTCTTATACATCTGTTAACAACTTTTCTCAATTATGACCCTTGAAAGTGTTTTAATTGCCATGAACGCATACAATTTACTCCCCAAACTTAGTGGTTTGAAATAATGACAATATTTATTTTGCCCATGAATCTGCGCTTGGAGCTGGGCTCAGTAGGTTTAGCTTCTCTCTGCTCTGCTTAGTGTCAGGTAGGTTGATGTGAAACCTGGGGACTGGAATCATCTGAAGGCTTCCTCACTCACATATCTGGCCATCTGGTGTTGCCAGATATGTGATGATGGAACATTTCCACACGGTCCTTTCATGTGACCTGGGCTTGCTACCAACATGGTAACTGGGTTCCAAGGACGAGCATTTGAAAAGGGGGTAAACTAATGGAAGCTGTATCCTCTTGATGAGCTAGTCCCGGAAGACACATAGTATTCCTTCTGCCACATTGGCCAGAACAGTCACAACCAGACTCAAGGGGCGGGGACGGGGACATGGATCCCATTTTTTACTGAGAAGAGTGTTGGCTATATTGTAAGAACTGTGGGATGAGTTGTACATATATCTGTATGGCCAACGTTGGGCGGAAAAGTCTGCCAAAAGAAGGTTAATATAACTCCATTTTTCCTTTGTGAATGCAATGCCTTTTAAATACACAATAAATAAGAACACAATACAAAATTATATTTTGACATAATAGTTTCAGATGAAGACATTCCCCCAATTTATTCTGCTCTTCTAGTTAGAAATTATGATGTGGAACAAGTGTGAATTAGAGAAACCATAAAGTTTCCTTCTGTATAGCGTTTCATGTTTCTTCAGTCTATTGTGTGTGCATACTTTCCTGACATGTTTCAAAGTATTCTCATGTTTAGTCTTTTCCCCCCACCTCAGGTGTTTGTGCGTGTGTGCACGCTATAAATTTACATTGATTTAAGTGAAGCCCTCAAACATTTAAAAAACTGGTAAAGAAAAAGGTGTAGAAATATGTTACTTTTGAGGAATGACTCTCTTACATCTTTTCTCCACCACCCCCTGCCTAATATTATATCTTATCTTCCTGACCAGTACAATGGTCCTTACCCTTTGTATTTTATGTAAAAGCCCTACTCTTGACTTGAAATTATTTATTGCTTATGTAATTTTTGTTTGCATTATTCCTTTAATCTATTTTTCTGTTAAAATATTTAGGTATCTTGGGTTGGAATTGAACATATTTTTTCCCATTAAAATTAATGGAAATAGGGGCGCCTGGGTGGCTCAGTCGGTTAGGCGGCCGACTTCGGCTCAGGTCATGATCTCGCGGTTCGTGAGTTCAAGCCCCACGTCAGGCTCTGTGCTGATGGCTCAGAGCCTGGAGCCTGTTTCAGATTCTGTGTCTCCCTCTCTCTGACCCTCCCCCATTCATGCTCTGTCTCTCTCTGTCTCAAAAATAAAATAAAAATGTTAAAAAAAATTAATGGAAATATATATTCTTTCACTCAACAGCTTTCATTTAGAGGTATTCAATATTTATTATATTAGAAATGTGTTTGGTTGAAAGTAACATAAAACTCAACAAACTGTGGTCTAAACAAGATTTTCCCCCTCTCATAAACAGGAAGGGAGTCCAGTGTTTGTGCGGCTGCTTGAGTATATCCTCAAGAACCAGGCTTCTTTTATCTTTCTGTTCCACCTTCCTTAGCACAGTCCTCCTCATGGTCTCAAGATGACTGCTGCACCTCCAGGTGTCGTGCCTCAATTCCATGAATGAAGTCAGGGGAAGGGGAAGGTCACAGGTGTCTCCAAAGACTTCCTTTTTATTCTGAAAGAGAGGATCTCCCTTCAGACTTCTGTCTACATCTTATTGGCCAGAACTTGGTTTCGTTGCCACTCCTAGCTGCAAGGGAGGTTGGGAACTCTATGCTTTGCTTTCCAGCCTCTGTAGTTTAGAAAGGCAAGGGATAAGTGGTTGGGATATTGAATGAACCTCTTAAGACATTTGTCATGCTGTGTTTAATTGAAGTGTATTGCTTTGATCAACAAAGTGTCCTGGATATAGCCCCATTCCTATCCTGGAACATTCTTTCTCCTTGTTCCTCTTGCCTCTAACAACTTTCCTGGTGTGGGGGTGGGGGGGGGGCAAGGTCTTGATGAAACACTTCTCTTTCATCCTTTTTATGAGAATATCAGTTCCCTTGTCCTTCCTCCGTGGTCTCTTCTAACAGAAGGTAAGGAGGAGTCAGCATTTTCTCTTCTCTCTTCCGCTCTTTTCAGACAACCATGCCTTCAGTACCACTCAACATCCTGATCCCGTCTTCTTTGAATATCAAGGACAGTCTCAAGGCCAGGGCCTCCCTTCTCTCTCAGCCCAAGTTTCCCCCTTTACACTCCCAAGGCACTTGAGCTGTACCTCTCTAAGGCTACTTATTACTTTCTTCGTTGAAGCCGAAACCAAAATACTGAAAGTTGAACTGTTTACAAAATGTGTGGTGCACTGTAGGTGCTCAAACCGGTATCTCCTGCTATTATTATTACTATTTATGTCTTATACCCTACATCAGACTCAGTTCCTTAACGAGAGGCTCTGAATCTGATGTCTGATTCATTTTAGTAATCTGCACCTGGCCTGGAATTGAGAGCATTTCTCATAATTAATGCTATGCCCAGGTAATAAAGGGGCGGCGGGGAAAGGGCAACATTTCAAAGAAAGGGTGCTGTAATGGTAGGATGTGAGAAACTCCTAGAACCTGGGTGGGAGCCAGAATCTTGCAGAGAAGCCCCTTCCTCCGTCCGCACAGAAAACACGCAAAGTCGGGATTGATGCACAGGGACGCAGGTGCAGCGCCCCCTCCGCGGCATTGAGATAAGGTAGGCGCAGCCGTCACTTCACTCCTCCCACTCCACTTGCTCCGGAAAGGGAGGAGGGAATATGCCCCGCGCGGCCATCTGGGATAGCTGCGCACGCGCAGCTTCCGGCTCCGTGTCTTGGGAATTATTTGACGCCGCCGCTTCGGACCGGCAGAAGGCTCTGATCAGGCGCGCCGCGCACGCGCGGTGGTCCGCTCGGTTCGGGGAGTTATTTGACGCTGCCGCCCCTGGCAGTCGGAAGTTGCCAGAGCAGAGCCCAGCCGGCCGGCCCGACCGGCCTTCGTCGTCCCCGGGCGCCCTCGGAGAGCCGCTGACGGGTGGACTGACCGACCGCCTAAGGACAGCCGGCCAGGGCAGCGAAAGCGCCGGCACTATGGCGCGGGTGGCGTGAGGCGGAAGGCCGAGTGCGGCCGGCGGCGGCGGCGGCGGCGCCCGCCCCAGCGATGCGGGCCCCGCCCGTCGCCTCAGGTAACCGAGCGGCCCTCCCCGTCGCGGCCGGACCCTCCCCTCCCCTCCCCTCCGGGCGGTCCTGGGACGGCGAAATCTGTTTCTCGGGCCCGGGTGCACTCAGGGCCCTGCCTTCGGAAGCACGTCTCTGCCTTTTTCGGGGGACCCGCGGGGTCCGGCGGAGCCTGGCCCTGACTCCGGGGCGAGTCGGCGGTTTCTGTCGGGTCTGTTCAAACCGGGTCTAGCCTTTGGGAGCTGCCCGGGTCGGGCGCTGCGCTCTCCTGGCAACCTGGGGGAGGGGGCGGGTCTGGAGCGGAGCTAGACAACTCCGGCGAGGAATTTGGTCCAGCAGAAGGGTTGCTCGAGTTGCTGCCGCCCTGTGGAGGTGATGCTGCCCGCTGCACGGTGACGGTCGGATGAGGAAGAGTTAATAACGAGAATAAACAGCTTACCCTGGTTAAGCGCTCACTATACGCCAGGCCTTGTGCCAGGCCATTACGTTCACCACGTCTAACTTCACAAGAACCCTGTAAGGTAGGGTTCTTATCCCCATTTTACTGACGATGCAACTGAGGCTCTGAATGGTTTGGTGACTTACCTGTCCAAGGTCACATAGCTGGTGATTTGGACCCCGGCATCCTGACTCCAGATTCAAGTTCTTAACAATTAGGTCAGTGGCTCTCCAACTTTGCTGCACGTTAAAGTCACCTGGGGCAGCCTTTAAAGATTCCTGATGCTTAGGCAGCACATCCAGGCCATTAAATCAGAATTGGGGGGTGGGGGGGGGTGGTGGAAGTGGGGGGACCTAGACGTCAGTATTTTTTAAGGAGCCACGTGTGATTCCAGTGTGTAGCAAACTTTGGGAACTGCTAGGATGGGCAGTCCTGCATCTCAGAAGACATTGCACTGTGTCTCCAGTTTCACTGTGTAGGAGAATCATCTGGGAGTTTGTTAGAAATGCAAGTTCCACTTGCAGAGATCCATCTTATCCTTGGGCCCAGTGACGACTCCACTTTGTGAAAGCCGATTGGGGGTGGAAGGTGACTTTCTTTGCAGGGTTTCTGAGTTGCTGTGCCTTTAAAGTGTATACATCTCATGCAAAGCTGTTAGTTTGTAGTTTTCCTGAGCGTACAGTACTCACAGGTCTAGTGTCTCTAACTTCTGGGTCATCTTTGCACCGGCTGTTCTTCTGCCTAGGCCATCTTCCATGCTTTGTCCCCTCTCCAACACTTCTCTCTCATACGCACGTGCACATAGCTTTTTCTTCTGGTTTTGGTAACTTAGTATATTTTCATTGCAGAATGCCTGAGCTGCTATGGCCCAGCATATTTACAGATTTCAAAGAAAGGCAGGGTAGTAATTCAGATTGTATTTGTTCTTGGCTGGTCCTTAAGCCATGTAAACTTTATAAAAGGGAGTGAGTGAATATGTGTGTGAAGGTCATTATGAAAGGGTTTGGGGACAATTTTTTTAATAGCAGTTAAACATGGTGAAGTATGTGGACTGAATGAAAATATACACACTGTGTATAATGATATTCTTTACAGGATAAGGATTGTTGTAGAAAGATTCTCTTGGTTGAACTTTGTACTCTTCTGTCAATTTTTAGGCTGAGGCTAATATGGAAACTGATGGGACAATTCTTGTTAAATTCAGATACTAAAGCAACTTGCCCTTGGTTCTCTCTGATCACATATGGACAGAGTATCCAGTTCTGGCTTTAACACAAGGAAGAAACTCAGTCTTTAAGCCTGAGGTTTAACTCTGTAGTTGATATCCAAAGTAAAGGTGAAAAATTCCACATGATCAGTTAAAGACCAAAAGTGACTTGAATCAAGGTAGCCTGAGACTTAGAAATGGATTCTGTTTGCGATCCTCACCAGTGTGACCAGGTGTGTTCTCTGTCATGTGTAAAAATGTTTTGGATAGAATACATGATTTTCTTTGATAGAAGATGATTAAAGTTTAAGGTACTTAGAGTTTAATTTTAAGTTTTTGTAGGTGAAGAAAGTAGGTAATTTGCCCAAGATTTCATGGTTGGGTTCTAGCACATCAAGGACCAGAATTCAGCTTCTTTCCTCTGGACGTAGTGTTTCCTTCCACCCCCATCCTCCACGGTGAAAGGATGTCTTATTTGTTATTGGTGTGTGTGTGTGTGTGTGTGTGTGTGTGTGTGTGTGTACACATGTATGTTGGGGATGGGGGAAGTGACTGTAGTCTGCTATGTTTGAGATCCTCATTTAGATGTATAGTGAATGCTTGGCGTGTAACATGTACTTTGCTGTATATACTGAGGATACCAAGATAAATACGGCACAGCTCCCGTCCTCAAGGAATCTGTAGTCTAGTTAGAGTTGTAATAAAAAGAATAGTATCTGGGACGCCTGGATGGCTCAGTCGGTTGAGCGTCCGACTTGGGCTTGGGTCATGATCTGGCGGCTTGTGAGTTCGAGCCCTGCGTCGGGCTCTGTGCTGACAGCTTGGAGCCTGGAGCCTGCTTTGAATTCTGGTGTCTCCCTCTGTCTCTGCCCCTAGCCCACTCGCATTCTGTCTCTGCCTCTCTCAAAAATAAATAAACATTAAAAAAAAAAGTAAGGCAGCTCTGTCAAGTAGAATTTTCTGCAATGTTGGAACTTTTTGGTTTTTGTTTTTTAGTATTTATTTATTTTGAGAAAGAGATAGAGAGTGAGCAGTGAAGGGGCAAAGAGAGAGGGAGAGACAGAATCCCAAGCAGGCTCCGGACTGTCAGCATGGAGCCCAGTACGGGGCTCAAACTTGTGAACCATGAGATCATGACCCGAGCCGAAATCAAGAGTTGGATGTTTAACCAACTGAGCCACCCAGGCACCCTGATAGAACTGTTCTATATCTGCACTGTCCAGTGTAGTAGCCACTAGCCACATGGGACTTTTGAGCACTTGAAATGTGGCTAGTGTAGATAAGGAACTGATTTCTAATTTAATTTAAATTTAAGTGGTTACATGTGGGTATGGCTACTGTATTGGGCAGAGCAGGTCTGAGGTATGAAGGATGAGACCTGTGGTGGTACCGGTGGGGGCAGGCAGGGGATTCATAGTATTCATACTTCTTTTCTTTCTCTTCTTTCTTTTTTCTTTTCTTTTCTTTCTTTCTTCTTCTTTCTTTCTTTCTTTCTTTCTTTCTTTCTTTCTTTCTTTCTTTCTTTCTTTTAAACAGACTAGCAAAAGCTACTTGTTTACACTTTTAGGGAGGAATACAGGCACAACCTTTCTTTTGGGTATTTGATAGGATACCCAGTAGAATCTGGTATATAGGTGAATACATTCCTTTGTGACCGAACTTGGTTGATATTTGCCTTTTAGGGTCAATGGGACTACAGCAGAAACGTGAACTATAATCCTTCTGTCTTTACTCATCATAAAGTTATATGGATGACCTTGAGAGCACTGTGTGCCTTAAAATCTAGCGTGGTTCATTTGTTTACTCAGTGTTTTGGCACCCTGTTCCCTATTTTTCCTAAGAGAAACAAAGCATGGCTGATAATATGTACCTTGCCTTTGTACATCTCAAAGTATGTTGACTTGTATCGCTTTATTTGATTCTTCCCCGGAGTACTTTAGTTAGGTACTGCGGGTGTTCTCCCTGCTTTGCAGACGAGGAAACTATGACAGAGAAATGCCAGGCGACTTGTCCAAGGTCATTATGGTGAGGTATGGAGTCAGAACAAAAGGGACAAGCATTGGACTTCAGAGCAGGAGGTAGAGTTTCTTATCCCAGCTCTCCTGTCACTTGCTGTGACTCTGAGCAAGTTCTAGCCTTACTTGCTTTCTCACCTGGTATCTAATACATCTGTCTTCCTTAACTTTGTAGGCTTGTTATTGGAATAAAATGAAATAACATGTGAAAGCTCTTTCAAGATGATCAGTTTTCCAAAGGTACACTGTTACCAAGCCAGATCTCTAGTGGTTTTTTTCCTGTATGATGCTGGCCTCCTAACTCATCCCGTCAGTTATTCACGTTGAATACTATGGTGTGCCGGTGTTGTCCTAGATTCTTCTGTCTTCCTCGTTATGAAATCTTCCCTTGTGCAGCCACTGTGTCCTGTTTGTATCTGCATACTGTACACTAGGACGATATGTGACATGTAGCAAGCGTTGAATAAATGTTTGTTTCATGAAATAACTGATGTCTGGATTTACTTTATGAAGTTTTTAAAAATCGATCTCTGTAATTAGACTTGAAGCTTCTTGGGAACAGGGATCTTATTTACTCATTATTATTATTCTCTGTGCATGGTGTATAGAAGGCATACACCTTGTATACGGGCATACACCTGTAATAAATATTGATAGAGTCAGTTGATACAATTAATGTCAGGCTGTGGTCTTAGTGTGTCTACCAGCACCAACGTATCGGTCGTTTTGGTAATCTGTCAATTAGAACCTTCGTGTTACTTTGTGGTAGTACCAACAACCATGGGCTGTTACCAGAACACAGTCGCCTGATAATAGAAACCTCCAGAGAGATTACCTAGAAAATGGACAAATGTAGAGTTGGACGACACTAAGTGATCTGCAGGGGAGCACTGTCATCATCTTCTCTCTCCTCCTGTCGTACTTACTTCTGGAGTATGGAGGTAGAGACTTCTCTGCTAGCAGCTCAGGTTAATAGCTGACCGAGCCTGTCTGGGGAGGAGGCCCAAGATCCTTAACATAGCAGTCAGAGCCCTTCAGCCTGTCCTCCCTGCCTCGTCCCCATCCTTCCTCCCTCCCGCTCCTCAGTATATAAGCCACACTGGAGTTTACTTTTCTATTGTCCCTTCAGCTTGTCTTGGATACTTACACCAAATTTCTTTACTGGGAATTCAGTTCCTGTTGTATCATTTCTATGATAAAGTTACCATCCTCTCATTCTCCGCCCCCAGTTTTTACTAAATTAATTACAAATCTCCAATCGTAGCATCCATACTCTTTCAAAATCCGTCCCTGTTTATCTTTGAAATTTTACCCCTTGTACATCTAGCTTTTTTTCCTGCCACTCTGGGTTTTTAGTTTCTGGTGCTGTTTTTTGCTACTTGAAGCAAGCGCCCTGCCCTTCCTCTTACATATTTTTCTTTTCTATCTGCCTCTTTTTGCTGTCACTCTTACTCACTTAATTTTCTTATATGTTAAAATTGTAACCTTCCTTCAGTACCCAGTTCATTCTTCCCTGATCTTATCCTGTTGTTTTCCAGCTCAGCCCTTCTTTGAATCAAAAGTAATCTTTTGTCCTCTGAACTTTCTCAATATCTTGCCTGTAGCTTACCATAATCGGTTTAGTTAACACTCATCATCTTCTATAGATACGGTAAAAAGGAAAAGATTCTCCTTGTGGTGAAAACTCTTAGGATCTACTCTCTAAACAACTTTCCTGCATCTCATACAGCAGTGTTAACTATAGTCATCATGTTGGACGTTACATCCCTAGTGCTTATTTATCTTATAACTGGAAGTTTGTACCTTTTGACCACTTTCCTCCAGTTCCCCCTCCCCAAATCCCCCACCACTGGTAACCACAAATCTAATCTCTTTCTGTGATTTTTGTGGGGTTTTTTTTTTGTTTGTTTGTTTTGTTTTTTAAGATCCCACATATAAATGAGATCATAAAGTATTTGACTTATTTCACCTAGCATGATGCCTTCAGGGTCCATCCATGTTGCCGCCAGTGGTAGAATTTTCTTGTTTCTTTATGGCTGAATAATATTCCATCACACACACACATACGCCCTCTCCCCCCCCCCCCCAACTTTTTTATCCAGTCATTCATCAGTGGATGCTTAGGTTGTTTCCATGTATTAACACTGCTATGAATGTGGCGGTGCAGATACCTTTTTGAGTTAGTGTTTTTATTTCCTTTGGATATATTCCCAGAAGTGAAATTGCTGGATCATATGGCAGTTCTTTTTTAAATTTTTAAGGAACCTCCATGCTGTTTTCTGTAGTGGCTCCACCAGTTTACAGTCCTGCCAACAGCGCACAACGATCCCTTTTCCTTCGCATCCATGCCAGTGTTTATTACGTCTTTTTGGCGATGGCCATTTCAGCAGGCATGAGGTGGGGTCTCATTGTGGCTTCAGTTTGCATTTCCCTGATACTAATGATGTTGAGCGCCTTTTCATGTACCTGTCGTCCATTCGTAGATCTTCTTTGGAAAAATGTCAATTCAGATTCTTTGCCCATTTTTCTTTTTTTCCTTTTTAAAGTTTACGTGTTTATTTATCCTTAATACTAAACTTTATTCATAATCAAGGAATGAACACAAAATGCCAGACTTATCAAATTGATATTTTTTAAAATTACAATACCCAGTGTTGGTTAGAGCCCTGGGAAACTGGTACTCTCTGCCCTGCTGGTGGGTACTAAATAGTAGTTTTCTAAAAGGCTTGTGAAAATACGTTTCAAAGAGCTACAAGACGCGTACTACATCTGATCCAGCATCAGCGCTTCTAGCTTAGGAATCTAGTCTGAGGAAATATGCATATATGTGGATTTAAGAAATGTGACAGTTTATATACATCAATAAGTTAATAATGGTCATTTCTGGGTTACAGGCTAATTTTTTTTAATTTTATTTTTTATTTTTTAAAATTTACATCCAAATTAGTTAGCATATAGTGCAACAATGATTTCAGGAGTAGATTCCTTAATGCCCCTCACCCGTTTAGCCCATCCTCCCTCCCACAACCCCTCCAGTAACCCTGTTTGTTCTCCATATTTATGAGTCTCTTCTGTTTTGTCCCCCTCCCTGTTTTTGTATTATTTTTGTTTCCCTTCCCTTATGTTCATCTGTTTTGTCTCTTAAAGTCCTCATATGAGTGAAGTCATATGATATTTGTCTTTCTCTGACTAATTTCACTTAGCCTAATACCCTCCAGTTCCATCTACATAGTTGCAAATGGCAAGATTGCATTCTTGAAAGTTTATTTATTTATTTTGAGAGAGAGTGAGAGTGGCTAGGGGAGGGAAAGAGAATCCCAAGCAGGCTCCACACTGTCAGCACAAAGGCTGATGCAGGGCTCAAACTCACAAACCATGAGACCATGACCTGAGCTGAAATCAAGAGTTGGATCCTTAACCAACTGAACCACCCACGTGCCCCCTGCCCATTAAAAAAAAATTTTTTTTTAATGTTTATTTTTGAGAAAAAGAGAGACAGCATAAGCAAGAGAGAGAGAGGGAGAGAGAGAGGGAGACACAGAATCCGAAACAGGCTCCAGGCCCTACGATGTTAGCACAGAGTCCGACGTGGGGCTTGAACTCACAAACTTCGAGATCATGACCTGAGCCTAAGTTGGACACTTAACCGACTAGGCCACCCAGGTGCCCCATCCCTGCCCATTTTTAATTGGATTATTTGGTTTTCTTTGCTGTTGGTTGTATGAGTTCTTTATATGTTTTGGATACTAACCCCCTATCCTTTTTTTTTTTTTTTTAATGTTTGTTTATTTTTGAGACCGAGAGAGACAGAGCATGAGTGGAGGAAGAGGAGAGAGAGAGAGAGAGAGAGAGAGAGGGAAACACAGAATCCGAAGCAGGCTCCAGGTTCTGAGCTGTCAGCACAGAGCCTGACGTGGGGCTGGAACTCACGAGCTGTGAGATCATGACCTGAGCCGAAGTCAGACACCCAGCTGACTGAGCCACCCAGGCGCCCCTAACCCCCTATCCTATACATGATTTGCAGATATTTTTTCCCATTCAATAGGTTGTTGATGGTTTCTTTTGTGTGCAGAAGCTTCTCAATTTGATGTGGTCTGACTTATTTTTCATTTTGTTGCTTGTTAGCTATGATTTCCAAAAAATCCAATTCCAAGACCATGTCAAGGAGCTTTTTTCCTTTGTTTTCATTTCTGTAAGAAATGAAAGAGTTTCATTTCTTACAATTAAGTCTTTAGTCCATTTTGAGTTAATTTTTATGAATGGTATAAGATAGGGGTTGTTTCATTTTTTTTTTTTTTCCATGTGACTATCCAATTTTCTCAGCACCATTTATTAAAGAGACTGTATTTTCTTGTTTGACATTTTGAAATAAGGGCTACGTAAGTGTGTATGTAGTTGTGATTGTGCTGATAGCAGCAGATACCACAAGTGGCATAGCCTTTGGTGATGGGATTTTTCTGAAATGGGCAACAATTCTTTTATTTCTTTTGTTAACAGTTCTTGGTATGGTAAGGTTCTAGACAAAATATGGTTCAGTCTTTTCTCAGTTTACGTGGTTAATTGCATTACTGGAAAACTCAGTGTATGTTAAAATAGCACAAAATATTTTGTATTTTTGTATACACTTTCAGGCTTAGACATTTAAGGACAGAATGATTTTCTGGCAGGCATTTGACAGTCGTGTGAAAAGTAGCATAATTGTTCATTGTGCAGAGCTGTCTCCTGCATTGCAGAATGTCTAGATTTCCTGGCCCTGCCCATAAATACCAATAGCACGCCCCAATCATTTTGTTAACCAGAAGTGCACTTAATATTTCCGAAATTTCCCTCTAGGGGGCAGTTCTTTTGTGTTGAAAACCATTGACCTAAATTCTTGAGTGTGTCTTGTTGGCCTTACCTCCTAATCAGAATTGAGTTTTATCACTTGTTTTGCTAGTTTAATAGCTAATTGCTAATTGTTGCTTTACTTTGTTTTTTTAAATTCATGTTTATTTCCAATATATATTTTCTCTTCATTGTTTTATTTAATTTGCCTGTAATTATAGTGTACATCTTTGTCTTAAAATTTTTTGTGTATTTTGTTAATATTTAGCATGTTTTTTCTATTAGATACATTTTAATAGTTCAACTTTTTCATTGTATCCTTTCTACTTTACATGTTTCTTGAAAGCACTTATTTCATTTTCTGACATTTAAGCATTTAAATATTAATGCATTTAAAGAATTAGAATTTCTTACATTAAATTTATTTGTAAGTTTTTAAGAATTTAAGACCTGTTAAGCCTTAAAGCTTAATAGCCTTGGTCTTTCATAGTGTGTTTTTAAAGAATGATACTCCTGTCTTTTTTTCAGAATTGGAAGGGATAGCAGCTATGTCTTAAAAATGCATGTTCCCAGGCCCCAGTGCAGATCTGTACAGAATTTCAGTTTCTAGTGATAGGGTCTGGAGATGCACAGATTCTGCACCCTCCCCCAACCCCATGATTCTTGTGTACGCAGTGGAGTTTGAAAACTAGCTTGCCTTTTTTTTTTTTTGCCTTAAAATATTTTTTTCTCTCCAATAGTGTGTTGTCTGGAATGTAGCTAAATATTTAGATATTCTTTAAATATTTGGAAACCATCCAACTACTTTAAAAAAACTAATAATTAGCATAAAACAAATGGATATCTTCCAATTTTATTTGTATACGACATGCAAAATTTTTGACATACCTCAGTGGAATAAAGCGAACTTTCTAAAGTCTTCCTGTCTCCCACTGGTAAACCTTGACATTCTGAAACATTTATGTAGTATCTACTGCATGCCAGGAACTATTTAAAGATTTAGGAAGTGAGGTTTCCATTCAAAAAAGGCTGACACTCTTGTGGTGAAGAGATCTCTACATGGCTAACAAATAAGTTAATGTGAGGCTTGGTATGAACAGCCTGTAATAGACACAAGGAGGAGGGATGATTTGGGGAGTAAAGAAAAGGTTTACCAAAGGGAGGACGTTTGTGCTGTTCCTCGAAGGAGTAGTAGTACTTCCTAAGTACTAGGATCGAGGTGGGGCACGGCCGTGCAGTTAGTGGGGAGTAGTGCAGGCAGTAACACAGGGTATGAAAAAACTTGTTGGGTTTGAGTGATCATCATTTGTGGCGTTAGCTGGGGGAAGGGATCCATGTTGGAAAGTGTTCATAGAAGATGAGGCTGGGGAGGCGGAGTAAGCAATTTCAATTAGAATTCTAACAAGGTTTGTTTATTTTTTTTGGATCGTATAAAATCATCTTAAATTTTATATAGAAGAATACGTATTTAATAATTGGGCCTGAGAATACCCAATAAAGCTTTGAAAAAGAATAGTGGAGGTGGAGGGGGCTTCCTTTTTAGATATTAAAACTTTCTGTAAAGCGACCAAATTTAAGTCATTATGGCATTGGCATAGGAATGGACAAACAGACAAACAGATACATAAATATAGCCTATGTAAATGAGGATTTAGTGTAGAAAAATTGGTATTTCAGTTCATTGGGAAAGGGTGTATTTTTAACAGATGATGATGGCATAACTGACTGTACATTTACAAGATAATAAATGGCACCTTTCCTAAGCTACTTATATAAGTAAGTTCCAGATGAATATAAAATTTAAGTGTGAAGAAATAAGCAATTGTCTTGTGGGAAATCTAGGAGACTGCATATACACTTTAGGGTTATGCTTTCACACTTTTGAACCTAGACCCATAATAAATGTATCTTACACTGTGACCCCAAATATAGTATTTACGGAAGGTGAAACAAGTTTCACAGAACTTTGCTTACCTTTACTATGTGCGGTACCTTTGTTGTATATCTTCTTCCACGTAACTGAAAACAAAAGTATTACCCATTACATTTATTTCATGACCCACGGTTTGAAAAACACTGATAGAGGAGATGGGAGGGAGAAACCACCGAAGCCAGACTCAAAACTAGAAGCTATAGGGGTGGCTGGGTGGCTCAGTCAGTTGAGCATCTAACTCTTGATTTTGGCTAAGGTCATGATCCCAGTGTTGTGGGATTGAACCCCACAGCAGGCTCTGTGCTGAGCATGGAGCCTGCTTAAGAGTCTCTCCCTCTCTCTCTCTCTGTCCCCCTCCCCCGCTCACTCACTTTGTCTAAAATAAAAAAACAAACAACAAAAAAACCTAGAAGCTATAAAACGTAAATATATGACTAGAACAATGAAATCTCACTTCATACCTATCACATTGGCAAAGAAAGAAAAAGAAAGTACTCCTTGGCAGGAGGTGGGGAGTGGGAACAGGGAAGGGCTCTCATCCATTCCTAATGTAGCTGGTTGTTACAGCTTCTTTGGGGAAGCAATCTGGCAAGACCTATTAACATTAAAAACAAATGCCCTTTGATCCAATAGTTCATTCTTGGGAACTTGTTCCATAGAAGTTAAAAGGCCACTGTTTATATGAACAAGCGTGTTTATTGCATCATTTCCTGGTGACAAAAAAATGGGAAATGGAGTAAATACACGTTATTAGGAGATTGGTTGGATAAGTTATGCCACACCCATGCCATGGAATGTTACACAGTCATTAAAATGAGTTTATTATTAGTTGGAAAGATATTCATGAGGCATTGTTGAATGTAAAAAAAAAACACAGATGTAGAGAAGTATACAGTCCCTATCTATGCAAGTATATAAATTATTTTGATATGATTGAATTAGGGTAGAGCAAATACAAGAGGAAATGTTAGGTTGTTAACATGGATTATCTATCCAGGGAAGTGAATCATTTGGACAGGAAATGAAGCTAAATAAAATGAAAAAGGTAAAAAAAAACCCACTACACTAAAACAAAGCAGAGGCGCCTGGGTGGCTCAGTCGGTGGAGCATCCGACATCGGCTTAGGCCACGATCTTGTGGGTTCATGAGTTCGAGCCCCGGGTCGGGCTCTGTGCTGACAGCTGGGAGCCGGGAGCCTGCTTCAGATTCTGTGTCTCCCTCTCTCTCTGCCCCTCCCCCGTTCATGCTCTGTCTCTCTCTGTCTCAAAAATAAATAAACATTAAAAAAAAAATTAAAACAGGGGCGCCTGGGTGGCTCAGTCCGTTAAGCATCCAACTTCAGCTCAGGTCACCATCTCGCGGTCCGTGAGTTCGAGCCCCGTGTCAGGCTCTGGGCTGATGGCTCAGAGTCTGGAGCCTGCTTCCGATTCTGTGTCTCCCTCTCTCTCTGCCCCTCCCCCGTTCATGCTCTGTCTCTCTCTGTCCCAAAAATAAATAAACATTAAAAAAAAAATTAAAACAAAACCTCTCTGTAGTCTAATATTCTTGTGTATTTATGTAAGGGGCTGTATGTATAGTGTGTGTATATTATATTGTATATACATATGCACGTATGTACGTGTTGATTTAAAAAGGTGAGGAAAATGTGTGGTGTGGGAAAAAAAGTTATCATCTGATGGAGATGGCTCCCTGTCAGAACTTTGCCTTTTTCCCCTTCCATTTTTGAGAGTGTTTATTTTGGGGGGAGGGAGGAAGAACACCAGAATATCCTTGGGGGAATCCCTTATAAACCCGAGGAAACAGAGGCAGTCGTAATAATTGAATCCAGCCTTCCTTCAAATTGAAGGTACCTTGTTAGATGCTGGTCTATCTCTCTTGCTGTCCCATGTTCAGGGCCTCTTGGTCAGAGGAGAACATCAGACCTCATAGGGTCACCGAAAAGTACCTGGGCCCAGGGTCCATCAGATTCCAAAAGAAGCTGAGAAGACTGGGGTTGGGAGGGTATGCAAGAGGGGAGGTGGAGGTGGTAAGTTCCTCTGTATGGAAAGGAGAAAGAAAGGTAGTTGGGGACCAGTCTATGAATGACTTTGAGTTTCATGCTAGGGAGTTTAATCTTCGTTCTTCAGGCCTATAATTCTCAAATGCCATATCCTTTGGAAAAACACTGGTACTTGAGCTGGAATGAGGTTTTTTAAGATGAAAATTTAACAGTGCTGGTCTTCCCCAGTGTGAAGAAAAATGAGCTTAAGGGAAGAATTTTTTAAAGATTAAGTGTACCCCTGGACTTTGCTTAAACTCTCTGGCCAGGCATACAGATTTCAGAACAAGTAGAAAATGGAAGTTGAAACAAATGAATTGGCAAAGGCTAACTAATCATCCTCGATTCTCTTCGTGAGTATGTTGTTTATGATGGTACCGTTTGCATTCATACAGATACGTTTTCTGTGGCTAAAAGTTTTTCATTTGTGTGGTAGACATAGATCATTTCATGGGGGAATGTATAGGATAGGAAGAAGGCAGTACATGCCATGGTAAGGAACATGGTCTCTGGAACCCAACAGATGTGGAAATAAACCCAGCTCTACCATGTTATAGCTCTGAAGCTTCAGGTAAGAAGTAAACCTCTCTGTGTCTCTGCTTTTTTGTCTGTGAAGTAGAGATAACATTCCTTAATATTCATCGAGTTGTTGTGATGATTGCGTGAGTAGCATGTAGTAAGTGCTCATTAAGTGGAGCTCTTAATATGTTTTCTGAAGAACACTGTGACTTCCAGGTGTTCCGTTACCGGAAATTTGTGTGTCACTGCTGCAGGGAATGAAATACTCTCGAAGAATTTTATGTCTGATTTGAGGACATTGGTGGGAAATTGCAGGGGTATGTTTCTAGCATGATAGAAAATTGCTGGAAATTGGAAATTGTTGACTGAAGAAGCTGCATCTTGGAGTAAACTCTTTCCTTTGTCTTCCTTTCTCAGGGTGCTTCATTCTTCTATCTTTTTCTATCTTGGAACATAGAATGAGGAGGGCTCCCTCATGTTAGGAGTGTACCAAATCAGATCATCTTCTCCCCCTGCACGGTGGCGTCTGTCCCAGTTCTGCTCCCAGGCTTCTGAGGCTCTTTTGGGGAGGTGCTTAGACAGCTGCTTCCCAGGGTCCACCTTCCTACCTGACCTCGCTGAGAGGCTATTTTAGGACATTCTCAAAACATTTAGACGCGTATTTTCTCAGTCGTCTTGGCCGTATGTTTGTAGCTGCTTTATCTTACCATGTAGGATAAATCTGTTTTGCTTAGTTTTATTAATTTGCAACAGTGTTTACCAATAATTCTGTTTTGTCTTTTCAGGTGCCATTTGGACAGTCCTTTAGCGGCACGATGTACTCTGAGTGGAGGTCATTGCATTTGGTGATTCAGAATGATCAGGGCCACACCAGTGTGCTGCACAGCTATCCGGAGAGCGTTGGGCGAGAGGTGGCAAATGCGGTGGTCCACCCTCTTGGGCAGGCCTTAGGTACCCCTTCAGTGGCTGGTAGCGAGAGCTTGTTAAAAACTGACAAAGAAGTAAGTGTTTTCTTCATTTCGTTTTACTGTGTGAAAACATAATCTCGTTACTGAAGAATTTATTTAACATTGTCTTTTTAATGGATTTCTGTCTAATGGAGTAGTACATCTTTCTTAATTGTGACCTTTGTTTGGGTTGAAGGCTGGGCTGACTGAGAGTTTGTGGGGGTCATAAGGAATACGTTGTGCCATTGTGCTGCTGGCTCCCTACCGGCCAGACCCAATTCTCCACTTGAGCTGTGGGCGCGAGACAGAGACTTGAGTGTCAGGCCCCTTCCCCTAAGCTCTGGGCCCAGTCTTCAGATTTCTATTCAGAGGTGTCTTTGGAAGGTCTTCCCTGCTACCCCCATATGGCCTCTGACTGAAGGCCTATCTTCTGTCAACTTTTCAGGCTACGCATATGTGTTGAACCTGAGGTCCTCCTTTGTCTCCGTGTCTGCCTGCCCTTACCGACTCCCAGGTTTAAGAGTGCTACAGAGCAGCTAAGCCTATGTGGTTGTGAGCCCAAGTGTTTGGAATTGGAGTTGTGTTTGCTGTCCCTAAAGATAAGGGCTCTTGGAGTAGCTTGGCCTGAAGTTGGTCCTGTTCTTGGATTCAGGAGATTGGGTTGAGGTAAAGTTTTCAGAGGGAGGTCATGAAGGGACCCTGAAAATGGAGGGATACAGGAACTTGCTAGTAGGAGGTCTGGCTGAGATATGGGATTAGAACTGTGCGCTGGAGGAAGTTTATGCAACCTTCAGGCTTTGGGTTAACTTATTTCTCAGACTCACCTTTTTTTCTCCCTCTTTTTGATTTCTTTCTAATGAAGGAGAGACGAGACTTAATCTAGACATAAAGCTAGTCTAGATCTAAAACTAGTCTAGATATAAGATTTGTAACTCCAGACGCAGTTTATTTACTCTCTGTAGGCCATGGGTTGCAGGAGGGTGAAGCTCCTCCGTTTGAGGAGTGTTTTTCTCTCTTCACAGGCCCTTAGCAGAGACTAACCCCTGAGGACTGGCACTTGCCCTGGTGTACTCTCCTCTTGGTGGGTCTGGAATCTTCTCCTGGGAAGAGATGGCACATGAGTGGATAGAGGCGCTCTGGTGCCTGCCTTGTTTGTTTTCCTTTCCTACCTTCTAAAAGATAGGAGACAACAGTCCTTGAATCCAGTGTCCTCTAGAATTATACAATTAACCTATTATGAAGGTGACACCTAAGATGTTTTCTCCTTTAGGTTTCATCTGACAGTTAGGGACTTGCAGCCCCTTTTAAAATCCCTTCCTAGGCGTGGTTCCTTTCCTCCCACCCTCCTGTGTTTGTCAAAGCTTCACTGTGCTGTCGCAGGCTTTAATGCTTATTGCTCTTGTAGGTTATATTATATTAGATATATTCTAGTGCTGTACATATTTTTACCCTTAGCTCTTGTAGTTGTTTTTGAGCTTAAAATTTTCAGTACCTGTGTTTAATCTTGTCAGATTCAACTTGAAGTCTTTTGGAATCCTGAATTTCTATCTAACAAGTTAGCTATCCATTTTAGCTTTGTGGCTATCTACAGATGGTCAGCATGTGATCTGTTTTTCTCTCTTTTCCTAAGTTAAAATCTCAGCAGGGCCTTTGGTGTGCCACTGGGCACCGTCTTCCTAAAAGATCTTGGTACATTAGCCCATTGCTAGTCTCTCATCTTGTGTCTTACAAATCCAGCCATTCTGCCTTCCTATGGGTCCTATGTCTCCATCTTGTCCACAAGGATATCCTGCCTCTGACCACATTTCTTGCTAGAGCCCAGATCTCCCTGAGCCAGAGAAGGGTGTTAATGGTATGGTGAGAGTAGCTTTAGATATCTAGCTGGAAGACTAGGGCTCAAGTTTTCAGTTCTACCATTTCCAAACCAGTGGCTTGGGCCAAATTGCTTAATCTTAATAAGTGTCAGTTTTCTTATCTATAAAGTGAGGATAGTTTACCTTCTCACACAGGGTTATTTTGATGGTTAGAAGCTGCTTATGAAAGTGCTTTGCAAACTGCCAGGATTGTACAATTGTCTGCTGCCTTCATAGTAACCTTGTTAATAAAGGAATGATGCTTGTCTGGCATGATTTGTTCGTTTTGAGTATGTTGGTTCCTAGTGATCATGCTTTCCTTTTATAAGTGCTCATGAATCATCTGCTTAGTAGTTTGTCCCAGAGTTTAGTGTGGAATTCCCTGAAACTTTCCAGTCTGTAGTATCTGGAATATCATTTTATCTTCTTTTGCAAATTGTGCCGTTTTTCCTTTGTCGCCACATCATGTTCATTCTTCATGGGCAGGTTCTCTCAACCCTTATCATGTGATTCAGTTAAGTAAAGAGGCTGGAATTCATTTAGTGCAGCTCAGTGCCTTGTTAAGATCTTACCCAGCTTGGGGTGCCTGGGTGGCTCAGTTGGTTGAGCGTCTGACTCTTGATCTTGGCTCAGGTCATGATCTCACGGTTTGTGGGATCGACCACCGCCACCCCTGTGGTCCACCCCTGCGGTCCACCCCTGCCTGCCCCATGTCAGCGTGGAGCCTGCTTGGGATATTCTCTCTCTCTTTCTCTCCACCCCCCTACCCCCATCCCCCGTTCGTTCACATGTGTGCTCTCTCAAAAGAAATAAACATTAAAAAAAAAGATCTGGGGCACTTGGGTGACTCAGTTGGTTAAGCATCCAGTCTTGGCTCAGGTCATGACCTCATGGTTTGTGAATTCAGGCCCCCCCTCTAGAGCCTCTGCTGGCAGCACAGAGCCTGCTTCGGATCCTCTGTCCCCTTCTTTCTCTGCCCCTCCCCACTTGATCCTGCACACGCTCTCTCTCAAAAATAAACATTAAAAAAAAATTAAAACAATCTTGCCCATCTTTAGTCCCTTCTCACTTGTGTTTGTTCTTACCTTCCCATGTTCATTGTGTTCTTTGGCAGAAAAAAATAGTCACAAAATAAGAGTTGAACGTTCATCTTCCTTCCTATTGTTTGTTAATATTGCATAATCTGAAAATGGAATGTAATTGAATTTATGTATATGATTTCCTAAATGACACACATACCTGTATATAAATTAAAAGGAGAAAAGTAGCTAAAATTTTCTATTTTTTTGTCCCAGTCTCTATGGAAAATCAGGATGACCCATATTTGCTTTTTATTTCATAGTGTAAATAATAATAATGTCTAATGGGTAAAGCCAGCATGGAAGTGATATTTAGAAAGAAGTAGTTTATTGTTTTCTTAAATATTTTGCTTAGGAAACGTTGTCTGAGTATGTTTTATCCATGGAAAGTACATTCTCAAGAATAAATCTGGTATATAGTTGAGATGAATATACTGTCAATTGAGAGATTTTTGGTAATAAAAGAGGTAAACATTTTAAATCAGTCTGCTGAGATACAGTAGGGATGTGTGATAATTCTGAATGTATATTTTCTTTTGTTTAGGTGAAATGGACCATGGAAGTAATCTGCTATGGATTGACCCTTCCATTGGACGGAGAGACTGTAAAATATTGTGTTGATGTATATACAGACTGGATTATGGCTTTAGTGTTGCCGAAAGATTCTATCCCATTGCCAGTTATTAAAGAGCCTAACC